>NC_143536.1:17490135-18164635 GCF_031878675.1 Megascapheus bottae
TTCCCCACACCATTTAGCCTACCTGGGGAAGCAATGTAGAATAGGGGGCTAAGGTTTACCTCAGATAAATTCTTGATTCTCTATGAATCTCACATTCTTCATACTTATAAAGAAAAGCCATAGCTTTATTTTTAGGGTGATAAGGAGAACCAAACAAGTCAAAGCAATGTCTGGTCTAGGACAACAGTGAGCATGTGTTTGGTAGGTTGTTGAGCAAGTCATGCATTCATGACTCTTGGCCAGAGTGAGAAAGCTTTCAAAATCCATCACTGACCAGTCACAGCCTTAGAGTAGCAATAGGAATGCCCCAACCTACCACCAGTCACCTCAAGAGAAGTAGGTATATCCTGGACTTAAATCATAGCCCTCTGCAAAAAAAATTAAAAATAAAACAGTGTTTATGATATGTAGAATCCCAAGACTTATTTTGTATGTGTGTCAGGCCTGGGGCTTAAACTCAGAACCTGGTCACTGACAAAGTCTTGTGCCTTTTTTTTTTTTGGCCAGTCCTGGAGCTTGAACTCAGACTGGGCACTGTCCTTGGACACTTTCTGCTCAGGCTAGCACTCTGCACTTGAGCCACAGCACCACTACGGGTTTTTTTTCTGTGTATGTGGTACCGAGGAATCAAACCCAGGGCTTTGTGCATGCTAGGCAAGCACTCTTATCACTAGGCAATACTCCTGGCCCCAAGTCCTGCGTTTTTTAAGTTCAAAGTTAGCACTCTACCAACTTAATTCTCAACTCCACTTCTGGCTTTTTGGTGGCTAGAGATAAAAGTCTCATGGACTTTACTGTCTGGGTTGACTGAGAACCCAATCTCAAATCTAGACTCTTGGGATTCTTAGGATTAAGGTGTGAGCCATCAAAGTGCAGCTTCAAGACTGTCAAAGTAACCATTTACCAAGACAGGAAAACAGAAGGTGCACTGACATTGTGATTATCGCTCTCCTAAGATGGACTGTGGGAGTCATAAGAAGTGTCACTGAGTGTACCAGATTATGTGTCAACACCTTCAGGAGCTGCCTTAGTTAATCCCTATAACACCTGGGCAGTTACTAGTTCACTCCCATCCTATAGGGAGAATAAAAGGCCCAAAGAAGTGAGTAACAACCAAATGAGGTCTCAAGAATCATGCAGAGAAAGGGTATCAATGTTTGTGAAGTAATGCACCTTCTATCTGGTGAATATAATGTAACCCTTCTATTAATTACAATTACAATTAAAAAAAATATATGGGGAAAAAAAAAGAATCATGCAGAGGCATGAGGCCTGGCCTAGGCCACCTGAGCCTGTGATCCTTAATTCTGCCCACACTGCCACAGAACATCAAAGTGGTTCTAATTCACTGAGTTGGGTTTTCATACCTCTTTCCTCTGTGGACCCCTGAAGATCTTTACCATTTGGCCCTGCTTGAGCACTGAGCACAGGCAGCCTCTTCTCTGTAAAGGGCTTCCGGGAGCCCTCTAGTGAGCTGGTGGGATCATTAAAGAAGTCCTGGGTCGAGCTGGAGTCTGAGAGTGCCACAGCGGTGCTGTCTTGGCTCCGGTCTAAGGGGAAAAGGGGAGAGAGATAAGGCATGAAGAGGCCTCCCCTGAGTGAGTCTCCCTGCTAGTGTGGCCTGGGGACTGCCCTGCAAAGGAGATGACCTGGGTACAACCACTCTTATTTTAAGTAGACCCCTGCCTAGAGGGCCTTGAGCCACTCACTAAAGGCATCAATTTCCATAATCAACACCCCCCCCCAAGGTTTCCCCAAAGAATGGTATTCCAAAAATGTTCAATAATTGGCCGTTGGGGGAAAGCAATCCTGATTTGTGGCATTTGCTGATGTCTATGGTATAAATACTCCCATCATTGTTGATTTTAAATGATGGGCATGCTGTTGGTGAATATGGAATTGGGAAAAGATGTTCAGTAGCCACCATAATGTAGCAGTCTTACTATATAGGGATAACAGAAACGGAGTTGGTAAAAAAAAAAAATCAACAAGAAAAAACTTTAATCTGTTGTTAAAGCTCAGATATGGTATGTTTAGAATGTGAATCTAGATTCCTGGGAATCTCAGACATTGAAGATATTTGTAGTTACTCTCAGGATATTGGCCCTAAGTCTTCATAGGCACTTATAAAAATCTAAAGGATGACTAAAGGAAGGGAAAGGGGGAAGCCTGAAATACCCTCCAGAGAGTGTATACCTGGAGGGGAGGGATGGAGCTTCCTCCGAAGGCCTAAAGTTTGCTAGGATCTTCTTCCCCCAAGATTCAAAAGCTTCCGGCTTCAGGAGAGGACCCTAATCTTTTGCCTCCAGTGTACAGGGGAAGTGAAAGAAAAATTCTTCTGCCCAAGGAAGGGCAGGAAACCAACAGCTACTTACTAGGCAGGGATAGAATCACTGAGATACAAAAACATAGCCTTCCTAAGGCTCAGGCTAAACCAAGACAACAGAGAACCACCCAGCCCTACCCCAAGTATCAAGTAGCAAGCAAAGCAGCCAGCTGCACAGAGAAGGCAAGAACAAGCAGGAGGGTCACCCTGATATGATATGCACACAAACATCTAGAGCCAAGATAGGCTGGAACATAGAGGAAAATATTAAAGCAAACCAGGACCCACAGTAAGCACAAAATAACATGCGAGGAATATTAAGCCTGTGGTGCACTGAAGTTAACCATAGCAACAAGTTTCGACCTACTTCTGCTTCCCTTAAAGTCCTGGAAGCATAAGAGGGGAAGCCCGTTTCAAGTTTAAATGTTATTTACTCCCAAGTATTAAATATAATAATTATAATATATACACAAATATGCCAAGAAAGAATGGGGAAAAAAACAGACAAAACAGTCAATAGAACTAGAGACAGATGACCCCCCAATGTCAGTACTACCTAATGGGGAACTTAAAATATAACAAATGTGATTAGATGTTAAAGGCTGTATTGGAAAAATCTAAACATCACTCATAAACAGATGTAGAAGTTCAGGAGTAAGACAGAACTTCTAAGCAAGAGTCAAAGGGGGAAATAAACACAGTAACAGAAATGAAGAATGTCTTTGCTAGGTTTCTCTGCAGACTTGAAACAACTGTTGGGGTAAGGGGATCAAAACATAAAACTAAGTCAAACAGGAATAATCCAAACTAAGAAAGAAAGAGGGGTAGGGAGGAGAAAATCAGAACATATCATGCAAGAGCATCCAAATGATTTAACCCACAAATTGGGAGTCACAGAAAATGAAGAAGGGGAAAGGGTAACATTGTCCAAAGAGAAAATCACTTATTGTCTGATTTTTGTAACTGTTAGCCCTCTGTACAGCACCTTTATAATAACAAGATTAAAAATTGAGAAAGAAAAAAATCAAGACAGTAACTTGCCTAATTCTGAGTTTGATCCCCAGCAACAAAAAATATATATATACTTTTTTTTTTTGCCAGTATTGGGGCTGGAACTAAGGACTTAGGCACTGTCCCTGAGGTTCATTTTTGCTCAAGGCTAGCACTCTACCACTTGAGCCACAGTATCACTTCCAGCTTTTTCTGTGGTAATGAGGAATTGAACCCAGGGTTTCCTGCATGCTAAGCAAGCACTATCACTTAAGCCACATTCCTGACTCAAATATGTTTTTGTTTTGTGGGTCATGAGGCTTGAACTCTGAGCCTGGGTACTGTCCCTGAGCTCTAAAGCTTAAGGCTACTGCCCTGCCCCTAAGCCATAGCCCCATTCCCATTTTCTAGTAATTAATTGGAGATAAGAGTCTCTCAGCCTTTTGTGCCCAGGCTGACTTTGAACCAAGATCCTCAGATCTCAGCCTCCTGAGTAGCTAGAATTACAGGTGTGAGCCACCACACACGGCTCAAATATGTGGGGTTTTTTGTGTGTTTGTTTGGGAGTTTTTTGCCAGTCCTGGGCTTAAGCTCAGGGCCTGAGCACTGTCCTTGGATTTTTCTCAAGGCTAGAACTCTACCACTTGAACCTCAGCACCACTTCTGGCTTTTTTTTTCTAAGTATGTGGTACCAAGGAATCGAACCCAGGTCTTTATGCATGCTAGGCAAGCACTCTACCACTAGGCCAAACTCCCAGCCCCCCAAAGATGTATTTTTAAAAGACCTAATGATTGAGAATTTCCGAAAGTAACAAGGGCATAAATCAACAGAGAACTAATCAAGGCAAACTCCCCTTACATTAAAAAGGCATAGGAATCACAAATTAGAGCATATTGTAGCTACTGATATAGCAAAAAATAGAAACAAACATTAAGGGTAGTTGTAGAAAGACATAGATGGAAATGAAGTTAAGCATTACAGACAACTTATCAGGAATTTTACCAAGTCAGATATTTTTAAATGCCAAGACCAAAAAAAAAAAAAAACCCACCTTAGACTTCAACAATCAGTGAAAATGTCTCTCCCGTAATGCCAGAGAATCAAAGGCCCCCTTTTTTAAAACAAAAGCTGAGGTAATACATTACATCTTATGAGAAATAGTAAAGGCAGTTCCTCAGGTAGATAAAATATGCAATCAGACAGAAACTTAGATCTACATAAAGAAAAGTTTTGTCTGGAACAAAATAACTAAGGTTGCCAGGAGCTAGTGACTCACGCCTGAAATCCTAGCTATTCAGGAAGTTGAGATCTAAGGATCGAGATTCAAAGTCAGCTGGCATGGAAGTCCTGTGAGACTCTTATCTCCAATTAATTACCAGAAAACCAGAAGTGGTGCTATGGCTTAAGTGATGGGACACTAGCCTTGAGCTGAAGAGCTCAGAGATAGTGTGGAGGCCCTAACCCCATGACAGACCACATCAATATATAAATACGTAAATAAAACATAAAGTCAAATTCTTCTTGTGTCACTCTCTAGGCATGCGACCTTGAATACCTTAAGTCTCTGCCCCACCAGAAAGTATCTGGAGAAACAGGATTAGCACAGTCCCCTCAAGAATCTCCAACCTTATCCTAAGTTAAAGATCAGGCAGTTCCTGAGGATCTATCTAGAGGGCTGACAAACAAAATCCAGTGGAAGCTTGGACTCTAGAAAATCAGAATGTCACAGTTAAAATTCTGCAATTCCACTTACCCAAACAATGCAATTATTTGGTTTCACTGCATGTACACCTATGAAAATACAATGCTTGTTTCACAAAGCTGTCATGATGGCAGGGAACTGTACATAAAGTACTTGACTTAGTATTTGGCATACAATGAAATGAAATCCCAGCTCAAATACCCATACTCTTAGTTTAGAAATGTCCCATTCCTCATCAGTCCAAACTTACCATCTGAGATTTAATTCTCAACAGAGTTTTGCTCATTGGGTGGTAACTAATTTCCAAATGCTGACACACAGCTCTTTCAACCAGGCTGGTCCACAGAGAGGAACATCAAGAATAAACCCTGTCCTCCAAAGCCTGCCATGCTTTTCTGAATTCTTGGCCCCATCTGGTGACCTGGTTGACAGGACAGTACAGCCGCCCCTGCATGGCCCTTCCTTATAGCTGCTGTTGGAATGTCCAGGACCTAGTAACTGATGGGTCACAAGTATCAGTTGAGCTGATAAAATAATGTGATGGGGACCACATGTGAGACCCAGGCTGGGAAACAGGGAGTGGACTGTATCTTCTACTTCATACTCAGTAAAAGGTTCTAATCTTACTTGCAAGTAAGGCCAAATCTCAAGGATCCATAAGCAAGCACCAAATGGGAATTAGGGACCGCTCTGAGAGATCACTTCTCCCCTCCCACTGTTCCTGTGGATAAGTGGGTCTGGCAGTCAAGACCCTAGAAACTCCAGAAGGCACATAGGGTCACTGAAGGAGTTCTAAATTCAGTGCCCCAGTTCCACATTCCAATCTCAGATCTGCCACTTACAGGATAGGTAATCTTGGCTGAATGATTTTGCCACTACATGGACCCCACATCGTAAGGTTTTTGATATTTGGTTGGTTGTGGGGCTTGAACTCAGAACCTGAGCACTATCCCTAAGCTCTTTTGCTCAAGACTAGCACTCTTCCACTTTGAGCCACAGCTCTACTACTGGTTTTTAAGTAGATAACTGGAGGTAAGAGTCTCACAGGCTGGGGCCGGGAGTTTGGCCTAGTGGTAGAGTGCTTGCCTAGCATGCACAAAGACCCGGGTTCGATTCCTCGGTATCACATACATAGAAAAAAGCTGGAAGTGGTGCTGAGGCTCAAGTGGTAGAGTGCTAGCCTTGAGAAAGTCCAAGGACAGTGCTCAGGCCCTGAGCCCAAGCCCAGGACTGGCAAAAAAAAACAAACAAACTGGAGGTAAGAGTCTCACAGGGAGTTTTCTACTCATGCTGGCTTTGAACTGTGATCCTCAAATCTCAGACTCTTAAGTAGCTCAGATTATAGGTGTTGAACCACTGGCACCCAGTTTCTGACATATGAGATCTCCAAGGGGCCTAGCCTACTGCCTGGCATACTTTAATCATTACTCAATGACAATCCTGTTCTGTAATGTTTTTTTTTTTTTCTTTGCCAGTCCTGGGGCTTAAACTCAGGGTCTGGGCACTGTCCTTGGGCTTTCTCAAGGTTAGAGCTCTACTACTAGAGCCACAGCACCACTTCTGGCTTTTTCTGTGCATGTAGTACTGAGGAATCAAACCCAGGTCTTCATGCATGCTAGGCAAGCACTACTTCTAGGCCATGTTCTTGGTTCTTGTAGTATTCATTCATATTCTCACAGAAAGAATATTGATGGCAGCCAGGTGCAGTGGCTCACACCTGTAATCCTACTCAGAGGATGAGATCTGAGGATCGAGTGGTTCAAAGCCAGCCCGGGCACTAAAGTCCATGAGATTCTATCTCCAATTAACCACCGGAAAACAGGAAGTGGTACTGTGGATGAAGAGCTCCGGGACAATGCCCAGAGATCAAGTTCCAAGATGGACAAAAAAAATACTGATGGCTTGGACAGCACTCAAGAGTCCTCAGTTTCTCCAGATGACAGCAGGCTGTATCTCTGCAGTTCAGGTCTCGAAAGTATGGCCAGGTTCATATCAGCAACATGAGACCAGCCAGGCTGAGCAGCATACTCTGTGGTAAGCTCCAGAAACCAAGTCTAGCCAAGATGATTTCACCCACTGGCACACTGCCATAAGCTCACTGGCTCACAAGCTGTTGGGCTCTGGGCCTAAAGGAATTGCCTGTTTGGTGGAATCCCAGCTGTGATCATTTTGAAAACCAAGGACTAACTTAAGCAAACCAGTATTTATTCCCAATGTGCTAATGCCCTCTTTATGAGTCAATGTGATGGGACCTATCTGCCAAAACATGCAGGGAAGGTTGCCAAACCTCATCAGAAATGGTGAAGGCAACAAAGGATAACCCATTGCACTCTGGGGGAGAGCTGCTCTCCAAAATTCTGCCCACAAAATCTCTATTTTGTTACTACAGTAGGATACCAAAGAGAAAAGGTACTTGTAGGGCTAATTTCCATGTCTGTCTCCACTGTCCCTATCCACAATAACCTGACAGGCTTTTCTGGAAGCCTATCCTTCCAACCTTCCAGCTACACAGTTTACTCCCTACTCCTGCCAGCTTATAGTGCCAACTACTATCCCAATATGGGAGACACAAAAATTCAACATGGTTGCAGGGATCAGGACACTTTCTTCTTGGATTTCCCCACACTGTCTTCTTTCAATGCCTGATATACAGCAAGGCCTACTCAACCAATGCCATGATCAGCTTTGCCCTAAAGATTCTCAGGAAGGTAACAATTAGGGAAAACAAAGGAAGCAACTAGTTTTCTGACAGCTTCCCAGCTGCAGCCCCAAGGAATAAACAGGAATGTCCTCGGGGCCTCTCTCATTTTGAAAAATGTCTATTTACAGGAAGGCAGAGTTCCTACCAGAAACTGACTTACCTCTGGCCAGCCTAAAGCTCAGTCTTTTCAGGACTGCTTTTAGTACCCCCGACTCTCCAGAGTCTGGCCACTGTAAAGTACTGGCACATGGCCCACCTCACAACTTCCGCTATTATACATAATCTACATTTTTAGTATGTTGTCCTTGTTTTAAAGCATGAAAGAGCAAAGCAATGGAAATACAGGACTGAGCCACCTGCCAGGCAGTCAAACAGGTGAATATTTAGGGGACAAAACACAAGTGCCTCTACATACAGCCAGAACTGGGAAAGAAGGCTGTTGGCAGAGACCAAGCACATCTAACATACACTCTCCAAATCACAGGACCAGCAGATACGAAGGCGTTCCTGGTCACAGGGGAAGCAGGGAGCCGGACTGAGGACTGAGCATGCGGTCTGCGCTGTTCCCTGAAGCGAGCCGTGACAGGTGCAAGCAGAAAGACAAAGCCTGGAGAACAGAGTGTGGTCAGGGTTAGGGGCAGCACGGGCAATATTGGTGGAAGCAGTATGGGGTGAACAGGAGAGGATAAGCACAGATGAAACATGACAGATGGTGACAGCACAGTGAGGATGGATGGCTGTGAAGAAGCTGGACACTAGTTACCTAAGAAACTGAAAACCCAGAGCCTACAAACCTAGAGTAGCCTCAGAGGCTCCTAGGCAGCTGGGCTCATGCTATAAAGGAGCTTACTGAGCATCACCTACAACCATGGATGGCAGACCCTGAAGCTTTGATTCCTATACCCTCTCCCCTCATAGGATAAACTGACACCCTTCAGATCATGGCAAACTTTTGCCTCCTCAGAAGGGCTTCCCACTCCTAGCCAGGCTGGCTCTCTCTGGGATAAGCAAACTTACCTTTCTGATGCTCATTGCAATTTACCCCAACCTTTGGCTGTATGACTGACTTACATTTGTCTCTTTTAAGCATATAGCAGGGATCAGGATGGCTTTGTGCACTTGGTGTAGTGTTAACAGAACACCTGCACAGATGTGACCCTAGAATGGCTAGAGAACCCCAGACTGACCACAGGGCAAGGCCTCTGATTTCGGAGGCCTTTCTTGGCTGTGGCATTCTGAAGTGACATGAAGTGCAGCAGGCAGACCAGGTCTTAGACCAAGAGATTGATGACATTTCTCAACAGCCAGCTAAGCCATATCAAATGAATGCTCAAGTCATTTTGGAATGCTTTTGCTCCCTAGTTCCTCCACTGAAGCACCGCTAACAAGGGATACATAAACAGATATCATTGTCAGGTCAGCCAGGCCAAGGGCTTTCTTAGCATTAGCCTCCTTTAGCTTTGCCCTGACTAGCAGGATATCATGAATGAGTGCCTATCTGCTCATAGCTTCGTTTCCTTTCAGGGAAATAAGAATATGGCCAAGTCTGTTGTGGCTGTGAAGCTACAGAATTGCTACCACCAGGTAAATCCATAGTGCTGTGTGGAATAGTCTTCTCTCTCTCTCTCTCTCTCTCTCTCTCTCACTGACACACACACACACACACACACACACACACACACACACACACACACACACACACACACACCAACACTGCATGTCATTGAAGGCTACAGATTTTATTCATTCCTTCTACCTCTAATAAGTAAGTAAACAACAATCATTCCTTCTACCTCTAATGATCAAACAGCAATCATTAGGAGCCCCTAAAAGGTCACAATATGCTCATGTCACTTTCTCTTTCCAGTCAGAAAAAGCTTCAACATTTAGTATTTCAGCACTGTGGATTAACTGCAAGGATGGAATAAAAAGTCCAGTGAGGGCAGCTAGGTCACCTAAATAACCAGTCTGCCTGTCAATCTTTCTGTTAAGTTGGCCAGAAGGCGAGTGGGCTTCCCTGAGAAGAGCTGCCTATGCTGCTACGGTGGTGTCAGAGCACCCTATAGGATTAATTCCAGAGGTTTTTACCTAGGATGTACATGGCTGCAGGTGAGAGCAGTCTAGTGTCTGTAACACTGGTGCAGGCTACAGATGAGGGCAGAATAGAGAGTGAACCCATGTCTCTTAAGGTCTGTACCAGGAGAGACACTATCAAATGTGTATCTGGACATCTAGCTGGTAATGTTTTCCTAAAGCTTAAGTCAAAAATTAACTCAGCTGATCTTTTTTTCCTTTAAAAAAAAAAACAGTCCTAGAGCTTGAACTCAGGGCACTATATGTGGATACTTTTGCTCAACGCCAGCATTCTGCCACTTGAGCAATAGCACCACTTCCAGCTTTTTCTGTATATGTGGTACTAAGAAAATTGAACCCAGGGCCTTGTGCATGATAGGTGAGTATTCTACCACTAGCCCATATCCCAGCCCCAGGAGTCTGGTTCTTTTTCCTAGGAACTTGAACAGTGGCTAAAAGGGCCAATGACATCCAAAGATCATGGCTATTTTAGTGTCCCCCATTTTTTTTTCCTGTTGCAATTTTCTTTGGCCGTCTGAAAACAGCAGGCCTCTTACCCTCTTCAAGCACATCAAGGAATTTCAAATTCTAGTAAGTCACTTTGAAACTACTAGAAGTAGTTGAGTTTAGTTATTCTGCAGACTTCCAAGACAAGTGGTTGTTATGTTGGCACCCTGATCTGCCATGCCCAGTGCCCAATCCCTGCATTCTGTAGTGGCACATCCACAACTCTATGCAACATCCATGTACCAACATGGGGCAGGTAGATCACCAGTAGCAGGTGTGGTAGTACCTCCATTCTGAAGCACTTATGCCTCCTTTCTTGCTCTTGGAGGCATATTCAGCCTATTACTCAGCCCCATGGGCTGAGAATCAAGCCCCTGGCACCTGCAGGGAATTGGGAGGCTACAGGGCGGGTGCTCTCCAACTCAGGAGCACATGAGCAAGAACAAAGAGCATGTGGATACCTAAGAAAGACAATCCTCCCTCCTGAGAACTTCAGCACTTCCTGACGCCTAGGACAAGGTCTTATTGCAAATGTTTTCCCAATATTCAAGAGTAGACAAGTGGAACAGGGTGGTTCCCCCAGTTAATTTAACTAAGAGAAAGTATCTCATTTAGGAAAGTCTGGAGAAGGCATTCAGCTTTTAGCTCTGTTCAGTGCACTGGACAGGTGGAGGTGGGGGAGTGCCGTCGGGAGGGTGGGGTCAACATGGGACTACAGTGAGAACACATCTCTATTGGGAGGGAATGGAGGCACACAAACACATCCTTGGGCTCTCTCTGGACATTCATGCTGAAGATCCAAGCCAAAGCTAGGAGGAATATCGTCTCTTGTCCTCTCAGATCACTAAATCCTACCCTTAGAAAACTTGATACCCAGTTACTTGCTGTTCTTCAGTGCTTCTCTAAATCTGCTTTAGACTCAGCAACCTGGGGGCAGATATCCATGCTCTCCAGGAACTTGTACACCAACTGGGCCTCTGTAGAGTGCTGGAACCAAAGTGGTGAGCCCCAAATGCTCTTTTACCCAACCTAGACCTCAGCTTTAAGGCTATCACAGTCCTCAGAGAACCCTCCTTCAGGAAGCCACTCTATACAGCAGAAGGCCCACAACCAATCCTGACTACCTATAGATACCCTATCTTGTGGAAGCAGAAAGCAGAACAAGGCCTGCTTCCCATTAGCCCAGATGAGATGAGTGGCATGGGAATGAGGAGCCAGGCTCCACTTGAATGGCCCTCTAAATCCACTAATTTGGGTTATCGTAACAAGTACGTTGTCATCAGCTTGTCACTATAAAGATGAGAATGTGAAAAATTCAAGCTACAGGCCAGCATGCATGCCTCCTAATGTTAGTAAGGAATGTGACTGAATGGTCGCCACCTGCCCCATCCCACATGGGATAGCTCTGCATATAGTCCCAGGTAATCCCATTAAACAGATGCAGCTAGGCATGGCCTACCCACAATCAGCCCCAGGAAAGAGCTCTCCATGCCCTGCTGAATGATATACAAGTCTTCCAAAATGCCCTTCAAGGGAAGATGCAAGCACTCTCCACTTTGAAGGTGAGAAAATGGGCCTCACTGTTTTGAGTCTTCCTTAGTCCAGCCTGCCCCTCCCCTGGCTCCCAGGTGGGCACATTGGCAGGTGGCGACCGTAAGCATGTCTTAGAAGCACAAGATTCACTGTGAGTCCATGAGGTTAATGAACAGCTGCAACATTGCCCGTGTCACCCCAGACCCAGCATCCCCCCCCACACCAAAATAAAGCGACAAAACAAATTTGCTTGAGCACCCTCCCCATGATTGGTGTGCCGCCCTGGGCTGGCAGTAGGGAGAACAGGGACTATACCGTCCGGCGTTGCCTGCTGGTGGGGTTTTTTACATTTGACGTAATCGTGGTCAATCGGAGTAGCTGTGTAAGGTGGGGATGTCAGACCTGGGCCAGAGGAGGAGGAGGGGAGGGAGGCTCCCGGGCCCGGCAGTGTCCCAGCTGAAGAGTGGGAATCCTCATCCACCAGGCAGGCCTTCTCTCTGTGGGGGACAGAGGATTGGGGAACCAGTCAGGCTTCATATCATGGTGAAATGGACATGTGTCATTGTGAATAAGTACCCTTCCCAAGGCCTCCTGTTCCCACTTACCTTTAAAGGCTTCCACTTGATCCAGCTATGCTCCTGAAAGAGCAAGTCCAACAGTACCCACATAATTTCCACCACTATGTAGATACATCCCAACTTTTCTGGCCGGGCTCTGCCAGTGTCTCTGGATGTCAGGCCCAGGAAAACTATTCAGGAAGTGACAAGGCCTAACCACAGAAGCACTCCAACACCAGTCCACTTCAATGTGACAGCCCAACATGTCTACACCCCAACAAATGAGGGAGCAGGGACTACATCTATTAGTGCAGGTTCACATATGCCTGAGGATATATACTATAAAACAAACAAACAAAAAATGTAGAAACACCTTCATTGTCCATGAAAATGGTCACAAAAAAGTCCTGAATGCTAGGCGCAGTGGTTCACACCTGTAATCCTAGCTACTCAGGAGGCTGAGATCTAAGGATCAAGGTTCAAAGCCAGCCCAGGCATTAAAGACCATGAGACCCTTATTTCCAATTAACTTCAAGAAAATGGGAAGTGAGGCTTGGCTCGAGGGTAGGTCTGTAGCCTTCAGCTGAAGAGCTCAAGGACAATGCCCAGGCCCAGGGGCAAGGTGGTAGCCTTGAGCTGAAGGGCTCAGGGACAGCACCCAGGTCAAGTTCAAGCCCCATGACCCACAAAGAAAAAAAGAAGTCCTGATTATCTGTATGATACAACAGTAAGTATGGAATAGGAAAAAAAAATGTGGTAAATAGGATGCCATCTATGAGAAGGGTTAACAATGTCCAATAAGAAATGTATTCATGAGCTGGGCACAGTGGCCACAACTGTAATCCTATCTACTCAGGAGGCTGAGATCTGAGGATCATAGTTCAATGTAGCCAACCCTGGGCATTTAAGTCCGTGAGACTCTCATCTCCAGTTAATCACCAGAAAAGTGGAAGTGGCGTTGTAGCTCAATGGCTAGGGTGGTAGCCTTGCGCTGAAGAGCTCAGGGACAGTGCCCAGGCCCAGAGTTCAAGCCCCACGACCGACAAAAAAAACAAAAAAAATTAAGTCAGGCACCAGTTGCTCACATCTGTAATCCTAGCTACTCAAGAGGCTGAGATCTCATGATCAAGGTTCAAAGCCAGCCTAGGCATGAAAGTCCATGAAACATCTCCAGTCAATCACTAGAAAACAGGAAATGGAGCTGTGGCTTAAGGGTAGGGAGGTAACCTTGAACTGAAGAGCTCAGGGACAGCGCCCAGGCCCAGAATTCAAGCCTGATTACAAAATACGGGCAAAAACAAAAAACAAAAAAACAACCCCCTCCCAAATCCCCACATAATTATGATCTATTAACAATAACAATAACTTCATTGTACCCTTAGAGACAAGATACAGACCAGTAAGTTCTAGACATAACACACCCACCCAAATGGGTACATGTATACCTATTTCTCCCACAAGAGGAGGGAGACAGCCTCTGCTGTTCACCAAAGGCACATGTCATACAACTACCTAAGGCAATGAACAGGTAACCTTCAGGGTCAAGGTCTGGAAGCAGATCTCAGCTGAATCCTGAACAGTGCCTAGCTAGGCGGGGGCCTGCAAGATGGAGTCAACCAAGCAAGCATCAGGATAGAGATAAGAGTGAAAAGATGTCTGGGCCACTGAGTCAACTCTGGGGGGAGGGGCATACATGAATGACAGGAATTAGCTCCACGCCACTGAGGGGACCTTGCCAGGGCCCTAGCTTCTCTGAACTCTCTGGCACTTAAGAGAAAAGCCCATATCTCCTATACCCTTTAATGCTTCTCTGGAGAAAACAGGATGCATACCAGGCATCCTTGGGCAAGGCTTTCTATATACTCAGCATAGGACAGAGCTGTGCATTCATAGAATAGTAAGGTTGACCTCTCTCCAGGGCTTGCCTTGAAGGTCTGATCACAGGTAAAGAGCCAAAGACTATACATTCACTCTCCTCAGATCCCAAAGAAATATTGTGGCCTACCCTTCAGCATTGTCAGATGAATTCCAACTCCTTATGACAGCTATCCCATAGAAAATGAGCACTTAGGTCACTTCAAGCAAGCTACTTACTTTTCTGAAGCTTTGGGTGTATTCTTCTCCTCGCCCCTGGCAAAGGGTCCTTCTGCAGCCTCCTTCATAAAGTTGACCAGGACCTCTGCACTAACCCCAGAATCAGGTTTCCCCAGGAGTTTAAGGATAGAAGCATGGAGCCGGAAGTACACCTAGAACAAAACCTCTGATGTGAACAATCTTCTCAGTGCTAAGCTCTATTCCACAGGCCAGGCAACCACACTATAAATGTTACTTGGGGCAACAGGTTACCACATACTGACTGGTTTTGTTAGCTTTAAAGCCAGTCAGCCTGAAACTAATTCAAGATGAGCTCTTAAAAATTAAAACACTGTGGAGCCACGAGTATGGCCTAGTGGTAGAGTGTTTACCTAGCATGTACGAAGACCTTGGTTCAATTCCTCAGTACCACATATGTAGAAAAAGCAGGAAGTGGTGCTGTGGCTCAAGTGGCAGAGCTCTAGCCTTGAGAAAAGCCCCGAGTTTAAGCCCTATGACTGGCCAAAAAAAAAAAAAAAAAGTGCTATCGATGTTCTAGCTCACATGTTTAACCAGTAAACAAGACACATGGTGGTGAGATGACAGTAACAGCCTCCTCAGTCCTTTTTCACTGGCACTGCCTCCTGCCATGGCATTGCTGCTCTTTGTGCTCCTCTCTAGCACTCACAAATTAAGCCTTTGTACACTGGACTAAATGAATACTCTGTGGAGGCAAGGACCAGTTTGGATCTGCTGGAGTTCTTTTTTTTTTGATGGGTCATGGGGCTTGAACTTGGCTTGGGTGCTCTTCCTGAGCTCTTCAGCTCAAGGCTAATGCCCTACCTTTGAGCCAAGTCCCACTTCCCATTTTCTAGAGGTTAACTGGAGCTAAAAGTCTCAGGTTCTTTTGTGTCTAGGCTGGCTTTGAACATTGATCCTCAGATCTCAGCCTCCTGGGTAGCTACAGATGTGAGCCACCGCACTTGGCAAGGATCTGTTTGTAATCCTGTCCCTAGGAAGAGGCAGGCACCCATAGGTGCCATGGATTATAGGGCAAGTAAGCAGGCAGAGCACAGCATCAGATGAGCACAGCATCTACTTATGAATGGGTTGAGTTTCACAAATCTCAGCCACTGTAGAGAGTGTAGGGTCAGGTTCAACCCAGATCTGTTCTCCTATTCTCTACTGCCCGGTGTATAACACATCAGGCAGCTCTACAGTGGGTTTGAGCTTGCCACCTGGGTGTAGGTGTGATGTAGCTCTCACCTATAACATCCACCCCCATGAAGGATATAAGGGGTGTCATCACAAGGACTGAGAATTGCTGGCATCTCAGGCCCTGACTGACAGGTCTTTCTATATCCTAGAGAGAATTCTCCCAGATACTCTAGTTAGGTCTGGTATTTCAGAGACTACACCATGTCAGCCAGAGCCCTTTATTCCCAGTCTACCCCTGGATCTATTGACTCCATCGTCTATAGGACATCAAGATGGGGTGTGGCTCAACTGCTAGTGCTGCTTAGCAAGAACAAATCTGAGCTCAATTTTCAGTACCACAAAAAAATTAAGTAAATGTAACATGGGGTGCTGGTGGCTCATGCCTGTAATCCTTACTCAGGATGCCGAGATATAGGGATCTTGGCTCATGGCCAGCCTGGGCAAGAGAGTCCATGAGATTCTTTATCTCCAATTAAGCAACAAAAAAGCCAGAAGTAGGACTGTGGCTCAAGAGGTAGAAAGGTAGCTTTGAACAAAAAAGTTCAGGGGCAGTACCCAAGTCTTAAGTTCAAGGCCCAAGACTAATATAAACTACTCTCATTTCAATTATATAATCTTTCTTTCACCTTTTGCATGTGGAAAACCATTCTGTGGGAGCCAGGAGTTCGGCCTAGTGATAGAGTGCTTGCTTAGCATGCACAAGGACCCGGGTTCGATTCCTCAATGCCACATACATAGAAAAAAGCCAGAAATGGTGCTGTGGCTCAAGTGGTAAAACTCTAGCCTTGAGAAAGTCCAAGGACAGTGCTCTGGCCCTGAGCACAAGCCCAGGACTGGCAAAAAACCATCCTGCACCCTATTCTGTATATTAGATGGCCAAACATGGGGAAGGATAAGTATTCAACTGGCAAAGTTCATCCAGGTGACAAGTATTTTGAATGTTTCATATCAGAGGAATTAGGACATTTCATTTACATCAGAGCAAGGTAAGTTCACAGAACTGCCATTTTTTAAAACAAGGCCTACACACATGCCAGCTGATTTAAAGCTACATGACTACAATTGGTTGTGCAGAGCAGAATGCTCCAAAATGAATTCTGTGCACTTACAATGCAGCACAGTATGCTGTTGATGGGCAATCCATTCATGTGAAGGCACCATTCTGACCACTAATAAGCTCTACCAGGTAACTGTAAAAGCCAGAAACTCAAAAGAAAAAAAAAAAAAAACATGGAGATAACATCTTTCTGAAGGCCAGGGCATCTCTTTCCATGTGTTGGGTATTACTGCCAAAAGGTGCTGCACATCTGCCACAGGCTCAGTGGGATTTGACACAGCTCTTCCTCTCTCCAGCTGGCAACTTAAAGCTGGGTCACACCTTTCTCCTAGACCTCAGCCTTCTAATTCCCAAAATAGAGTTCCTTCAAAGCACATAGCCCCAAGTGGATGGCATGAAAGAACTGTGACAGGAAGGATTGATACCTGGGGCTGTGAATGGCAGTAGCTAGGCTTCTACGGGGTGGAGGGAGAGGCGGGGGGAGGAGAGAAACCACATTTGATAGGATGCGATAGTTACATATTTCTTGATGAACCCCACATTGGCCCTGAAGAGATACTATAAACCACTTGAAAAAAAATATTAAAACATTTAATAGGAATTATTTTTTAAAGGAAAAAAGTGTAATTGATTTTTTTTGTTTGCTCACTAGATTAGCAAGTATTAAAAAGAGGGTCGTAGACTAGGTGCCATCGGCTCATGCCGGTAAGCCTAGCTGTGACCTAGAAGATCAACGTTTAAAGCCAGCTTAGGCAGAAATGTGTATGAGATTCTACCTCCAATTAAGGAGCCAAATTCTGGACTGAAGGCATGGCTCAAGTTGTAAAGCACCAGTTATGAAAAGCAAACCTAGTGAGAGTGAGTCCTTGAGTTCAAGTCCCAGTATCAGCACAGGGTTAAAAGAAAAAAAGAAAAAAAAAATGCTCTGGAAATCATAAAAAAAAAAAAAAAAACAACAACAAAGCTTTTTTTTTTTTTTTTTTTTTGGTCAGTTGTGGGCCTGTGTGCTGTCCTGAGCTCTTCAGCTCAAGGTTAAACCCTAACCCCCCTTAAGCCACAGCCCCACTTCCCCTTTTCACGTGATTAGAAATAAGAGTCCCATGGTTTTTTAGTGCCTGGGCTGGCTTTGAACCTCCATCCTCAGATCTCAGCCTCCTGAGTAGCTAGGATTACAGGTGTGAGCCATTGCGCCCGGCTGGCCTCTTGTATCTTATCTGCACCTGGGAACAAGGGTGCCTGCCTTCCTCCTGTCAGACTGTAGGTGCAAATGCCTCATGCACGAGGAGATGAATGCACTGCACTGCCTTGTCAAGGCTTGGTTCTGAGAAACTATGTGCTAAGGAAGGATGGTTTTTCCTCTGATGCGTACGAACAAAATGCTCACTCACCCAAAAATAGTAAGCATCCTTAGAAAAAGAGGAAAGTTTTAATTTAACTGCACATGAATCTGCTGGACAGAGGTTTGCAGCAGAATCACTAGTACTACAAGCCCCAACCCTCTGGAGAATGAGACCAGCCCACTCTCTCCCTGCCTCCCTCCCTGGACCAGCAAGGAGTCACCTCCAAGGCTTCCATGGCCAGTTCAGGTGGGTTGTGGTAGTGGATCTTCTTGGGGTAGCGGGCAGCTTCTTCATGCAGGTAGTGGCCAGCCTGCCTGTAATGCAGCAGGTAGATGGCTGGTGGCTGCTGCTGCTTCTCAGCCACCTTGCCCAGCATGTAGTGGATAAGCCACTCTTCTTCATCACCATCACCCTCACAGCGGGCTGCTGATGTGAAACAGTGTCTGGCTGTCTCCAGCATGCTGTCACGCCGGCTCTCCATCTGTAACAAGACCACAAGACTGGCCTTAGGTGCAAGGCCTGAATCTGTCCAGGCTGAAATTCCTCTCAACAACTCTGAGACCACGACTGTTTGCCACCATTTTACAATCGGTAACAACGAAGTTTAGAAAGGCTGGGGGGGGGGAATCTCAAAAGCATACACTAAGAAACACAAAGAGCTGGACTTAAATGAGGGGGTCACCTCTCATTTTCTTCTACTTTCTCCCTATAGTATCTAACAGCCTGTAAGTTTATAAAGTCACTGACCTGCTCTGAAGTTCTTAAATATGACCTCTACAGCTTCAATAAAGACTTGTGCCCATAAAAGGGGGAAAATAAAGGACCAGGTTAGAGGTCCCTTGTCAACTCTGCCATGTCACTCAGAATATTTTTGGTCAGAGTAGGTATGTGCAGGCAGTGAGCACCCTGTTCCCCCATCTTCCACTAGGGTAAGCAAGCAGAACTGTGGAAAGATGTTCACTCAAGATTCAGCTCCACAGCACCAGAAAAGTTGTTCATCTCCAACTGTCTCCCTCTCTTCTCCTTATCCTATTTAAAGGACAGATTCCTCAGCCTGTCATTTAATAACCCACTGATTTGGGAATCTGCATTTACACAAGTATCTCCAGCTATCCCCTTAAACCCAAAGACAGAAATAGGACAGAGGGATAGTTTGTAAAACACTTTCCAACACATACAGTTGCTTCTCTGAAGCCCCTGGCAGCTGTCAGGCACACATGTATCTCTCGTTTCCAGAGCTATCAAGCTGGGACAGGATGAAGATTATCACGTAGAAGAAGCAAAGAAGCAGCTGATCTGAGCATTCCAAGTCTCTGGATCCTCCTCACTTCACCTGGCTTGAAGCTGTGGCTTCTTCTTAACCTCAGGGGCCACAGTGAGGTCAGAGGCCATGGGCACTGTTCTCCAAAGGGAGTTGTGACAGTCAGGCACACATGCTCATGATTCTAGCCCACTGAGGCAAGCCTGTTCTACTCAATTCTGCTCAATAGAGGCTTACTTTCATGAATATCCTGTAGCAATGGCCTTGGAGTAGACATAAAAGAGTGACATGCTACTAAGGTATTCTGTCAGATAGTTCTTGGGAAAGAAAATAGATACTTAGGAAACAAGAGACCATCACTACATGAAATACAGCAGAAAAAAATTACAGGAGAGGCAAACAGTAAAGTCAGCTGATCTCTCATATTCCTTCCAAAATTGATTCTGTAGCAAATCTGTTGCAGAAAAAGGCAACAGATGAGATGTAATTCTATTCAAACAGCTTAATAGCTGTGTGAATTTGACCTAGTCACTGCCCACCTAAGCTCTGCCACCTGGGTCCAGAATGACCACCAAAAAGAAAAGGTGACTGTGATGAGCAACTTTCAGCTGGCTCCTGGCATCACACAGAGCCTCCACAAGAAACTGAATTCCAGCCAAGAGTTTGACCTAGTGATAGAGTGTTTGCCTAGCATGCACAAAGACCCAGGTTCAATTCCCTGGTATCACATACACGAAAAAGGCCCAAAGTGGTGCTATAGGTTAAGTGGTAGAGTGTTAGCTTTGAAAAAAATTCAAGGACAGTGCCCAGGCCCCGAGTTCAAGCCCCAGGACTAGCCAAAGAAAAATAAACTGAACCTGAGTTCCAATACAGAGGCAATACAGAGGCTGATGTTCATGTCCTTAACAAGTGCAGTGGGTATGTCTCAGGCAGGAAGAAGGAACAGTCATGAGGAAATGTGCATCTCAGAAGCTCTGCAGGACATCTTCATACTGCCTTGCCATCTTGAGTGGGAAGGTACCTTCAACTCTTGGCACTTCACCTTATGTCTGAGATTACATGATCAGAGCTCAGAAAATGGCTAAGACACACATTCTACTAAAATCTTCCAGTACTACCTAGAAGAAGGAATAGTCAGCCTCATTTGTAGCCTAAACTACAGAAGGAATGTCAGGATAATCCTCTAGGTCATTTAGCTAGATAGCTCTGGATCGTAGGCCTTTGCCTGAGAATCAACATCATGAAGAATATTTCCATACAACTCCTTTGGCAAGTCCATAGAAGCTAAAAAACAAAGCAGCTCAAATAATGGCCAACATATGCTGCAGCACATTCTAAGCAGACACAGAAGTCCAACCATGGCTCTAGCAGCCAGGAAACTATTTTTTTTTTTCCTGCCAGTCCTAGAGCTTAAACTCAGGGCCTGGGCACTGTCCTTGAACTTTCACAGGCTAGAGCTCTACCACTTGAGCCACAGCACCACTTTCCAGCCTTTTCTGGGTATGTGGTACCAAGGAATCAAACACAGGGCTTTGTGTATGATAGGCAGGCACTCTACTGCTAGGTTACATGCCCAGCCCAAGGGAACTGCATTCCGTAATACTTTAGGGCTGGAAGGTGCCTCCCCAGAAATTTTCTGAGCCCCCAGACTTCAGAGAAGCCCTGAAAGGCCGTTTTCACACTTGGACAACTTCCAACTTCTTGCCTTATATCTCTACAGGATTTTCATCTTTTTTTTTTTTTTTTTTTTTTGGCCTTCCCTGACATTCTAAGGAGATACCCTGAGAGCTAAGTCTCAGAGCCTGAGCTATACGTCATTATCTTCCATCAGGTTTTAATAACCTGACAGACTTAGCTGATAAATTGTTTTCGTAAAAATACCTAACCTGCTCGACCACCTGTAAGTGGGTGCATCCTTGTGGTTGACTATGGGCGTCCGTAAGATAACATTATACAGTGATTACCACCTGCATGTGATGTTTACCTTTAAAAGCTCAGCCCGCTGAAGGGCTGGGATGCTAACAGCCTGAAGGTGGAGGGTAGCTGCTATTAAACTGACTCCTAGCTTGGTTCACTGAATGCTTGTGACACTATTGCTGGGGGGGGGCCGGGGCCCCCCCCAAAATGACTGAGATATTACAAGACCAACACAGGCCATGAGGCTAAGTAGAAGAAGAAAGCAGGGAAAAGAGGTGGATGGTGTGTGGAGCTTGGTCTCCTGTCCATCATTCATCCCAACCTTCCTCACCCCAGCCTTCAGGCAATTGTGCAAATAAAGCTCTACAACTGTATGCTAAGAGCCAAAAGGACATTAGCCTTTGGAGATAGGAGACTTATAGACTTTCTTGCCCAGGCTAGTTTCAAACTACAATCCCCAAATTTCAGCCTCCTGAACAGCTAGGATTATAGGTTCAAGCCAATGGCACCCAGTTGAGCATGAGTTTTTTGTTTTTTCAAAAAAGGCTGATGTTTAAGATGAGGATCATGTTGGTATTTACCTTCTCCCTTCTCTTACACAGCCTTTTTGCTCTCTCCTTTCATCCCTTCCACTTATATCCTCTGCCACTGGTACCTGGCCAGTCTAATCTACATCTGTATTACCCAGAAAAATAAAATAACCACCAGCTTACTAAAGCCCAGCTTCTGACTACGAGTTCCTGATGGGGCTTCTTAACATGCCTTTCACCCAAGAGATTCTGATGCCCAGTGGGATATGGGAGCCATTATCCTCACTGATCTACAGGGTTCATGTAATTTGATAATGAAGGAGAGAAAACTTCAGGGCTAAAGTGTTGCTAGCCTGAAACCCTGATCAAATATACTATTAAAATCTAGCCTGAAACCTGGATCACATATACCATTAATTCTAGTCTAACAGTATAATGAGAATTACTACAAAGTAAAATGTTGAGCCTTGCATATTATGTGTGAAGTTGATAAAAGTATACCGTTCAGATCATGGGCCAAAAACAAGGAACGAACACAATTGACAACTGTCTGAGGAAAAGAAGGGGGAAACTGGCGAACAAAAAGTTTCTGAAAAGAATTCAGAAAATTAGGAGAAGGAAAACAGCCCTCAAATATTTTTACAGAAGTAACCTTCTAAATTAATGCTGTAAAGGCAAAGGATGTATGTATCACATTATACGAATGATAATATGATTAAGCTCTCCCAGAACTAAACTTGAACAATTTTGTTCATTTGAAGAATTAGCACACACTTGCAACTGTCACCACAGTTCTGGTAATGTAAGATTCAGTAGTTATTCACTTAAAATTTTTTTTCATGATGAAGACTCAATCTTACTTTTTATTCACTATTTGCTACAATAATTTAATCCTTTAAAATTCATTTTATGACCCTTTCCTGGGGTTGATTATCCTCACATAGCCTTGGAATTGTGTAAACATGTCATCCAGTCTCTGAAAGTGGCTATCTCTACAGGTAAAATTCAACATTAGGTTTTTTTCATGTTCTTAACATCATTTGAACTTTTATACTAAGCACATATCACATTGTCTGGGTGCTGTCCCTGAGCTCTTTTGCTCAAGGCTAGCATTCTACCACTTTAAGCAGCAGCACCACTTCTGGTTCTGGTGGTTAACTGAAGATAAGAGTCTCACAAATTTTCCTGCCTGGGCTCGCCTTGAACCACAATCCTCAGACCTCAGTCTCATGGTAGTTAGGATTACAAGCATGAGCCACCAGTGCCTAGTTACAATAATATATATATATATATTTTTGCCAGTTCTGGAGCTTGAACTCAGGGCCTGAACACTGTCCTTGGGCTTTCTCAAGACTAGCACTCTATACCACTTGAGTCACAGCACCTCTTCCAGCTTTTGATGTGGTACTGAGGAATCAAACCCAGGGCTCTGTGCATCCTAGACAACTACCACTAGGCCACAAACCCAGCCTACAATATCAGTTTCCTAGTCAAAAAAGACAACTAACTGTCCCCATTTTTTTTTTTAGCAGGACTAGGCGATCTGTTACTTAGCTTTATGTTAAGAAATGAGTCATGAAGCAAGGCCTCATCCTTGTAATCCTGTAGGCTTACTCCTGTAATCCTAGCTACCAAGGAGGCTGAGATCTGAGGATCATGGTTCAAAGCCGGCCTGAAAGTCCCGGGCATGAGATTCTTATCTCCAATTAACTACCAGAAAACCAGAAGTGAGGTTAGAGCAATAACCTTGAGCTGAAGAGCTCAGGGACAGCATCCAGGCTCAGAGTTCAAGTCCCACGATGGACCAAAAAAAAAATAGTCATGAGTCCAAGAAGCATTCAAGAGGTCTGGGAACCCATATTCTGAGCATAGACATCAGAGAATCTGGACCTCAGAGGGTAATGGGACTGTAGATACAATGTCCAAAGCCCCTCAACAGCAGAGAGCTTTCAGATGATTACAGTAGCACTACTATGAGCTGCAATTCTCATTCAGTCCTCCAACAGTCCCAAGATAGTACTAAGAATGCTAACATCTTGTTTGTGGTTTTGATTATAAATACTTATCGTAAAACTGGAGGCACATTATTGTTTACCTAACTAAGCAGGCTCCTCCAACATCTTGCACTCCTCAGCTCCTCAAACACCTTTCTGGGTTGTGATGCCTTACTGATATACCACCCTAAACTTGTAAGAGACTGGGATGTAGATCAGAGGTAGAGCATATACTGGCATGTGTAAGATCCTGGGTTTAATCCTCACCATCACAAAAAAATTTAAAAAGTTGGCCAGGGCCCTGTGACTCACACCTGTAATCCTGCTTACTCAGGGAGGGCTGAGATATGAGGCTTCTAGTTCAAAACTATCTTTGGGCACAAATGTTATTGAGACTCTTATCTCCAGTTAACCACCAAAAATCCAGAAGTATAATGTAAGACATATAGCTAAGAAGATCAACCTCAAGAGAAGAGTTGTGGGGCCAGGAGTATGGCCTAGTAGTAGAGTGCTTGCCTCGCATGCACGAAGTCCTGGGTGTGATTCCTCAGTACCACATACACAGAAAAAGCTGGAAGTGATGCTGTGACTCAAGTGGTCGAGTGCTAGCCTGGAGAAAGCCCCAAGAATAGTGCCGAGGCCCTGAGTTTAAGCCCTAGGACTGGCAAGAAAAAAAAATAATAGAACTATGGCAAGTGATTAGAATACCATCTGTCGTCCCCAGTCCCTCTGGATCAGCAGGAGGGCTAGGGAGAACATGCCCCAACCAGGACAAGCCGAGAAAGGAGAGGGCCCACTGACTGCCCGCACCCAGCCCTCCTTCTCCAGAGCACAAACAGACGCCTTAGGCAGGTTCGTCAAGGCAGGAATCTCTCCTTATTCCGGAAATCCCTCCTCCTAATATTGGGTGCCAGAGCCTATCAGCACAAAGGTGGGCAGGACAGGGAGGTCCACGTGTTTACTCAGCAGAGAGTGATAAAGCAACAAGTCTTGCGCTTTGCCTTGTTGCCCCCTGCCTCAAAGCAGTAACACTTGCGTGTTGTCTTGCTTCTCAGCAGAAAGTAATTACCGACGAGATAGCTCAAAGTTAGACATGGCGTTACTTGGCCCCCAGCAACCATCCTTAAGCAGAAAAGTGATGGGACAGTGCTCAGGGCCCGATTTCAAGCACCAATACACACATAAATTAAGATACATCAGTACAATTTCTTCTATCTCAAGGACCCAAAGGTCCAACAACCTCAGTCCAAATCCAGTATACCATATTAGCCCTTCCCAACAAAGGGGAGATTGAAAATCTCAACACAAAAATCAAGAACTTTACAAGGACCCAAAAAGTAGTTTCTTTAAAACTAATCCCCCCCCAGGTCAGGAGTTTAGCCTACTGGTAGAGTGCTTGCCTAGCATGCACAAAGACCCAGGTTCGATTCCTCGGTACCACATACACAGAAAAAAAAAAGCCAGAAGTGGTGCTGAGGCTCAAGTGGTAAAGCTCTGGCCCTGAGAAAGTCCAAGGACAGTGTTCAGGTCCTGAGCTCAAGCCCAGGACTGGCAATAAACAAACAAACAAACAAACAAACAAACAACCTAATCACCCCCCCCCAACCCAACAAACCATTCACTAAATGGGCAAGGGAACTAAAGAGAGGCTTATCAAAAGAAGAGATTAAAGTGGCAGAAAAGCATATGAGAAAATGTTCATCATCCATGGTCATAAAGGAAAGGCAAATAAAAACAACCCTAAGATACCACCTTACCCCAACAAGAATAGCCAAGATTTTGAACTCAATGACAGATGCTGGTGGGGTTGTGGAGAAAAAGGAACCCTACTGCACTGCTGGTAGGATTGTAAACTAGTTCAGCCACTCTGGAAAGCAGTGTGGAGGTTTCTTAAAAGAACTGAAACTTGACCTTCCCTACGATCCCGCCATACCACTTCTGGGCATCTACCCTGAACATCATAACCCAAGATATGATAAGGACACCTGCTCAGCTATGTTTATCTCTGCACTATTCACAATAGCCAGGCGATGGAAACAATCCAGATGACCTACTGCAGATAAATGGATACAGAAAATGTGATGTGTTATATACACACACACACACACACACACACACACACACACACACACACACATAATGGAATTCTAATAGCCAACAGACAAGATAAAATAATGGCATTTGCAGGGAAGTGGATGAATCTAGAGTGAATCATGTTGAGTGAGACAAGTCAAGACCAAAGGAACAAAAGGTGCATGGTATCCTTAATATGTGGCTATTAGATCCAAACGGTACAAGAGCGATGACTCAAAAGTTTTATACCCAATGCTATGGACATGGTATTGGAAATATAAACACAACTACATAGTCATAAAAACTTACGATTCTATAGACATAATGTTTTATTACATAGATTATGTATCTATGACATACAAACCCTCAGCCTAATTTTGATTACGTTCTAAAATCTAAGTGCCAGTGATTATATATAGAGATTCCCTTCTTGAATACCTGTTAAACACATCATTTGAAATATGATGTAAAAATCAGTTAATAAATTCTTTAATTAATAAAAGTAGTTTCTTTAAAGGGATGAGGGAAGATATATCAAGTGGAAAATACTTCTCTCTAACCACATGACTGGCTAACCAGTCATGGCTACAAGAGCCATGTCTTAAGTGGACTGAGCGTCCAATGCCCAATACAGTTATTATTCACTATGGTACAACTTAGGTCTTCTTGGGAAAGCTCCCACTATAGATGTCAAAACAAGAACTAAAAACAGAATTTTGTTGAACAATGACACTCAGTTTGGATAGAAAGTTGGTAAGACCTCTTCAGTGTCCCTCCGCACCTGCTGTACAAGCTCAGGGGGCAGCTCGGCTCTCCACTGCTTCAGCTGGCGGGAAGCGAATGAGTGCAAAGCGTAGGACATGGTACCGTACTCAATCCACAGGGACAGGTTAGAGCTGTCAATCTCCAGGGCCCGCCGAAAACAGTTCAGGACAGGTGTGGCATGTTTCCAGATGGGTCCATCACTCTTCAATTCATTGGAGTTCAGCTTGTCCTGAATGCGGCTGGCTCGAGCCAGAGCCATGCCTGCCCAAGAATCGAATCTAGGATAATGACATGGCATATTAGACATAGCAGCCCTCTGGGCAGACTGACCCTATGCAAACTTCATTCCCACACTAGGGCTCACAGCTTAACTCAGTATAGCCAGAACTGTGACCTAGACTCACCATGACATATAGCTAAGACCCACCTCAAGAAGAGATGTGGGTACTAAGTAAGACAAAATGAGTCTCTTTGTCTCTCAGCATCCCACAGACATTCATTGGTTGTTGTTGATCCCCCCCCTTCCCATCTTGGGGCTAGAACTCAGGGCCTGAGCACTGTCTTTGGGCTTTCTCAAGGCTAGTGCTCTACCAGTTTAGCACCACTTCCAGCTTTTTCTGTTTATGTGGTATCGAGGAATTGAACCCAGGGCTTCATGCATGCTAGACAAGCACTCTTACCACTAGGCCAAACTCCCCAGCCCCACTCACTGGCTTTCTAACAAATGGCTCTTGGACTTTTCTGCTTATGCTGAGGTGTCACTCACAAAGCAGGCCTTAATTCTACATTATAACAAACAGGGGCCCAGCTAAGGTGATAGGAAGATTCAGTAGGTGTCACCTTCTCTTTCAATGAGTGCAGAGCTTTCTATCAGCACATTCACCAAGCAAGAACACATGCAGTAGAGAGACCTGGACCAGAGCCACTTAGCTTCTCTCTGGGACCTTGAGTAGTCCCTGACTTTTCTATCTCAGTTCACAGCAGTTGAAAAAAAAAAAAAAAAAAGGTGAGAGGACTACAAGATGGTTAAGCCTCTCTCCCTCTCTGAAATGACCTAAAAAAACTGTAAGAACACAGAAGTCTCTGTGATAAAGTGACGGTCATAGAAACACCGTGACCAAATAATTTCTGGGCTCTGTAGAGTATGGAATTTTCTGAGTGGTAGAACACAGAATATAAAAAGTAGCAAACAAATAGATACTACTCTCCCCCAAATCAACAATTCTTAGTCTATGACAGCCAAAGTTAGCTCTCATCACTGGTTCTCATAGCTGACTGGCTTCCTATTTCATAATCTCCAAGCTATAATAAAGGCAGAGAAACTTTGTCAAAACACATTTTGTTTTCTAGCAATGCAAGATGACAGCATGTAAACAAAGGAGCAGGAAAGAGTCAAGGCTCAGCCACGACAAGAGAACGGTAAAGACAAAAGCTTTACCCTTTGTGTGAGGGACTCCTAAGAATGATTCTGCTTCCTCAGGGGCCCTGGGACTCAAAGCTACCAAACCTTCCCTGTTCTGCTGAAGTCATCCTGAGGAGGAAACATGCTACAAGTGACAGACCCTCTCCACCAGGATAATTTCATAGTAGGAAATTCTTTCCAGAACGCCTTCAGCAACTCCATTTGCCCTCACCTTAAGAAAGAAACCATATCAAAACAGTACTCATGTGTGACTGCATTAAAACCACTAGCACAAAACATGACAACTGAAAATGCGTATGTGTCCTTTAAAGCCTTCTGATGTCGGGATCTGATCCTAACAAAATAGTATACACCTTATTCTCTGGAATAGCTGACCTATAGGGATGGTGAAAGGACCCAGGGCAGTAATGATGTGAATTCAAGAGGAAGAAATGTCCAGAGCCCATGTGCTGGGCTCTGACTTGTATGGGGCAGGTCTGGTACTGGCACTGAACTCAGAACTGTTTCCCTGGCAGTGGAAATAAACTACACTGCCTCCTTCCCCAAATGGAGAAACTACCTGGACCACTTCCAGCTCAGTAAAGCAGAAATAGTCAACAGGATAGCTGAGAAGACAGAGCCCTATAAGAGCCAGAATAAAGGACACCAAAGACTGGAGCTCAGGACCAAGCCAAACAAGTCCCTATTTGGTCCTGGGGCCAGCCCTCATAGGAAACCCCTCCTCTGTAGACAGCTGTTCAGTGAGCTAGATCTAAGAGATACCCTCTGAACAAGTGGTGTACAAGTTGGAAGAAGGCAAAGTTAAAGCCAGTTGCTGCTGGTAGCTCGTACCTGTAATCCTAGCTGCTTGGGAGGCTGAGATCTAAGGATCACAGCGTGCAGCCAACCTGGGCAAGAAAGTCCATGAGATTATCTCCAATTAACCACCAGAAAACTGGAAGTGGCACTGTGGCTCAAAGTGGCAGAGCTCTAACCTTGAGCAAAAAAGCTCAGGAACAGCAACCAGATCCTGAATTCAAGCCCCATGAACAACAAAGTTGATGAGATAAGCTACACTAGATACCTGCCATTTCATGGATGGCGAGTTTCATCACCCTAACTTTTCAGATGAGAAAGCTACAGTGCAGAGGCGACCTACCTCCCTGCTCCCCCGGCAGTGTGTCATACAATAAATACCCAGCCAGTCAAAGTGCAAGGCTGTGCCATCATACTGGAGCAGTGACCCCAGGAGCATTCAGACCTCTAAGTACATAGCTCTCTGCCTAAAGAGCTCAGCCTATTTCCCACAAGCTATGGAAGTCTTACAAACTGGCTTCTGTATTCAGATCTAATCTCTTCTCACTCAGGTCAGGTAGATCCTGAAAAGGTGAATTAGAGCATTCTCCTCTAGTAAGAATGCTCTGTTTCCAAGTCATCCATGGTTCAAGGGTAGCCATCATGAGTTAGCTCCCGAGCATTTCCAGAAATGCTATCAGTAATGCTATATTTAAGAGTCAGGTCAGCCACAAAAGGTGCCCTCATTCTGACCTAGCTCCAAGGCAACCATGAGAAGACATTTCCTCTTAACCAAGTATACCAGACTTCATGATTGTAGCAGGGAGAGCACTTCAGTACACTCAAGACAAACATATTTTAAGCAAAAGCTGAACAAGGCTTCATGGGGAAAAAAGCATGAACCTCATGCACTTGGGACTCTCCTACACATACCACTGTGACTACCATACCACTGCAACTGTCCTGGAAGCCAACAATGTGCTACATCACAAGAGAAGAGAACGTCTGGCCTGAGTTTATTACTTCTCCTACCCCAAGAAAGCAACCATAATTAAAAATCATGCAATAGAAGCACCAAGAGTAGACATCAGCCATCCTAGGGCTAGAACCAGGAAAAGAGCCAACACAAAACACAGGATGGAGCAGGACAGCACCTACTTGCCTGCACACAAGGACCTAGAAGAGTACCTTGTACCTCCTCTACCCCAATGGCCCTCCCAGGGTTCCTGGGGGAAATAAAAAGCCTTCATTCTTTTTATAGACAATCTGTCTTTCTAATAACTACATAATGCTAACCCATCTCATTCTTTTTTTCCTGGTCTCCTTGCTATGGGCAGGGAAACTCCAATTGAACCAGAAACACCCCAGCACTCTCATAGCCCAGTTCCACCACCAAATTACCCACCTGTTGGGGCAAATACAGATGTCATGCATGTAGAACTTAATAGCCTTAGATTGTTCCTTGTTTTTGAAATGATAATCAGCCAAGAGGTAGTAAAGCTCATTCACCACTGGAGGAGATGGGTCTGCCCCTTCTGGGAGGCAGGGAACCTGTCATGTGAAAGATTAAGTAAGATAGGAAGCAAAAAGGACTCAGGCATGACTTACAAACGAAGAACCGTTTGATCACAACAGACCCCCAGATTTTCTTGGCCCTGGCAACTGGTTCAGAGCAAGAAAGAAGCCAGATTATATTTACAAAAGTCCCACAGGGTAAGTCATGTCAACATCCCTATTACCCCCACAATCTCATGTCTACTGAGGCCCACCTCAGTTGAGGTCCCCTCAATGTAGGCGGACACTTTGTCCAGACTCAGTGCTGGCTTCTCTGTGCGAGGCACAATGGTAGCGATTCTCTTCAGGAGGTTGGCCAAGTCAGCAGATACAGTGCTGGTCTTATAGCTGTCAAATTCAGGAAGGGTCTTGGGCTTGAAGTACTCAAACATAAACAGGGCATCTTCCCATATAAGATCCACCTTGAAAAGACAAAAGGCAGACTCACAGTATGCTTAGGGTAGAGAAAAGAAAAAAAAAAGGTTCTTTTGGCTGGGAGTTTGGCCTAGTGGTAGAGTGCTTGCCTAACATGCACGAAGACCCAGGTTCGATTCCTCGGCACCACTTATGTAGAAAAAAGGTGGAAGTGGTGCTGTGGCTCAGGGGTAGAGCTCTAGCCTTGAGAAAAGTCCAAGGACAGTGCTCAGGCCCTGAGCTCAAGCCCCACAACCGGCACACAAAAAAAGTTGTTTTATAGAAGCATGCTATGCCCAATGTAAATGAAGTTATAATATACTGGTGAGTCTAAAACATTTACATTTCTTAAAATTTTCATGCCCAAGGGTTAGGGGTAGAGTGCTTGCCTAGCATGCACAAAGACCCAGGTTCGATTCCTCGGTACTACATACATAGAAAAAGCCAGAAGTGATGCTGTGGCTCAGGTGGCAGAATGCTAGCCTTGAAAAAGCCCAAGGACAGCGCTCAGGCCCTGAGTTTAAGCCCCAGGACTGGCAAAAAAAATTTCATGCTCAATATTTGAAAATTTCAACACAATTATCTGAAAAACATGTCTTAAAAGATGTTGGAAACTAGGTCTGTGCTCATGTTCTGGAGGACTATGTGGTTTAACAAATGAGGTTCAATCATGAGTTGAGATGTCGAGCTGGCCAATGACCATCTCCACCCTTCAGCTGCCCACCTGAGCCAGTTGGTCGGAAAAAAAAAAATTAACTGAGTATTGGCTCTAGGCCAAGGTCATTCTAGAGATGGGGGCCAGAATGGAGTGTAAAAATGGAGGCCTTTGAGACAGGTGTGGTGGCTCAAGCCTGTAATCCTAGCAACTCAGGAAGCTGAGATCGGAGGATTGAGGTACAAAGCCAGCCCGGGCATAAAATAGAGATTCTTATCTCTAATTAACCACTAGAAAATGGGAAGTGGGGCTTGGCCCAAGGGTAAGGTGGTAGACTTGAGTTGAAAAGCTCAGGGAGAGCATCCAGGCCCAGAGTTCAAGTCCCACGACAGACAAAAACACAAAGAAAGGAGGCCTTGACCTAAGGGGCTTACATTTTAGGGGATAGAATCCCCAAGATAGCCAACTGTATTGAGGAGCCATAAAATAATATACTCAGTAGTTCCCTGAGAAAACTACAAAAAAAAAAAAAAAGTAGTCAGGTGCCGAAGGCTCACAGCTGTAATCCTCACTACCTGGGAGGCTGACAACAGATTTCAGTTTCAGGCCAGCTTGGGTAAAAACCTTTGAGACGTCTTTTTTTTTTTTTTTTTGCCAGTCCTGGGCTTGAGCTCAGGGCCTGAGCACTGTCCTTGGACTTTCTCAAGGCTAGAGCTCTACCACTTGAGCCTCAGCACCGCTTCTGGCTTTTTTCTATATATGTGGTACCGAGGAATCGAACCCGGGTCTTCGTGCATGCTAGGTAAGCACTTTAACCACTAGGCCAAACTCCCGGCCCCCCTTTGAGACTTCTTAACTCAAAGCTGGGCATAGTGGTGTACAAATATCATCTCAGGTTATGTGGGAAGCTGAGATCAGGAGAGATGTGCCAGGACAGCCCAGAGAATCTAAGAGATGACATTTCTACAAAAGGGAAGCTGGGTATGGCAGTTCACACATGTGATCCCAGCTATGATGACAAGCCCAAAGGAGGCAGACTCTGGCTCAGGCACCTGCACAGGTAGGAAGAGACACTATTCCAATTGGTAAAAAACAGGGCTGGAAGTGTAGCTCCATGGTTTTGTGTCAGCTTGGCTAGTGCAAGGTCCTGAGTTCAAACCCCAATACTACCTCCCTCCCACCCACCCACACACAAAAAAATTCTCAAAGAAATCATGCAAATCAAGCAAACTCACTGAACATATAGAAGAAAAAAATCATACTAAGTAAGCCAGACCCAAAGGAACATAGGTTTAATGGTTTCCCTCATTTGTAATAATTAGTACACCTCTAGAACTCTCCTAGTAGAGGATCACAAGAGCTCAAAACCTAGGTACAGAGCACTAGCCCTGTGGAAAAGCCCAAGGACAGTGCACATAAGGTCTTATAGGATGAGACTAAATGAAAGTATCTCTAGGATATGGAAATACGAGCTTTAGCTTATGTGATTGTTGTTCTTAATGTACTGTTATTTCTCTCCTTTTTTGGTATATTGTATATACATTTATTTGAAATAGGAAAGGGAAAGGGGAAAAACAAGTTCACTGGAGGGGGTGGGAGGAGGGAAACAGGGACAAAAGCATGACAAGGGGTATCAATGTGTGAGAAGTAATACACCTACTACTTGGAGAATGTAACCCCTCCACACGTTATTTTTTTTTTTATTGTGGGGGTAATCTATAGATAACTGCCAGCTGAAATTTAAATCATTAGTCAATATTTATGAAGATACACCTTCATAACAGAAACTCCTGCCCTTTAGTCAGATGTCAGACCATCCACTTGCTTTATCCTGGTACAACCTGTACTGGGACTATGGAGCTGTGGTTCATCTGATGTCTTTCAAAAAAAAAAAAAAAAACCCTGTTTTCTGAAGCCCCACCCCTCAGAGTTGTCTCCTCTCAGTCCTGTGTGTCACCCTCACCTGCTGGGCTGAGTGTTCCTCTAGGTACCTTGCCTTGCTTTTCTTGCTGGGAAAGCTATATAAGCAGTAGAAGCACTGCTCCAAGGCTGTTTCCAACTCCTCCTTGTAGGGGTGAGTATCTTCAGAGGCGGATGCAGCAAGCTCCTTTTGGAGAACTCGAACCTATAGGAGACAGGAAGATACCCCTAAGGAGAGGGCCTATAGTCACAGCCTCCCCGTCACAGAAGGACCCCTGGAGACCACTATTAACTCTTAACTGAGGAGGCAATGATTGGGGTCCCCGCATGACTGGATTCCAAAGACTTCTTTCCAGGAAAATTTTATCTTAATGGTCTTACTCTGGGCAGCTCTGGCTGTTGTTCCTGCTGGACTTGCAAACTACCTTTCTCTAAGCACACCTAGCTCTACCAGAAGATATTTTAGGCTCACGGAACTTCTTCACTCATTTAGCTATTAAAATGCTAAACAGGACTGGGAGCACAGCTAAATAGGACTGAGAGCGCAGCCTAGTGGTAGAGTGCTCACCTCTACCACTATGCATGAAGCCCTGGGTTCATTTCTTGGTACCACACACACAGAAAAAGCCAGAATTGGGCCGGGAGTTTGGCCTAGTGGTTAAGGTGCTTGCCTAGCATGCATGAAGACCTGGGTTCGATTCCTCGGTACCACATACATAGAAAAAAGCCGGAAGTGGTGCTGAGGCTCAAGTAGTAGAGCTCTAGCCTTGAGAAAGTCCAAGGACAGTGCTCAGGCCCTGAGCTCAAGCCCAGGACTGGCAAAAAAAAAAAAAAAAAAAGCCAGAATTAGTACCTTGGTTCAAGGGGCAGAGTGCTAGCCTTGAGCAGATTGTGTCCAAGGATAGTACCCAGGCTCTGAGTTTAAGCCCCATGATTGGCAAAAAAAAAAAAAAAAGTTAAATACTGGTCACTTTTTTTTGTCAGTCTAGTCATGGGCCTGGGTGCTGTTCCTGAGCATATCAGCTCAAGCATAGCGCTCTACCACTTGAGCTACAGCACCACTTCTGGTTTTCTGGTGGTTAATTGAAGAGTCTTATGGACTTTTTATGCCCCGGGTGGCTTTGAACTATGATCCTCAGGTCTTAAGTCTCCCAAGTAGCTAAGATTATAGATATGAGCCACCAGTGCCTGACCTCTGATCACTTTCTCCCCCTTTTTCTCTTATTTTTGTTTGTTTTAAGACAGTTGTCTTACTGTGTAGCCAAGGCTGACCTAGATTCATAAATCTCCTGCTTCATCCTTCCACATACTGGGATTACAGAAATGTGTCTAGATGGAAACCTCCATAATGTCAATGTTCAAAGACCTGCAAAGGCCCATGTGTTAAAAGGCTTGGTTTCCTGCCTATGGAGATATTGGGAGGAAATACAGTCTTTAGGAGGTGGGACCTAGTAAAAGGAAGTTAGGCCAGTTACTGGGGGTGAGTTCTTGAAAATATCGAGACCCCCGTTCCTTCCTCTTTGTTTCCCACCATCACACAGTAAACAGGCTTCCTGTGCTATATGTTCTATGATGTTGCCACAGGCCCAAGGATGATGTGTACAAGCGATGCTGCACTGAAATCTAAAATTATGAGCTAAATAAACCTTTTCTCCTTTAAGATGAATTCTTGAGTATTTTGCCACAAAAACAGAAAACAAAAGGAACCAAATTGAGATTTTCTGTCAAGTTTCAGTAGCCACATACACATAGTAAAATCAAAACAGCACAATGGGGGTCCCCTACAGGAGAGAAGACAAAGGAGCTAATATGGCCCTTTAGCATCATCCTAGGTACCCCTCCTCACCAGCTCCAGCCCTGAACTGGCAGCTCATGGCCCAAGGAGATCACTTACATAGAATCTCAGCAGGGCCCCATCTGAATTGCAGCACCAGGACCTCCTACCCAAGTACTCATGGGCTGTGTTGAGCAGCATAAGGGAAGATGGGAGCATAGGTGTCTCTGATATCCCTGGGAAAATCAGAAGAAAGGAGTTAATGAGAACACATGCACCTGAAGAACTGCAAGCTCTTATCTTTGGGGAGTTTGTCTATCACTGTGATCACTGATTTTCTTCCTTTCCTCTAATCTAAGTATGAAAGAACTTGGTTTTACTAAAACACATACATATCAAAAAAGCAATATGAGGGGCCAAGAGCGTGGCCTAGTGGTAGAGTGCTTGCCTAGCATGCATGAAGCCCTGGGTTCCATTCCTCAGTAGCACATACACAGAAAAAGCTGGAAGTGGTGCTGTGGTAGAATGGAAGTGGTAGAATGTTTGCCTTAAGAACAAAGCCTAAGGACAGTGCCCAGGCTGAGTTCAAGCCCCAGGACTGACTGACACATGCATGCATGCACGCACACACGCACGCACACACACGCACGCACGCACGCACGCATGCACGCACGCACACACACACACACGCACACACACACACACACACACACACACACACACACAAATATAAGCTGGGCATCAGTGGCTCAAATCTGTTATCCTAGCTACTTGCAAAGCTGAAACTACAAATTGTGGTTTGAGGCAAGCTTGGGCAAAAAGTTCAACAGCTAGGGCCAAGAGTGTGGCCTAGTGGTAGAGTGCTTGCCTAGCATGCATGAAGTCCTTTGTTTGACTCCTTGGTACCACATACACAGAAAAAGCCAGAAATGGTGCTATGGCTCAAGTGGTAGGACGTTAGCCTTGAGGAAAGCCCAAGAACAGTGCTCAACCCTGAGTCCAACCCCTGGACCGGCAAAAAAATTTTTAAAAAAAGTTCAACAGCTGGGTGAGACAGTACATACCTGTCATCCCAGAGTAGGTGAGAGACTAAGATCAAAAGAATTACAATTTTAAGCCAGTTGGGTCTAAAAAGTCCATGACATTGAGAGAAGCAGCTCAGTGATAGTATGAACCTGTCATCACATGCCTTTGCCATCCTAATTCAAGTTGGCTTACTGACTTCATCCTGTATAAATATCTTATGTGTGCCCCATTGCTGGGGCAGTATGCTGTCCCTAAGCTTTTTCGCTCAAGACTAGTGCTCTGCCACAGTGCCACTTCTGGTTTTCTGGTCATTAACTGGAGAGGAGTGTCTCAGGGTTTTGAACTGTGATCCTTAGATCTCAGCCTCCTGAGTAGCTGTGAGCCACCAGCGCCTCCTCCAGACTAAGTGCTCAAATATATCATGACGTTTCTGAGGCACCCTCCTACATATGACCAAACTGCCTACTCCTTAAAGCTACTATTTAAATTCTACCTCTGTGCTTGCAGAAGAGGACAGCATTTAGGTTTTGTTCTCCATTCTGAGATTGGCCTTTAGAAGACTTGCCTTCAGCTGTCAGTTCCTTCAGCAGCTGTTACAGCTTTAGGACTTACTTCCTGTGGGAGCCACATCCAAGACTGAGCAGAATGAGAGTACAAAAAACTAGCTAATCTCAGTCCAACATTGAGGGACTATTCTGTACCAGGCTAAGCATGGCTTCTTCAGGCCAGCATCACAGTCCAAGTTCTTTCTGCCTAATCCATCATCCTGCCCTTCTTTCTACAAGTATGATGCCTAATAAACCTTGTTTCAGTGTGTGCTTTGAAGAGTTCAATGTGACGAAATGCGATAGTGCTCTCACAAGAGCCCTTACCACACAGCCAGAAGTTTTAGTTCTGAGTTTGTTTTAATAGTCTGATCACAAGGCAATGGCAGGACCCAGAAGTACTTTGTAAGGGTCAGCGTGACATGGAGAGGCTGCCTACTCTACACAAATGAAAAGGTATCTCACAAGAATTTGGTCTACTTAATCATCTTCCTTCAATTTACCTCATAAAAGATAGCAGGAAATAAGAGTCATGTCTTCTGTAAGTCATCAATCTTTTCTTTCCTTGGCATACTTTTCACAAAGTCAAAGACATTTGCTTGCTTCTCTTGCCTTGTTTACTTTCTGGTCATTTGTTAAAAACATCTTGGCCAGGAGTTTGGCCCAGTGGTAGAGTGCTTTGCCTAGCATGTATGAAGACCTGGGTTTGATTCCTTGGTACCACATACAAAGAAAAAAGCCAGAAATGGTGCTGAGGCTCAAGTGGTGGAGCTCTAGCCTTGAGAAAAAGAACCCAAGGCCCTGAGTCCATGCCCAGGTCTGGCATAATCCTAGCTACTCAGGAATCTAAGATCTGAGGACTACAGTTCGGAGCCAGCTCAAGCAGGCAAATGATTGACACTCTTATCTCCAATTTTTCTTGCCGATCCTGGGGCTTTAACTCAAAGCCCGGGCACTTTTTTTTCAAGGCATTCTGCCACTTGAGCCACAGTGCCACTCCTAGCTTTTCTGTATATGTGGTACCAAAGAATGGAACCCAGGGCTTCGTGTACACTAGGCGAGTACTCTACCACTAAGCTATGTTCCTGGCCCCCAATTTCCTTTTTTTAAGGCAGAATTGGTAACTACACACAATGGAATTACACAGCAACCATTAGAAAGAATATTATGTCATTTGCATGGAAATGGATGGACCTAAAACAAATCATCAAGTTCAATAAGCTGCATGTTTTCTCTCATATACAGAAACTAGATCTAAAATACACCAGGACATAGTTATAAGGGTCTCTAGGCATTCACACACAATTAGACCAAAGGAAGATACTCTTAGGAACAGAAAGGCACAATGCCTATGTGCATCTAATCATCCAAAATATTTTTCCAAATGAACTCCAAGAAGTAGAAAGAGGTTTTTGGAGGGAGGGTTGCTGTTTTTCTTTACGTTTTTGTTATTGTTGTTTATTCGTTTATATGTCTTTGGGAATACAAGAAAACAAATAGAGGAACAAAGTCTGAAAAAATGCTGTAATGGTACTCAGTGGACACAAAATGTTGAAAATAAACTAATCTGTGGGTGAAGGCAGGCAAAAACTGGCAGAGAGGGAAAGGGCGACATCAAAAAAAAAATGTACTTTTATTTTTCCAAGTCCTGGGGACTGGGCACTGTCCTTAAGCTTCTCTTACTTAAGGGTAGCACTCTACCACTTGAGCCACAGCACCATTTCCAGCTTTTTCTGTGTATTTGGAACCAAGGATTCGAATCCAGAGCTTTGTGCATGCTAAGCAAGCACTCTACTACAAGGCCACTCTCTTGGCCTTAATTTTTTTATTTAAAAAGTTTTCATTGGGCTGGGAATTCCAGTCCCAGTACTGGCTAAATAAATATTAAAGCCAGAACTACAGGTGAGGCTAAAGTGGCAGAATACCAGCTCCAAGTTAAAAACCAAAGTACACAAAGCCCTGTGTTTAAGTCAGACACAGACACAAGCCCCTAGAAATCCTTTTCTGACCACACTTGTCCCAGACTAAGTCAAGCCCCATCCTGGTCTGCACATCTAGGGCCAACTTGTATTTTCTTCCATTGAATTTCCCAGAAGTGTGTGTGTGTGTGTGTGTGTGTGTGTGTGTACATACATACACATATATACATACACATACTTACACACACATATATGCACACACACACACACACACACACACACACACACACACACACACACACACACACACACACACACCTGTACCAGTCCTGGGACTCTTCTCTAGGGCCAAGGCGCTGTTCCTGAACTCCGTTTTTGCTCAAGTCTAGCATTCTACCATTTGTGCTACAGCACTACTTCCAGTTTTCTTTTGAGTACTACAGTTTACTAGACTTTCCTACCTTGGCTGGCTTTCAACCATGATTCTCAGATCTCAGCCTTCTGAATGGCAAGGATTACAGGTGTGAGCTACCAGCACCTGGCTTTATGTTTGTGTTTTTACTGTTTTCCTTTAGATGGGGAACACCAAGTAGTCTCACATCTTATCCTACTGAGCCTAACAGTTCGTGGGTAAGAACTTGGAGTCCTAGGACAGAAGCCAGAGGCAAAGATCACATAGATCAGAGCCCACCCAACCAATCCTACACTGGCGCACCTTCCTCTGCTGGGTTCTGGAGCTGCTGCTGATGGCACAGTGAGTGGAAGGTGTCCTCCTCCTGCCAGATGATCCTGTGCAGGATGATCCAGGGCAGCACTGAGGAGACATGGGGCTCCTTGGGCTCCTCCTGCACAGCCATGCTGCAGTCAATAACCTGGTGAAGGGTATTATAGATGTCACAGTAGTACCAGTTCTGTTCCCAGCCCTCATGAAATAAACTATGGAAGTTCCCTCTAAAAAGCACCCAGGGAGAGAGAGCCAGAGACAAGCTATGTAAGCACTAAGGATGTGTAGAGTTGCTGCAATAAGAGCACAGGGAGTGGCAGAAGAGTTGAGGGGCAGGCAAAGGTGAACCCCTAAGAATAGGACACGAAACATGTGAAAGTAGAAGACAGACTTAAAAAGCAGGGAGTTCCAGAGGATGGCCCATAATGGCTGTAGCCAAAGAGGCAGGTTCCTTTGGCAGCACACCACCCAGAGGGAATGTGAGGAGTTTTAAGCACGGAAAAAGTCATTTCTATCTTTTGTTTTTGTCTGAGAACCATACTCAAACTCAGTACCGGATGCTTCTGCTCACTGGCTGTTGCTCTACCAACTGAACCATGCTTCAAACCCCATCCAGAACAGAGACCTACAAATCTGTTCAAGAAGGGTGTCTTTGTGGCCGAGTAGTAGCTGGGCAGGAAAGGTAGAGGCAGAAGTACTAAAGGGTATGCACTGTCACAGTTCATGGGAGAGATGGCAGGGGCCTAGACTATGGCAAAACAAACATAGAACAGGTAAGAAACAATAGCTAGAGGTGTGGAGATTGTGGGTTTGGATTTGCCAATGACCTGAACAGAGTTGAATAGTTGAGAGTGGCTCAAAGGAAAGGTCTCTACTAAAAGCCTGCCTGGATGATACAGGGTACTGTGACTGCACCTCAGTTTTAAGTGCCAAGATTGTTTGGATGGTGGAAAGCACTGGCAGGTAGTCAGGTCTGGGTTCTAGCCCCTACTTTGCTTCTAGATCACTGTATGCAGACAGTGCCTACCTCCTGTCTAAGCTTCTTTCATCTCTGAATGTCTGGGAGAATCTTAGAGGTGATTAGCATTCAACCCTACAACACCCAACCCAAGAAATATTTGCAGCCTATGCACAGCCACCACCATACATTCCCAAAACTGGTATCCAGTAAGGCCAAGGCATCCCCTTTAGTTATCTACACAAGAAAGGAGACATCAGAGTAACGCCTGCTGGTCAGGGTAGGGTGACAAGCAGCCCGGGGTTACCTGGATGAGGTTGTTAGTAAGCCGCACCAGGCCGTTGGTAGAGGATGATTCCTTCAGGATGCTGCCAGTGCTATCCTCAGATAATGCCTGCTCAATGCCCAGCAGCAGCTGGGTAACTGTGGCCACCCACTCCTCTTTGGTTGTAGCCTCACTGGAGTTCACCATCTGTTGGACAGCCTCATGCAGAGCCACATCAGAGCACTCGAAACATTGCTGGTGGTCTTTTAGCCGGAGTAAGGAGTCCTAAGCACAGTGAGGAGTGAGATGAGGAGCTGGGAGCTTGGCTTAGTGATAGAGTACTTGCCTAGCATGCACAAAGACCCAGATTTGATTCTTCAGTACCGATACATAGAAAAAAAAGTCAGAAGTAGAGCTGTGGCTCAAGTGGCAGAGCTCTAGCCTTGAGAAAGCCCAAGAACAGTGCTCAGGGCCTGAATTCAAGCCCCAGAACTGGCAAAAATTTAAAAAGTGAGATGAAAAGACTTTGTGAGCTCAGCACACTTAGCCTCACACCTGGCATGAGGAAAGCCGGGGTAAGCAGGAAGCCAGTACAAAAGAAAGGCTTCCTAGTGCAGCATAGGCTCTCTGGGAAAGCAGATAGTGATCTGTGTGGTAGTATCCAATAGTTGACATCAACAACAAAAGCAAGCCAACATCCGAGCACTGGAACCATCATACAGATATTCAAATATCCCTCCCACACACTGCCATGCTAGGCTACCCTATGGCATGCCATGATAACAGAGGTCAGCCTTACCACATCTGCTGATCTCACTTTGGGCCTACTTGACTCTTCAGGAGTTAGAGCCTGCCCCCTTAGTCCTCTCTTCCCAAAATCAACTCTTTCCTCCGTCTTAACTGACATACCTCACAGTCATAACTTTTTTTTTTTTTGGCCATAGGGCTTGAACCCTGGACCTGAGAGCTGTCCCTGAGCTCTTCAGCTCAAGGCTATTGCTCTACCACTTGAGCCATAACACCACTTCCAGTTTTCTGGTGGTTAACTGGAGATAAGAGTCTCATGGGCTTTCCTACCCAGGCTGGCTTTGAACCTCAAATCCTCAGCTCTCAGGCTCCTGAGTAACTAGAATTTCAGGTGTGAGCCATCAGCACCTGGCAGTCCTAACTCTTAACTATTTCCCAGGTCAAGAAAGGATTGAGATACTACATATAATCTGAACAAAAAGCTGGGACAAGATTGGGCTCTTTCCAAACTGAAGAGTCCATTAAGATTATACACATAACACAACAGGCATATTAACCATAAAGCCTGGATGCTGTCCCCGAGGTTTTTTTTTTTTTTTTTTTTTTTGGGGGGGGGAGTATTTTTCAGGGCTATTTTTCTACCACTACAGTTCCATTTCAAATTTTTGGTGGCTAACTGGAAACAGTCTCACAGATTTTCCTAGCTTCTAACCATAGTCCTCAGATCACAGCTCCAAGTAGTTAGATTACAGGCATGAGCCACCAGCATTCAGCTATATATCCATTTTATATCTACTCCAGAGTTAAGCAGAACAGCAATCGAAACTGGCTGAGCATGACGACACAAGCTTACAGTTCTAGCTACTTGGGAGGTAAAGGATCACAAGGTAAGGCTAGTCCAAAGTTGGACTGTTTCCCAAAAATAAAATAAAAACAAGATATCACTGGCTCATATCTATAATCCTAGCTACTCAGGAGGCCGAGATATGAGAACTTCAGTTCAAAAACAGCCCCAGGCAGGGAAGTCCAGCAGATTATCTCCAATTAACAAAAAGCCAGAAATGGAACTGTGGGTCAAGTGGTAGAGTGCTACCCTTGAACAAAAAGGCTCAGGAACAGTACCTAGGTCCTGAGTTCAAGTCCCAGAACAAGCACAAAAAAATGTTTTTAATTAAAAATAGGCAAGGACTAGTACTGTGGCATAAGTGGCCAAGTTCTTTAAGGAAGCTCTGGGGGTTCAATCCCCATTACTTCGAAAAATTAATTTAAAAAAAAAAAAGGCAATAAAAACAGCCAAGCATAGTAGCATATATCTATAATCAAGTTTCAAGCCAGTCTAGGTTATATAGTAAGACTATCTTACAACAAAACATCAATAAAAACAGATAAATGGAATGGACAGATGAATGGAATTCTAATCATTTTCTTCTTTGACATCAGAAGTAGTTCAGATCAAGAATAGGCTCTCTTTAAATCACATAGAAACTATACTCTTGGAGGTTGTAACATTCCTCTAGTCTTAGTTCTACCTGTCTATAGAATATTCCTAGAGGCTAGGCTGGTCATCTGGACTGTTCTGTGTACTCTAGGACAACCTCAGTCTTGAGAGGGCAAGCACATACACAAGAATGTACAAACAGTTGTAAGTAACCCAAGTGGGGAACACACACACCTGTAGCAGGAGCAGCTGTGCTGGCCTCTCAGGAATGGAAGTCATAAACTCCAGGTGTTTGGCCTGGTCAAACCCACTGGTACACAAGGTGGGGCGGAGTAGATGAACAACAGCCTTGTAGTCACCAGCCTCATAGAGCCGCTGAATCTCCTCCAAAGACTGGCAGCGTTCCAGTGACTTCAGGTTCTTATCAATCTGAAAAAGGCCCAGAAATGTTACTTAGTGGCAACCCTCATACCATTCCTCAATCTGGCTTCCCAGATGAAGAAGCTAAAATTAATCTCTAAGCCCCCATTCACAGCCAAAATGGTATTAGACTGTCAGTGTTACACGGAATGTATATGACTTTTAAAATATTTAAGGCCAAGGTATTCCACATTTTTTCTTTTGTTCAGCAGGGCCCAGGGCCCTGGGATAGGCAAGCACTCTATTGGTGAGGTACGGCCCCAGCCCTAAGTCATTCAAGTCTTTAAAAACCACACCATACAGGCTGGGAGTTTGGCTTAGTGCTTGCCTAGCATGCACCAAGACCCGGGTTCGATTTCTCGGTACCACATGCATAGAAAAAAGCTGGAAGTGGTGCTGAGGCTCAAGTGGTAGAGCTGTAGCCTTGAGAAAATCCAAGGACAGGGCACAGGCCCTGAGCTCAAGCCCAGGACTGGCAAAAAAAACTAACAAAAAAATCACACCATACATTGGGTCCACTGCTTTGTTAAGTACACTCTATGAAGAAAACACACACACACACACACACACACACACACACACACACACACACACACTAAAATACAAGCTGGGTACCAGTGGCTCATGCACCTATAATCCTAGCTACTCAGGAGGCTAAGTTCTGAGGAACCTAGTTCAAAGCCAGAGGAAGCAGAAAAGTCTGTGAGACACTTACCTCCAATTAACCATCAAGAAAGCTAGAAGAGGAGCTGTGAGTTTGGCCTAGTGGTAGAGTGTTTGCCTAGCAGGCACAAAGACCCAGGTTTGATTCCTTGGCCACATACATAGAAATGGCTGGCAGTGATGCTGTGGCTCAAGTGGTAGAGTGTTAGCCTTGAGGAAAGCCCAAGGACAGTGCTCAGGCCCTGAGTGCAAGCCCCCAGGACTGGCAAAATAAAATAAAGTGCTGTTTAAGTATTTTTTAAAAAAAGGAAAGCTGGAAGAGCTGTGGCTGAAGTGGTGGAGTGTTGGCTGGGAGTTTGTCCTACTGGTAGAGTGCTTGCCTAGCATGCATGAAGACCTGGCTTCGATTCTTCAGTACCACATACATAGAAAAAAGCTGGGAGTGGTGCTTTGGCTCAAGTGGTAGAGCTCTAGCCTTAAGAAAAGTCCAAGGACAGTGCTCAGGCCCTAGTTCAAGCCCCACAACTGGCAAAAAAAAAAAAAAAAAAACAACAGCCCAGCATAGCAGGGCACACGATGGCTCATGCCTATAATCTTAGCTACTCAGGAGGCTGAGGTCTGGGGATCAAGGCTCAAAGCCAGCCCAGGCACAAAAGGACCTGAGACTCTTATCTCCAATTAACCTCTAGAAAACAGGAAGTGTGGCTTGGCTCCACTTGGCTACTTGGCAATAGCCTTGAGCTGAAGAGCTCAGGGACAGCACCCAAACCAAGTTCAAGTCCTGCAACCCACCAAAAATTAAAAAACAGCCCAGTGACAGCACTCAGGCACCCCAAGACTTAAAAAAAAAATCCCACCAAAACCCAAAACTACTATAGAAGCAGATGGGCTCCAGAATAACATCAGCCAAAATTTGTCAGATAACCATGGGTTCAAACATCAGAAAACCAGATTTGCAGAACCATAGGAAATCAGGGTTCTTGCCCCAGAAACAGACTAGAGGTCAGCACACATTACCCATTCCCCAGAACATTCTTCACAAGGGACCAGATGCAGTCTCAGTTCATAGACAGGAGGGTACTGTACCTGTTTTTGTCCTGAAACAAAGCTGGAAGAATCTTTCACCTATGTGAACATACGAGAGATATAGAACTGCTGTAGAACAGAAGTGGCACAATACAAGTACCACTCAGAGATGGAACCTGGCATAAGTATTTGGTTTGAGCTAAAATGGCAGATAATCTTTGGTCTACACCAGCATTACTTTCTTCCAATTCTGATAGTTAACACAACATACATGAGACGTGAGCAATAACCAGTTTAAAATCATGCTAGCAGAAAAATCCACACCTTCCATATGTTACTTGAACAAGCTTTCCATTAGGAGAGAATGCTATCAGGAAATCTGTGAGTCCTAATATGCCAGAGCTGTCTCTCCTATACTTGTAAACAGCTCTTATTTCTAATGGCCAATTTTTGTTGTTGTTGTTGTTGGCCATCGGACTTGGACTCTGGGCCTGGGTGCTGTCCCTGAGCTCTTCAGCACGAGGCTATTGCCCTATCCTTGAGTCACAGGTGCCACTCCCAGATTTCTGGTGATTAACTGGAGATAAGTGTCTCAAGGGTCTTTAGTTGCCTTAGAACTATAATCCTCAGATGTCAGCCTCCAGAGTAGCTAGGATTACAGGCATGAACCACCACACCTGGTTTCAATAAATCTTTTTCCAAGAAAATAGCATTAAAAACTCCCACTCACCTCCTCCAGGGACACAACAGAGTCATTATGGAGATTGGGCAGCCGGATAACAATGTCTCTTTGCTCAATCCCTGCTTTTGCCTGGATGGCAGTGGAGTTCTGGAGCATTTCTGTACAGATGTCATAGTTCTCCAGGGCCTGCTCCATGTCCCCCTGATCAGAAGGAAAACAAATGGGCAAAATACACAAAACTGGTTTCTTCTGTCATGTTTCCAGCATTCCTGATCTCGTCAGATTAGGAATATCCTTGGCTGGGAGGTAATTCAGTTATTGCTATACCCAGAAAAGGATTTGGCACACAGCCTGGGCACAATGAATATTCGTTCAATGATCCAATGCATGAATGAATGATCCATACCACAACACTGCAAGAGAAAATATTAATGCTACATTCTCAGTAAGGACAAGAATAATATGTGAGAAAGCCAGGTATCTGGCAGAGTCAGGTTTAGAACCTAAGTCTGTCCTAATTTTAGAAATGATGTTCTTCACATTCAACAATGTTGTTTCCCCAAGACTAAACTACTGCTGCTCAGAGTTGGCAAACTCTGGCCCACCCTACCAATGTACCAGGTACATACCAGTGCTAAGTCCTACGGAACAGTGAACCCACTCTTGCCTTCCAGACCAGGATCCAACGAGAAGCTTACCTAGAACTCTCACAATATAGGATAGTACTCTAGAAAGCTCTGCTTCTGTTCAGGTACTTGCTTACATTTCCTCACTAAAGCATGAATAATGGTTCAACCAAGGCCATCTGGATTACAGGTCAACAGAAGGCTGAAGAGATCCCTTCTAGAACTTTGAGCTAGGATATTTTGTAGAGCAGTAGTCATGCTTGGAATTCTGACAACTCCCCACAAACGTCATGCCAAACCCAATGCATAAAATAAGTACTGTGCAGTCAGCCATATGTCCCCAATATGGTCAATTTTTGGTCTTCCTTGTCAGATGATAAGGCATGCTATGATCATAGAACCAACCTGCAATGCCAAGAAACGAGCCTTCAACCAGTAAACACGCACAACGAACTCCAGCCAGCCCTCTTCAAACAGGTCACGCTGGGATGAGGCGAATGACAGCTGCAGGAGGTCTCCCAGGCAGTGGGTTCCAGGGAAGTCAGGCCCAAATCTGCCATTTGCCACACCAGCTGGGCAGTTCCGAGGAGACACTAAAAACCAGACCAACAAGCCACCCTCATGTGTGGAATACAAATACCCTTTTTCTTGGGCCAGGAGTGTAGCCCACTGGTAGAGTGCTTGCTTAGCATGCATGAAGACCTAGGTTTGGTTCCTTAGTACTACCTACACAGAAAAGGCTGGAAGTGGTGCTGTGGCTCAAGTGGTAGAGTGCTAGCCTTGAACAAAAAAAGCTCAGTGACAGTGCCCAGACTCTTGAATTCAAGCCCTAGGAAAAAAAAAGCCAGGCACAGTAGTTCACACCTGTAATCCTAGCTACTTAGGAGGCTGAGATCTGAGGATCGCAGTTCAAGCCAGATTTAACACAATACCATGAGACTCTCATCTCCAATTAACCACCAGAAAACCAGAAGGGTAGGGTGGTAGCCTTGAGCTGAAGAGCTTGGGGATAACACCCAGGCCCAGAGTTCAAGCCTCACAACTGGGAGAAAAAAATTCCCTTTTTCCTTCCAGAGTAACTTAAGTTCTCAGCCTGCATGGTCACCCCAAGTTTGAGCCTTATCATTGCCTGAGCAGCAGACAACAGATCAAACCAGTCAGGCAAGATTCAGAAAGCTTGACAGCTGAGGGGGAAAGGACCGCTAATTTTCACAAACTAAGCCTTAAGAGTATCTGTATCCTACCAGGTAAGAGTTTAAAAGTCAGAATGAGCCTGGTGCCAGTGGCTCTTGTCTGTAATCCTAGCTGCTCAAGAGACAGGTCTGAGAATCACAGTTCAAAAACAGCACGGGCAGTAAAGTCTGCGACTCTTAACAATTAACCACCAAAAAATTGGAAGGGAAGCTGTTCAAATTATGGAGTGCCAGCCACCTTTGAGCAAAAATACTCAAGGATAGCACCCATGCTCTGAATTCAAATCCCTGGACTACCACAAAACAAAAACAAAAAAAATGTAAGCCACTGGAGCTAGGCTCCAACACCTATAATCCCAGCTACTCAGAAGACTTGAGATCTGAGGATCATGGTTTGAAGCCAGCCCAGGCAGCAAAGTCCATGACACTCTTATCTCCAATTAGCCACCAGAAAAGCAGAAGTGGTACTGTGGCTCAAAGTGGTTTAGTGCTAGCCTTGAGCAGAAAAACCTCAGGGATAGCAGCCAGGCCCTGAGTTTAAGCTCCATAGGAAAAAAAAAGAAAAAAAGGAACTATTGATATGAGCAGGGAAAATTACTGGGGATATATAAAACAAAGAATCCACCCTAAAGAAGTTATTTCATTTTCTCTAATCCTGAGTAACAGCATGAAGATTTCTCTGGGACCCTGGAACAAGCATGGAACAATAATAAAGCAACCTAGCAAAGGTACCCAATGGGTCTAAATGTGAATTCCACTCAGTCACTCCCCTCAGCTTTCTCCAGCCTGCTGGGGTTCACAAAATTATTCTAGGACATGAATGTTTCTACCTGTAGAGCTTCTGCCTTTAGTCAGCAGCCACTGGTCCAACTGGAGCTCCATGCAGGAGAGAGACATCAGCATCATGTCCTGCAGAATAGGCATAAGTAGGTCAAGAGAAAGTCAAAGATTCCTGAGGTAGAACAATAAACTAAAATTTATCTTTTGATAAAAACAAAATTCTTCCATCTACCTACTTTCCTTTTCCTAAGAGACTATTTGACAAGATATAAAAAGATGAGGGGCCAGAAGTTTGGCCTAGTGGTAGAGTGCTTGCCTAGCATGCACAAAGAACTGGGTTTGATTCCTGGGTACTATATACATAGAACAAGCTGGAAGTGGTGCTGTGACTCAAGTGGTAGAGCTCTAGCCTTAAGAAAGCCCAAGGAGCTGGGAGTTTGGCCTAGTGGTTAAAGTGCTTGCCTAGCATGCATGAGGACCCAGGTTCAATTCCTCGGTACCACATACATAGAAAAAAGCCGGAAGTGGTGCTGAAGCTCAAGTGGTAGAGCTCTAGCCTTGAGAAAGTCCAAGGACAGTGCTCAGGCCCTGAGCTCAAGCCCAGGACTGGCAAAAAAAAAAAAAAAAAAAAAAAAAAGATAAAAAGATAAACATGACCAGGTGCCAGGACTTACATCTATAACTATAGCACTGGAAAGGCAGAGACCAGGAAGATTACAGTTCAAAACCAGCAAAGACAAAAAGTTCGCAAGACCCCATCTCAACAATTGAGCATGGTAGTGAATCTGACATATTAGCTATTATGACAGGCTGAGATTGGGAAGGCCAGGATTGGGAAGATTACTATTCTGGGCCAGCCCAGGGGGAAAAGAAAAACTTGCAAGGCCTCCTATCAAAACAAAAGGGCTGGGACCAGGAATTTAGCCTAATGGTAAGAGTGCTTGTCTAGCATGCACGAAGACCCAGGTTCAATTCTTTGGTACCACATACACAGGAAGAAAAAAGAAAACAGAAGTGGTGCTGTGGCTCAGTGGTAGAGCTCTACCCTTGAGAAAGCCCACGGACAGTGCTCGGGCTCTGAGTTCAAGCCCCAGGACTGACAAAAAAAATTTTTTTAATAATTAAAAAAAAAAAAAGGCTGGGCATGGTTGTTCATGCCTGTCATCCCACCCACAAGAGGAAACATACACAGGAAAATCACAATGTAGGCCAGGCAAAAAAACAAACGATCTCAAAAAATAACCACAAAGTGGGCAAGGAATGCTTGCTTAGTATGCATGAGGCCCTGAGTTCAATTCCTTGGTACTACATAAATACATTTTTTTAAATGAAAAGCAGCCACAGCTATGGCTTAAACATTAAGAGTACCTGCTTGGCAAGCATGAAGTCCTGAGTTCAAACTCTAGTACTAAAAACAAAAAGGCACATAGATCTTCCCCCAGATCCTATTACTATAAAGATCTTTAGAGTCTTGTGGAAGAAGAGATCATATGTAAAGTCAAATGTTCCATCTACACTACAAAAGTCTTAAAAGTACTCAGAGGGACCAGGAGCATGGCCTAGTGGTAGAGTGCTCTCCTAGCATGCACAAAGCCCTGGGTTCGATTCCTTGGTACCACATACACAGAAGAAACAAAACAAAAACAAGTGGTGGTGTGGCTCAAGTGGTAGAACATTAGCCTTGAGGAAAGCCCAAGGACGGTGCCCAGGCCCTGTGTTCAAGCCTCAGCCCTGGGGGTGGAGGGGGTGGGGGGGAGTATTCAGGGGCCAGGCACCAGTTGCTCACACCTACAATCCTAGCTACTCAGATCTAAGGATCACAATTTGAAGCCAACCCAGGCAGGAAAATCTCCAATTAACCATCAAAATGCTATAAGTTGAGCTATGGCTTCAGTGGTAGCATGCTAATCTAGAGCATTCCCCACCCCACACCCAAAAAGGCTGATGGCATAAATTAAGTAGAGTACCTAGTAGTAGAGTACCTTCTTAGCAAGTGTGAGGCCATGAGTTGAAATACTAGTATCAACAAAAAAAAAAAAGGGGGGGGTACAAGAGTGTGGCCTAGTGGTAGAGTGCTTTCTAACAGCCATTTAACCTTGGGTTCAATTCCTTGGTAACACACACACACACACACACACACACACACACACACACACACACACACACACACACACATATATATATATATATATAAATCAAATGCTTTCTTTTCCCCAGACTCTCCTGAGGCTCAAATGGTAGAGCTCTGGCCCTGACTGAAAAAGTTAAGCAATACTATGAGGCCCTCAGTTCAAGCACACACACCAAAAAAAGACACAACTGCCCCCCACAATTAATGTTTCCCTTACATCAGAACCCCTATTTCACCACTGATAATAGCCAGCCTCTCACCTGACAACAGCCTCCTAACAGCCTCTTCACTGACTTTTACCCGAGACACTCCTCCACTTAGCGACCAGGTGTCTTTCTGGCACAAACTAGATCTTGTGGCTTCCTGCTTCAAATCTTGCAGTGGTCTAGGTTGCAGACCCATAGCATATACACTGAGTAGGTGGAACACATCAGCCTTACACCCATGAAATATTCCTACTACTGTCCCATTCTGACATCAGTCCATGAGAGGCCAAACCTTAATGTGCTTGTTGCTGCAGTCTCTCAGCAGAGGATTGGGAAGACTGGTGCTGTGCCTCCTCCAGCTGTGATAGACGTTGAGCACGACCTCTGCCAGACCAGGTGGCCACCTTAGCAGGAACTTGTGGCCCATGCCCTTCAAGTAGCGCATCATCAGCTCCAAGATGCCACCATTGGTCAGGTTCTCCACCAAGAACTCATGCACATCCTGCTTCTCTGCCCGGGAAGGGAAGACAACCTGATCTAAAACGGGTGTCTCATGCCCACTCTCTTTTTTTAGGGGGGCAGGGTGGGTGTCAGTCATGAGACTTGAACTCTGGGCCTGAGCACTGTCACATTGAGCCACAGCACTTCCAGTTTTCTGGTGGTTAATTGGAGATAAGAGTCTCACGGATTTCTCAGACTCCCAGGTAGCTAAGATTACAGGTGTGAGCCACCAGTGCCTGGCTCCTCATTCTCTTTGAGAGAAGACAACCTGTGTCCTCCCTCCACCATTCAATCCAAATAAGCACAGTACTACAGTGTGATGCTGAGGTTAGGCTGCCATGGCTCAAAGTCTGGCTCCAGGTCTCAATGCCAATGAGCATGCCTCTTCAAATTGCCATGTCGAAGGAATCAAAAGGGTCAGCCTACCGGGTGCAATGGCTCACATCTGTGATCCTAGCTACTCGGGAGGCTGAGATCTCAGGATTATGGTTCAAAGCCAGCCCAGGCACTAAAGTCCCTAATTAACCACTAGAAAACCAGAAGTGGTGCTGTGGCTGCAGGGGTAAAGTGGTACCCTTGAGCTGAAAAGCTCAAAAAAAAAAAAAAAAAGAAAAGTGTCAGCCTCTGAGTGCTGCTGAATGCACTGAATGAAACCATGCACACAAAATACAAAGCACTGTGTGTGGCACACAATACATACTCAGTTGTGATGACATACATTCAACTTACAAAAGTCAGGTCTCTGAATTTACTCTTAAGCACTCAGCTACAGGTGGCAAAGCAATCAAGAGTTTGGACATTTAAGTAGGCCTCTTAAATGATCACAGGCCAAAGTTTAACAAGAAAAAAAAAAAAAAACAGCCCAGGAGGAAATACCTAGCCGTCACTAATCACATTGCTGATTCTTACCAGATTCCATGAACGTGGCTGAGTCAAATGACAGTCGATGAGGTCCTAAGCTTGCAAAGGTTTCTAGCTTTGTTTCTGACTGGACTTCATAGTTATTAAAGGGATCATCTTCCTCCTCAGGGTCCAGCTTTCTTAACCTGCATAGAGTAAGCCAAAAATCACAAAATCTCCATCATCCATTCTGACATAAGCATCTGAATTGCTTCTGGTAAAGAAGCCAAATCTGAATTCCTGAAGTAGACTATAATGGTAGCAGGGTCTAAAGTGTGTGTGCCTCTAGGAAGCTCTGCATCTCTTTCTGAGCCAGCATCTGATCTGTACCCTTACCTGCTTATTTCATCAACAGATTTCTGAACAACAGCCATAAACAAGGCATGGGTCTACATGCTGGAACATAGCTGTAAATGTGAAAGACTCCATCTGTAGGAAGTTTACCTTCTGATGGGAGAGAGAAGTAGTCAGCAGATCCACAAACACCAACAATTCAAGCAAAACTAACCACTGCAAAATTGTTGCTTGAGAAAGTCACAAGAGCCCTGCCTTACAGAGCAGAATTGGAGAGGATGCTGTTCAGACTGATGACAAAGAAGAGTTTGGCCTTAAGAATAGGACAAGAGCAGATATAAAGGCACAGGCAAAGGAACACCTCTAAGACTCCAGAGGAGCCCAACGAACAGGGACAAAAATTGCTGGGTGAGAGTGGGAGGATATACCAAGACCATCTGAGCTTAGTCCCTCCTTAGGTGTTCATAAAGCTTTGGGCCTGGCTAGACTTAGAACTAGGAAAATCTCTCCTAGACGGTACCATTCTACAGATGCCTCCCAAGGACTATGTTTTGGCCAACCTGTGACTTTTCTCACACGAGATTGCAGCGTACTCAGGGCACTTGTAAAAGTATTCACTTATTTCATACCCACACCAGGGAAACTTCATCAGGCAAGAAGCCACAAGATACCCGAGGTAGTGAATACTAAAACCTCACCAAGGGGCTGGAGTTTGGCCTAGTGGTAGAGTGTTTGCCTAACATGCACAAAGACCCAGGTTCGATTCCTTAGTACCACATACATAGAAAAAAGGCACATACATAGAGGTGGTGCTGTGGCTCAAGTGGTAGGGCTCTAGCCTTGAGAAAGACCAAGGACAGTGCTCAGGCCCTGAGCTCAAGCCCAGGACTTGCAAAAATAAATTAATTAAAAAAACCTCACCCCCCCAAAAAAAAATTAAGAACTGAAATAAAGGTAGAAAGTATTCCACATGAGGAGGGTTAGAGAAGAAAATCCAAAAACAGAATAGCAAAGCTACAGGTACTTGTCACAGCATAATTCTGAAGCTGTTCCAAAGGAAAATCTCCCATACTACACTTGCAGCTGGTACCTTTTCTTCTCCAAGAAACATTAAGATGTAGTGAAAAACCATATTACATCTTTAATCCTAGCTATACAGAAGGCTGAGATCTGAGGATCTCAGTTCAAAGCCAGCCCTGGCAGGAAAGTCCATGAAACTTATCTCCAATTAAACACCAAAAAATCTGGAAGTAGAGCTGTGACTCAAGGGATAAAATGCTAGCCTTGAGCAAACAGGGACATGCCCAATATCTGAGCTCAAGCCCCAGGACTGAGTGAAATCAAGGAATGTTCATACTCAAGAGTATAAGGGAATCCTGAGTCTAGAGGAAATCAAGCAGACACATTCTCTGGAGAAGAAAAGCTGTTTTCTATGGGGTTGTCATGGACATGAATCGCAGCCATCTCACCCCAGTAACAAATGAGTGCCTATTAGGTGCAGGGGGACAGAGTGTGTTACCTATCTTCCTGATTTATCTTCCGAGGCTCCAAGAAACAAGTACCTGATTCCTAAAAGATGAGCCTGTCACAGCTCCCTGCCTTCAAGAAGTTCAAAGACAAGAGGAGCTAAGGAACATCCATGATCTCAATTTAATGAGATGTAGTTTGTATATTTGTACAGAGATGTTAGGTGCCCAGAGGAGAAGGTATGAGAGAATAGAATTCTTGGAGGGGAAGGCTGGTAGGTTGTTGGCTTATTTTTGTGACTCAGAAGGAATGTGCACAGTACCTAGATGGCAAGAACTTCACCAGAAGCTCCTGGAAGTCCACTTTCTCTTCTTTTTTACACTTGGTGTTTCGAACCCGGGCAGATCTTCGCTTTGCTGTCTCTCCACTCTCTTCTGCAATCTTCTTCCGTTTTACCCCTTTCTTGGACTTATCTCCCCCAGACATATCACCTTTACAAAGAGGACAAATTCAACTCAGATAATATAGAAATGGGGTGAATACTTCAGTCTTCCCTTACCTGAACACAACTTACACTCACATTTAAAAATGTAGGCCGGGGGCTGGGAATTTGGCCTAGTGGTTAAAGTGCTTGCCTAGCATCCACAAAGACCCGGGTTCGATACCTTGGTACCACATATATAGGAAAAGCCGGAAGTGATGCTGAGGCTCAAGTCATAGAGTTCTAGCCTTGAGAAAGTCCAAGGACAGTGCTCAGGCCCTGAGCTCAAGCCCAGGACTGGAAAAAAAAAAAAAAAAATGTAGGCCGGGGAGTTTGGCCTAGTGGTAGAGTGCTTGCCTAGCATGCATGAAGACCTGGTTCAATTCCTTGGTACCACATACATAGAAAAAAGCCAGAAGTGGTGCTGAGGCTCAGGTGGTAGAGCTGTAGCCTTGAGAAAATCCAAGGACAGGGCACAGGCCCTGAGCTCAAGCCCAGGACTGGCAAAAAAAAAAAAAAAAAAAAATCTGTCTTCTCCAACTGCAAAGAGCCCTAAAGAAAATTTAAAACCCCTAATTTGCCAAGTACCAGTGACTCGTGCCTATAATCCTAGCTACTCAGAAGGCTAGCATCTGAGAGTCATGGTTCAAAGACAGCCCAAGCAGGAAAGCCCATGCGACTCCAATCTCCAATTAACTACTAAGAAGTAGGAAGTAGAACTATAGCTCAAATGGTAGACTGTTACCCTTGAGCAAAAAAAAAAAAAGCTCAGACACAAGTGCTTAGGCCTTGAGTTCAAGTTTCATGACCAGCACACGCACGTGTGTACACATGTGCACACACATACCCCTCCCTCACCTCTGGTCACATCATTCTCAAGTGGTTAAGATCCACAGTGTTTAGCACCCTCCTACCCCACTATTAGTTCAGGTATAAGCCTCCAGGGCCTCAGATGATGTGGCTGGGATATGTGATGAGGTGTGCTGACCCCATCCAAGACCCTTGTGAATACCTAGTAATATGAAAAAAGCAAGAGAATTGGAAAGCACTTAGATAGTAATGTCACATGCCATTAAAGGAAGTTAGAGGCAATTGTGCCTGAAAGCCCATTCCAAAACTTCACTAACTGCTACTTTTTTGTCAGTTGTGGGGCTTGAACTCAGGGCCTGGGAGCTGTCTTTAAGCTCTTCAACTCAAGGCTAGTGTTCTACCCCTTTGAGCCACAGCACCACTTCTGGTTTTCTGGTAGTTACTTGGAGATAAGCATCTCGTGGTCTTTTCCTTCCTGGTTTGGCTTTGAACCTTGATCCTCAGATCTCAGTCTCCTGAGTTAGCATGAACCACCAGCGCCAACTTACCTGCCTAATTTATTTCTGGGGCTTGAACTCAAGAGCTTCATTGATGTTCCCGAGTGTCTTTTACTCAAAGCTATTAAGCTATTGCTCTACTTCCAGCATTTCTGGTAGTTTAGTGAAGATAAAGTCTCACAGACTTTCCCGCCTGGGCTGGCTTTGAAACAATTCTCAGATATCTGCATCTGCCTCCCGAGTTGCTGGGATTACAAGCATGAGCCACCAGCGTCTGGCCAGAGAAACCAGGCATGAAAGTAGGAACTTTTACGAAACTTTTCTTTTATAACTCTAGCGATAATTTTTTTAAAAAAATCAATAAAGCAGTACAAAAATGACTGCCATACATGCTAGTGATTAACTATTTTCTAAGGAATGTGCATCGCCAGTGAGAGCAATACCAGCAGCAGAGATCCATCAATGCCCACATAACGACGATGGAAAGGTACCTTTATGTTATAACTTAGCAATACCCCCCACCACAAGGATACACTGTCAATGAGCACAGAACTACATCCCAAAGCCCCATGTTCTTCTACAGAAAGAGTTTTAAGCACTGAATTGCTGGCCCTGAGGACAGGCTACAAGACTAATGACTCCACTTCTCTTGAATTATAAGAGTCAGTATGAATCATCTCCCTAAGAGGCCAAGGTACTCCAAATTCTCATTCCTGCTGGGCTCAGCAAATGAGATCTCTGAAAGATGACTGCAGGGCCTGCTCACCTACAGAAGTGCTTGTTTCCAGTAGGCCAGGATTGTGCAATGGGAAGCTGGCTGTGGCTACAGAAGCATAGGAGAGTACGGGCTCAGGCACAGCTACAGCTGTATTGGTACTGACAGGGCTTGGCTGGATCACACTGATGGGAGTCATCACCATGGAGGATGCCAACAGCTGGCTGGGGTCCTGGTAGTCGGAGAGATCAATCCTCTTGCCAAGGCTAGGCCGTGGAGGCTCACAAGTGGTGAGGTGATTATACATAGCCAACAAGCTCTCTCCCAGGCACTTCCACCTGAAATGAAAAGGGCCAAGATACTTGACTGGCACCATTCCAGAGGCCAATAACACATCTGAAGGTACAGCAGCATGAGCTACAGCAAGAGGAGGACTCTGTGACTTCCTGTCCCTCCTCACTCCCCACAAAAGCCATAAATGTTCTACTTCATTATCATGATATCCCCAACAAGGGAGGGATGTTGCTTCCTCAGTTTTTAGGGAATAGCATATAATGTCCTCAGAATCAACCAATAGCAGGAGTACCAGGAATAGACTCAGGTATATCTGGCCCAAGAGAAATGCTCTTGGCCACTGTATAGCAATGCCTCCATATAAGGTGTCTGTGTGGGAAAGGGGAAGGAAATTGAACACTAATGTCAATACATGCTAAATTTAAAGATTCAGGATTCAATGCCAGATTTTTTTTTAGCAGAAATTGAATGTGAAAGATTATGAAGGGGCCCAACTCTAGTGGGCCATCAATACCACCTTGTTCTTCCAGGGCAGAGAGGGGTTAAGGCCCACTATGCAAAGTCTCAAATGTTCCTGAGGATGGAACAAGACTTGACAACTTGAGAAGTCCACACTAAGAATGATTACAGGTTTCTCCCTGCCAAGTGGTTTGTAAATGCCAACTTTCTTCTCTACAGCAGACAGATCTTACAGGAATGTGACAGGAGGTAGGGACAAAATCATTAACCAAGGATGACTAGGACCACGCATGCCTAAGAGAAAGCTGATCTGCTACTTGGTAGTCTACAAGTAGATATAAGCTTGTAGACTTTGAGTCACCAGGCATATAATCTTGACCCTAACTACCAGCCAGGGTTAGGCCTGGGATTTCTCTCTCAGTAGTGTCCAACACCAGTGCCCACCAGCCAACCCAGCATTCCCAGATCCACAGACACAAGACTACCTACGTGAAGAAGGGGATGGGCTGTACGAGTTTCAGATCTGGTTCCTTCTCTCTCACTAGCAGTGCTTGCCTCTTCTTCCGCAGCCCCAGGGCCTCATCTATAATGGCCTGTGTCTCAGCTGCACTCACTATCACATCATGAATTGACATGTCACTAGAAGTACGCAGGAACAGGAGAAATTACGTTATAAGCTGAAGCCACGGCTGAAATTTTACATACAGGTATGCATTTAAAACCCTTCAATCTGTATTGATTCTTCTCATATAAATAACCATAAGGCTAGCCTCAAATAAATGGCAATTAATACTTAAGACCCATACACTGGAAATGATTTACACCTTTTGTGCTTTCCACAAATTACAGCTGGCACAGAAAGTTTCCATATATATTAACATCTGTATGTCTGAAAGGCCTCAAAATATGATTTACAAAAAAAAATTTGAATTTAACTCCCAGATGCCCACTCCAACAAAAAGCCATTAAACAAACCAAGTCTACCAAAGTTAATGGCATTTGCATTGAGGCCTCAGATTCCCTTCGAGTCATACTCCATGTGAGGTGACCCAGTATTACCTGCCCTCCTTAATACTCACTGTCCTGATGCCTTATACCAGGACTACACCACAAAGCTACTGGGGGCCCATCTCTAATATGTTTGTTAATTATCTCTCACAGGAGTTTTTCAGAACTGATATGTATAAAAGCATAAGCACATATGAGATAGATTTGAGAGAAATATCCACTATTTTTTTTGCCAGTCCTGGGCACTGTCGTTGGGCTTTCTCAAGACTATCGCTCTACCACTTGAGCCACAGCACCACTTCTGGCTTTTTCTGTGTATGCAGTACAGAGGAATCGAACCTAGGGCTTCATGCATGCTAGGCAAGCACTCTACCATAGGCTACACTCCCAACTCCATCCACTAAAACTTGACAGGTAAGTTCCAGGGATCTAGGAATGCCACAGGGCAAGATGATTAGGTTGGAAGAAAGCAGCTAGCACTCAGTGATAGAGGTGGTGGGCATCAGTCACTTATCCTCTAATCCTATTCAGGAGGCCGAGATCAGAGGATTCTGGTCAAAGCAACTCAGGCAATAAAGTCTACGGACTCTTTATTTCCAATAAACCACCAAAAATGCTATAAGTAGAGGTATGGCTCAAGTGGTAGAGTGCTAGCCTTAAGCAAAAAAAGTTCAGGGACAAAGTCCTTCCAGAGACAAGGCTATTCTTCAAAGATCTTTTCCTTTAGAATCAGACCTTTGCTATACCAGCAATTCTCCAATGCTCTGCAGATGACATACTGGCATGATGAGGGAAAGAAACAGTTCTGAGGGTCGGGAGTTTGGCCTAGTGGTATCTTGCCTAGCATGCAAAAAGACCTGTGTTCAATTCCTTGATACCATATACATAGAAAAAGCCAGAAGTGGTGCTACAGATCAAGTGGTAGGAGCTCTAGCCTTGAGAAAGCCACAGAACTGGCAAAAGAAAAAAGACAGTGCAGGACTTGAGTCTGTATTTGGAATTAAAGCCCAGTACTGGCGCACCAAAAAAAAAAAAAAAAAAAAAAAAGAGGAAGGAAATAGAACCAGGTAAGGAGGAAGTAGAACCAAGGACTTCTTATGTGGCTCTGCTCAGAGTGAGTTTTGTTCTGGTGGCAAGGCAAAAATGGTATGAGATTAGAGGCATCTTTGCAGTACTAACTTGTGCAGCACTAGAGACAAAACCTTAGTAAGAAAAAAGGTAGAATAAGTAGGAGGTTGTCACAAGCATACAGAGAAAAACCAGCGAACATTAAGGGCTAGCAAAATAGTGGGAAAGAAGGGTAGTGGCTTAACCCTGGGTACCACCAAGAGATTAAGCTCATTTTAGGTACAATTAAGGAAAGTCAAGGATGATGGTCTCCAACATTCCACCTGCAGGGAGGTCAGGACCTAAGTGGAGAATCAAGTGTGCTCTGACGTTTACCAGCACATGGTGATGGGTACAATCACCACACTGGAGAGACAGAACTTACCATTTGAGGAACATTCGGAGTGAGTCCTTCCGGAGACAAGGCTGCTCCTCAAAGATCTTTTCCTTGAGAACCAGACCTTTGCTGTACTGGCAATCCTTCTCCAATGCTTTGCAGATGAAATACAAGCATGCTGACAGAGAAACAAACAGTTTAGGACTTAGGACCACACTTAGAAGCTCTGTCCTTGTTAACCTTGGGAGATGGGGTGTCTGGAAGAGGGAAGACAGATGAAGGAAGTAGAAAAGAGGAGCGGGAGAAGAGAAGGGGGAGAAAAGGAAACATATGGGTATTAGCCAAGGATTGTAGTGCACACTATAATCCCACTCAGGAGGACTGAGAGTCTGATGTCTATACTACATAGACCCTGTGCAAATGGAGAAAGTAACAAATGAAGATATATTAAAATATATTAACATTTCTGGGGAAGGAGCCAAACAAGCTCAATGCCCTGAATTTGTATCACCAGTACTGAAAACAAATCTGGTGTTCAGGTGACAATGAAAAACACATTGGACAGAGACAAAAGATCATTCTTTAAAAAAAAAATCAGCAAAGCACTTGATTAAAATGTCTTCATCCTGGGCACAGTGGCTCATGCCTATAATCCTACTCAGGAGTCTGAGATTGGAGGGTCATGGTTCAAAGTCAGCCTGGGCAGGAAAAGACAGACTCTTATCTCCAATTAACCACCAGAAAACCAGAAGTGGCACTGTGGCTAGAGAGCTCAGGGACAGCACCCAAGGCCTAGAGTTCAAGCTCCACCATCAACCAAAGTAAAAAAAAAAAAATGAATTAGAATAGGATTTATGACTTCTTCCTCTATATTACACAACTGAGAAAGATTCTGTAGAAAAAAAAAAAAGATGTAACTAGTCATTTGCTAACAGGAGTATTAAATTCTTGATAACTAGAAATTATTATGTTACAAATAGTTCATTAAATTTATGATATTTATGCAAATGCTACAAATAGAGATGGAGTTACATGAGCTGAAACACTGCCAGTTGAGGCTAAGGGAATAGAAAAATACAGGAAGGAATGAAGGGAGTCTGAATACACACTATCCACGTGACAAATACGGGCCACTGCACTGAGCTGGGAGTGGCACACACTGTCCAACAATGGACAGGTGAGGGTAGAATACCAAACAGAATTAATTATTCCTGAGCCTTCAGAACTAATGAAATTTGCCTTCATAAGTCTGGCCCTATTTGGAACTCATTCCTTCCTCTTTTTAGGAAGAAACTTTTTTTTTTTGGCCAGTCCTGGCATGAACTCAGAGCCTGAGCACTGTCCTTGGGCTTTCTCAAGGCCAGAGCTCTACCACTTGAGCAACAGCACTGCTTCTGGCTTTTTCTATGTGTGTAGTACTGAAAAACTGAACCTGGGTCTTTGTGCATGCTAGGCTAGCACTCTACCACTAGGCCAAACTCCCAGCCCCTATCATTACATTTTGAAGTACATACCAGATCTGTCTTAACCAGACCCATGGTAGAGAGGAAATTTGTCTCAGGAGGAAATTGTATATACCATTTAGATGATATTTAAATGAGATGTTGAAATTTAGAGTTGATGCTGAAAGCAGTTATGACTTTGAGTCAATCATAATGGCTCACATAATTCTAGATTTCAGGAGGCCGGGACAGGAAGACCTTGACTTTGAGGTCAGTTTTGACTACACAGTGAGACCCTGTTGCCCTCCCCACGCCCACCAAAAAAGACTTCCCCACCCCCACCAAAAAAGACTTAAGACACTGAATATTTTTATCATGTGAGAAGGGCATGAACTGGGATAGGGACAGGGATAGAAGGCTACAGATTAAATGTTTCTCTCTCTCCAAAATTTACTCCCAAAAAAGACTTAACCCCGAAAGTAATGAATGGTGTTCGGAGATGAGAGGGGGAGGGGGTCTTAAATAGTTTTAAATAAATCCTATGTGCAGTCCTGTGATGGGTCTGGAATCCTTATAAAAAGGAAAAGATTAGATTGTTCTTTCTTCCCCTCTACACTTTCCCTTTCTCCTGCTTTTCTTATCTCCCTCTCTCCATCATGAGAATATAAAAAAGTGTCCCTACGCAAACCAAGCAGAGATCCAAGATCTGACAGCTAATTTGCTGGCACCTTGATTTTGGACTCCTCAGTCTTCAAAACTACAAGAAATAAATTTCTGGTCAGAAGTTGGTACGGTGGCTCATGTCTATAATCCTAGCTTTTCACCAGGCTGAGATCTGAGGATCACGGTTCAATGCCAGCCTGGCCATGAAAGTTCATGAGACTTACTTCCAATTACCCACCAGAAAACCAGAAGTGTTGCTGTGGCTTAAGTGGCAGAGTGCTAGCCTTGACCTGAAGAGCTCAGAGACAGCAACCAGTCCCTGTGCTCAAACCCCAGGACCAACATAGTCGAATCAATAAAGAAATTTCTCTTGTTTAAGGTACTCACCCTAGTATTTTGTTACAGTAGCCCAACCTAAGACATAAAAACAGGACAATGTGCTAGGAATTATGGTGCATGCCTGTTATCAGCAGAAAGGTAGTGAGTTCAAAGCCAGCCTGGGCTGGATTAGCAAATGACCCTATCACAAAACATGCAAGACACACACACACACACACACACACACACACACACACACAAAGATAGCCAAAGAAAGGAAAAAACCCATTCCAATAATATGCTTCTTATTAATACAAGTATCTAAGAAATCAAGAAAGGATTTAAAAATATTTCCATTGTCCCTGACAGTTTAGCAGAAAGCTTATCAGCATTAACTTTGGCTATCCATTTACCTAAAGGAGTTTCCCTCCTCCAATGTCAACACTGGCGCATACAGAAAGGAATTGAAAACAAACTCACTTGTGTAATCACTGAGGGTGTATAGTACAGTGATGAGGTTGTCCAAGCAGGGCCAGTGGTCAGGATTACACCGCAGCCCTTCCTCAAAGGCGTGGCGAGCCAGGGGAAGCCGAATGAGCCTTAGGGCCACATGTCCAATTTTATACCAGAGGTTGACATCTGTGGAGTCCAGCATCACTGCCTGGAAACAACATAGTATGTACACATATGTACACATATACATACATACACACACACACACACACACACACACACACACACACACACACGGGGTTGGGTCTGAGTGGGTACCCATGGAGTTAGGGGGCAACATAACACTGATTGAGCTGCTCAGACTTCCCAGGAAAATGACAAAAGTAGTATGACTGTTTATAACTTATTAATAAAGCCAACTCATCTTTCCTGGAGTTTTGCATTTTTTTAGAACCAGAGAATAGTATATTAAAAAAAAATTAGAGGCCAGAGTTTGGCTTAGTGGTAGAGTACTTGCCTAGCATGCATAAAGACCCAGGTTCGATTCCTTGGTACCACATACATAGAAAAAAGCCAGCAATGGTGCTGTGGCTCAAGTAGTAGAGCTCCAGCCTTGAGAAAACCCAGGATAGTGCTCAAGCCCTGAGCCCAAGCCCAGGACTGGAAAAAAAAAAAAAGAAAGAAAAAGAAAAAAATTAGAATTTCCATCAGAACATTTTGATATGTTGCTAATATTTATATTCCTGATTTACAGGTAAGAAGTGAAAGAAATAGAATAAAAAGAAAATACTGGAGTCCTACAGAATTCTAAAAAGATTATATGAGATATCCGCAAATCATATCACGGCCCCAACGTTAATTAGCACAGTGATCCTTAGCTTCTTTCCCTCACCTCTAAAATAAGACACCCTACTTGCAAGATGGCTTAAGTATGAATGGCAAGCAATAACTTATTGTCAAGCACATTAGAGGTTATCTAGAGTTGGTATAATACAGAAATATAATAGAGAAATAAAACTTGCTATACAGCCTAAACAGGCCTCAAACTTACAATTCTGTTTTATCCCCAACCCTCATGTGCTGGGATTCCTTATCCTTTTAACTAATTCCAATACACTGGTGTACATCTGGAGGTACTGAAATTAACCTATCCACAGCTACATGCACTGTATAGAAGAATTCACATACAACCCTTTGCACCCAAGCACTCTCATGCCCCTGCTCCTAATCTCCAGAATTGGGTGTTTTTAATGTTAATCTGCTGACAAGAGCCTTTAATCTAACAGCTTAGTGACATACTATCAATTGTAGACAGATTACACATATCCTTTCCACCAAGGGCTTTCAAAACAGATCACTGCTATGAAACACAGTGCTGCCAAACCACACCTCTAAGTAGAACTCCATGGCTGTCTCCAGATCCTCTCGCTGGGCTGCCAGCTGAGCCAAGTTCTTATATGTGGAATATTTCAGTATCAGTCCAGGGTGTTTCAGCCCTTCTTTCTCATCTCCAGATGAAACTGCCTGTGGGGAAAAAAAAACAAAACAAAACAGAAGTGATACCTGGGTCCTAGTGCCTTAGCAAGATACATGGTTTCTAGGTCAGCCCCTGTTAAAGGATCTGGAGCCCGTCCAGGCCAGCCTCCACAAGAAAATGAAGATGCTGCCAGGGTGCGGTGGCTCACACCTGTAATCCTACTCAGGAGGCTAAAATTTGAGGATCAAGGTTCAAAGCCAGCCCAGGCACAAAAGGACCTGAGAATCATCTCCAATTAACCTCTAGAAAATGGGAAAGTGGGGCCTGGCTCAAGGGTAGGGTGGTAGCTTAAGCTGAAGAGCTTAGGGACAATGCCTAGGCTGAGGGGTAGGAGGTAGCCTTGAGCTGAAGAGCTCACGGACAGTGCCCAGGCTGAGTTCAAACCCCATGACCCACAAAAAGAAAAGAAAATAAAGATGCTATTGTGATGATCTTAGAGGATCACTCCAGCTCTCAGAGAACAGACCATCGGGAAGCAGTTGGCCAGAACTTGGGCATCAGAGATAGAATGAACATTCCTGCCACTGTCAAGACCCAAGGACATGCCACCCTCAGAAAGTGCCCATTGCCTAACTCAAAAAAAAATTTATCCTAGGACTTTTATAAAGTCCATCAACAATAAAAAAAAAATGCTTGTGTGGTAGCCCCCACTTATAATGCCAGCAGTCAGGAGGCTAAAGAGGATCTCAATTTCCAGGTGAGCCTGGGTTATGTAAGTTTTACACCAACATGAGCTACATATCAAGAATGTCTTAAAGAGAGAAAAAAAATGAAGACTTGAGGTTAGGTACCAGTAGCTCACACCTGTAATCCCAGCTACTTAAAAGGCTAAGATCTGAGGATTGTAGTTAGAAGCCAACACAGACAGAAAAGTGTGAGATTCATATCTCAAAACACCTGGGGGGTGGAGGGGACAAGGAGTGTAGCTTGTAGTAGAGTGCTTGTCTAGCAAGCACGAAGCCCTGGATTCGATTCCTCGATACCATATTCACAGAAAAAACTCGAAGTAGGGATGTGGGTCAAATGGTAGAGCTCAGGAACAGTGCCCAGACCCTGAGTTCAAACCCCAGGACTGGCCAAAAAAAAAACCACTCAGACAGTGCGTAGGACCTGAATTCAAGCCCTACTTTTTAAGTAAGAGGAGGAAGAAAAAGAGGGAGGAAGGTATAAGAATAAGAGGAGGGGGAGGAAGGAATAAGAGGGAAAGGGAGGAGAAGTGGCATTTATGCGCAAGGGATAAGATGGGTAGCCTTGAGCTGAAGAGCTCAGGGACAGCACCCAGGCGCAGAGTCCAAGCCCCACCACTGACCTTCCCCCCCCCAAAAAAAAAGAGGGGGAGGGAGGTAAGGAAAGAGAGGAAGAAGTGATAATACAGAAAAAGACCGAAAAACTCCAATTGAGAACTATTCAGTCATCTACTGCCATCAGGTTTAAACTATATAAAGGTCCCTAAGAGACAGTTGATTGTCGGGAGCAAGAGTGGAATCAAACTACTTTGATTTGTATCAGATAATTGCTTGATTGTCTTATTGTTTTTTGGCCTTCTCCTGTTCAATTGATCTGAGATTTACCATATGAATGTAACCCCCAACAGTTCCCTGATTAACCATCTGGATGTAACACCTGGCAGTGCCCTGGTCTCAAGAAGGGATATAAACTTTGAGTTGAGAATAAATGGGGGCTGCAGTTTTTGCCTGGGCTGCAGACCTCCCGGACCCGATGTGTTTGTCTCTCTTCTAATTTTTCCAGTCCCTGCCCCCTATTTCAGGAACCCCAATTTGCTGCCGGTAGGCCCCGGCATCTGGCGCCCGAACAGGGACCCTGAAAATCTGGGACGACGGTGGAGGACCCCGCTGTGGTGAGTAACACATCGTAGGACTATTAAGAGAGGATCTTAAGAGAGTGTATAGTCAGGAGTAAAAATTATGGGTCAAGTTAATAGCCATAGGTCATTTGTACCGATCTTAACAGACCTACTTGAAGCCCACGGAACGTGGGTGGAAAAAGGGGTGCTTCAGAGCTTCCTACAGTTTGTCGAGGAGGCATGCCCGAGGTTTTTAGAGGAGAAATTCCAAAAAACCTGGCAGCAGATAGGAAAAAGAATTCAAGAATATTATAATGTATATGGCCCCGAAAAGACCCCAGTAGAGGCTATTGATGTATGGAATCTAGTAAATGAATGCATAGATCCTCAACATGAGAATGCTGAACTTAATCTTGAATTAAGGGAAATTTATGAGTTAAAGGACCCTTCTGAAGAACCTGAGGCTGAGCCATATGCAGCAGCCCAAGAGAGTCTAAGTGAGATCTTGAAAAGGGAACAACAACCAGTAGATATTGAGTATCAGAATTCAGGTTTGAATATCAAGGAGGAAAGTTATAATGAGTCAATGGAGGGCCGGGTGGCTACGATAGAGAAGAAGTTAGAAGAAATGCTACATTTTCTATCGAAAATGGGGATGGAGCAGAGAGCCCCCCCAGAAGTAGGAAAGAAATATGACCCTCAGGCCACTATGATGTCTGATTCTAAACCTTACCCCTCACACCCACCGCCTCCGGCTGCAGCCTTACGGCCTCAATCCCTTTTTCAACCTTTAGGCAAGCCTAAAGGCCCTAGCAACAAGTCCCTTTTAACAGGCATCACAACCAGGCACAGTGCATCGCAATTAAACCTGACTCAGGCTGCTAGAGAGAGGGAAGGTATTTCAGGGCCTCAATGCTTCCCTAGTTTGGTTGATCATGATGAACAAGTATACCATCAACCTGTTCCTGTTAAACTATTACAGGATTTAAAAAGTGCCTGCTCCCAATATGGGCCAACTGCCCCTTTTACTCAAGTAATATTGGAGGCCGCGTGTGCTGGTATTGCATGCCCAAATGACTGGAAGCGGCTTGCCAGAGCATGCCTTAGTGCAGGAGAGTACTTATTATGGGAGACAGAGTTCACTGCACAGTGTCGGGCTAAAATTGAAACAAATGGGTCTAAGAACCTGCCTTACACTGTTGATCAGTTGTTAGGAGAGGGAACCTATAAAAACACCGAAGATCAATTGGGTTATGCAAAGGAGGCCTATTTACAAATAAATGCTGCAGCCAGAGAGGCTTGGAAAAGGTTACGCAATTCCAATCGTACAAAAAATCTAGTAGAAGTTAAACAGGGACCGAATGAACCTTATCTAGAATTTTTGTCTCGATTAATGGAAACTGCAGACTGCCTAGTACAAGATGAGAACGCAAGGAGGATTATAGTTAGACACATAGCCTATGAAAATGCCAACGCCGCCTGTCAGGCGGCTATCAGACCCCATAGGAATAAGGGAGGAATCACGGACTTTATTTCACTGTGTGCTGATATTGGACCCTCCCATGTACAAGGCCTTACTTTAGCCGCCGCTCCTCAAGAAAAGACTGTTACTGAATTTCTAAAATACAGAGGTCAGCGGCATTCTCGGGATGCTAGACCCCCAGGGCGTTGCTTTTCTTGTGGACAAATAGGACATTGGGTGACGCAATGCCCACGCCAGGCCAGGTTAAAGAGAGAAAAATCACCTGGCACATGTCCACGCTATGGTAAAGGGAAGCACTGGGCTAAAGATTGCAAGTCAGCAACAGATCGCAATGGCCGCCCGTTTTCGGGAAACTGGAGAAGGGGCCAGCCCCTGGCCCCGCAAAACCATGGGGCAGTCCCTCCCTCTTCTCGGCCACAAGTGCATCTTCTAACAACCCCCCAAGATCAGTCTCCAGCCTCCTCCGTGCCACCCCAGGCAGTGCAGGATTGGACCTCTGTTCCTCCACCTGCTCAGTATTGACCCCAGAGATGGGGACACAAGCTCTCCCCATGGGGGTCTTCGGCCCCCTTCCCCCGGGAGTGGCTGGATTGCTGTTAGGGCGAAGTAGCTCAGCCCTTAAAGGGATACAGATTACACCTGGCAAAATTGACCAGGATTTTACTGGAGAAATCAAAGTTATGGCCTCTGCCCCGAAACACATGGTATCGATCCCAGCCGGTCAAAAATTAGCACAACTAATACTTGTGCCTTTACCTCCTGGGGAGACTGCTAATTCCCCATGTGGACAGAGAGGATTTAGATCTTCTGATATCTATTGGGTACAAAGCATAAAACAAGAGAGGCCTGAGATGACTATATTTATACAAGAAAAGCCCTTTAAAGGAATATTAGACACTGGAGAAGATGTGTCTGTGATATCTAAAAAACATTGGCCAGCCCAATGGCCCCTGACAACCTCTATGACTTCCCTACAGGGGATGGGGTATGCAACTGACCCACAGCAGAGCAGTGCGATTCTTACTTGGAGAGATGAGGAAGGGCACTCTGGTCATTTTCAGCCATTTGTCCTGGATCATCTGCCAATTAATTTATGGGGTCGTGATATCATGGAAAAAATGGGAGTGTATATGTTTAGTCCTAGTGCTGCGGTCACTAAGCAGTTACTTGATCAAGGCCTCCTCCCCTTTAGGGGACTAGGCCAAGCAGCACAGGGGGAGCCAGAGCCACTCCAACCCCAGTCTCACTCACAGAGACAAGGATTAGGGTATCGTGGAGAGAGCTAATGGATTATTAAAACATCAAATTGCTAAAATACAGAAAGGAGAGTTGTATCCCGCTACCCCTGTGAATATACTTAATCATGCTTTATTTGTTTTAAATTTTTTGAATTTGGATTCAAATAATTTATCTGCTGCTCAGCGATTCTGGGAAAAAAGAGAGCAGCGTCCTTTTGCCTTAGTAAAGTGGAAGGATCCCCTAACTGGTGCTTGGCATGGACCCGATCCTGTTCTAACCTGGGGTCGAGGGCATGTATGTGTTTTTTCACAAGGAGAAAATGACGCCCGCTGGCTGCCTGAACGCTGCGTTCGGATCGTGGAAAGTGACAGTGGCCATCCAAGCAGCGACTCACTGGGCCTACACCCCCAACCCTCCAGTGGTGCATCCTGCGACATGGGAAGGATCTGAGTTATTTGTGCATGTCAATTGGGACTGCTACTGATCCACTTGTTCCACACATTCATATGAGCTGTGTTTCTCCTCCTTTTACTATTATGTAGGGACCTTTTAACATATTCATTGACTCTACACAATTTAATATGTGACATTATTTTGTCTTTACCATCCCTCTTCTTAATAACCTTTTTTGTAAAAGATGCCCAGGTGAAAAGCAAAGGCCTCCAGAGGTAAGTAGAAGTCGGCCGACCCCCTGTATGTCTGTGTTTTATTTTATTTTATTTTATTTTTGTTTGTTTGAAAAGGTGCACTGTGGGCCTAAAACAGAGGCCTGGGTGGTCAAGGGACGCCTTGACCCCCCCTCCCCTTCTGAGTTTCTTGTCGATAACAAGGCATACCTGAGAGTCCCACCAGCAAGACATGTCTAAATCTAAAAATAACTGTTTGGTGAAAACATTCATTTGAGCTCATGTTTTTTATGTTAAGTGTATCTAATTGAGTCCAAATTTCTTGTTATATATCAATGTCTGATTCTGTTTAAAAGTCTCTGCTTCTCTGTCTTGTTCGTGTTACATAGTTTTCCTTGGGTATTTTGTTTTGTTTTGTTTTGTCCAGTTTTGTCTTTAAAATTGGTACCAGTTCTAAATATGGATCCTTATGGTTTTTCTGCGTGTACACAAGCACATCCTTGTTATCTTTTTGAATATTTCTGGGAAGTAAAAAGTTTTTCGCTCCACTCGGGCCTGGTATGGCCCCTCCCAATTGGCTGCAGCTGAGGTGAGCAGAGGCCAGACAAAGCAGCTGCAGTCTTCATCTAGTTTCCTTTTTCCTACAACCTGCTGAAGTGACAGTCTAGAGACAGTTGGTGGCAGGACACAAACTTCAGTCTTTAATTTTAGCTAGTCGCTTTGTTAAAAAGGGCTTTGTTTTAAAACTTGGTTGTCACCCACAAGAATAAGATTAGCAAAAACCCTTCATGATACTAAAATTTTCCGGAAAATGAACGGCCGATATTAATTTTGCGCGCTTTAAGATCTTTGAGTATGAATGTGTGTGCGAATGGGTGTGAGTGAACATGTTCAAGGTTAAATTGTCAGCATGCTGTATAAAACAATGGTTGAGCTCATTTGAAACACAAAGGGAATTGGGTAAATCTAAGTCTGAACTTCAAAAAATTAGTAGGTTTGAATGTTTCCTATATCTCAAAGGTTTATTGCATTGTCAAAGAAAAGCTGGTAAATATTTTCTAGATCCTGAAATCTGCATTTTATTGCAAGGCATACAGCTGTTTACATTGTAAACATTGTATCCTGTTCAGCACAGAGGTGTTAGGGAATTTGGGATTTATTACTTTAAGTTAAAGTTTGGAAACATGTATTAGAGATCTCAATGTAAAATTGTTCATTAACGTCAGAAACTTTGCCTGTCTGTCTTTTCTTGCAAACTGACACTAGAAATCTGATGGTAAAATGTGGATAATGTGATTAGTATTTTAAAGGAATGTTTAAAGGTTTATCTCCATGCTATTGGGTGTATTTTAAAAAGGAGAGGAAACTAAGTCCAGACTTAGGCTTTTGGTGCACTGATGTCTATAGTTATTGCATTAGGGAAAAACTGTTATTTGAGTTTAAACTGTTGTTGGAGTTTTAGACAGTAATCTAAACTGCAAAAGAGCTCCTTTTTTCTAAAAGGCAAGAGGAGTGCCTTGGGCCCTAGGGGGCCTGAGGGCAGAAGGAGTTCTTTGTGCCCTTAAAGGTTTTTCAATTGCAAATAAAGGCTAAGGTGTTAATTGTTTAAAGCCAGTATCAGTAAAAGTTATTAAGAACATTGGAAATGGGTTTCTAAACAATATTTGAAAGTGAAGTTGTCTTAAATGTTTTAAGAAAGAGAAAAAAGGAAAATCAGGACTACCAAAGTAATTGCTTAATTGCTATTTCAGCTTGCTCTTGTAACTTCCAGCTAGCCCATTGGAGAAGAACAGCAATCCTTATTCAGATGTAACTTTGGCTTTTACCAGGTTCTAGGTAAGCTCATGCTTAGAGACTATTTCTGTGTCGACCACCTTGTTGCTCTAATTGGAGAAACGTGGCCTTTTGTAGGACTCACTGATCTGAAAACTGCAGTTTTGAGCCAACCCCGGGCAAAGCAAAGTCCCTGTGAGACTGTGGTGTCTAATCTGGCAGCAGAATGCTATTAAGGCAGAGTTGCTTTGGAGCTCGAAGCTGCAGAGTGCTAGCTCTGAGCTGAACAGCTGGGGGACAGCACTCAAGCACCAAGCTCAGGACTCACAGTGGCAGAGTGCAAGCCTTGAGCTGCAGAGCTGAGGTGCGGCACTCAGGCCCTGAGTTTGGGACTCAAAAGTGGCAGGGTGCTAGCCTTGAGCTGGAGAGCTGAGGGACAGTGCCCAGGCCCTGAGTTCAAGTCCAGCAACTAAGCAAGTGAATTGCCAATGGGACATTTATCACTGTGTGGAGAAACTCTACTGGGACACGATGCAGAAAGCCTCTGCTTGGATGGCAGAGATGGTGTCAGATCTTAGTCACTTGTGCTTGGCCGATCAATTTAATCAGAGCCGGGAGGTCATAGAATAGTTTGTAAGCATGCCTTACTAATGCCCGTGCCTTTCATAACTGGGCAGGAACTTGTCAATCTTCTGTGATAGTGGGTAGTTTAAAGTCCTAATTGAGCGAAATTTTTATTTATTTATTTATTTTTGACACCAGCCACAAATTCAGGAAAAGTTTGTGGATCTGAGGCTTGTGTCTTTATTAATCTGTTTAGATCCGACAACTGAAGCATTGTTAAGGTTGCAGAAATTTAGTTCCCCAGACAATCAAGAAAAAGCCTTTGCAAATGGGTGCTATGTAAGCTACACTATTGTAGCCAAAGATGGTTTGTGCAGTTGTTAAATGTTAAATATGATCTCCAGTTTGGAGCAAATTATTATTCCTGATATCTAATCCTTGCAATCCCTGATAAAACAGGCTAGGCTTCTTAAGGTCCCTGGTCAAGCACAGAGACAACGCCCTTGAGTCAGCTTGAAGAAGTCACAGAAGCTGTATCTCCGCCCATCAATCCCCTTTAGATGAAGGGACCAGTCATTTTTGGAAAGTGAGACAGGATAATTAGAGATATTAGAGATAGTGGAAAGAATAGAAATTGCACTTGTTTCTTTTAAAATAAAAATGGGGGATATGTCGGGAGCAAGAGTGGAATCAAACTACTTTGATTTGCATCAGATAATTGCTTGATTGTCTTATTGTTTTTTGGCCTTTTCCTGTTCAATTGATCTGAGATTTACCATATGAATGTAACCCCCAACAGTTCCCTGATTAACCATCTGGATGTAACACCTGGCAGTGCCCTGGTCTTAAGAAGGGATATAAACTTTGAGTTGAGAATAAATGGGGGCTGCAGTTTTTGCCTGGGCTGCAGACCTCCCGGACCCGATGTGTTTGTCTCTCTTCTAATTTTTCCAGTCCCTGCCCCCTATTTCAGGAACCCCAATTTGCTGCCGGTAGGCCCCGGCAGTTGATTAGGGCTGGATAGCAAGTGTTTCTGTCTCTTTTAAACTAGTGTAGTAAAAATGACTTCAGAAACTAAAGCAGCAACAACATATGCACTGTAACAATGATGGCTCTGTTGATTGACATTCACCTTGCTAACTACCAATATCCACCACCACTCTTCATTCTCCCTGAAAGGCTAACCTCAATAGCCCTCTAGGATGCCACAGCCAACCTGGTCACTTAAGGAATTACCTGTGGTTCATGCCAATTGTTTTTGGCAATACAGTTCTAGATCTTATTTCAATACTAAGTACAGGAATGGTTTATAAATGTCCAAAGAACTTGTCTACATTTCTATTTTCCTATCATTTGCAATATATGTTTTATATGCAAGAGCCTATAGTGCTACACAATCTTTTAAGGCTAGATGTGATCTGTACAGAGAGTGCACATACCTACAACTGTAAGACTAGCATTATGGCCTGGGCCCTTGGCTGAAGTTTCCTGCCTTTTCCCGTGTTGGGCCCACATGGCATCAGCTCTGTACTTAGGAGGCCACTCAACCTTATTTCTTCCCAAAACTACCATAGATTTAGAGAATCCACTCCTAAAATATACCTAGCACCTGGCAGATAACTGTTAGTAACTATAGAATATTTCTCTCTCTCTGGATACTACTTCTACTAATGGGAGATCACCATTCTTGTGCCTCTAATTTCAAGTCAATATTATCAACCAAAACATCCTGAGAACCTATTTTATTTATTGCCTGAAACTTTTAAATGAACTATGAGAAAACACAGGGAAACTCTGGAATTTATAGGCATAGGTAGTTATTTTCTGAGTAGACTGAATAGGACACCAATTGCTCAGAAAGCAAGAATAAGAACTGACAAATAAAGTTACATCAAATTAAAGTCTGTTCAGCAAGAAAACCAGAACCAAGACAACCCAGAAAATAGGAGATAAATCTCTACCAGCTATTCAAAAAATTTAATATATAGAATTTACAAAGAGCTCAAAAACTTAAGCAGTAATAACAAATGGACTAGAGAATTGAGCAGTCCTCAGAAGAAATTCAAATGTCTAGTAGGCAAGATGTTCAATATCCCTAGCCATAAAGGGAATAAAAGGGGCTAGAAACATGGCCTAGTGATGGAGTGCTTACCTAGCATGCACGAAACCCTGGGTTCAATTCCTCTGTACCATATACAGAAAAGACAGAAGCAGTACTGTGACACAAATGGTAGAGTGCTAGCCTTGAGAAAGCTCAAGGACAGTGCTAAAGTCCTGAGATCAAAGACTAAGCTAAAATTGAAAGAAAAAAAAAAAGGAAAAGGAAATTCAGTACTGTGACTCAAGTGGTAGAGCACTAGCCTTGAGAAAGCTCAAGGACAGTGCTCAAGCCCTGAGATCCAAGCTCTAAGCTAAGACTGGGAAAAAAAAAAAAAAAAAGGAAAAGGAAATAAAAAATCAGAATTAGCTGGGTGGGTACAGTGTCTCATGCCTGTAACATGCCTGTAATCCTAGATACTCAGGAGGCTGAGATCTAAGGATCACTGGCTCATGTCTGTAATTCTAACTACTGAGATTCAAAGGATCAAGGTTTGAGGCTGGCACAGACAGAAAAGTCTGCAAGAGTGTCAGGAGTTTGGCCTAGCATACACGAAGACCAAGGTTCATTTCCTCGAAACCAAATACATAGAAAAAGGCAGAAGTGGTGCTGTGGCTCAAGTGGTAGAGCTCTAGCCTTGAGAAAGCCCCAAAGACAATGCTCAGGCCCTGAGTTCAAGCTCCAATACTGGTTAAAAAAAAAAAGTCTGCAAGACTATCTCCAATAATCAGCAAAGAGCTAGGCTGGGGACATGGCTGAAGTGGTAAAGTGCCAGCTGAACAAGTATGAAGTCCTGATTTCAAATCCTAGTATGACCAAACAAACTATACTAATATTCCACCTCATCTCACTCAGAATGGTTATCAAGAAAACAAACTGAGCACCAGTGGTTCATGCCTACCATCCTACTCAAGAGGCTGAGATCTGAGAACTGTGGTTCAAAGCCAGACAAGGCAAGAAAATACATGAGATGCTTATTTCTAATTAATCACAAGAAACCTGGAAGTAGATCTGTGACTCAAAGCGGTAAAATGACTAGCCTTGAGCAGAAAAATCTCAGGGACAGCACCTAGGCCCTGAGTTCAAGCCCTAACCAAGGGAGGGGTAGGGGGAGAAATGCTGACAAGGATGGTAGAGGAAAAGAATCCTCATGCATTGTTGATAGGAAAGTAAACCAGTAAACCAGTACAACAACTATGGAAATCAGTATGGAGGTTCCTCAAAAAGCTATAAATAGATGTAACTTATTACTTGTCATATCATAGAAAGCCTAAATCCAGAGTATAAATAATATTCTTAACTTACATAAACCTTTGTTTATTGCAGTACTGCTCAAACTGGGGATCAGCCAGGATGCCCAACAACAGATGAATGGATAAAGTGATACTATGTACCATGAAATACTGAAGTTGTAATGTATGTGAAAACAAAACTAGGAAACTACAGAAGATAGGAGGGGATTGGACGGATGGAGAGGAAGAATGATGGAAGCAGATCTTGATCAAAAGGCACTGTACACATAAATGGACATGTTAAATTGAAATCCTTTTGTACAAGTACCTTTTTGCCAGTCCTGGGGCTTGAACTCAGGGCCTGAGCACTGTCCTTGGACTTTTCTCAAGGCTAGATAGAGCTCTACCACTTGAGACACAGCACCGTTTCCAACTTTTCTATATATGTGGTACCGAGGAATTGAACTCAGGTCTTCATGAATGTTAGGCAAGCACTACCAGTAGGCCACGCTCCTGGCCCCTTAAAGATAATTTTTAAAGAAAAAAGTCTGTCAACTAATAAACTAAAAGATCAATTAGGTTTTCAGTTTAAAAAAGATGTCATCTGCAGAAAAATGGATAGAACTGTTTGTTCTTCCTGTTTCACTAGATTCACTCAACCATCACAACAACCCAACTAGATAAGAAAACTGAAGGGCACAGATAGGAATTTTATTTCACAAGTTCACCCAGTCAAGTAATGAAGGAACAGAGGTAAGAGCCAGAAAGCCTGTCTCCAGAGCCCACGTGCTACATATCACAGTGCCTGGCCAACCAGGAACTTACCTCCCGAAGCAGGTGTGCTTCCAAGAGCTCATGGTAGGCTTTGGCAGACTCTTCAAACCTGTCATGTTTCTGTAGATCCAGAGCCTTATGGTATAATGCAAAAGCCTCTGCTTCCTGTAAACCAAGACAGATGTTTTCATATAGTACAAAGGGTTATCCTTTTGAAACCAATTATGTGTTTAAAGGCGGCCATATTCAATGCCATGTTAACCATCAGCAGCACACTACAGTGGAATTAACCCTAATACTCCAGGTTCCCCAGAGATCAATATCCCAGCCATTTTGGGGAGCCCTGAACCCTCCAGCATGTAGTCATCAGCACTCAGTGAACCGAACTACAAGTCAGCAGTGTAGCAGCTACTCTCCACTTTTGGACTGAGAGCAGCCCCAACCTTCAGTGGGGCTGAGCTTTTAAAGGTAAACACCACATGCAGGTGGTAGTCACCTTATAGTGCCATCAATAACCACAGGGATGAAGCCACACAGGTGGTTGTAACCACTCCCAGGTGGTCAAGCTGGTCAAGTGTTTTTAGAAAAACAAAAACCAATTTTGCAGAGAAACCTGTAAGGGTATTACATTCTAACTCCTTTGTGAATAATCAAATCTTTGATAGAAGTAAAATAGGATGGGTCAAAGCTGTAGTGACTCAAGGCTTCCACAAAAAAATGAAGACTCTTTGCTTGCCTAGTATGCACGACAGCCCAGGTTCAATTCCTCAGTACCACATACATAGAAAAAAGCTAGAAATGGTGCGGTGGGCTCAAGTAGTAGAGCTCTAGCCTTGAGAAAGCCCAAGGACAGCACTCAGGCCCTGAGTTCAAGCCCCAGGACTAGAAAAAAAAAATTCTAGAGAAAAAGCTGCTGACAACCATCCCAAGGGGGTTGAGTAAAGAAAAACAGACTCAAAGACTTAAAGCCTGAAGTTTTCAGAAAAAAGAGGGGGTAAGGGGCAGGTTACCCTTGAGGTTCCTGTGCTCCTGAAGAACTGGGGGGATCTGGTTCAGATGACCAGGCTCCCTGAAGATGACCCTATAAACTGTGAAGGAGGGTAGATTAAAGGAACCCTCAGATGGCCAGTTTACACTGAACTCCTGCCATTCAAGTTCACAGAGCCCAGAGATGGCCCATGAGCACTGGCTCTATTCCTTGTAATATCCCAGTCATTTTGGGGTCCCCAAGCCCCCCAGCAATAGTCACCAGCACTCAATGAACCGAGGTAGGAGTCATTTTAATAGCGGTGTAGTGACTGCTCTCCACCTTTGGGCTGGTAAGAGAGCAGTCCTGAGCTTCAGTGGGGCTGAGCTCTTTGAGGTAAACACCACACAGGTGGTCGGTCATAACCACAAGGAAAACACTACATGCAGGTGTAAGCATTTTCACAAAAACAGAAACGAATGTGGCTGCTAAGCTTGCCAGGTTATTACACTTTATGAGCCCCCAAGCAGACACGAGCAATGTAGGCAGTATTGAGTCCAGGCAACAGCATAGACAATATAAAGAGCCAAAGCGGAGAAGAGCAGTCAGAGTATCCACAGCAGAAACCTAGTTAACACTTTCTAGGTGAAAGCAAAAGAGGGGTCACATAGGCCATAGGAATCAATCCAAAAAGAGTAGATATGGCATCATAAGATGTCCATTTGGAGGCTCTGTCAATGTTTGGGGGGGTTTTTGGTCGGTCATAGGACTTGAACTCTGGGCCTGGGCATTGCTCAAGTTCTGCTCTACCTCTCGAGCCACAGCATCACTTCTGCATTTCTAGTAGTTAATTGGAGGTAAGAGCCTCATGGACTTTAGTGTCCAGGCTGGCTTTGAACCAAGATCCTCAGAGCTCAGTCTCCTGAGTAGCTAGTATTATAGGCATGAGCCACTGTACCCGACCTGTCGATCATTTCTCAGATGTAGTTTTTCAAATCTTTGGAATTTCCTGAGTGATAGGGCGAGATGAGCGTCTCCTGGTCTTCATGACAAATTCCTTTTAACCAGATTTATGTTTATGTTAACTAAAACAAGCAACTAAAGTCCTTGGATATCTTTTCAACAGGCCTGGTGACAATGGGTAGAGGGTTAGTTCTTCCACACCATCAATGCCTCCAGGGAGGTGAGGGAAGCTGGAAACCATACTCACCATCAGATTTAATCCACTGCACCTATGTAATAGAACTTCCACCTATGTAACAGAACCTATGTAATAGAACTTCCTGTAATACTAGCTACTCATGAGGCTAAGATATGAGGATCAAAGTTCAAAGCCAGCTCAGGCACAAAAGGACCTGAGATTCTTATCTGGAGATAATTGGAATTAACCTCTAGAAAATGAAATGGGGCTTGGCTCAAGGGTAGGGTGGTAGTCTTGAGCTGAAGAGCTCAGGACACACACACGGACACACACGGACACACACGGACATGGACATACACACACACACACACACACACACACACACCCTAACGGGTGGGTGGAATGCTTGGCTCAAGGGTAGGGTGGTAGCCTTCAGCTGAAGAGCTCAGGACACACACACACACTCACACACACTCACACACACTCACACACATACCCCTAACGGATGGGTGTGGAATGCTTCTGAGTCAGTGCTAGAAGGTGGTATTGAGGGTGGTACATCCATAGAGGACATACACAACTCATCTCACCTTGCCCTGTGCATCTTCTTAGCTGTTCTTGAACTGTATCCTTGGTTTTGGTTTTGCCAGTCCTGGGGCTAGAACTCAGTGCCTGGGAACTATCCCTAACCCTCTCTGTGCTCAAGGCTAGCGCTCTACCACTTGAGTCACAGTCCCACTTCTGACTTTTTCTGAGTAGTTTACTGGAATAAAGAGTCTCATGGAGGGCTGCCCAGGACTGGCAAAAAAAAAAGTCTCATGGACTTTCCTACCTTTGGCTGGCTTTGAACAGCAATCCTCAGATCTGAGCCTCTCTACCTCTTTCTCTGATAGAAATTAAACCCAAGGTCTCATACATGCTAACTACTCCTAAGCCCTTCCTTGCCCTTCTCTGCTTTCCTTTCTTTTAACTGTTGGTTAATATAGAGGGAGTTACAGTTACGAAAGTCAGGTAAAAAGTACATTTTTTGCAAGTCCTGGGGCCTGAAGTCAGGGCCTGAGTACTGTCCTTGGACTTTCTCAGGCTGGAGCTCTACCACTTGAGCCAGAGCACCACTTCTGGCTTTTTCTATGTATGTGGTGCCGAGGAATAGAACCCAGGTCTACTACTAGACCAAACTCCTGGCCCCCTCCTCTGCTTTTTTTTTTTTGCCAGTCCTGGGCTTGAGTACTATCCTTGGACTTTCTCAAGGCTAGAGCTCTACCACTTGAGCCTCAGCACTACTTCTGGCTTTTTTCTATATATGTGGTACCAAGGAATCGAACCCGGGTCTTCGTGCATGCTAGGCAAGCACTTTAACCACTAGGCCAAACTCCCAGCCCCCTCCTCTGCTTTTTACCAGATACTTTGCCTTAGCCTAATCATTGCTTGGAGAGAATGACAACTTCTTCCAACACCCCCACTTGTACCACATTAATGTCTCTACAAACCAGAGATAGCTAACTAACACACTTGTGAAAGAGCTCTGCAATTGTCTTTATTTCACCCATAAAAGGGAGTAGGAGGCATATTTGTATTGCAGGGAAACAAAGAATCGAGGAGCAAACCCTTGTTATACTATAACAAGGCATGAGTGGAAAATGAACAGATGAATGGATGGTGGAAAAAAGGGAGTGAGAAAGGGAAGGGAGGGAGGTAGAGAAAGGAAGCTGTTTGAAATGTAAGAGTTACTAACCAACATGGTAGAGAAGAATGACCAAGATTCTAGAAAGCAAAGTTGGACCAGGATCCTCTGCTTATCTGAAGCAAGATTCCAGGAAAGGTGGTGCCTCTCAAGGGTCTTATTACATGGCAAGCAAAGGCAATACTCTCAAGAAACTTAAAGCATGTCTACCACAAACATTCTGCTGTTTCCTCAGTTTGCAAACCTCTGAACCCTACACAAAAAAATGGGCTGCATGGAAGTAGGCCCCGGAACTAACACACCTTCATATTCACTCACAGAATATATATAGTTTCTCTTCAGTGTGTCTCCTACATGAAAGTTTTAACTTGAGAGAGAGCTAGCTATCTTTCAAAATGGAATTTCCCTTTAAAGTCGTATTAAAGAGCTGTCTGAGAGCATTTAAAATGACATTCTATAAACAGAAATAAGAAGTGAGGTCTACCTGCAGAGGAAGATCTTAGAGTACATACCTGAGCCTCCTTTGTCTGGGTTTTATGACTTTTAAAGCTTCCTTCATGATCATCCTCAACCGTGGAGCTGGCATTTAAGGCTGCAATTCGAATCTAGAAATGGGGTTTAGAGAGAAGTGCTGTTTTCACAGAAATACAATTATGTTCCACCATATAATCCATTCTACCTTGAAGACTACAAGTGGGCAAGGTGTGATGGCATAGGCCTGCAATCCCAGCACTCAGGAGGCTGAGACAGAAGGATTTTGAGTTCAAGGCAGCCTGGACTATATAACAAGACTGTCTCAAAACAAATAAAAAGCTATAAGGAAATGACCCACATGTGATCATCTCTGGGGAAAAAAAAAAAATCAAGGAATAGGACATGCCCAAAAAACTATGTTAATATTTGTGGACCAAACATTCCAGGTACTATCCACCATGTAAGGGTGGAGGCTGCAGTCATTCCAACAAGAGCTCAATGCAGTAGAAGACTCTGGTTCTAGAAAATGAATTCCATAAGAATACGTTAATTTTGTGCTCTCCCAACAACTTCAGTGAGGCCCACAAGCAAAATCAACAGCTAATTATCTAAACCCCTCCTAAGAGGGTGTGTGCTACACAATGAAAGCAGAAAATACCCCTTATGCCCAAAGGCAAAATAAGAAAACACTGGTGCCAGCACCATAGGCAGGCATCTGTTCTTACCATATTCAGAGATTTAGCGCTACCATGAAGTATAACTTCCCATCACTGGCAAAGGCTGTGCTAGACCACAAATCTCCGAGGGAACAAAACAGACTGAGAAAGGGCTCAGGAACAAACAGGAATACCACAGTGCTAGAGGACCACCTGTTTTAGAAATATAATGGGTAAAAACAAAACAATTAGAGGCAGGCAGACCAGTTTGAAGGCTGCAAAGATGACAGAACTGACAAGAATGTGGAGCTATTCGAATTTTATAGGTTGCTACTGGGAATGTAAAATAGTTTGACAGTAAAATGTAAAATAGTTTGGCAGTCCCTCCATATGTTCATAGCAGCATTATTTATGACAGCTTAAGAGGTAGAAATCACCCAATTGTTCATAAACTGAAGAATGGACAAATAAAATGTTGTAAATACACACAGGGAATATTATAACATACTGTACTCAGTCATTAAAAAGGAGTTAAAGTCTGATAAATACCATAACATGGAAGGACTATTAAAATACTAATTTGAATAAAATATGCCATAAACACAGAAGCAGTGGGACAAAAGGTAAAGAAATGTAGCAGTTGTACTCACTGGACATTGTGTTAAAATGAACTATACAACTTATAGATGGGAATGGGAGGGAAAATCTGGGAGAAAGCAAGAGAAGGGGTGACATTGTCTGAAAAACTGTATTCTTTACCAGACTTGGATAACCATAACCTCTCTGTGTATCACCTTTATAATAACATTTTTTTAAATTTTTAAATGCCACACAAAAGAAACCATAGTCCCACTCCAGCAGATTAGTGAGCTAGGGGATGCTAAGGTTTGAGTAACAGTGTTACAAAGTAATGAGGCCTCTAAGAGGTGATTAGGTCATTAAGAAAAATTAAGCACTTCTGGCGAGGCGTTTGGCCTAGTGGTAGAGTGCTTGCCTAGCATGCACGAAGACCTGCTGGGTTCAATTCCTTGGTACCACACGCGTAAAAAAGTCAGAAGTAGTGGTCTAGCCTTGAGAAAACCCAAGGACAGTGCTCAGCCCTGAGTTCAAGCCCGAGGACTTGCAAAAGAGAGAGAGAGAGAGAGAGAGAGAGAGAGAGAGAGAGAGAGAGAGAGAGAGAGAGAGAGAGAGAGAACACACGCAAGAAGTTAAGCATCTTACTAGTAAAAGTAGGAATTAAGTTCTATGTTACTGAATTACTTTATAGTGTGTTATTAGAAACCAAGACTGGCTCTCCCACTTGTTTCTTTGGTACACACCTGCTTGAGATTCAACTTTTTACCATGACTTGAAAGTGGCAAAACTGACTGGGAATGTGGCTTATTAGTAGATTGCTTACCTAGCATGCATGAAGCTCTGGCTTCAATTCCTCAGTACCACATAAACAAAAAAAGCCAGAAACAGCACTGTGCTCAAGTGGTAGAGACTCAGAGACACTGTCCTGAGTTCAGGCCCCAAGACTAACAAAAAAATAAAAAGTAGCAAAATGCCTTTATCAGATATGGTCAATGTATCTTGAACAAGTTCCAGAATTATAAGAAAAAAAAAATAAGTCACTATCCTTTAAAAATTATCCCTAGTGGCACACCCTGTAATCCTAGATACTCAGGAAGCGGAGATCTGAGGATCATGGTTCAAAGCCAGCCCAAACAGAAAAGCCCATGCGATTCTTATCTATAATAAACTACTCAGAAAAAGCTGGAAGTGGTGCTGTGCCTCAAATGATAGAGTACTAGTCTTGAGCAAAAAGAAGCTCAGGGACAGCACCAAGCCCAGAGTTCAAGCTCCAGCACCAGCACAAAAACAAAAACAAAAAAAAAAAACTGTTTCAAGAATTCTGTTATTGGGGCCAGGAGTTTGGCCTAGTGGTAGAGTGCTTACCTTCATGAGGACTCGGGTTCAATGCCTCAGTAACACATACGTAGGAGAAAAAAAAAGCTGGAAGCGGTGGTGTGGCTCAAGTGGGAGAGCTCTAGCCTTGAGAAAGCCCAAGGACAGTGCTCAGGCCCTGAGTTCAAGACAAAGGACTGGGAAAAAAAAAAAAAAAAGAAGCTGGGCACAATGGCTCACATCTATAATCCTAGCTATTCCGGGGGCTGTGATCTGAGAATCGTGGTTCAAAGCCAACTCAGGAACAAAAGTCTGTGAGACTCATCTCCAGTTAACCACTAGAAAACCGGAAGTGGCTGTGGCTCAAGTGGAGCTAAAGAGCTCAGGGATCAGTGTCCAGGTCCACAGCTGACAAACAACAAGAGGGACCCCCCCCCCAAAAAAATCATATAACAAAGAAAACAACTGAATGACTATGAAAGGGCCAAGGACATTTTTTGAGTGCTAAAAATGTTTTAAAATTAACCTATAGTTACACTATCTTGTTGATACATTAAAAAATTAAACTGTGCACTTCAAATAGGGAAATTATGCACATGTGAATTACAGATCAATAAAGCTTTATAAAAAACGGGGAGGAGTTTGGCCTAGTGGTAAAGTGCTTGCCTAGCATGCATAAAGACCTGGGTTCATCCTCGGTACCACATATACATAGAAAAAGCCAAAAATAGTACTGTGGCTCAAGTGGTAGAGCTCTTGCCTTGAGAAAGTCCAAGGACAGTGTTCAAGCCCTGAGTTCAAGGCCCACCACTGGCAAAAAAAAAAAAAAAAGTACTGGAGTTCAAATTCAGCAGTGATAAAAAAAAGAGATACGCATCTAACACATGGAGTTCCTAAAAGAAAGGGCACTGCCAATTAAATCAGAAGGCAGGAGAAGAACTTGTAAGAAGTTCTATCTTGGAGGCCAGGGGCCTCTCAGGAGGTTGACATCTGGAAGATGTCAGCAGGACAAAAAGAAAAAGATAAACCTCTCTCTCCAACTAAATAACAACAACAAAAGAACAAAACAACAACAACAACAACAAAAAACTGGGCTAGAGTCATAGTTCAAGTGGTAGAGTACCAGCTATGTACAAAAAAGCCAGACCAGGAGCTGGGAGTTTGGCCTAGTGGTAGAATGCTTGCCTAGCATGCACGAGGACTCAGGTTCAATTCCTCAGTACCACTATACATAGAAATAGCCACAATAGCCAAGGACAGTGCTCAGGCCCTGAGTTCAAGCCCAGGGCTGGCAAAAAAAAAAAAAAGACAAAGCCAGACCAGAGAGTAAGGCCCCAAGTTCAAGTCCCATTATAGGCATGCATAGGAACCTGTGAATGAACACACAAACACACATGCACACATGCACACATAACAAATAGGTAGTTACTATAAAACCCCAGCCATTCTGGGAGCCTCAAACACCCCAGCAATATCGTCACTAGCACTCTGTGAACTGAGCCAGGAGTCAGTTTAATAACAGTGCAGCAGCTACTCTCCACCGTCAGACTGCTAGAGAGCAGCCCCAATCCTCAGTGAGGCTGAGCGGTAAACACCACACACAGGTGGTAGTCACCTTACAATGCCCATAGTCAATAACCATAAGGATGAAACCACACAGAGATGGTTATAACCACTCCCAGGTGGTCAAGCAGGTTAAGCACTTTTTTCAAAAACAAAAAACAATTTGGCAGCTAAGCCTGCCAGGTTATTACCAAAGGCTAGTTGTAAGGGGCAACAGAATTAATGTGTAATGAGAATAGATTTCAGTGTTCCAAATGAAAAGAGTCCTGGAGATAAATCATAGGATGGTTGCAAACAATGTCAATATACTTCAGCCACTGAATTGTACTCTGAAAAATGCTTAAATTGCAAATACTGCTTGCATTTTTTTTTCCAGTCCCAGGGCTTGAAGTCAGGGCCTGGGCAGTGTCCTTGAGCTTTCTCAAAGCTAGCACTCTACCCTTGAGACACAGCACCATTTCCAGCTTTTTCTGTGGTGAGGAATTGAACCCAGGGCTTCATGCATGCTAGGGAAGCACTCTACCACTAGGCCACACTGCCAGCCCACTTGCATGTTTTATTATAATTTTAAAAACAACACTAGTTGAGGAATGTAAATCAATGGAAGAGCACTGCCCTGGCACGTGCCAGGCTCTGGGTTTGGTTTTCAGTATTACATAAGAAAAACAAATCAACAGAGTAACAATTCCCAAGAATTCACTACACCTAATCAAGTGACTATTATTTTGATCATCCCAATGATGGCCCACAGCTCGTGTTGCACAAGCCTCCCTTTGGAGGCTCTCAACAGTCAGAGCTCCCCAGCAGCCAAGGATAGAACCCCAGGCAAAAATCATGAAAGGTGAGGATGCTGCTCAAGCCACTCACCAGCTGAATCCCAGAAAACCCAAATAGCCTTCTTTCCAACCACGCTTTCACTAGTGAGAGGCCCCTGAACAGTTACTTACTGGCTGATGTGTTTTTTTTTCCCCCCACCATTTATTAATGAAGTTGACTGTTCTTACTTAGACCTGAAATCAAAAGAGCATGGGATTTGAACAGAAGATTTCTGACCATGACTGGGCACTGTCTCAAGAAACCTGAGTCCAGGCCAAAAAACAAAAAATTGTTTTTGGGAACAAGTTAACATGTAAAGTGGTTTTATATGAAACATCAATTGTCTTGTATATTTTGGTAAGCAGCAGTACCAGCTTTCATTTGTAATACAGTTTGTGGCTTTGGAAGAAAAGGATTCTGTGATTGTTGAAGTGAACTATGTTATAAATGCAAAGAGAAGATAAAATATTAAAACATATTTTCTAAAAAAAAAAAAGGAACCTGAGTCTTTGATCCTTTATCAGCCTTAGTGTCCTTGTGTATAAAATGAGACAACACTGTATGACCTAAGTAGACTGGGAGCTCCTCTGCCCAGAACTGGGCAGCCTCAGTCAGATTCTCCAAGTCAAACGAACACTGTGCAGCTCTTCAGAAGCTCTCAACACTGGCTGAATGGAGCCACTCAACTAGCCCTGCTTCTGCTCCTGTCACTCTACAGAGGCAGGGAAGTCAGAGGCAGACACACATTGTCTATATGGCAGGTACAGCTCCAGCTCTTAGCAAGTCTACTGAGATGCCAACTGAATCTTTTTTTTTTTTTTTGGTGGGGGTGTGGGGAAGGGTCAGTCATGGGGCTTGAACTCTGGGCTTGGGCGCTCTTCAGAGCGATAGTCTACTACTATGAGCATCACTTCCAGTTTTCTGGTAGTTAAATTGGAGATAAGCCTCCCAGGATTTTTTTGCCCAGGCTGGCTTTCAACCTCAGATCTCAGCCTCTGAGTAGATAGGATTCCAGGCATGAGCCACCAGTGCCTGGCTTCCCCCTCCTTTCCTGTCCCCACCACCACCACCACCACCACCCACCTGGGGTTTGAAGTCAGGGCCTGGGCACTGTCCCTGAGCTTCTTTTGCTAAAGGCCAGTACTCTACCATTTCAGCCACAATGCCACTTCCAGCTTTTTCTGTTTATGTGGTACTGAGGAATTGAACCAAGGGCTTGATGTATGCTAGGCAAGCAATCTACCACTCAGCCCAGAGACAGCTGAAGAATCAGATCTTTGTGAAGAGATGGCTGGGTCTGTGTGCATAAGTGACAGAAGACCAATAAAACCCTCATGCAAGGGACAAATCTACTCTTGCATGAAAAAGGCTCATATGCTTCCTACCTCCACACCTAACAACTAAGAGAATTATGCTAGCTAAGCCAGTACATCCCTTAAGGTGGCTCCAGGACCACAAGGGGTACAGATCTAATTCCAAGAGTTGACAGGTGATGACCACTGATTTAGCAAGCAATGATGTAAATAAAAACCATGATGTGAAAGGCAGGGAGGGAAAAAAACATAATGAGATATTTCACATTCAATGGGGTGGCTATTAAAACAAATAAACAAAACAAGAAGTGTGCAGTAGCTTAAGCATATTTTTTTAACCAGGAGACAGAGATCAGAGGGTTGCAGTTTAAGGCTAGCCTCAGCATAAAAATTATTCAAACAAAATAGACTTTTATCTCTAATTAAACAGCAAAAAAAAAAAAAACACAGAAGTAGAGGTGTAGCTCAAGTGGTAGCCAGTCATGATTTAAAAAAAACAAACAAAAACAAAAAAGCAAGCAAGGGGGGAAAGCCCTGAGTTCAAACCACAGTGTTGGCACAACAACAAAAATGTTTGGGGGGGATACAAAATGAAATACTAACAAAATGAAATACTAACATCAACAATAAGCCTAATGTTACTACAATTAACAAAACCACTGAGCACTGGGGCAATGATAAGGGAGAAAGAAAGCATCAGCCTAGCAAGCTCATGATCCCTGCTTCACACCTTGTACTGCCCCTGTTCCCTAACCCCACACACACAAAAAATAAAGGGCACAGGGAGAACCAACCTAAGTAACTGGAAAACAGTATAACTGTGTGGCTCTAGGGCTGAGGGCAAAAAGGGGGATGGGGAGGAGTCTGGAACACTCTGCATTGCTATAAAGAGTTCAAAAGGCGATGTAGAGGCAGGCACTAGTGGCTCATGCCTATAATCCTATACTCAAAAGGTTGAGAGCTGGGTAAGAAAGTCCATATGACTCTTGTCGACAATTAAATACCAAAAAGCCAGAAGCGAAGTGAGAGTACCAGCCTTCAATGGAAAAGCTAAGGAAAAGAGCCTGGGTCCTGAGTTCAAGTCTCACTACTGGAAAAAAAATAGAACACTGATGTGGGTCCACTGATAGGAAAAAGAAATAAACCAAATAAAATTCAAAATAGCCAATGGAAAAGTAAACAACAACAAAATAATAATGATAATGGTATTAATGATGCTAGTGGATGGATGGATGGATGGATGGATGGATGGATGGATGGATGGATTGATTTTTCTGGGCCTATGCAAAGTCATTGAGCTCTTCAGCTCAAGGCTACCACCCTACCCCTGGGCCTGGGTGTTGTCCCTGAACTCTTCAGCTCAGTGTTACCACTGCTCCCCTAAAGTCGAAGCCCCACTTCCCATTTTTTTTTTTTGTGATTAATTGGAGATGAGTCTCATGTTCTTTAGTGCCAGACTGTCTTTGAATCACGACCCTCAGATCTCAGCCTCCAGAGTAGCTAGGATTACAGGTGAGAGCCACTGTACCCAGCTGATAGTAGGTTTAATGCAAAGAATAAAATGAATATCCATGATCCATGTTGATACAAATAATTAATCAAATCAACTAATGAGAAAATATTCCTTAGTAGATTTCAATCAATAAATATAGGGAAAGAGGGAATTAATAGCAAAGTATTCCGAGTCAAATATCAAAAGACCCACAAATGTATGATAAAGTCAGTGGGCTTGAATTTGTAGAGAATCAGAATATCTATCCTCTAAGTACTTCCTCCAAGCTACACGTTAACTAAAAAGGAGATAATAGTAACTTTTTAGTGTAGAAACCCAGAAAGCATGATCTAAACCTAGTTATGAAAGTAAATTATCACATATAGAGATATCAACATCATGGGTTCCCTCATGCAATGTATTGAGAGCACAAAAATATTTCTGCAATATTCCGGCCAAAAATGCATAACCTCATCCCAATCATGAGAAAATATTGGACAGACTCCAAAAAGAGAAAATTAACTGATCAATTACCAGCATCCCAAGATAAATAAAATCACTAATTTGTATTCACCAATAAACAAAAAGTAAAAATACAGAACATTACTCTTTAAATATATTAAAGCTAATAAAGACACGAAAAGACAGAACTATTATGGACTACAGTAGATCAAAGAAAAACAACTAAGTATAACACAGAATCTTGGTCAGGACCAGCCAGCAGGCAGTGGCTCTCGCCTGTAATCCTAGTACTCAGGAAGCTGAGAGCTGAGGATCAAGGTTCAAAGCCAGACCAGGCACAAAAGGACCTGAGACTCTTATCTCCAATTAACCTCTAGAAAACAGGAAATGAGGCCAGGCTCAAGGGTAGGGTGGTAGCCTTGAGCTGAAGAGCTCGGGGACAGTGCTCAGGATGAGTTCAAGCCCCATGACCCATAAAAAAATAAAGAATCTTGGTCAGGATCTAGCAATGAAAACAGAAGAATAAGCCAGAAGCCAGTGGCTCATGCCTGGAATCCTAACTTACTCCAGAGGCTGGGAGGCTGAGATCTGAGGATCACAGTTTGAGCCAGCCCTGGTGGAAACTCCTGAGATTCTGATCTTGAATAAACTACTCGGGAAAGCCAGAAATAGAGTTGTGGCTCAGGGACAGCACCCAGGCCCAGAGTTCAAGCCTCAGTAGCAGCAAAAGGGGGGAGGGGGCGGAAGCCGGGAGCTGGTGCCTCAGGCCTATAATCCTAACTACTCAAGGAGGCTGAGATCTGAGGATTGTGGTTCAAAACAAGCCTAGCACAAAAGTCCATGAGGCTCTTACCTCCATCCAATTAACTACCAGGAAACCGGAAGTGGTGCTGTGGATCAAATGGCAGAGCGATAGCTTTGAGATGAAGAGCTAAGGGAGAGCATCCAGGCCCAGAATCCAGAAAATAAAAGCCTTGCCAAACACAGTGGCTCATACCCTGTAATTCTAGTTACTCAGGAGGCTGAGATCTGAGGATCCTGGTTCAAAGTCAGCCCAGGCACTAAAGTCTGTGAGACTCTTCAATTAATCACCAGAAAACTGGAAGTGGTGCTATACAAGGGGTAGGGTGGTAGCCCCAAGCTGAAGAGCTCAGGGACAATGCCCAGGCTGAGTTCCTGTCCCACAACTGATGAAAGGGGAGGGAGAGGGAGAGGGGGAGAGAGAGAGAGAGAGAGAGAAGAAGACAGAGAGAGGGAGGGAGGGAGAGAGAGGAAGGGAGGGAGGGAAGAGAGAGAGAGGGGGAGGGAGGGAGGGAGGAAGGGGAAGGGAGGGAGGGGAAGGAAGGAAGGAAGGAAGGAAGGAAGGAAGGAAGGAAGGAAGGAAGGAAGGAAGGAAGGAAGGAAAAAAAAAAAAATAGAAGCCTGGCAGAAACCATGGTGAAATCTGAACATTTATAGTGTAGTTCAACTGTTATACCAAGTAGTTTCTTGTTCTTGACATTTGGACTATAATTATGTAAGTTATAAATATCAGAGAAAACAGGGTGCAGGATATAAGGAAACTATTATTGTTGCAATTTTCCTCTATGTCTAAAATCCCTTTAAAAATCAGCCGGGCATGGTGGCTCACGCCTGTAATCTTAGCTACTCAGGAGGCTGAGATCTGAGGATCTCAGGATTAAGATTCAAAGCCAGCCCAGTGCCCATGAGACTCATCTCCAGTTAGCAACTAGAAAACAGAAGTGGGGCTGAGGCTCAAGGTGGGTAGCTGAGGGACAGTGCCCAGGCTCAGAGTTCAAGCCCCACGACCCACCCACCCACCCAAAAAAAAATTAAAAACATGGGCTTGGAATGTGACTTAGTGATAGAGTGCTTGCCTAGCATACATGAAGCCCTGGATTCCTCAATACCACATAAACAGAAAAAGCCAGAAGTGGCCCTGTGGCTCAAGCCACAGGGACAGTGCCAAGGCTCTGAGTTCAAGCCCCAGGACTAGAAAAAAAAAAAAACAACAAATAGCCATTTGAGATTATGCATTTATCATCACACTTACAAGCAATTCAAGGAATAGTCTGGATTTACTGTTCATCATGAACCTCAGGAGACAAAAACCAGCTAAAGAAGAAAGATAAAGCACAGTTGGAACCAGATACTGGTGGATTAAGCCTGTAATCCTTTCTACAGAGGAAGCTCAGACTGGAGGCACATGGTTTGAAGCTCCAGTGAGCAGACAAATCTGAGAGATTTTATCTTCAAAATAATCAGCAAAAAGCTGACTATTAAAAGGCTGGAGGTATGGCTCAAATGATAATGTCAGTCTTGAAAAAGAAAGCCAAAGCCAGGCACTTGATTCCTTGATACCACATATACAGAAAAAGCTGGATGTGGTGCTGAGGTTAAAGGATAGGGTGCTAGCCTTGAGAAAGCTCCAGTACAGTGTCCAGCCCCTGAGCTCAAGCCCCAGGACTGGGGAGGAAGGGGGGGGGAGAGGAGGGGAGGGAAGATATATAAAATTTGTGTATGCTTCCTATACAACTAAATAAGACCTGAAGATAATTTTACAAAATGTGTTTAATAACTGGATACACTTGTGGAGTCATGTTTGTACTCCAGAAGGTGTGACATAAGGATATTCAGATTGGGATGCTCAATCTAACAATCATTTCTCAGATTCCTAGTCCAGCCACTGAACTTTTTTCTCAGAATACCACATTCACCACTTTAAGTTAGCTCTCAAGTTTCAGATTCCTTAAATAATGACTTCCACGGCTAAGAACACATGATTTTTTTTTAAGAGCACTTTAGGCACCTCAGCTCCCAGATCCAAAATGGTATGTGGTAGTGTGTCCTGGCCTGCTCTGGCCTAGGACTTTGAAAGATAAAGTCCTTAACTCGGGTGGGGTAAGATCTGGCTATGACTGATTTGGCCTACATGCCTCTTCTGACTCCTCCTTTTTTTGGTCAGTCATGGGGCTTGAACTCTGGGCATGGGTGCTGTCCCTAAGCTCTTCAGCTGAAGGCTAGCTAGCTAGCACTCTACCACTTTGAGCCACAGCACCACTTCCAGGTTTTTACTAGTTAACTGGAAATAAGAGTCTCATGGCTTTTCTGTCTGGGCTGACTTCAAACTATGATCGTCATATCTGAGTAGTTAGGATTACAGACATAAGCCACCAATAGACTGCTGTACATGCCATTTTATAGGTTAGTTTTTTCAACTCTGTGAGGCTCGAGACTAGACACAGTTTTGTTTTGTTGCCAGTCCTGGGGCTTGAACTCAGGGCCTGCACATTGTCCTTGGGCTTTCTCAAGGCTAGCACTCTACCCTTGAGCCAGCCACAGCACCACTTTCACTTTTTCTGTGTATGGGGTACCAAAGAATTGAATCCAGGGCTTTGTGCATGCTATGTGAGCACCCTACCACTAGGCCATGCTCCCAACCCCAGACAGTTTTTACAAGATAATCAGACTTTTGTTTTGTACAATCCAAGAGTAGTTTTTACATATCAAACAAGAAAAATATGAAAATTACATTGAAATTATACAATATTCCAATTTCAGCATCTGTAAATAAAAATATTAGAATATTGGGGCCAGGAGTTTGACCTAGTGGTAGAGTGCTTGCCTAGCACGCACAAAGACCCAGGTTCAATTCCTCCGTACCACATACATTGAAAAAACCGGAAGTGGTGCTGAGGCTCAAGTAGTAGAGCTCTAGCTTTGAGAAAGTCCAAGGATAGTGGTCAGGCCCTGAGCTCAAGCCCAGGACTGTCAAAAAAAAAAAATAGAATACTGCCTCTCTCTTACTGAGTAGATGTACCCACACTGCAATACCAATGTTTAACAGTCTGCCAACCTACTAGAAGTATTGTTTCATTTACAACACATTAAATAATATAAACTATTTGCAAGACTTGTTAACCCCTAAACGAAAGACCATTCTAAGGATATGTCTAACCACAGTAACAAATCACACAGAAGGAACCTCAGCCACCTGGAATCCTACCGTCCCACACTAATGCCGTGAAATAACACCCCGGCCCCCAAACATAAATGTGCAGATTACCTGGGAATCGTCAGGTGAGTCTCGCTAACCAGGGCCTGGCCTTTTCCTGGGAGCAAGTACTAGGATGGTCTAGAGTCTCACTCGGAGTTAGGTTGGGCCGCTGCGTGACGCTTAAGTGAATCTTCTAACTTTCAGCCTCACTCTGATCGCCGTGTAAATGACATTAATATCCACACTCACCCAGAAAGGCTGCTGTGAAGGTGAGTGAAATGACACACACACACACACACACACACACACACGCACACACACAAGAGGGGGGCAGTTAGTGCCAGGTTTTGCACCTAGCAAACGTGAGATGCACCGGTAGCGAAAGCCGATGTCATCAGGAACTCAGTCCCGGCCCTTGCTAGACACCTCTGGGCGCCGGCGGGCGTGGAAAGGAGGCCCGAGCGCAAGCGAAAGGCCCCGCCTAGTTCCTCTGTCTCCGGGGCCTCGTTACTGCTCGCTAGGGCTCAGGGGATGCCCGAGGAGCCCCCAGCGCGCGCACTCCACGCGACCGCTAGCCCGCGCCCCGCTTCACACCCCAGCTGGGATGGGAGCCCGGGGACACCCCCACACCTACCGCAGGAGAACTCTCCCGGCGTCTCCACGGCAACGGCCCATCCGTCCGGACCTACGGGCTGACTGACTGCGCGCCTCACAACAAGGAGCGTTCCTATTGGTCCCGGAGCCGGCCCGGCCAGCCAATCAGTTTAGATAACCACTCCACTAGCGCGTCCTGAAAATTCACACGGGTCCCGCGGGCGGCGTCTTCCAGACTGTGGCCTGATGCTCTTTGGTTCCGGGCTCTTCATCTTCGCCCCGAGCCCTTTTCTGGGTCGGACCAGGAGTCAGAGCCCTCAGCTAAATGAGGAGCTGTGTGTCTTGTTACAGCCTGGGACTGGTGCTTGGTGGCCAGAGGAATCCTGAGAAGAGCGTGTCCTCATCCTATCTATCTATCTATCTATCTATCTATCTATCCATCCATCCATATATATATATCTATATATATGTAGTGAGACACTATATATGTATACAGTGATAAACAAGCACATATATAAACACATATTATATATGTGTGTGAGTTTCTAGAGAAGTTGAATCCCAAAAGGCACAGATATATTGAAAAAATTGAGATAAAGTGGATAAAAATAAAAAAAAAACAGTAAATGGAGGGGGAGTAGTGGATGTATAGTGTGAGAGTTTGCACTCTTTTTTGAAAAGTGTTTCTGACAAGGCCTCCATATATGGAGAGTGCATTAACAGTGAAACATCTTAGAGATTGGCGGAATTCATAACTGCTTGAATTATTTCAGTAACAATGGATGTCATGGCTCTTTTTTACCTTAAAGTCAGCAACACACACACACACACACACACACACACACACACACACACACACAAATTTTACCAGTCCTGGGGCTTGACCTCAGGACCTGGGCACTAGCCCTGAGCTTCTTTTGCTCAAGGCTAGCATTCTCGCACCTGAGCCACAGGGCCACTTCTGGCTTTTTCTGTTTATATGGTACTAAAGAATCGAATCCCTGGGTTTATGCATCCTGCGCAAACACTCTACCTCTAAGCCCCATTCACAGCCCAGATAGATTGATTGATCAATTGATCACTAGACAGATCGATACATAGATACATAGATTACTGAAGATGATTCAACCTTGACTTTGAGGAAAAGTATGCATTGCTGAGAAGGGCAGTGGACAGAGCAGTAACAGTTGCTTTTTTCTTTTTTTTTTTTTTTGCATCATTACCAGGGGACTTGAACTCAGGGCCCACCTTATGCTCTTGCTTGGCTTTTCCTTTCCTCAAGGCTAGTGCTGTATCACTTAGACCTCCTTCACTTCTAGCTTCTTGCTGACTAATTGGAATGAGTTCTTGTCATGAGTAGCTGAAGTAATTCACCAATAGACAGATAATATCATGTAACACACTCTATTGGGTTATACAGAAAGTCATCACATCATACAATTACTATGTTCTATCCATAACCTACCCAATCCTAATCTGCCTATCCAGCACACCCACTGGGCTCACCTCTCCGAGGTCCTCTTAGTCTGAGTTGAGCAGGGCCTGCTGATCTCAAGGGAACAACCACCAGTCCTGCCATGGTGTGAGCTCCCAGGCCGTGCGATGAGTCCTCTTGGGCAAGGAGTAGCTCCTGCAGACTAAAAGATCCTCGAACCATAATCCCAGTTAAGGCCAGCAGAATTGCCGCCCTTCCTTCACTTTATATTGGTTCTTGGCTGCTCTTCTCTGGCTCAAATTCCTCTTTGCTTGATTTGGATTGGTTACAGCTTAGCCCAAACTTCTTGCTTGGTCAGGATTGATTATACCCTTGGTCAGCAGTGCTGAGATGTGCTGGTACTTTACTCTACTATTGCTCTATCTCCTATGCCCAAGTGTCTGGGCTCTTAGGTATTTTATGATTACTCTAGCTTGTAAGCCATGCTCTTGACCATTCCTTTGGTTACAGTCATTTGTGTCCTTTCATCAGTTTTATCTCTCATGTCCACATGCCTTTAGATACAAGCTTGTATTTGGCAATCTATTTCTTAGCTGTATTTCATTTAATTATTCTACTCTTCTCATATTATTATATCACTATTTCATATCATATTCATTTAGCAAGTCACATTATATTACTATTTCATATCATTAGCATTTCATATTATACTCATATCATTTTAATATTGCATTTATTATGTCCATTATGCTAGTACTTTCACCTTATTAAATGCTCACAACAGTTCTCACAGACTTTTCTACCCAGGCTGGCATCCTCAGATAGCCTCCAGAGTAGCAAGGATTAAAACATGAGCCACTGACACCCAAGCAGAAACAAATGAACTTAAAAGTACATGAATTGCAGGGCGTGGTGGCTCAAACCTGTAATCCTAGTTACTCAGGAGGCTGAGATCTGAAGAATGAGGTTCAAAGCCAGCCCGGGCACTAAAACCTTGAGACCCTTATCTCCAATTAACACCAGAAAACCAGAAGTGGCACTATGGCTCAAGGTGTAGGGCAGTAACCTTGAGCTAAAGAGCTCAGGGTCAGCACCCAGGCTCAGAGTTCAAGCCCCAGGAGGGACCAAAAAAAAAAAAAGATGGGAAGGTAGTTACAGCCACTGAATGTGTTTGGCAAGAGTTCAAAGGTGAGAAACAGGACCGGGAGCGTAGCCTGGTGGTAGGGTGCTCACCAAGCATGCATGAAGCCCTGAGTTTGATGCCTCCATACTAGTCAGAAAAAGCCAGAGGTGGCACTGTGGCACAAGTGGTAAAACACTAGCCTTGAGCAAAAGTGCAATGCCCAGACCCTGAGTTCATGCCCCAAAACTGGCAAAAAAAAAAAAAAAAAAACCGAGGGGCTGGGAGTTTGGCCTAGTGGTTAAAGTGCTTGCCTAGCATGCATGAATACCCGGGTTCGATTCCTTGGTACCACATACTTAGAAAAAAGCTGGAAGTGGTGCTGAGGCTCAAGTGGTTGGTAGAGCTCTAGCCTTGAGAAAGTCCAAAGACAGTGCTCAGGCCCTGAGCTCAAGCCCAGGACTGGCAAAAAAAAATGAAAGAAAGGAAGGAAGGAAGGAAGGAAGGAAGGAAGGAAGGAAGGAAGGAAGGGAGAAAAAAAGAAAGAAAGAAAGAAAGAAAGAAAGAAAGAAAGAAAGAAAGAACAAGTCCAAGCATCTGTCATGAATTACCAAGGAGCACCGTGAAGGGACAAAATAGTGGATATGCCAGCAGGTATCACTCTCACTTTTGGGGGTTGGCAGATTTTAATATGGAAAGACAGTTGCCTTACAGTTATGCTGAAAGTTGGATCTCAATCTCATCCTCAGGCAAAGTAACCATCATTTATATTCAATCTGAAAATATTCCTTACAGGAAAACAAGACACTTATGAAACATTTTGACAGAAGGAATTGGTTGCAAAAACAGAAAAAAACTGTAAATTCTAGTACTTTCTCTTTCTTTCTTTCTTTCTTTCTTTCTTTCTTTCTTTCTTTCTTTCTTTCTTTCTGTCAGTTGCGGGGGCTTGAACTCTGGACCTGGGCATTGTCCCTGAACTCTTCAGTTCAAAACTACCACCCTACCCCTTGAACCATAGCCCCAGTTCCAGTTTTTTAGTGGTTAATTGGAGATAAGAGCCTCAAGGACTTTCCATGCCTGGGCTACCTTTGAACCTTGACCCTCAGATCTCAGCTTCCTGAGTAGCTAGGATTACAGCCATGAGCTTCCATGCCTGGCTCACTTTCTTTCTTTCTTTCTTTCTTTCTTTCTTTCTTTCTTTCTTTCTTTCTTTCCTTCTTTCCTTCTTTTGATAGTACTGAGATTTAAATTCACAGTCTTTGCCCCTTGAGCCAAATCCTCAGCCCCTTTTACCGTAGCTGTTTTTCATGTAGGATTTAGTTGTTGTTTGTTTTTGCCTAAGACCAACCTTGGACGAGGAGCCTTTTTTTTTAAATCAGTCATGGGACTTGAACTCTGGGCCTGGGTGCTGTCCCTGAGCTTTTCTGCTCAAGGCTATCACTCTACCACTTTGAGCTATAGAACCACTTCTCATTTTTGGGTGGTTAATTGGAGATAAGAGTCTCATAGACTTTTGTAACCAAATTGGCTTTGAACGGTGATCCTCAGATCTCAGCTTGAGTAGCTAGGATTACAGGCATGAGCCACAAGCACCTAGTAGAACCTCTTACCGAAGGCTCCCAGTAGCTAAGACCAAACACACCTTTTTGATTGAAATGTGGAGAGACTCAAAACATTTTGTGTAGGCTAGCCTCCAACAATGATCCACTGGATCTCTGACATCCAACAACTGGGATTAGTTAGGAACTACATATTTGAGTAGCCAAAGTCCGGCTTAAATGAGAGACCCTAGAGTAGTGTATAAGCATAATAGGCAGTCATATTCCATTGAAACTACTTTTATATATGACATTGACTAGACATGTTAGATAATATTCAGACTTTGCCAAGAACCACACAGACATCCAGGTACAGGGAAAAAAGAAGAGGTTTAATGGGGGGAGGGAAGGGACCAGCAGACCCCTTCTCACATATGTGCACATGAGAAGCAGCACCAGCTATTGTCTGGAGTAACCTATATAACCTGTGGGTTTTAGAGGGCAGAGAGGAGGTGGAGATCCTGGGGTGTACATGAGGACCGGGGGCTTCATCACAGCAGGCTAGGATTTATGGATACTGCCCAAATGGTAGATAAGGGGGTCTGCAGCTGCCCAGGCCTGAAGGTCAGCTGCCCCAGAGAAGGGCCATCTAAAGGTAAAGGGGTGGAGGCTAGCTACTTACTGCCCCAATGAAAGGGCCTAGGTCGCTTGTGCAGGGAGCACACCAGACTATGGGAGAGGAGGCCCTTGAGCCTATACCATCGCCATCAATAAGAATAAAAAAATAGGGGCCGGGAGTTTGGCCTAGTGGTAGAGTGCTTGCCTAGCATGCACGAAGACCCGGGTTCGATTCCTCGGTACCACATACATAGAAAAAAGCCGAAAGTGGTGCTGAGGCTCAAGTGGTAGAGCTCTAGCCTTGAGAAAGACCAAGGACAGTGCTCAGGCCCTGAGCTCAAGCCCAGGACTGGCAAAAAAAAAAAATAACAAAAAAAAAGAATAAAAAAATATGTCAACTTCATATTTCTCTGATGCACTAAAGACAAGGATGATCAAGGGCTAGGAGTTTGGCCTAGTGGTAGAGTGCTTGCCTAGCATGCACGAAGCACTGGATTCAATTCCTCAGTACCACATACATAGAAAAACCCGAAAGTGGTGTAGTGGCTCACGTCGTAAAATACTAGCCTTGAGAGACCCCAAGGATAGTGCTCAGACCCTGAGTTCATGCCCCAGGACTGGCAAAAAAAAAAAAAGAATGATCAATTGTCTATGTTGGGGAAAACAGCTCCCACCAGTGACTAATAATCACAAGCTGTAAACTCTGCATGAACACCTGGAAGAGTACTAAGAAATTTTCTTTGTATTCTTCTTACCCCATCTGAAGTTGAGGCATGATACGAGAAGATGTAATCAAGGACAGCATTCATTCAGTTTTTAGTGGGAGACATTGCATTTACCGGCTTGGAATGGTAGGATATGACTTTGCAGAGTACAGCTCAAGAGAATTCTCAGCAAGAGTCGTTTATGTGTGTGCGTGCGTGCGTGCGTGTGTGTGTGTGTGTGTGTGTGTGTGTGTGTGTGTGTGTGTGTGTAGGGGGGGGAGATTTCTGAGCTTGAATTCTGGGGTTGTTTCTGAACTTTTGGTCAGGGCTAGCAGTCAACCACTTGAGCCACAGCTCCGCTTCTGAGTTTTTGATAGTTAATTGAAGGTGAAAATCTCACAGATTTTCTTTCCTGGATTGGCTTCAAACCATGATTTCAAATCTCAGCTAGAGGATCCTAGTTAGGATTACAGACATGAGCCACTGGCCCTGGGCAAAAGTCACTTTTTTAAATGACCAGGAAGGTCTCTGAAGTCAAGTTATCCTGTTACTCTGCCTAGTACAGGAACCTAAAGAGAACAAGAGGCCTACCAGAGCAGACTATAGGAAGCTTTTCTTTCTTCCATTCTTTTTTGTGCCAGTCCCAGGATTCAGCACAGGGCCTGAGCACTGTCCTTGGGCTTTCTAAAGGATAGAGCTCTTCCACTTGAGCCACAACAGCAGTTCTGGCTTTTTCTATGTATGTTGTACTGAGGAATTGAACCCTGGTCTTCATGTATGCTATACGAGCACTCTACCACTAAGTCAAATTATTTTCCCAGCCCTCTTTTTAAATTTTTTTTGTGGGTCATGGGGCTTGAACTCTGCCTGGGTGCTGTCCTGAGCTCTTCAGCTCAAGGTTACCCTACCGTTGAGCTAAGCCCCACTTTCTGTTTTCTAGAGGTTAATTGGGGATAAGAGTCTCTGTCCTTTTGTGCCCAGGCTGGCTTTGAACTTCGATCCTCAGATCTTAGCCTCCTGAATAGCTAGGATTAGAGGCATGAGCCACCACACCTGGTTGTTTTTGAGTTTTTTTAAATGAGATTCACTATTCTTTGTCATTCATTTTCAAAAATATTATACATGGTACACACACACACACACACACACACACACACACACACACACACATATACCGATTGTGGTGCTTGAATTCTGGGCCTGTACACTGTCCCTAAACTCTTCAGCTCAAGGCTACTGCTCTACCCCTAGGCCTGGGTGTTGTCCCTGATTTCTTCAACTCAAGGCTACCACCCTACCCATTGAGCCACATTGTCATCTCCAGTTTTCTAGTGGTTAATTGGAGATAGTCTCACAGACTTTAGTGCCTGAACTGGCTTTGAACCTCAATCCTCAGATCACAGCCTCCTGAGTAGCTAGGATTACAGTTGTGAGCCCCCATGCCCAGTTTATACATGGTACATTAAGTGGTTTTTGTTTATGTTTTTATTTTTTGCCAGTCCTGGGCTTGAGCTCAGGGCCTGAGCACTGTCCTTGGGCTTTCTCAAGGCTAGAGCTCTACCACTTGAGCCACACCACCACTTCCGGCTTTTTCTATGTATATGGTACCGAGGAATCAAAACTGGGTCTTAGTGCATGCTAGGCAAGCACTCTACCACTAGGCCATACACCCAGTCCTACACGGTATTTTTTTCCAGCAAAACAAATTCTAATTTTTGTGCATAAATTTTGACCCAATTTGTACGACACAGAATTGTTATTTTTTGTACATGTTCATCATACATAGGGGACTAAGATCAGTAAATTTATAGTGTGCTTATGCCCCTTTTAAAGATTGGGCTGGAGGCATGACTCAGGAGGTAGAGTGCTTGAGAAAAAGGGAAAAATGGACAAAAGATCTAAGTTCTAGTACCATTTGTATAGTTGGCTGGGCAACCTCCACCTTTTTCTCTTCCTCTTCCTCTTCCTCCCCCCTCCCTCTTTCCCTTCTCCCCTTCCCTCTCCCTCTTTCCCTTCTCTCCTCCCTCCTTCTTCCCCCTGCCCCTATTTTGCAGCACTCACATGGATACAGACTTTGTCTGTATACCTTCATGGTATTTTAATATTAGCTTTGCATTTCAACAAATGTGGTATGGTTCTTTCCATGTCAATGCCTTATTTTCCTTCACACTAATTAGTTACTAGTTTCAGTAATATTTAACATAATATGGTAATGTATTTTTTTTTGCCAGTCCTGTGCTTGAGCTCAGGGCCTGAGCACTGTCCTTGGACTTTCTCAAGGCTAGAGCTCTACCACTTGAGCCTCAGCACCACTTCCGGCTTTTTTCTATGTTTGTGGTACCGAGGAATCGAACCCGGGTCTTCATGCATGCTAGGCAAGCACTTTAACCACTAGGCCAAACTCCCGGCCCCGGTAATGTATTTTTTATAATTAAACAATCTTCATGGGTCCCTGGTGGCTCACTCAGTAGCTACTCTCAGGAGGCTGAGACCTGAGGATCACAGTTCTAAGCCAGCCCGGGCACAAAAGTCCATGTGACTTTTATCTCCAATTAACCACTAGAAAAGCAGAAGTGGTGCTGTGGCTCAAGTGGTAGAGCAGTAACCTTGAGCTGAGCTGAAGGGCTCAGGGACAGGGACAGTGCCCAGGCCCATAATTCAAGCCCCATGACTGACCAAAAAAAAAATGGGCACAGTGGCTCACACCTATACCCCTAGCTACTCAGGAAGCTGAGATCTGAGGATCTCGGTTCAAAGCCAGCCCAGGCATTAAAGACCCTGAGAATCTTATCTCCAATTAACCACCAGAAAACCTGGAGTGGTGCTGTGGCTCAAGGAGTAGGATGGTAGCCTTGAGCTGAAGAGCTCACGGATGGTGCCCAGGCCCAGAGTTCAAGCCCCATGACCCACAAAAAAACACCTGATTTATGAGGAATACATTTTTTGCCAGTCCTAGGGCTTGAATTCAGGGTCTAAGCACTGACCTTGGGCTTTCTCTAGGCTAGGGCTCTATTACTTGAGCCACAGCACCACTTTCAGTTTTTTCTATGTACATGGTACCAAGGAATTGAACCCAGGTCTTTGTGCATGCTAGGCAAGCACTAGGCCAAACTCCCAGGCCGAGTTCAAGTCTCACAACTGACAAAAAAAGAAAGAAAGAAAGAAAGAAAGAAAGAAAGAAAGAAAGAAAGAAAGAAAGAAAGGAGGGAAGGAAGAAAGAAAGAAAGCTGCACAAGTATCCTTAAAGAAAGATAAAAATATGTCAGCCTCTTGGCTAAATCCTAATCTTGCAAGACATCTACCAGGCACTACCACTGTGGCCTCTTAGACCGGCCAGATTTGGGGATTAAGGTCTACTTGTGGAGGATGGAGGTCATTTAGCCTGCTCCCCCATGCGTATTCAAAGAAGACTATAAACTGAAAACATTTCATTTCCACATTTGGCTGGCGTCCCCTGGATGTATGCCGTCTAAAACCTGGTTGTCCAAATATCTAGTTCACTACTCTTCTCAGAACTCCATGACCGTCCTCACTAACTTCACGTGGAACCAAGTTGCCACTGTTCCGGGGAACATAGCAGATTTCCCTCAAACCAAAAGAAAAGGTTTTGAAAATCAGACTGTCTTCTTCAGAGTAATAAAACTATCCTACTTTTACAGCTGCCAAGGCAGGTAAAGAACACAGATCATCCTAATGACCCTTGCAAGGCCCCCAGGAGAGTGACTAAAAGAATGTTTTCCAGACAGATGCCAGGGGCTCATGGCTATCATCCTAGCTACTCAGGAGGCTGAGATCTGAAGATCATGGTTTGAAGCCAGCCTGGACAGGAAAGTTTGTGAGATTCTTATCTCTAATTAATTACTAAAAAAGCCAGAAGTGGATCTGTGGCTGACGATGTAGCATGCTAGCCTTGAGCAAAAAAAGCTCCCAGGCCCTGAGTTTAGCCCCAGGACCAGGAAAAAGAGGAAAGAGGAGGAGGAGAGGAGGAGGGAGAGGGAGAGAGAAAGGGGGAGGGGGAGAGGAGGAGGAGGAAGAGGAAGGAGAAGGAAAAGAAGAGGAGAAAGAGAACACTTGAACACTTGCATATCTATGTGCCAATGGGGCCTGAGATCTGAGGATTATGGTTTGATGCTAGCCAGGGCAGGGAAGTTTGTGACACTCTATTAACTACCAGAGGTGATACTGTGGCTCAAACAGTAGAGCCCCATCCTTGAGGGGAAATAAAAACTAAAGGGCCAAGGCCAAGGGCCTGAGTTCAAGCCCCAGTGCCAGCATGAGAGAGGAGAGGGAGGGAGAAAGAGAAAGAGAGAGAGACAGACAGACAGACAGACAGACAGACAGACAGACAGAGAGACAGACAGACAGACAGACAGACAGAGACAGACAGAATATCCTCACCAGGGCCTATATGGGTACACAGATCCCAGAAACCATGCCTTTCCCAGTATGAAAATAAAACAGAATAAAAACACTGAGAGAGCTTTTTGTATGCACACACACACACACACACACACACACACACAGAGTTACTATGAAGGTGATGTACAGAGTGGTTACAGTTACATGTCAGGTAATGAGTACATTTCTTTTGGACGATGTCACTCGTCCTCTCACTCAGTTCCCTCCAGTCCCTACCCACAAGTTGTATAGTTTGTTTTCCACAGTTTCTAGTGAGTACCACTGCTGCATTTGTTCACCATTTGTCCCTCCGTGTCTGTGTCCCCACTTCAGGGCTTTTAAAAATATTTAATTTTATAATTATTAAGGTGTTCTTCAGAGGGGTTATCATTCCATAAGTCAGGGAATGAGAACTGTTCTTTTTTGGACAATATCACTCCCTTCTTTATTTTCTCCCTTCCTGTCCCTGCCCACAAATTGCATAGGAGAGATCTTTTATGCGATTGTTGTGTATGCTGATTCTAGGGATTGATTTTGGGGACCAGGTGCTGTCCCTGAGATTCCAAGGCTAGTGCTCTATCATTTGGGCCAGAGCACTACTTCTGATTTTTATTTTTCAGTAGTTTGTTGGAGATAAGAGTCTCACCAATTTTCTTGCCACCGCTGGTTTGGCATTGTAACCTGCAGATCTCAGACTCCTGTGTAGCTAGGACATTACCAAGTCTTACATTATTCTTGTAATGATAACCTGGCAGACTTAGCTGCCGCATTGTTTTTGTTTTTGTAAAAATGCTTAATCTGATCGGTCACCTGGCAGTGGTTATAACCATCTGTGTATGGATTCATCCTTGTGGCTATTGACTATGGCCATCGTAAGGTGACATATGGTGTTCAGCCCCCCTGTAGGTCACGGCCGCTCTCTATCAGCCCTAAGGTGGAAAGTAGTCACTTCGGGTTTTCTAGTGGTTAACTGGAGATAAGAGTTTCAGGGTCTTTAGTGCCCAGGCTGGCTTTGAACTATGATCTCAGCCTCCTATGTAGCTAGGATTACAGTTATGAGCCATCGTGCCCCGTTTTAGGTAGTAGTCTTTTTTTTTTTGTGGGTCAAGGGCTTGAACTCACCCTGGGTGCTGTCCTGAGCTCATAAGCTCAAGGCTACTGCCCTACCCTTGAGCCAAGCCCCACTTCTAGAGGTTAATTGGAGATAAGAATCTCAGATCCTTTTGTGCCTGGGCTAGCTTTGAACCTTGATCCTCAGATCTCAGCCTGAGTAGCTAGGATTACAGGCATGAACTACTGCTTCTGGCTAGGTAGTATTCTTAATCTCCACACAGGTAGTAATCTTAATATCACACACACACACACACACACACACACACACGGGAAGTAATTTTTTTTTGCCAGTCCTGGGGCTTGAACTCAGGGCCTGAGCACTGTCGTTGGGCATTGTCAAGGCTAACACTCTACCACTTGAGCCACAGCACAACACTGGGATTTTTCTGTGTATGAGGTATTGAGGAATCTAACCCTGATTTCTGCACATGCTAGGCAAGCACTCTACCACAGGCAAGCACTCCCCCAGCTCCAAGGGTAGTAATTTTAATTTCACATACACAGAAAAATGTAATAATCTTAACACCACACACACACACACACACACACACACACACACACACACACACACACAGGTGTTTCCTAAATTGGAATATAATTCCATGTCACAGAAGTTTAAAAATAATGAAATGAAGTTGAGTCCTGGTGATTCATGCATGTTATCTTGGCTACTCAGGAGACTGAGATCTGAGGTTCATACTTCAAATCAGCTTGGATAGGAAAGTCCATGAGACTCTTATCTGTAATTAATCACCCCAAAAGAGCCAGAAGTGGAGCTGGGGCTCAAGTGGTAGAGTACTAGTCTTGAGCTAAGAAGCTCAGGAATAGTACCCAGACCCCTAGCTCAAACTCCATAGCCAGCACAAGAGAAGACAGGAGGGGCCAGAGGAAGAGAGAGAGGAGAGACAGAAGGGGGTGGGAAAGGAGGGATAGAGGGAGGGAGGGGAAGGGAGAGAGAAAAGGAGAGAGGGAGAGGGAGAGAGGGGAAAAAAAAGGAGGTAGGAGGTAAGGAGGGAGAGGGAAAGCAAAACAACTATACTCAGTATAAAAATCTGAGCTTTTCTTTTGAGGAGCCATACTAGAACTTGAACTTAGAGCTTCCTCCTCACATTTTCATTTTTTTTTTCTTTTTTCTTTTGTCAGTCATGGGACTTGAACTCTGTCTGGGCCTGGGCACTGTCCCTGAGCTCTTCAGCTCAAGGCTACCACCCTACCCCTTGAGCTGCCACAACACTTCCAGTTCTCTGGTGATTAATTAGAGATGAGTCTTTTGGAGGTAAGGCACTTTTTAGGGCCTGGGATTTAAACCGTATTCCTCAGATGTCAGCCTCTTGAGTAGCTAGGATGGCAAGCATGGATGACCACACCCAGCTCCCTCCTCCTATTTTCCCTTGGCGTTCCCCCTCAAGGCTGGCACCCTAGCACTTGTGCCACACCTACACTTTTGGCCTTTTGCTGGTTAATTGGAGACAGGAGACAGACCTGTCTGCCCTGACTTTTCAGCCTCCATCCTCAGGCCTCAGCATCTTGAGCAGCTAGGGTTAGCCTGAGCGTCTCTTAAACAATAGGAGCCTTGCTGACAGGAGCTAGTAGGAGGGTACAGACAGGACCTTCAGGCCCCATACCATCTCTTCCTGGTACCTCCAGCCAACCTTTGGAGTCTTTCATGATCACTGCATATTGAGGCATATTCTAGCAGGGGGTAACAGTTTCATTGAAATAACAGAAAATAGTGGGTTGTTTCAACATAATTTGTCTCATCAATATTGCAGTTATTTGAATTGGAAATTTTGAATATAATTTAAAATTTTATGGGGTATATATACAATTTCAATTACAAATGTAAATTTCTATATAAATGTACAAAATAAAGGAGCTCCCATGAGAAGTCAGAGGCAAAGCCACTTAATCATTTTTCTAGTCTACTTATGAGTTCATTATTATGTATCAGCTATCAAAGAATATGGCATACAAAACAGGCAGAAAGGTTGTAACAGTTCTAAGAGAAAATGACATTGTACATACATGCCAAGCATGATGACAGTTTCTCATGTTTAGCATGGATTTTTGCAATGCAAACAACTTGAGTTACTTCTCAACAGGAGTTATGTGCAAAGTCAAGTCCAGGGAAGGTCCCTAAAGTGCAGCCATCCCCATTTGGCAGGTCAGCACAGAAGTCAATAGAAAATAATGGTTAGAATTCACAACATCAGCAGAGTATGCAGAAAGTACCAGGCCAAGACTAAGTACCACTCATCCCCACTGGCTTACAAACACATGTAGAGAGCAGAATCTCCAGGCTTAGCCCTTCACTCAAAGTCTCAGCACTGTAAATGTAGCAAAGAGCATCTCTGAAAACAGGAAGCACTCCATTTCAGTATACCTCTTAAACCCCGTTGTCCACAAGTCTGGATGACATGGAAAGCAATTAGAGGTTAGATAGTCATGTCTGAGGTAGACTGCTGGCTCACACCTGTGATCCTAGCTAGTCAGAAGACTGACTTTCTTAGGCAGGAAAGGCCTTTTATCTCCAATAACCACCAAAAAGCCAACTGTGAAGCTATGGCTTAAATGGTGGAGCACTGGATTTGAGTAAAAAAAGCTCAGCAACAGCCCCCAAACTCTGGGTTCAAGCCCCAGGGCTGCCCTTCCCCCCCCAACACACAAGGACATTATTTGACAGGTGATGGTAGCTCATGCCTGTAATCCTAGCTACTCAGGAGCTGAGATTTGAGGATCCGTTTGAAGTCAGCATAGGCAGGAAAAGCCATAAGATTTTCATCTCCAATAAACTACCAAAAAGCAACAGCAATAGAGCTGTAGCACAGGTGGCAGAGTGCCAGCCTCGAGTAAAAGAAATGCAGAGATAGCAACCAGGCCCTAGGTTCAAGCCCCAGGATTGTACCAAAAAAGAAGAAAACGAGCCATGTTTGAATAATGATATTCTTTATTTTGTGTGAGGATAGTGAAGAGGAAAATTGAGATAAAGCCACCGACATATCTGCAGAAACGTTGCTAACATCTGCCAGCTTGCAGATGTCATGGATCCTTGTCGCCAATCACAAAAATGTCATGACTGTCCCATTCTTCCCAATCTGCCAGGCATCCACTGGGAGAAAGCGGATAACTATCCTAAAAGAAACAGGAAAAAGTTGTCAATCCCTTGGGTAACTCCAAATCTTGCAAAATACCTACCAGGCATCCCTGCTGGGGCCTCTCAGACCAGCCCACATCAGGCCATAAGGCAATTTTTATTCTGCTCATGACAGTTAATGATCTTCGACTGACCCAGACAAAATAGATTTCTAGGTGGTAGCAGTACATAGGCATGGCTCATCCAAGGCATATACAACCCAGTGCAGATATGTTATGTGGTTAATTGTGCAAACTCTAACAGGAGAGACAGCTCTCCTTGTTCCTTTTTCTAGGGTCCCTGCCATTCTGGTTTCTTCCGTCTGACTCAAGACCAGGTATAGGGTGATTCTAACTAAAGCTTGTGGAACAAATGAAAGTGTCCCTTCCAGAAATGACACGAAGGGTTGACAGGTTCAGTTTTTCCAGCTGTAAAGTCACTATGGTGAAGCTGTTTACCTCTTCGGAATGAAAAGTCTTCACAGATTAGCCACGAACAATGTTGATAAGGACCAAATGTGATTATGGGAATAATGTTCCTAGTACATGTGAAATATGAGTAGACTTTGCATTTGTTAAAATTCTCTCCCCAGCGTGAGGACAGAGTATGAACACTTAACAGGAAAAGCCATTCCTCACCAATCTTCCGGAGCCAACTAGAGCTCCCCACTTCTCATGTCCATTGCCCAGTGTTGCCTCCAAACATAAACTAGGCTCAGAAATTTTTTTCCCTCCAGGAGGAAACAGAAGACCAGGTCTGGAGAGAAGGGCTTTCTTGTGAGAGAGAAAAGAAAGGTCATTGAGGCTGCAAATGAGATGTTTCATGTGCAGATTTGTCTGGAGTCACTTAGCTGTGCTGAGCCCAAAATCCAAATGCTTAAATATACAGGTCAATACGCTTTCCAGTACCCCCTTCCTCTAGCCTCATCTAGTCCAAATGCTCATCTTCAGGGCATACCTAGATTTTCTTCTGACCAGAATAAAAGAGTTCTTCTTAAATCCTTCTTCAGGACAATAATAATAAATGTCCTCTACCAGGTGCTTGTGGCTCACACCAATAATCCTAGCTACTCAGGAGTCTGAGATCTGAGGATCAAGTTTCACAGCCAACCAACCAGGGCAAAAAATCCAGGAGACTCTTATCTCCAATTAGCCACTAGAAAACCGGAAGTGGCACTGTGACTCAAAGTAGTCGAGCACTAACTTTGTGCTGAAGAGCTCAAGCCCAGGGTTCAAGACCCATGACCGACCATAATAATAATAATAAGAAGAAGAACAACAACAACAACAACAACAACTCCTGGGAGTGTGGTCTAGTGGTAGAGTCCTCAGCTAGCATACATGAAGCCCTGAGTTGGATTCCTTGGTACTACATATACAGGAAAGGCTGGAAATGGTGCTGTGGCTCAAGTGGCAGAGTGTAAGCCTTGAGCAAAAGTGTCCAAGGACAGTGCCCAGGCCCTGAGTTCAAGACCCAGTACTGGCAATTAATACATACATACGTAAGTACATACATACACACCTTGCCAGTGACCAAGGCAAGGTGTATCACACAAGCCATCCCAAGAGCCCCTGTGACAAGTTTTAAAAAGGGCATTCCCAGTGTGCATATGGAAAACCAGTGAAGTCCCAAAAGCTATTCCTTGGCGTTGGCTTTCTCTTTCCTCAAAGCTCACACTCTACCAGTTGCGCCACACCTTCCCTTGCAGCTTTTTGGTGGTTAATTGGAGATAAGAGTTCTCATGGAGCTTTCTGTCCAAGCTGAGTTTGAAACCCTGCTCCTCCGATCTCAGGCTTCAGCAGGCTTGGTTCAAAATCGGTCCTCTCCCTCTCTCTTTCCCTCTTCCCCTTCCTCTACCACCCTCCCTCCTTTTCTTTCCTTCTTACCTTCCCCTTCTCTTTCCCTCCTCCTTCCCCCCTCCCTCCCTCCATCTTTCCTGTCCTCTCCCAAGCTTACATGGGAACCCTGAGGCAGATCGGCTGCCTCTGGCAGCTAATGCATTATAACAGATTTTCTCGATACCCCTACATACCGGTCCTGGGCCAGGCCCAGATCCTTGGTGAGGAACTCGAAGAAGCGGGCGCTATGGCCGCGGTTCTCCTCGGCTGTACCCACTACACCGATGGAGGAGACCATGAGTTGGACACAGGGCTCTGTGGATCCACCCATCATCATGCTCAGGCCGGGCCGAACTACAACCGTCACGCGCTGCAAAGGACACGGAAGTTTCACTGATGCGGGGTCCGGAGGGTCTGCGTCGGGGACAGGGGAGCCCGAGAGTGGACGGGCAGGCGCGGGGGCCGGAGGCGCAGGGGTCCGGACACCCGCTGGGGTCCCCTCGGGGTCGTGGCGGGGGAGGGAGGGCCCAGGGGTCCCGGAGCACGGGAGGGGGAGGTCAGTGGGCCCACCCGGAGCTCCTCGGGGAAGGGCACAAGTCCTGCGGGGAGGTGGAAGTGGGCAGCAGGGGCCTCCTCCATCCTCCCGTCTCCAGGACCAGGATCTTACGTCTTCAGGTTTGTTCAGGATGGCGGCGGTGGTCGCGCAGAGCCGCTTCTCCAGGCCTGCGGGCAAGCGATCGGCGGGCAAGTTCGTGTCCAGCTCCACGAACGGCATGTCTGGGGAGAGGGCCGGCCGCTGCAGCCGAGAGGGTGCGCGCAGGGTCGGACTGGCGTGCCGGGGTCCTCGGTGGACGGCCTAGGGCCGGGGGCGGAACCCGACAACCAGGCTGCTCATTGGCTGACAAGACTGCTCACTGTCCAATTGGCCGCTAGGCCACACCCCCTGACTCTGAGGTCACGTGTTCCGGAGGCACATTTCCTGAACTCCTCCCTGCCAGAAAGCCAGGTGGGACCCCACACCCAACAAGGACAGAGTCCAAGCGCAGGTGGCGCCCACCCGGCTCCAATCGGGACTTCTCACACTTTCAGGCTCACCTTTTCCTATTCGACTATGTATATAAGAACCTAAACGCCTCTGATACATCACGTTGCACATGGGTTTAAAACGAATTGTCATCGTTTCCAATGTCACGCAACTTCAATGTAGGAATCTGCTGTGCCCTTTGCTTTTTTGTGTCTTTTTCTGTAGCAAAATTGCCTTATGTAACCTCAGCTGGCCTTGAAGTCTCTACATAGCTCAGGCTGGTCTGAAATTTTGACTCTCCTGCTGCTCCCCCCCCCCCACTTACTAGCATTATAGCCTTGCATTATAGGCAAACATTGTATAACTGAGCACTGAGTCAGCACTTTTGAACTACCTGGAGATCTGCTCACAGGTGGAGCTTGGCAAGCCCTTAGGTCAAAGGCCTCTCTGATTGGTCCCCAAGGCACTCACCATTTGTGTACATATGAGTCACTGTACCAAGCAACACCGCATTATTTCTGATAAGGCACTCTATCCAGTTACACATAGAAAAATTTAAGGGTGGTTATTATAAGAACCTCTAAGGAAAAGCAAGTGGGCAAAGAAACTCCATCAACCTTTCTTGTCTGGTTAGGAGTTGATTTATTAGAAAATCTGCAACAGAGAGAGAGAGAGAAAGAGAGAGAGAGAGAGAGAGAGAGAGAGAGAGAGAGAGAGAGAGAGAGAGAGAGAGAGAGAGAGAGAGAGAGAGAGAGAGAGAGAGAGAGAGTCAGGGCGGGTGATCCTATGACAAAAGATTGGTTGGTTGTGAGAGTCAGGAAGATAGTGAGTTTGGGACACAGAGCTGGGTGTAGAGAAGACAACAAGGCTGCTCAATAGATGGATAAATAAGAAAAAACTAGGAACTTCTCTCCCTGCAAGGATGTTCATGAAGCAGCCACCAGGGGGAGACAACATCACCTCAGAAAGAGGAAAGATGTGGTGGAGAGAGGCCATTCCTGACCAGACACCCCTTTACTCCATCTGTAAAGTGTGCTCAAACTAGGGGCATGGAGCCTGATTCCTGCCAGAGCTGCGGGAGGACAACACTGGAGCTGAGGCACCAGTGAAGTCAACTAGCCTGGTTTGGGGTTGGGGAGGTCTGAGAAGTCTCTCTAGAGAAGTGACACAGTGCTAAATTCTAAGGACTAGTATAGGCAACAGGCAAAGAAGGTAAGATACACTCAGTATAAGCAGTAGCCAAAGTGACCAGGGGAGAAGGGTGTGGAGTTGAGGCAGGATAGACTAGGGAAAATGAGGCATGGTAAATGGCTGCCGAGAACTTTAAGGGAACAAAGTCATTTTAGGGGAAATTGAAGCATGAAGACTAGGGGAGAATGAGGTATGGTACGCTAATAGAAAATACAGAAGATAGGGCCGGGAGTTTGGTCTAGTGGTAGAGTGCTTGTCTAGCATGCATGAAGACCCGGGTTCGATTCCTTGGTACCCCACATACATAGCAAAAAGCTGGAAGTGGTGCTGAAGCTCAAGTGGTAAAGTGCTAGCCTTGAGAAAGTCCAAGGACAGTGCTCAAGCCCTGAGCCCAAGCCCAGGACTGGCAAAAAAAAAAAAAAAAAAAAAAAAAGAAAATACAGAAGATATTCATCCATCTACTTCCCTTAAGCCTAAGGGATCAAAGTCTTTTAGGGAAAAAAAATGAGGCAGGAAAAATTGTAGAAAATGAGGCCTGAGGAAGGCAGCTCCCAAACATGATATTGAGAAACACGGAAGGATGCATTCCTTCCTGAGAGATCCATTTCTGACCCTAGGAATTAATATTTGTTCGGCAGGATGTATTACTTCGTGAGAAAAATGCTCCCTCAAAATGTAGGTAACAGAGGCCGAGAGTTTGGCCCAGTGGTAGAGTGCTTGCCTAGCATGCACGAAGACCGGGTTCAATTCCTCGGTACCACATACATAGAAAAAAACTGGAAGGGGGGTGGGGGGATGGGTAATGGGGACCAAGACATGTGAAAGGATATCAATGTATGTGAATTAATGTACCTTCTATCTGGCAAATATCATGTAACCCTTTTATTAATTACAATAAAAAATATTTTAAAAAATTAAAAAAAAACTTATTTGAAAAAAAAAAAGAAAAAGAAAAAAACTGGAAGTGGTGCTGAGGCTCAAGTGGTAGAGCTCTAGCCTTGAGAAAGTCCAAGGACAGTGCTCAGGCCCTGAGCTCAAGCCCAGGACTGGCAAAAAAAAATAAATAAAAATGTAAGTAACAGAACAACAGGGCACCTTCCTTATCTCAAGGATAAATATCTTTTTTAGTGTAGCATGCACTTTTCTGGATGAAATGTCCCAAACACCCAGAAACTCAGAAAGTGTTAACCCGAGGTGTATTAGAACAAAGATAAAACACCTATCTTTGTATGAACTTTAAAGTCAAGACTCTGCCCCCTCCCGCCTTTACCCATATTCATATTCCTAACTGCCAAGGAGCTGTGTATCTCTTTCTCCTCAAAAGCATGCACACTCTGTTAAGAGTGTGCATGCTTAGAACACAGGCTCAACAGTTTCCCTCATTTGTAATAATTAGCACACATCTAGGAATCTCCTAGCAGAGGATTATAATAGCTCAAAACCTAGGAACATGAGGTTATCCAGAATGAGACTAAAGGAAAGGAACTCTAGGATAAGGAAACAAGAGCTTTATCTTGTGTGATTGTTGTTCTTAATGTACTATGTTATTTCTCTTCTCATTTTTTGCCTTCATGGTTAATCTCATGTTGTTACTGTATCTGACTTTGTTACCTGGAATAATGTACCTACGTTTATTTGAATAGGAAAGGGAAGGGAAGGAGAACAAGAGGTTTGGGAGGGGTGTGGGGAGAGAAATTGGGACAAAAATATGAGGAGTATCAATGTGTGAAAAGTAATATACCCACTACCTGACAAATGTAACTGTATCCCCTCTATACATTATCCCAACTCCCCCCCCCAAAAAAAAAGTCTGCCCCTTTCTTTTTGCTGGTCTGTTTGTCTACTTTTTGTCGGTTTTCCTGCTTGCTTACTTACTCAATAAATCTCTGCCAAGTTTTGTTTTATTTTTTACCATCATGGTATGTTCAGAAACTCTTATTCTGTGATCAAAGCCAAGGACCCTCAGGAAGAGTCCCTACTTTTGATGTAAACTTCCCCTTGTTGGGGACCGACTGTGGGGTCAGTGACCTTGGACCCACACAATTGAGTACACAAGGAAGTAAGCTCTTATCATGATTTTGGGCTGTGTCAATAGCTTCTCATTTAACCTTTTGGGACTTGATAGCTTCTCATTTAACCTGTTTGGGACTTGATACTGTTTGTACGAATGTAGCCCCTGGCAGTTCCCTAGTTTAAAGAAGTGTATTTAAGGTCAAAACTTGAAATAAACTGGGATACAGTCTTGGGCTACAGGCTTCTTAAGCTGTGGCTGCTGATTCGGGCTGTAGCCCTCCAGAACCCCATCTGTTTGTCTCTCTTCTATTTTTTTCCTAGTCCCTGCCCCCTATTTCAGGAATCCCAATTTGCTGCCAGTGGCTCTGGCAAACCCTCACCCGACTCAGGTGGCAAAATGAACACAATCAAACAGGGAAGTTTGGAATAATAGGGCAAAGTCCTTCACCAATGATTTGCATTTTTGCCTCTGTGAAGTAAGGAGCATGAGAAAATTCCTCAAAACAAGAGGAATGGAGTCAAGTGTTTACTAAAGCTATCTGCCCAGGTCAAGTTAGAACAGATGTGTGAGAACAGATGTTTGAGTAAAATTGGTACATAAAAGGAAAGTGGGCACAATGCCTAGAAGGAACTCTTTACCAGAGACTTCATGGACTTATCCTGTTACAGCCAGAGAGACAGGCAACTGTGTCTCTTTATTCTGACAAATCATTGTTTTCTTGGATGGCTCCACAGGCCCACACACCCATTCACTGCAATAAACTCTTCAATGAGTGCTTCAATATCTCCTTCAATGTAGGGTCCAATGGAGGCATGTCTTTGGCCTTCAAGACAACTGCATGGGCCTCCTGGAACAGGTCCTCTCCTACTGCAGCCTCTACACGTTGGCGCCATGCAGCAAGCTTGGGTCGGCTTTCAAACACTGTGCAGCCAGCACTCACCGGCTGTAGAAAAAAGGATCCAGGTAGGGTGGCTAGGCACAGCCAAACACAAAGCAACATGACCTGCCTTACAGTTTCTGCAATGAAATTTAACTTTACCATGTGTCTGATGGGCTGGGTAAAAGGGGTAATGCATCCTACTTCTAGGAGAAGCCACAGGAAGGCCTCTGATATCCCTCTATAAGGACTTATGAAATCTCCCTTTATATTGTGCTGATACTAGGGTTTGAATTCAGTGTCTGTGTGCTCAAGGCTCGTACTCCATTACTTGAGTAATATCTCCAGTTCTAGCTTTTTGGTGATTAATTGGAGATGAGTCTTTTTGGAATCAGGCACTGATGACTCACACCTGTAAACCCTAGCTACTCAGGAGGTTGAGCTCTGAGGATCATGGTTCGAAGCCAGCCTTTGCAGGAAAGTCCATGAGAGTCATCTTTTTTTTTGCCAGTCCGGAGCCTTGAACTCAGAGTCTGGGTACTGTTCTTGGGTTTTCTCAAGGCTAGAGCTCTACCACTTGAGCCACAGCACCATTTCTGGCTTTTTTCTATGTATGTGGTACCAAGGAGTCTCACAGACTTTCTTGCCTGGGCTGGCTTTGAACCTTAATCCTCAGACCTCACTATCCTGAATAGTTTATGATTATAGGTATAAGCCACTGGTGCCCAGTTTGAAGTTAACATTTTATATATATATAAAAAAGGCTCATTTCAGAGGGTGAAATGACTGATACAGAATCCACAGCAGGGACAAAGACTCCCTCTCAGGACTCCCTATTACAGAGAGAATCACCCCTACTCCATGGCACTTACTTGCATCAGCTCAGTAATAGCCACCAAATCAGCCACAGAGATATGAGCCCCAGTAAGGAAGGGCTGATCCCGCAGAAATTTGTCCTCAAGTAGCTGCAGGCACCTGTCCAGTTCAGCCAAAGTGTTTGTGAGTGTCTCAGGGGGTACAGTTTGGCCCAGGAACACAGGGAACATCATCTGGAGAGGCAGCAAGCAGATAGAGGATCAGACTCTGCTGAATGCCCAGCCTTTAGCATACCCCCATCCTGTGTGTCACAGTCCTTCTCATCTCCCTTGGTTCTTTTCCTGAATGAAGGCTTACACAGATTCTCACTTTCCTTACAACTCCGACTGGACACAAAGCCCTCCTCAGTGTGGGAGCTATTCTATACACTTGTACTCTCTCCCTACCTCACTCTGCACCAGAGAAGTTCCATGTGGGACATGTGTAGGAATCTCCTGGGATGTAGTAAAAGGGCATGTTCCCAAAAGACCACAAGTGGCAGTCTCTAGCACTCCAGGATTTGCTGTTCTGAGGTTCTAGGTCAGTGTCCAGACCCTGATTTCAAGCCCCATAACTGACTCTCCCCCGCCCCCCGCAAAAAATGCCATTCATTTAGCATCTTGGGAGGTGTCTGTGTTCAGTGACTCACCTTCTGCCACATGGCTTTGGTGCAGCTACTCCGCAGGGCTGTGTGCTGCCAGGACAGGTACTCATCCACGCGTGCTCTAGCTTGCAGGTCCTGGGGGTACCAGTGGTCGGGGGCCTTGTACTTACGGCTCAGATACAGCAGGATGGCCACACTAGGCAAAAGAGATAGGGGTGGAGAATATGCTCCAGTCACTTTTCCGCCAATTATTGAGACTGGTTCCCTATGTGCATGGTACAGAGGAGGAATAAGAGACTCAGAGAGGTTAAGGAAACCCAAGGTCACACAGCCTCATCTGAATGAAAGGTAGCAAAGGAAATCCCATGCATTTCAGAAGGAACCAGGTGTTGGGGAGAGGCTTCCGAGAGGAACAGGCAACTGGACTACCACTGCCCACCATATGTGCTGATGGATAGCATCAGGAGCATTGTCCAGGTCCCCGCACACTCTCCTGCAGCTGGGAGATCCTTTAGGTGACAAGGGGACACAACTTGCCACCCTGTCCCATCTCCTTCCACCTGCTTAAAGCCTTCAGCCATCTCCTACAGGAAGCTCTTCCTGACCTACTCTTATATATATATCCCACTGCATCTGCATCTGCAGCCTCAACCCAGAGCTCCTCATGCCTCCCTGCATGTTGAACTCCATTCAGACTACAAGATCTGAAGCCACATGGACCTTAGTGTGAACCTGGCACTTCCATTGAGGCACTCTATGAGGTATGACCAATCCTGCAAACCCTTCCATTTGACCTTGAACAGCACTCAGAGCCAGCCACTGACTCATCCTACATCAGCACCACTGTGGTTTGAGGTCTCGGTACTTTGTACTTGGATTTCCACACCACCCCAGACAAGTACTTTTAGCCATGGGGGATGGTCACTGCTGTCCTCTGCTCAAAATCTCCATTGGCTCTACTCATCCATAAGAAAAATCAAAGTCTTCCCTGTGCCACAAGCTCCTTCTGTTCTCTTTCTTCTTGATGTACTCCAATCCCTGGCCCTCTTGCTCTTTAGCTTGTTCTCCAGCATGGCTCACCTCGAGATCTTCACTCTCACTCCTCCCCCCAATCAGAACATACTTCCCCCACACTACATCAAGCTTGTAGGCTCCCATTCAGTTACCGCTTGATAGCCCACATACCTCCACAGTAATCACGACATGACTTACCACCTGGTTTTTTTTGACAGTCCTGGGCTTGGGCTCAGGGCCTGAGCACTGTCCTTGGACTTTCTCAAGGCTAGAACTCTACCACTTGAGCCTCAGCACCACTTCCAGCTTTTTTCTATGTATGTGGTATGGAGGAATCAAACCCAGGTCTTTGTGCATGCTAGGCAAGCACTTTAACCACTAGGCCAAACTCCTGGCCCCTTACCCCCTGTTTTTATGGATTATTGTCAGCAACTCCCTCTACAACATGAACACCATGTGGGCTTAGCCATGTTCTCAGTTCAAGCCCTGGAGTCTGGATGGGGCTGGTGTTGTGATTGTGTGTGTGTTTGCATGCATGAACCATTACTGAGCTTGAACTCAGGGTTTCTTAGGGGTTTTTTTTGTTTGTTTGTTTTTTGTTTTTTTGCCAGTCCTGGGCTTGAGCTCAGGGTCTGAGCACTGTCCTTGGACTTTCTCAAGGCTAGAGCTCTACCACTTGAGCCTCAGCACCACTTCCGGCTTTTTTCTATGTATGTGGTGCCGAGGAATTGAACCCGGGTCTTTGTGCATGCTAGGCAAGCACTCTACCACTAGGCCAAACTCTCGGCCCTTCTTAGGGTTTTTTGTTTGTTTGTTTGCTTGTTTGTTTAAGGCTATCCCTCTGCCTTTTGAGTCACAGCTCCACTTCTGGCTTTTTGGTGGGTTATTTGGAGAAAAGAATCTCATGGATGTTTTTTCCTTGGGCTGCCTTAAAACCTCACTCCTCAGATCTCAGCCTCCCCTGTAGCCAGGATTATAGGTGTGAAGCACCAGTGCCCAGTACCTGGTATTGATAGATACTAAACTCATTGAGGCCTGGTTCAACTCCCCAGGGAAACGGCACACCCTCAAAGATCGACAGAAGTAGTTTTCTGCTTGGCATCTAATCTCCAATTTGTACTCTCCTTCCTTCTGAGGCTTGGGCTACAGGGATGGAGCCTGGCAGCAAACTGGGCCCTCCATCTTACACAAATAACTCTCCTCACCCAGACTGTTTCCTCATCTGTACCAAGACTTCAACAACCCTTCTTAGCCCTGGATTCCCCTGCTAACTTTAGCTTATTCTCTACCCTGGGGCTGGTAAAAAACAAAACCAAAAACAAACAAACAAAAAACTCAATATATACAAGCCCTGGCTTCATCCTACAATTGTGAACAACAGTGACAGAATCCACAAAGTTCAGCTGAAGGCTAGGAATTCATTACCTCTCAGCCAAGATGAAGTCCCCATCCTTCAAGGCTGGCACCTTCTTCAGAGGGTTCACCTGGGCAAAGGAATCAGTGTGGTGCTGGCCTGTCAGAGAGATCAGTGAGAGACAGGGAACAAGCCCTAGAGGCTTCTGAGATATTTGCCTGATTTTCTGCTAAACTTATTTTTGTTTTTTTTTGTTTTTTTTTTTTGTCATAGGATTTGAATGCTGGGTACTATCTCTGAGCTTTTGTGGGCAAGGCACAGGATCTACCACTTGAGTCACAGATCCATTTCTGAGTTTTTGTGGTTAATATAAGGGTCTTGCAGACTTTTCTGCCCAGGCTGGCCTCAAACCTCAATCCTCAAATCTCAGCCTCCTAAATAGCTAGGATTATAGGCATGAAACACCTCTAAATTTTGATACAGTTTTCTTCAGAGAAGTGGCCACTGTACTGGCCAGTGGATTACAAAGGCTCACCCCCATTAGAGATTTCCCTTCCTAGTTTCCCCAAGTGGCAAAACCTAGCCCAAACAGAAACTTAATTTGGGTTTGGAGGGAGAGGGATTCTGTCATACTATAATCTACCCCCAGCCATTTCTGTCCATGGGTCAGACAGTCCAGTCTCATCTCTGAGCTCAAATTCAGAGAGCTCAAAACCTCCAAGTTCCCACGGTTGTGCCTAGATTTCAGTGTCCACAAAGACCACCAAGGAGCCGAATCCGATGTAAGAACATTAGAGTCTTTATTGCAAGCTCAAGCCTGGTCTCACAACTGATACCATCACAGCAGGTCTGAGTTGAGAGTCCCGACTTGCTGTTGTACAGGGTTTTTATAGGGTTCTGGGAACTTTCCAAGCATAGTCACAAGTTTGAGCAAATCATAACACACCATGGACAAATGGCTGGAAGTGATTGGTTAGCTCAAAGGGTTGACATATTATGAATTGATTGGCTTGTGCTAGGAGATACATGTGGTTTGTGCTTAGGGGATCCATGCTGAACCGCAGGGCAGCTGGTCTGGATATCACAATGGTTATCTTATCCTGGAGCCTTTAATCACTGGGGGGTGGCGTTTACACAGGGATTTGTCTGGAATTTACTATTTTCTTTGAAGCTGCCATCTCTGCTGGTTTGGAATTAGTTCAGAGTGACCTTCTGGTGGGGCATGCTTAAAAACAACTTTTTACTGAAGTTGATTGAACTTCAAAATTAATTTAGGCTTCTCACCACCTCAATTGGGGTTTCCGGGTTTGACTCCACATAACCCAACCCTAAGCCCAGGCAAGTTTTGGTACATTAGATACTGTGTGTGTGTGTGTGTGTGTGTGATATCTGAGTACCTCAGTTGAGCCAGGCTCCAGCTTGACCAAAAGGCCAAGTAGAAAGCTTCTTTTTCCTTGTCCTGAGTGGACACTGTCACTCCTGCCCATTCTTCCTACACAAACTGCCTGTGTCCTGTTCCTCCCGTCCTGCTGCAGGTGGCTCAAGTTGGGATTACTAAAGACTTCCGGTAGGAGGGTTCTTCTGCCCTGTCCAAAGGGCTCTGCATTCTGTGCCTACCCTACTGTCCAGTGGTGGCCCTGCTTCCTTCATTAGATTCTACACTGCCAGGGCCAGCCGGCAGCGAACCGGGATTCCTGATTTAGGAGGTGAAGACTTGGAAAAGAAGAAGACAAGAAACAAACAGATGGGATCAGCATGTCTACAGTTCAAGTCAGCAGCCCAAAACTGCAGCCTAAGGCTGTGAGCTTAAGTCTGTAGCCCTGTTTATTTCTAGATCCAATCTAATATACTCTCAACACCAAGAAACTGTCAGGGGTTACATTAGCACCAAATGGTAATCAGGTCTCAGATTAATTAAGCAGAAGGTGATAAAGCAATAACACATTTGTACCAAATGGTAATCAAGTCTCAGCAGAAAGATACCGCAATAAATCAATAAAGCCAGGAAGTTCACAGTATAGCTCAAAGTTCATAGACATGGTGTCATACATGACAGTTCATTTCTTTGTGTGGTTATCTTACTAAGTTGTGCAGATTCAAGGGTCAGTCTGACTCCACTCTCGGGCTCCCAACACTACCCCAGCTGTTTTTCCAGGCTAGTCAGACTAGCAATATTACAGCTCCAAGCGAGGGTGCCAGCCTTCAGCTGGGTGGGCCTCCTAGCCACAGGAGCAATCAAAAGCAAGAAAAAGCAGCTGTGGAAAGGGACGATGTGGAAGGGACTTAGGCTGGAGTAGGCAGGAGAAAGGAGAGGGAAAGCCTCCTGAGTGGTAACCCAATAAACAATACTCTCCAGCTTGAGGCTGCACTTCTGGCAGGTCCACAAGGGGAAGCCCACGGGTGGAAGTCTATTTGCAAATCCCTGGGGGCCTAAGACTCCCCAGCTCACCCGCTTGGCTCACCTTTGAACAGCTCCACTGTTCGCAACTGGAAAGGGATGCCGTTCTTCTTGGCGAAGATGTACACGGCACGGCAGGGCTGGGACATCAGATCTAGATAGAGTTCTAGGACCATGGTGGGAACTGTGGTGGCGGCAGCTGGTAGTCGTGCGGGGCTGGCCTCGGAACGGTGGGCAGGAACGGCTGGCTGGTGCTGGATGGAACTCACAGCCACAGACCCCAAAGTCAAGCTGGACCACGCCCTCTTCGCCCATTGGGCGGCTCCGGAGACCCATCGGGCCAATCAACGACGCCCCTCCCTTACACCCTCCCTCTGGGAGAAAGTGGCCAGGAAAAACAAGAGAGGGTGGTGGGCTCTGTGCCCAGCCTCACTGTCAGGTCAGGGCACTTCCCAGTACTTCGATTCCCATCTTGATCAAATAGGGTATGCGGAGTGTGGTCCAAGAGAGCTGGACACTATGGGCTGGGAAAGTGGCCTAGTGGTAGATTGCTTGCCTAGCATGCAAAGAAGGAAAGGAAAGGAGAAGAGGAAGGAGAAGGGGAAGGGGAAGGAAAGGAGGGGCGTTTCCAACACAGACCCTCAATGAACTGAGGATGGAAAGACCTCGTTTTTCAGCTCCACCTACCCCCAGTCTCTGGGAGAGGGCTCTCAAGTTCCTGGGAACAAAAGGACACACAGCCGCCTCCCCCACCAGTGACTGGCTCAGCGTCCAGGATGCAGGCTGGGGAGGATATTTGGCTATGTGCTCTGCAGAGGCCAAATCAAGACTCCCACAAAAGAACCAGCTGTCCCATCCCAAAACCTGAGGTCACTTCTCCAGAGTTCTGCAAGGGTGCCTGGGATTGGACAGCGCTTCTCCACCTCCTTTGTAGGGCCAAGTCCCTTTGTTACAGTTCTGCGGCTTCTGATACCCATGGCTGTGACACATCTTGGGTTTTTTTTTTGTTTTGTTTTGTCAGTCCTGGGCTTGAATGCGGGCCTGGGCATGGTCCTTGGACACTTTTTGCTCAAGGCTAGTGCTCTGCCACTTGAGCCACAGCACCACTTCTGGCTTTTTCTGTGTATGTGGTACCTAGGAATCCAACCCAGGGCTTCCTGCATGCTAGGTGAGCACTCTACCACTAGGCTACATTCCCATACACTCATTTTCTAAGAGAGCCTCCCTGGTGAGAAGGGCTCTTCTCTAAATAGGAAACTTGAAGAGAATAGGTCATATAGGGAAACCGAAGGGTACCTCTCACTACTTACTCCCAGCAGTGATAAGTGTCCTTGCACATATGTACCTCCAAATATATTGACATTCCATCTGAGCATTGTTGTGCATGCCTGTAATCCTACCTACTCAGAAGATAACCTACAGTCTGTGAGCCTCTTATAGCCAATGAATCACCAAGAAGCCAGAAATGGAGGTATGCTCAAATGGTAGAACCCTATCCTTGAGAATTACAATCAGGGAGAGCCCAAAGGTTCTGAGTTCTAGCCCAGATTAGGTACAAATAGGTGTACATAAGTGGAAGTGCACGATGTGATCTTTGCAACACTAAATTTACTCTTAAGAATTTGCTTGTCGAAATGAGTCTATTTTGAAACGATTGTGGATTCATAGGATGTTGCAAAGAAATGTAAAATGAGGTCCCACGGATTCTTTTCCAGATTGCTTTCAGTATTCACATAATTTATATTTGCAATCTAAAATCAGAACCAAACACATGACACTGGCACAATTTCCAAAGGTACTCAGATTTTAACAGCTACACATGGAGTAATTTTGTGATCATGAATATGAAAATCATTTTATACAGTCTTTATTATATTTGTAGACTTGTGGAACCATAAAGAAAATCAGATCAACAAACTGTACTGTCAACTACAATATTCCATCTCGCTACTCCTTTACAATCACAGAAGTACTGCCCCACCACTCTGATTAAGTTATAATGTTATGCTACCTTGCAAGTGTTGCATACATAGCACAATGCTGTACGTGTCCTTTCGAACTTAGGTTTCTGTTTGTTTTTTCCATTTTTAACCATTACTTTCTGAAGGATATTTCAGTAGTTTCTTCATGTTCTTAAAAATAAAGTTTGTGTTACTATTCATTTACAAGTTCACCTGTGAAGGCATGTCTTCATGATTATGGAGTAAATATTCAAGAATGCAATCTTAGGATGAGTATAAGTCAATTTTTTTTTTGCCAGTCCTGGGCTTGAGCTCAGGGCCTGAGCACTGTCCTTGGACTTTCTCAAGGCTAGCACTCTACCACTTGAGCCTCAGCACCATTTCCGGCTTTTTGTCTATGTATGTGGTACCAAGGAATCGAACCCGGATCTTCGTGCATGCTAGGCAAGCACTTTAACCACTAGGCCAACTCCCGGCCCCCCTAAGTCAATTTTTTAATCATGCATTTTAATGGGATATGCCCATACAAGATTGATCTCCTCACAATCTAACCAGATTCAGTTGTATATAAATTATGTCTATATTTCAAAAATTGGACCCTTAAATAAATAAAAACCCAAACAAAAAATGTGCTAATTACTTAAAGAGGGACTTTCCAGAAATAAAAATGGCCAGTAGACACATGAAGGAATATTCACCATTTCTGGCCATAAAGGAAATGCAAACCAAAACAATGAGATCCCACTTCACCCTAGGTAGAATGGCCATTATCATGGAAATTAACAAAAACAAATGCTGGCATGGATGCAACCGAAAGAGAACTATGGTGGGAATATAAACTTGTTTAACCACTCTAGAAAACAGTATGGAGTTTCCTCAAATGACTAAGCAGAGCCACCCTCTGATCAAGCAGTTCCACTCGTGGGCATTTATTCAACGGAGCACAAACAAGAATAGACTAGAGTTACCAACACAGCCAAGTTCATTGCATCATTGTTTATCATGGCCAAGATAAAGAATCAGCTCAGATTCCCTTCAATGAAAAAATGGATCAAGAAAAGGTGGTATATAGTACATTAAGAACAATCCCAAAGATAAATCTCTCATTTCTATATCCTATAGTTTATTTCATTTAGTCTCATCCTGTGTGACCATATATAGATAGTTTTTGTGTGTGTGTTTGGGGCGGTCCTGGGGCTTTACCTGGCCTGGGCATTGTCCCTGAGCTCTTCAACTCAAGGTTACCACCCTACCCCTGAGCCAAGCCACACTTCCCATTTTCTAGAGGTTAATTGGAGATAAGAGTCTCAGGTCCTTTAGTGCCAGGGCTGGCTTTGAACCTTGATCCTCAGATCTCAGTCTCCTGAGTAGCTTGGATTACAGGCATGAGCCACAGCTAGATCAAAAATTTTTTAAAGGCTGGGTACCTACCAAGCAGAAAGCCCGCCCCCATCCCCATAAGAGACATGGCGTATTCTGCAATGCTGAGAGATTATTTAATCTACCACCATGCTGTAGCCTAGACAGCATGCTTGCTTGCTCATCCCTGCCTGTGCTCATCCCTATGTGTGTGTTTTCCTGTTGGCAATCATTAGGAGGAAGCTAATCCAATCGCAGTTCTGGGAAAAGGGCTTGCCTTTCAGATAGAAACCAACACAGAGAAATCCATAGAAGAGGATAGCTGAATAAATGACACACACCAAGAGGTTTGGGCTGAACCCAGATTTATCACTCAAACTTAAAAAGAAGTGCAGTGACTTAAGATCTGGATATGAGCTGGTATCATGGCATTCAGACAGCCTTGGAGAGAGGATAGGGATGGAAACTTGGCCCAGAAGATCAACGTGCAGTTCAATCAGAGCAAGTCACTTTTGTGGAACAATGGCATGAAATGAGCTGGTGAACTGCTGTGGACAGAGGCGAGGCTTGGGAGCTCAGTGGATCATGGCCAGCACTTTAGGCATCATCTTCTGCTTTAAGGTGAGGTTGGCAGGAGGACAGTCCTTTACATTCAGGATGACCTCATGAGCCTCCCGGAAAAGTTCCTCCCCTACTGCTGCCTTCACTCTCTGACTCCATGCAGCCAACTTAGGACGACCTTCAAACACTTGGCAGCCTGCACCCACAGGCTGTAATAAGAAGGGCATAGAACAGGGTCTGATGAGGGAAGCCAAAGGCAGGCCTAATCTGCCAGGCTTGAGAACCCCAGGGATCCAGGAGATGTTTCTACACAGAACCGCAGATTCACAGCTGAGTAAAGGCAGCACCGAACAAGACTTCAAACTGGGCACTGGTGGCTCTAGCTAGTAATCCTGGCAACTCAGAAGGTTGAAGTACAGTTCACAACCAGCCTGGGGAGGGAAGTCCATGAGACTCCAGTTAACCACTTAAGAGCCAAAAATGGAGCTTTGGCTCAAGTGGCAGAGTGCCAGACCCCAGGATGGGCACAAAACAAAACAAATAAAAACAGGACTTCAGTTTTTAGGCAGAGCTACCTCTTATCTAGTAGACCCACCCCATCGGAAGTACTCACATGCATCAGCTCTGTTATGGCTACCAGATCAGCCAGAGAAATGTGGTTCCCAGCAAGGAAAGCTTTGTTCTGGAGGAATTTGTCCTCAAATAACTGCACAGTCATATCCAGTTCCGCAAGGGTGGCTGCTAGCATCTCTGGAGCTATTTGCTCCCTCAGGAAGATAGGTAACATCACCTAGTGGGAGAGCAGGCCAAGTAGGAAATGAGAAGTCCACTTCTGGACAGCCTTAACACAATTGTAGCTGCCTTTTACTTCTTCGATGGCTTGGCAGGCAATTCTCAAGGGACTACTTTTCACAGAAAAATTCCCGCTCCCCCAGTCTCTGGTTGCCCTAAGCCTCGGGATTTCAGATGGAATGACTCATTGAAACCACACCAGTAATCCTAGCTATTCAAAAGGATGAAAATCTGAGAGTGGAGGGTGAAAGCCAGCACAGGCACACAAATCCAAGAGACTTTTATCTCCAGTTACTCAGCAAAAAGCTGGAATTGAAATTGTGGTTCAAGTGGTAGAGCACTAACCTTGAGTGGAAAAAGCTGAATGAGAACATGAGGCCTTGAGCTTTATGTTTCAGCCCAAGTACTAACACACACACACACACACACACACACACACACACACACACACACACCTCAAATATGGATCTGAACAGTGGGATCTAATATTTTGTAATTGGAAACTAACCTACTATCTAAAATCATGTCATTTCATGATGAGAATTAGATTAGTTCATCATTTGTTCAATCAAAGACATTAAACTCAAGGTATATGAAGCTGCCAGCCATGGAACACAGCAAACTATTTATAGTAAACTCTTTTTGTTTGTTTGTTTACCAGCATTGTCCTTGGGCTGGACATTGTCTCAAGGCTAGAGCTCTTCCTCTTTAGTCCCAGCATCACTTCTGGCTTTTCTTTTCTGTCCTTTCTTTCTTTCTTTCTTTCTTTCTTTATTTCTTCCTTTCTTTCTTTCTTTCCTTCCTTTCTTTCTTTTTTTTTCTTTCTTCCTTCCTTCCTTCCTTCCTTCCTTTCTTTCTCTTTCTTTCTTTCTCAAGGCTAGAGCTCTACCACTTGAGCCTCAGCACCACTTCCGGCTTTTTTCTATGTATGTGGTACCGAGGAATCGAACCCGGGTCTTCATGCATGCTAGGCAAGCACTTTAACCACTAGGCCAAACTCCCGGCCTCTTTTTCTTATTGCCAGTTCTGGGCTTGAGCTCAGGGCCTGATCACTGTCCTTGGGTTTTCTCAAGGCTATAACCCTACTACTTGAGCCACAACACTACTTCTGGCTTTTTCTGTGTGTGGTACCTAGAAATCAAACAGGGTCTTTGTGCATGCTAGGCAAGTACTGTACTACTAGGCCAAACTCCTGCCCTACAGTAAACTCTTGTTTTTGAGGGGGTACTAAGGCTTGAACTCGGGGCCTGGGCATTATCCTTTAGCTTTTTCACTCAAGGCTAGTGTTCTACCACATGCTCTACTTCTAGTTTTATATTTATTTTATTTTTTGCGAGTCCTGCGGCTTGAACCCAGGGCCTGGGCACTGCCCTTGGGCTTTCTCAAGGCTAGTGCACTACCACTTGAGCCATAGCACCACTTCTGGCTTTTTCTCTGTATGTGGTACCGAGGAATCAAAACCAGAGCTTCATGCATGCTAGGCCACACTCCGGGCCCCTAGTTTTATTATACTTATTTATAATTTATTTAGCCAGTCCTAGGGCTTGAACTCTGGGCCTGGGTGCTATCCCTGAGCTTATTTTGCTTAAGGATAGTAGCACTCTACCACCTGAGACACACATTCACTTCTGGCTTTTTCTGTGATTAATTGGAGAGTCTCACAGACTTTTCTGCCCTGGCTGGCTTCTAACCTTGATCCTTAGATCTCAGCCTCCTGAGTAGCTATGATTACAGGCATGAGACCCAGCACCCAGCTACTTCTAGCATTTTGATGGTTAACTGAAGTTAAAAGTCTCACAAACTTTCCATCCTAGGCTAGCTTCAAACTATGATCCCCAAGATTTCACAGTAAGAATAACAGGCATGAGATACTGGTCCATGCCCAATTACAGCAATTTTTTTTTTCTCCAGTCCTTGGCTTGAGCTCAGGACCTGAGCACTGTCCTTGGACTTTCTTAAGGCTAGAGCTCTACCACTTGAACCTCAGCACCACTTCCTGCTTTTTTCTTTGTATGTGGTACCAAGGAATTGAACCCCAGTCTTCATGCTAGGCAAGCACTCTACCACTAGGTCAAACTCCCACCCCCCCTTTAAAAAAATAAAGATTTCACTGTAAAATTAGGTATCATTTCAAACCAATGCATTGTGCATAGTTGCATTATTATACTTTGGGGTTGTTGTTTGTTTGTTTTGTTGTTGGTGATGATGGGATTTTTTGTTTTTATTTTGTGCTGGTCCTAGGGCTTGAACTCAGGGCCTGGACTCTGCCCCTGAGCTTTTTTTTTGCTCAAGATCATTGCTCTACTACTTGGGCGACAGCTCCACTTCCAGCTTTTTGTTAATTAATTGACCACAAGAATCTCATTTACTTCCCTGCCTCGGCTGGCTTCCAACTTGGATCCTCAGATCTCAGCCTCCTGAATAGCTAGGATTACAGGCATCAACCTCTGGGGCCTGGTGCATTGCTATATTGTTGCACATACATAGAACACATGAGTAATATACTGCACTATGATATTACAATGCCTAGTGTAATCAAGTAACCACAATTTTCAGCTCATTTATACTTCTATCACATGTGTGAGCCATTGTTGACTGAAATTATTACTTTAGTAGCTGTGTCTATTTGATAGCTTCCTTCTCCTGAATTTTAAATCAGAATCCTTTATACTATAAGCAACTACAGAGATTTTTTTTTTTGGAGGCAGAAAAGAATTTAAAACACGAATTTTGCCGGGTGTGGTGGTTCACACCTGTAATTCTAGCTTCCCAGGAGGTTAAGAGCTGAGAATCTTAGTTCAAAGCCAACCAGGGCACTAAAGACCTTGAGACTCTTATCTCCAGTCAAGCAGAAATGGCACTGTGGCTCAAAGGGTAGGGCAGTAGCCTTGAGCTGAAGAGCTTAGGGACAGTGCCCAGAAACAGAGTTCAAGTCCCACAATTGACAAAAAAAAGAAGGGGGGCGGTAGTTTGGTCTAGTGGTAAAGTGCTTACCTAGCATGCACAAAGACCAGGGTTCTATTCCTCAGTATCACATATATAGAAAAAAAAAAGCTGGAAGTGGTGCTGTGGCTCACGTGGTAGTGTTCGAGCCTTAAGGAAAGCCCAAGGACAGTGTTCAGGCCCTGAATTCAAGGCCCAGGACTGGCAGAAAAAAAAAAAAAACACCCACACACAGTTGGGCTGGGAGTTTGGCCTAGTGGTAGAATGCTTGCCTAGCATGCATGAAGGCTGGGGTTCGATGGCTAGGGTTTGATTCTTTGGGTACTACATACGTAGAAAAAGCTGGAAGCAGTACTGTGGCGCAAGTGGTAGAACTCTAGCCTTGAGAAAGCCAAGGATAGTGCTCAGGTCCTGAGTTCAAGGCCCAGGACTAGCAAAATAAAAAAAAAAATAAAAAAAAAAAACCACAAATTTTTTTTTTTTTTTTTTTTTTTTTTTTGCCAGTCCTGGGCTTGGGCTCAGGGCCTGAGCACTGTCCTTGGATTTTCTCAAGGCTAGAGCTCTACCACTTGAGCCTCAGCACCACTTCCAGCTTTTTGCTATGTATGTGGGGTACCGAGGAATTGAACCCGGGTCTTCATGCATGCTAGGCAAGCACTCTACCACTAGGCCAAACTCCCGGCCCCAAACCCCACAAATTTTAAGCCAGGCGCTGTTAACCAACATACACTTTGGCTGTGAGTCAAAATAAAGTTTCTTTTTAGAAACTTTCAGGTATTTTATTGCATTGATTAAGCGCACACACACACACACACACACACACACACACACACACACACACAAAACAAGCTAGGTGCCAGTTGGCTCACACCTGTAATCCTAGCTACTTAAGAAGCTGAGATCTGAGAATCAGGGCAGGAAGCCAGCCTGGGCAAAAAGTCCCTGTGAGACTCTTTATCTCCAATCAACCACTCAAAATCCAGGAAGTGGGGCTGTGGCTCTAGTGGTAGAACATCATTAGCTTTGAGCACAAAGAGGCTCAGGGACAGGGCCCCAGTCCTGAGTTCAAGCCCCACAACTGGCCAAAAAACAAAACAAAACCAACAACAAATTAACAGAGTAACAGTTGAAAGATAAAGCCTGCGTATGGTATTTTGAAAGCAAAAGTTACAAAGGTTTATTATGGGAGTTGGTATCAGGTTATTGGTGCAGGCAACCATTACAAGCAGTCTCTCAGGCATACTACAAGTTTGAAAATTTTCTTTCAGGAATTCCTATTATCAGTCTACATGTTGGAATGTCTTGTAGTAAAAATGGATATATGTGTGCTCCTTTTTCATGGCCTCTTTTGACTCCATTTTGTTCTGTTAGTTTGGCTTTGGTACCAGTTAGTTTTTTATTTCCTCCTTTAACCAGAAATTTCTATGGAAACATCCTTCATAAGTTATTTTGAATTCAGGTTTGTCTCATGATGCCAGGGTAGATTAGTTTGGTTTGGTCTCATGTTGGAGGAAGGAGTCAATACAAATCATTTTAGCCATATTCAGAGACAAAAGTACTTTTTATGTCAATGGCCCTAGATTTCATCATTTTTTCCTTTCATCATTTATCCTTGAGAAAACCAAGGACAGTGCTAAGGCCCTGAGTTCAAGGCCCAGAACTGACAAAGAAAAGAAAAAAAAAGAAAAAAAAAATAAGCCAGGTGCTGGTAGCCAAAATACACCTTGGCTGTGAGCCAAAATAAACTTTCTCTTTACAAGATTATTTTTTCCTATTCTGTTCATTTTTTTTTCATTAAGTTTTTTTTCCTATTCTGTTATTTTTTTTTTCCTATTCTGTTAGGCATTGGCTCTTATATCAAAGTTTTGAGCCAGGACTTTATACTGTTAGGTATTATACTTCTGCAAACATTGGATAGGTAACAGATACAACTTTTTAAAGGGATAATGAGGTATAACAGTAATTGGACAATGAGAATTTACATGAATTTTGACCCAGAAACAGGCCTGTAAGTAAGCAATTAGACAAATGGTGGAACAAGGTAGTTCTGTTGAGATGTCTTGAGATCTCTGTCTCTCTCTTTTTTTTTCTTTTAAATTGTATTTTATTGTCAGGATAATGTATAGAGGGGTTACCATTACATTCGTCAGGTAGTGGGTACATATTTCTTGAATACTGATACCTTTCCAATGTTCTCCCACATTTCTTTTTTTTTTTTTTTTTTTTTTTTTTGCTATTGTTGCTTTTTGCCAGTTCCAGGGCTTGAACTCAGGGCCTGAGCACTGTCCTTGGGCTTTCTCAAGTCTCTACCACTTGAGCCACAGCACCACTACCAGCTTTTTCTATGTATGTGGTACCAAGGAATTGAATCCCGTTCTTCATACATGCTAAGCAAGCATTCTTAACACTAGGCCAAACTCCCAGCCCCTTATCTTTTTGTTTTGTTTTGTTTTGCAAGTCCTGGGGCTTGAACTCAGGGCTTGAGCACTGTCCTTAGGCTTTCTCATGACTAGAGCTCTACCACTTGAGCCACAGCACTACTTCTGGTTTTTTGTTTTTGTTTTGGGGTTTTTTGGTGGGTCATGGGGTTTGAACTTGGCCTGGGCACTGTCCCTGACCTCTTCAGCTCAAGGCCCCACTTCCAGTTTTGTAGAAGTTAATTGGAGATAAGAGTTTCAGGTCCTTTTGTGCCCCGGCTGGCTTTGAATCTTGATCCTCAGATCTCAGTCTCTGGAGTAGCTGGGTGTACAGGCGTGAGCCACAGTGCCTGGCTACTTCTGGGTTTTTGAGTTGTTAATTGGCAGTAATTGTCTCATGGGGACTTTTCTACAAGGTAGCTTGGAGAAGGGGTCCTTAGATCTCAGCCTTCTAGTTCTCAGCCTCTTGAGTAACTAAGATTACAGGCTTGTACCACCAGTTCCCCGCAGATAACTTTTTTTTTTTTTCCATTCCTGGGGCTTGAACTCAGAGCTTGGGCACTCAAGGCTAGTGCTCTCCCACTTGAGCCACAGCACCACTTCTGGCTTTTTCTGTGAGGAATTGAACGCATGGCTTTGTGCATGCTGGGCAGTTACTTTACCATTAGGCCACAGTGCCTGCCTGATAACCATTTCGTAAGTCAGGTAATGAGTACATTTCTTTAGATGAACAATGTCACGCCTTCCTTTGCTTTCCCCCAGTTTCTCCCTCCCATCCTTGCCTATAAGATACACAGATCAGGGGCCGGGAGTTTGGCCTAGTGGTTAAAGTGCTTGCCTAGCATGCATGAAGACCCGGGTTCGATTCCTCAGTACCACATACATAGAAAAAAGCCGGAAGTGGTGCTGAGGCTCAAGTGGTAGAGCTCTAGCCTTGAGAAAGTCCAAGGACAGTGCTCAGGCCCTGAGCTCAAGCCGAGGACTGGCAAAAAAAAAAAGATACACAGATCGCTTTCTACATACTGTGTACCTTTTTTTAAACTCAGATCTTTGCACTACTGCTTAGCTTTTCAGCTCAAGGGACTCTACTTAACTACTCAGGAGGCTGAGATATGAGGATCATGGTTCAAAGCTAGCCTGGACCCAAAAGTCTGTGAACCTCTTTCCTCCAATTGACAACAAGAAAACCAAAAGTGGGCTGCTATTTCATTAGTTCAGTTGTTTACATGCATGCCTAGGTTTATGGCTCCTCAAAATTCATGCAAACTCTCCCTGTCCAATTACTATTACACTACATTATCCTTTTAAAATGGTGTATCTGTTACTTATCCAATGTCTGCAGAAGTATAATACCTAACAGTCCTAGCTCAGGACTCTGATATGATAGCCAATAACTAATAGAATAGGGAAAAAAAAAGTAACTTAATGGTGAAATTTAGGAACACTTGGCTCAAAGTGGTAGAGCACTAGCCTTCAGCTGAAGAGCTCAGAGACAGTCCAGGCCCAGAGTTCAAGCACTACAACTAAGCAAAAAAACAAAAAAGAATATCTCAAGTTTATCTGCCCAGGCTAGCTAGCTTTGAACTGAGATCCTCAGAGCTCACACCCTAAGTATGAAGATTACAAATGTGAGCCACCAGCACCCAAAGTTTTTCTTTTTTCATTCTTTTCTTTTTGTGTGGGCATTGGGGCAAACTCAGAGCCTGGACCCAGTTTCTTAACTTTTTTGGCTCAAGGCTAGCCCTCTAGCACTTGTTCTACATCTCCACTTCCAGCTTTTTGCTAGTTAGTAGCATATAAAAGGATCACGAACATTCCAGCCCAGGCCAGCTTTGAACCTTGATTTGAAGATCTTGACTAGCCAGGTTTTCCCGTTGTTGTTGTTTGTGGTGGTACTGGAATTTGGAGGACATGTGCTTGCTGGGTACACACTCTACTTTGGAGCCACACCTCCAGCTCAAAGCATTTCAATTTCTACTCTTCTTTTTTTTTTTTCTTTTTTCTTTTGGCCAGACTTGGAGCTTGAACTCAGAGCCTGGGCACTGTCCTTGGGATTTCTCAAGGCTAGTGCTCTACCATTTGAGCGACAGCATCACTTCTGGCTTTTTCTGTGTATGTGGTACCAAGGACTCAAATCCAGGGCTTCATGCATGCCAAGCAAGCACTCTACCACTAGGCCACCCTCCAGGGCCCATACTCTTCTTTTAGATATAATATCTGGTACACAATAATAACTTATGAAACATATACAGAAGCAGGAAAATAACCAGATATTGGTGGATCATGCCAGTAATCCTAGCTACTTAGGAGGTTGAAATCTGAGGAACAGAGTTTGAAGCCAGCCTGGGAAAGAATGTCTTGGCACTCTTGTCTCTAATTACTAAAGCTGGTAGAACACTAGCCTTGAGTACAAAAGCTTAGTGACAGTGGCCAGGCCTTGAGTTCATGCCAGAGAACCAGCAAAAAGAAAGAAAAAAGGAAGAGGAAAGGGAGGAGGAGAAGGAGGAAGAAGAAGAAGAAGAAGAAGAAGAAGAAGAAGAAGAAGAAGAAGAAGAAGAAGAAGACGACGAGGAGGAAGAGGAGGAGGAGGAGGAAGAGAAGGAGGAGGAGGAGGAGGAGGAGGAGGAGGAGGAGGAAGAAGAAAATGTGATCCATAACCAATAAGGAAAACTTTCAATAGAAATATAACCACAGAAGACTCATGTGTTGAAATTAGTTAACCAATCATAAATTTTAAAATAATTTTAAAGAAAAAATGGAAACAGGACAAATCTCAGAAGAGAAATAGAACTATGTAAAAATAATCAAATGGATTTCCTAGAAATAAATATATATCTCAAATGAAGTATATATTAGATGGCCTTCACAGAAACCAAGACACAACAGAAGGATTGGTGAAGTAAAAAAAAAAAGTTGTAAAGCCAGATTTAGGTAGCTCAGCTAGCCCAGGTACAAAAGTCCGTGAAACTCTCAAATTAACCACCAGAAAACTGGAAGTGGCACTGTGGCTCAAGGGGTAGGGAAGTAGCCTTGAGCTGAATTGCTAAGGGACAGTGCCCAGGCCCAGAGTTCAAGTCCCACTGACGACAAAAAAATAGTAAGACTGGAGGCATGATTCAGTTATAGAGCATCTGCCCGGCAAATGCAAGACTCTGAATTCAAACTCCAGTATTAAAAAAAGGAAGAGGAGAAATATGAAGAGAACAGAAGAGGAGGAGGAAGAGAAAGGACAAGGAGAAGGAGGAGGTGAAAGAGAAAAAAGAAGAGGAGGAGGATTGGAAAAAACTGATGTTGCCTGAGCCCCTGACTATTCCTCCCACTTTTCCAATCTCACCTTATGCCACAGTGCCCGGAGGCAGCTTCTCCTCAGGGCTGTATGCTGCCATGCCAGGCACTCATCCACACGGGCACGGGCTTGCAGGTCCTGAGGGTACCAGTTGTCTGAAACCTTGTATTTTTGTGCCAGGTAGAGCAAGATGGCCACACTATGTGGGAGTTGGGGTGGGGAGAATATCATAATGGGCAGATGAGGACATTATATTCCTAGAAACCTCATTTCCTCATTTTCTTTTCCTTTTTTTTTTTTTTTTTTCTGCCGGTTGTGGGGCTTGAACTCTGGGCCTGAGCGTTGTCCCTGAGGCCCTTCAGCTCAAGGCTAACCCTACCCCTTGAGCCACAGTGCCACTTTGGTTTTCTGGTAGTTAATTGGAGATAAGAGTCTCAAGGTCTTTAGTACCCAGACTGGCTTTGAATCTCAATCCTCAGATCTCAGCTTCCTGAGTATCTAGGATTACAGGAGTGAGCCATTTTTCCAAACAAAGAAAGCAGTCTTTTTTGTGGGGGGACAGACTTGAACTCAGGGCCTGGGCACTGTTGTTGAGCTTTCTACCACTTGAGTCACAGTACCAGTTCCAACTTTTTCTGTGTATGTGGTACTAAGGAGTTAATACCAGCGCTTTATGCATGTTAGGTAAGCACTCTACCTCTAGGCCACACCTCTGGCCCAAGAAAGCAGTCTTTTAAAGAAAGGGAAAAGGATTTATTCTTAACGATGGAGATCACATATTCTTTCTAATCAAGTTCATTTTACTGACCAAACAAAATTCTGTAAGAGTGATCTATCAAGGGTTAAGAGGTAGTTTCGGGTCAGAGGACAAAGGAGAGCTTTCCTGAAGGAGATGGCATCAAAGCTGAGCTTTGCCAGTCTGTCTCAACTCTTATCCTCTGGCATTCAGACCAATCTCAGATGGCCTAATGTTACAACACTACCTAGTGAATTGCAACAGCAGACAGGCAGAGGCCTGAGTTCCAGCCCCAACTTTCTGTGGGATGAGCCAAGGGGCCCTTGGCTTCTGAGGATTTTAGTTTCTTTGTAACAGACGGGATCAGATGGTGTTAGCAACCCTTAGGGGCCTGATTACCTCTCAGTCAAGATCAAGTCCCCATCCTTCATGGCTGGCACCTTCTTTAAGGGGTTCACCTGGGCAAAGGCATCACTGAGGTGCTGGCCTTCACACAGCCCGGCATGAGAAAAGTGAGAGTAGAATAGCTGAGTCTTTCATGTAGCCAGACCCACTCCCACTTCCCAAATTCATGACTCTTTTTTCCCACTGGGTTGCTGCAATGGGAAAGACTGGTGGGGTTACTGTGGGAGAAAGGGGGTGGGATGCTGTGGCATCTGATGCAAAATAAACTTCCACATCCTTTGCCTCATTAAGAGACTTGCCACCCTTCAGAGCCACAAGACACATAGAGGCCTCTGGGACTCGGGTCTCTCTTTGAGCTTATCCACATAGATTTTATTTGCTCCTGTAGATGCAACTATAGCGAGAATACTGGTCTCATACAGAAAATACTTGTCTCATTGCTGCTTTGTTCCGTATCGCTCAGAGACTCCCCAGTACCCTTGGGTCAGCAGCAAGCTCCTCAAAGTCATGAACAATTTGCCTTTTCTCTCTTGCCCTCTGGGCACCCTCCCATTACTCTCCCTGAGAAGTTCCTTCCCCTAGGAACTATCCCTGTATTTGGCAATAAACTTGGATATTCCTTTGGCCCTGGGCCCTCTCCTGTTCTCTTAGGAAGGGCAATGCCCATGTAGTATAAGCAAAGTGGTCACCAGAAACAGGGTGGGAGACATGAAGGTTTAATAAAGGAACAAGCAGGAAGCTAAAAGTACAAAAAGAGGAAAGGGCCCAGCATAACGGCAGATGCACTGAGTAAAAAGTTTAGCTAAGTAGTGTCCATTTTCCTGTCCAGCAACATCAACATGGGCATTCTGCTGCCAACTGGCTGCCACCCCTCCTACCATCCCCCACCCCCATCAGCTGCCATTCCCTCCTACTGCTCCTATTAGCTCCCACCTTCCAGCTTTGTCCCTGAGGACCTGGGAGGTCTGCCAAGGAAACAAACGGTCCTGGGCTCAGAGTCTAGAGTTCACCAAATCCCCTGCTGGGGTGGGGTGGGGGGCGGTGGTGCAGAGGGATCCTGTTTCTAGAAACTGCATGGGAGCAGCTGCCCTCCTCAGCAGGACAACTGAGGTAAGAGGCAAGCAGGAGGAACAAAGGAGGAAGAATCTTCATCAGAGCTAGCACAGGGCAGAAGGGCAGGACTAGAAACCCTAGTGCTGTTGTTTGGCGGAGGGGGGGGGAGCTTCCTCTGGGGGACTGCTAATCTCAGCACAGGAGACCACAAAGGAGCAACTGGGCTGTCACAATCTGGATACTTGATCATCTAACTCCTCTTCTCCCCTAACCTCTTCTCCAGAGATTGTTTATCCCTAGGCCCAAGCCACACCCATTTCTGCTGATCTAGGCTTCTCTTTTTTCATGCCCTCCTCCATTTTCTTTTCAGGCCTCTCCTTCCCATTTACCTTCAGCTGAGCCCTACCTGTCCATTCCATGGAACCTCAGGAACCATCTTGAATCTTGAATCTACCTTGATCTATCTTGATCTCATTTGGTCTCCAAATCAGATCAGCGCTGGCCCCAAAAGTGAGTGGCTCTAGAAGAGATCCCCTAATCTTCTTGCTTCCCATTCTGACCCTCCTCTTCTAGGGTCTCCCAAATCAGAGGCCCAACCCACCCTTGAGCAGGTCCACCGTGTGCTGCTGGAAGGATATGCCATTCTTCTTGGCGAAGATATAGATGGCACGGCAGGGCTGAAACAGCAGGTCCAGATAGAGCTCCAGGCCCACGGTTGGGGAGAAAACCAGAGCAACAGACTGAAAGCTCAGGGTGCAGGCACCAAAGCTGGGATCCACCTTGGCATGGCCACACCCCCTCTGGATAGTGCAAGACTTTGGGACAGTTTGTTTTTTTACTGGCCAGGAAAGGGTAGAATTCTTGGAGTCTCAGCCCTAGCAAATCAAGTGGAAATGAAATGATTGCCTCTGCAGGATGAGAGAGAGACACAAAGGGAGCCAGGTCCCAGGTCCAGTGACTGACTGATTTTGCCAATGTCTTCAAGGCGTATGTCTTCCTGTGTCTGTGGGTGTCAGAATTTCCAACTGTCCCCATTTCACAACTACCTGCTCCCACATCAGACTCTGCATGTGTGTACATGTACACATATGCGTACACATACAAGTATACACATGTGTGTACATGTACACATGCGTACACATACAAGTACACGTGTGTACATGTACACATATGCGTACACATACAAGTACACACATGTGTACATGTACACATATGCATACACATACAAGTATACACATATATGTGGTGCTGGTCCTAGGATTTGATCTCAGGGCCCGGGCTCTGTTGCTGAATTTCTGCTTGCTTAAGGCTAGCACTCTACCACTTGAATTACAGCTCCATTTCTTGCTCTATGGTGTGTGTGTATATGTGTGTGTGTGTGTGTTTGTGTGTATGTGTAGGTTTTTGTGTGTGTGTGTGTGTGTGTGTGTGTGTGAGAGAGAGAGAGAGAGAGAGAGAGGCTGTGTTTAGTGGAATAGTGGGTCTTGAACTCAGAGTCTGAGCACAGTCCCTGAGCATGCTTGCTCAGGGCTAATGCTCTACCACTTTGAGCCACATCACCACTTGCAATTTTCAGGTAATTAATTAGAGATAAGAGTCTCAAAGACTTTCCTGCCTATGCTGTCTTTAAACTGTGATCCTTAGCCTTCTGAGCAGCTTAGGGTTACAGGTGTGAGCCACTGTCATCCAGCCTTTTTTTTTTTTTTTTTTTGCCAGTCCTGGTGTTTGAACTCAGAGCCTAGGCATTGTCCTTTGGCCTTCCTCAAGGCTAGTGCTCTATCACTTGAGTCACAATAACACTTCCGGTCTTTTCTGTGTATGTAGTTCTGAGGAATTGAACCCAGGGCTTTCTGCATGCTAAGCAAGCACTCTACCACTAGGCCATGCTCCCGCCTCCCCCCTCTTTTTTAGTAGTAGTTTATTAGAGATAAGAGTCTAACATATTTTCCTGCCTGGGCTAGCTTTGAACCACAATCCTGAGATCTCAGTCTCCTGAGTAACTAGGACTATAGGTGTGAGCCAAAGTACCTAGCTCTCTGATTATATTACCCATCCCTGATTTCACAGCCATGCTGGTTGTTCCACTGCTTTATTTGACCAAGGAACAGAGTTGCTTTTTAAGGTCTCTCTTAAGGGAAGTAAGTGGCTCAAAGGGCTGTAGCATCTGCTGTCTCTGGAGTCACTTGCACTTCTGCAGAAACTCAGACATCTTCTCCTTGACTGTTGGATCCAATGTTGACCAGTCCCATTCTGCCAATTGTGTCAATCGGTCATGAGCCTCCTGGAAAAGGTTAGATCCAATAGCCAGCTCTACACGCGTGCGCCATGCAGTCAGTTTGTTTCTGTTGAGGAAGACATTATAATTTCCTCCCATGGGCTGCGGATAGACAGAGGAAAATGTGCTTAACCTGGGCACCTGTTCCCACTCAGGTTAGCAACTGTAGCCTCAGGGGACCTTCCCAATAGCCTCTCAAGACCCCATAGAGTTTGCCATCTGCTTGACCAGGAGTCACAAATGTGTAATTAGATGATTGGGTTGGGTGTTAGACCCAGACATCTCCAGGGTTGATGGTCACTGGTCTTATTCAAAGGCTCTCAAACTCCTCTTTGAGGTGACAGCTGGCCCAAAATAGTTGCCATTTTTCCAGCCTGAAAAATTTTCCATGAATCCTTGTCTTATTCCAGAGAAGACCCTTGTGTTCAAGGGAGTATGTGTGGGAGGAAGTAAGTCTTCCCCCTGCCCACATCTACATATAGAATCTCCTTCTATGATAAAGCACAGGGGCTAAAAAGGAGACTCAGCAAGCTGGCTAACTTATAGTTCAGCTGTCACATTAAAATGTAGCTTAGTGGTAGAGTGCTTGCCTAGCATGCATGAAGCCCTGGGTTTGATTTCTCAGTTCCACATAAACAGAAAAAAGCCAGAAGTGGTGCTATGGCTCAAATGGTAGAGTGCTAGCCTTGAACAAAAGGAGCTCAGGGACAGTAACCAGGCCCTGAATTCAAGCCCCAGGACTGGCAAAAACTGTGTGTGTGTGTGTGTGTGTGTGTGTGTGTGTGTGTGTGTGTGTGTGTGTGTGTAGTACAGTCTTTGCCAGATGCCAGGAGCTCACACTTGTAATTCTAGCTACTCAGGACACTGAGTTCTAAAGATCACAGTTCGAAGTCAGGCTGGGCAGCAAAGTTCATGAGACTCATCTCCAGTTAATCACCAAAAAGCTGGAAGTGGAACTGTGGTTCGAGCACCAGTCTCAAGCAGAAAAGGCTAAGGTATCAGTCCAAAAACAAAAAAGTACCCAATACTGATGACTCACATATGTAATTCTAGCCACTTAGTAGGCTGAGATCTTAAGATGAAGATAGCCCAGGTAGAAAAGTCCTTGAGACCCTTATATCCAACTAACTAGAAAAAGGTTGAAAGTGGAAGTGTGGCTCAAGTAGGTTGAGTACTAGCCTTGAGCTGAAGAGCTCAGGGACCTGGTCCAGGCCCATAGTTCAAGCCCCATAACTGACCAAAAAACCATGTAAAAGTTCCATCCCTAGGTGTGTCTCCAAATGCATAGCAAATACTCCTCAGACAGCTGCCCTGTCTGGAATTCTGGGGGTTTAAAAAAAAATGCAAGGCCAGAAACCACTGAGCACTTGAGTTCAAGTCTCAGTACTGGCAGGCAGGCAAACACATGTGCACCCACACACACACACACACACACACACACAGGCGCGCGCACACACACACGCACACAGATAGATGATCACTAGTCTCCTTGATTCAAAACTTTCTGCCTTTATTCCCATTGCCTCAAGATAGAGTCCAGGCACCCATAAATGTTTTTTGTTTTTGTTTTTGTTTTTTGCCAGTCCTGGGGCTTGAACTCAGGACCTGGGTGCTGTCCTTGACCTTCTTTTGCTCAAGGCTAACAACTCTACCACTTGAGCCACAGCACCACTTCCAGCATTTTCTGTATATATAGTAACTGAGGAATCAAACCCAAGGCGTCATGTGTGCTAGGCAAACACTCTACCACTAGGCCAAATTCCAGCCCTACTCCAACTTTTTGACTCTCCTTCCTACCATCCTTAAGTTATTCCTACTGAAGCATCTCCCTCTGCCCAGGCTTGGACCATCCATTACTCTATCTCATACCTGCATCATCTCCACCAAGGCCACCAAATCAGCCAGTGAAATGTGGTCCCCAGTGATGAACATTTTGTCCTGCAGAAACTTCTCCTCGAATAGAGTAAGGCTTTTCTTCACTTCTTCCAGTACCTCATTTGTCCTCTCAGCGGGGACTTCCTCACCGGTAATCGTTGGAATCAGCAACTGGCCAGGTAGGGAAGAAACAAGAAGACCCATTTGCCCTTCTAGACCTCCAGTATCCTGTTAGTCAACTAGATGGATGGCAGACAGTTTCAAGGATGTAAATTCTTTCATCTTTTGGGCAATTTTAATTAGTGGAAGTTTCCTGGCACTATGTGTTCAGAAGGATTTGGAGACCCCTGCAAAAATGAATCCTATGATCAACTAGTGATGTCGGTAATAGCTGGCTATGGATTAGATGGGGTTTGATTGTGTCCTTCAAGTGTTCATGGACTAGAAGCTCAGCCCTCCCTCTCCCCCAATTCAGTGGATAATATGAGAAGTCAGATCTAATAAGAGGTCATTGTGAAATAAGGTGGCTGAGCTTATGTTAGGAAACTGAGTCACAGCTATGCCAGCCCCTGCCTGGGTGCTGGGGGTGGGGGCTGGGTGGATTCTCAGGCATTCTGGCATCTCTGGCTGGAGAGGGAATTTTCCACCCAGTGCTGAAAAGCCTAGTAGTGAAAAGAGACTTTTTATTAAATGCAAATGCCTAGCCTCCAGGTGATCCAGAGGGCTCTGTTTGTGAGAAAACAAAACCTTACAAATGAAGATTTGGGGTCTGGCTATTGTCCTCCAAGTGGGGAGAAGGTAATGCCCCCCCACAGGTGACAGGAGGTACCTGCATCCCTGGAAACAGGAGTGGGCACTTGGCTGGTAGGTTACTAGGCCTATCTGTCCAGTACCTGGGACTCCAACTTCCTGTGACCCTGCCCCCTGCCCTGAGTCTAAGTCTGAACCAGCTTAGGGGCCAGGGTGCAATTGCCACATGTCTCCATGTTCCAGTTCTGTGTCTGGTCTCCTGGCTGTTCTTTCATCATCATGGAGCCCCAGTTCAGTTCTCTATTGGAGCTGAATTGCCTTGTTGGTATTGTACTTGTTGTTTCTGTCATCTCTGACCTGTTTCCTTACTGTTAAGTGTGTTTTCTGGCTGTTGGCCTTTGAGACAGGAGTCCACCATGTAGTCACTTGCCTTTTAATAGACTTTAAAGCTGGCATTGTGGCTCACGCCTGTAATACTAACTACTCAGGAGGCTGAGATCTGAGGATCTCGGTTCAAAGCCAGCTGGGCAATAAAGACCTTGAAACACTTACCTCCAATTAACCACTAGAAAACCAGAAGTGGTGCTGTTGCTCAAGTGGTAGGGTGGTAGCCTTGAGCTGAAGAGCTCAAGGACAGCATCCCGGCCAGAGTTCAAGTCCCATAACCAACAACAACAACAACAACAAAAAAGACTTCAAGATTCGAACTGGCAAAAAGTGGTTCTGTAAAGTCTGTAAATCCCCGTCTTACAACAATTGGGCACACTATCTTCAGAAGAATTTTTTTTCCTAGTCCCGGACTTGAGCTCAGAGCCTGTGCACTGTCCTTGGACTTTCTCAAGGCTAGAGCTCTACCACTTGAGCCTCAGCACCACTTCTGTCTTTGTCTTCTTTTTTGTTGTTGTGTACATTTTTTTGATAATGATTTTTATTGTAATTAATAGAAGGGTTACAGTTATATTCTCCAGATAGAAAGTGCATTACTTCTCATACATTGATAGCCCTTCTCATGCTTTTGTCCCCATTTCCCTCCCCCACCCCCGCTCCTCATCTTGTTTTCTCCCCTTCCCCATCCTATTTCAAATAAACAAATAAACATATATACAATATACCAGATAACAAGGTAAGATACTGTAACTATATGAGAATAACCAAGGGACAACAAAAGAGAGGAGAAATAACAGTACATAAAGAACAACAATCACCATTATATGGCTCTTGTTTCCATATTCTGGAGGTCCTTTCATTTAGCCTCATCCTATATGACCTTATGTATCTAGGTTTTGCCCTATTGTAATCCTCTGCTAGGAGAGTCCAAGGTTTGTACTAGTTACTACAAATGAGGGAAACCATTGAACCTATGTTCCTTTGTGTCTGGCTTACTTCACTTAATATGATTTTTTCCAAGTCTTTCCATTTCCTTACAAATGGGCCAATGTCGTTCTTTCTGATGACAGCATAGAATTCCATTGTGCATAAATACCATATCTTGTTGATCCAGTCATCTAATGAGGGATGTCTGGGTTGGTTCCATATCTTCGCTATGGTAAATAGTGCTGCAATGAACATCATTGTACTAGTGGCTTTAGTATGTCCTTATTTCTGGATGATGGGGTAAATGCCAAGTAGTGGAATTGCTGGGTCATAGGGGAGCTCTATGTTTAGTCTTTTGAGGAACCGCACTCCTGGCTTTTTCTATGTATACGATACTGAGGAATTGAATCCAGGTCTTCATGCATGCTACACAAGCACTCTACTACTAGACCAAACTCACAGCCTTAAAGTAATTCTTATGGGACATCAAGTTAATTCTTTCTTTCTTTCTTTCTTTCTTTCTTTCTTTCTTTCTTTCTTTCTTTCTTTCTTTCTTTACTTTTTCCAATCCTGGGGCTTGAACACTGTCCTTCAGCTTTCTCAAGGCCAATGCTCTACCACTAGAGCCACAGTACCACTTCCAGCTTTTTTCTATGTATGTGGTACTGAGGAATCGAACCCAGGTCTTCGTGCATGCTAGACAAGCACTCTACCACTAGGCCAAACTCTGTCATGAGTCACATCAGCCCTTTTGGGGGTACCCTTCCTCTTGTTGCCATAAAATTCTTTCATACCCAATGGTTTGTTTCACACTCCCATCAATGCCATAAAGCAGGCAGGAGAGGAAGCAGAAATGAAGCTCTGAGTGGGAGAGGGACTGGCTTGAGCTTACAACTGGACAGGAAGGCCAGGATTAGACTCCAGGTTCCTGACTCCCTTGTTACTTTGTCCCTAAACTCCAGACATGGCCCTTTTTTTACCTTGAACCAGAGTATCTTGCTCATAGGCAGCTGAATGGCTGTGTGGTGCCAGGCCATGAACTCATCCACACGGGCACGATTGTGTAGGTCCGGTGGGTACCAGTGGGAGGGTGCACTGTACTTGCGGCAGAGGTAGAAGAGGATGGCCACACTGCAGAAAGAACAGGTCAGGCCCACCACTCTTGCCTTCCAAAGCCCCTGACACAAACCACCCCATCACAGCCTGGGCCCTAAGGCCTCCAGCTATAGGCAGGCTGTAAACACCACAATCCTCCAGAAGTTGTCCAGAGTACCCCAGGAAAGACCTCTCTCAAACTAACAGTCAACAAAAAGGCAGGAGGGGAACAGGAGTCAATAAATAGTGTAAGAAATGGCAGTCTAGACAGGGAACACAGAGCAAGATATTAGAGTAACAGAGAGATGAAGTTGGAGAATGGGAGAGCAGGTATCACCAGGAAAAGGATAAGGCAGGTGAAGAGGGAAGAGAGACTTCTTGTGATGATAAAGAGACTGAATGCTGGATGGAAAAAGTAGATGGACCACAGTGAGGGCAAGATAGCCAATCCAACTCATAGGAAGGAATAGGGGAAGACAGGGGTCTCAGGAATAGGGCAGGGAGGGACAGATTGGAGACAGGCTTTAAGGGAATCTCCCAGGCTTGCGGATTGATGGCTAAAGTAGAAAACTTCAAAAGACAACAGATTCCATCTCTTCATCAGTATCAATAAATATCTAGGGGAAAAGAGGGTGTTGCTGTTTGGTTGTCCACACCAAAACTTAGGTTGAAATTTAATCCCCATTGTGAACTTTTAAAAGGTGAGACCATTAAAAGTAGCTGGGTTGACGGGTGCTGAGGGCTCATACGTGTAATTCTAGCTACTGAGGAGGCTGAGATCTGAGAATAATAGTTCAAAGACAGCAGAGGCAAACAAGTCTGTGGCACACACCTCTAACCAGCATAAAGCTAGAGCTAGAGATATGGCTCCAGCTCTGGAACACCAATTATGAGCAAAACTGCCAAGCAGACAAATCCAAGGGACTCTTATCTCTAATTAACTAGCAAAAAGTTGGAGGTGGAGTGAATGGCTCAAATGGTAGAACACCAGCCTTAAGCAAAAAAAAAAAAAAAAAAAACAAGTACTGAAAGGGTGAGGCCCTGCATTCAAGACCAAATACTGGCACGGGAAAAAACGATGGGATCCTCCGGGCTCTCCCCTTCTGTATGGATCAATCTATCCATGAATAAGAGGACTGCTGGATTAATTAATGGTTTGTCACTAGAGTTGCTTTGTTATAAAAACAAGTTTTCTAAATTGTTGGATCTGTCTTGCCACAAGATATTCTGTGCCATGCCATGACCCAGAGAGAAAGATTAAATATTAAACAGAGCAGCTCTTTGACTTTCAGCTAAGTTCAGTGTTGGTTCTTTATAAATTATCCACGCTACAGTATTTATTTATAGAGATTTAAAAAGTGTGTGTGTATGGGGGCTAACACAAGACTGTAAATAAAGAGAGGCCTAAGAGCCAGATCAAACAACTGTAATACTCAGAACTTCTGGGATCCCCGATTTAAGCAAATAACTGCCAACAAAATACTTATGAGTCTGTTAATTTTGAATAGAAAATGGATATTTGGTGAAATCTAGGACAAAGTGCTAATTTTAGTTTATGTCATAATGATATTGAAGTGATATGTTTTTAGAGAGTCCATATCTCTTAGAGATACACTTCAGAGTAAAAGGATGGAGTATCCAGAAGGAGATGAAACAGGGTGATACAAAATAGATCCCAGTTTAGCACTGGTGGCTTATGACTGTAATCCTACCTATTCAGGAGGCTGAAATCTGAGGATCACAGTTCCAAACCAGCCCAGGCAATCTCTGTGAAGTGCTAAACAAGAAGTGACACTGTGGCTAAAGTGGTATAGGGTTAATGTTGAATACAAAGAGGCTCAGGGACATTGCCCAGGCCCTGAGTTTAAGCCCCACAACTGACCAAAAAAAAAAGTAAAATAAAAATAATAAATAAATAGACCCCAAATAGACAACTACTGGAGCTGGGATATGAGTATGTGAGTTAATTATGCTATTGGTTAGTATTCATTGTTTTTTAGTGCATGTACGGAATTTTCCAGTGTTACAAGGAAAATAAATAAGAATGGTGACATTGATCAAAACGAAATGTACTCATTACCTGACTTATGACATGGTAACCCATTACCTTAATAGTGACAATAAATAAATAAAAAGAGCTATAAGCATGGTTCAAGTGGTTAGGTGTCTGCCTAGCAATTTTGAATATGCAAGTACCATCAAATGAACAAACAAAAAAGTGCTAGCAGGTGAATTCCCACTGGGTTTCTCAGGAGCAGCAGAAGCAGATGGAGAGGACCCCTACCTTTCAGATAAAATGAATTTCCCATCTCTGAGGCTGGGCAGTTTCCTCAAGGGGTTGATCTCGACATATTCCTTGCTGTGGTGGTGACCTGAGAAGGATCAAGGAAGTTCTGAGGCTGCTGGGAACTCCGGGAGAGAGAGACCTGGGACTCTCAGGGACAGAAATAGCTTCTTCTCTATTTCACCCTAGAAGGGAAGAAACTGAAGCCTCAAAGGACACTATGGCATACCCTAGGCCAGTGGCAAAACAGGGACCAAAATAAGGATTTCTGCCTCCCACGCTGCTTCTACCTCAGACTTGCTGATCTCCCTTCTCCAGCACTTTTTGTCTCCATTCTCAACTCCATCACTCTAACTCTATCCCTGCCTGCCTCTTTCTTTCTTTCTTTCTTTCTTTCTTTCTTTCTTTCTTTCTTTCTTTCTTTCTTTCTTTCTTTCTTTTGTGCTGGTACTGGGGCTTAAACTCAGGGCCTGAGTACTGTCCCTTAGCTTTTTCACTCAAAGCTGGCCCTTGAGCCACAAATCCACCTTCAACTTTTTGGTGGTTAATCAGAGGTAAGAATTTCATTGAATTCCTTGCCTTGGTTGGCCTTGAACCTCAATTCCTAAATCTCAGCTTCTTAAATCGCTAGAGTTATAGGTGTGGGCACCAAGTGCCAAGCTTCTGTATCCCCTTCTAAGGGAAGCAAGATAGCTGAAGCTGGCCACATAGGAAATGTAAGTCCAGAATAAAGTTGGAATCCAAAGGGGGAGCTCCTCACATGAAATCAGGCACCTAGAAGGAATATGGAACTTTACAAGGGGTAGGAATTCTCACTCTTCCTAGCTCCTCTTCCTCCTCTTCCTCTCCCCGCCTCCTTCTCCTGTCCCAGTCTTGGGTCTTGAACTCAGGGCCAGGGCACTGTCCCTGAGCTTATTTTTGTTCAAGGCTAGCACTCTACCACTTGAGCCACAGCACCACTTCTGGCCTTTCCTGTTTATATGGTTCTGAGGACTCAAACTCAGGGCTTCATGCATATCAGGCAAGCACTCTACCACTAAGATACATCTCCAGTCCTGACTAGCTGCTTCTAAATGGAAGCATTTTTGTGACTACCATTTATACTTCATTTCTGCACATTCTACATCTCCCTTTCTACAGTCTTGAAACTTCTGTCTCTAGATGCTGAGCTTTTAGAGCCTTCTTTGTGCTTGAGATAGAGGGCTAGCACCTAACCCACAATCTCACATAGGGTCTGTATGATCCATAACAGGTTTGCATTCTATATAACTTCATTTTCAGTACTGAGGATGGAGCTCAGGGTCTCGAATATTCTAGGCAAACTGTCTATCCCCAGGCTAGGGGACATATCCAACCACTGGAGCAGGTTTGATTCTGTCAAGGAGGTGGCTGTAGGCTGAACAGTATCTAGACTCAAATATTAGTGCAACCATTAGCAGCCTGGTTGTCAGGTGCTACAGATAATGAGATGCAAGACCACCACCATTCCCCAAAACACACAAGGACCCAGGCTGGGGTTCCCCTAGCAACCTTCCCCTTTACTCCCACAGAGGCTTTCTTCCTAGTGGAGGGATTGCTGTTAGTTGGACGAGACAGTGATGCCAGGTAATCTTCACACCTTTGGTACCTTTCTTCCCCCTTGCCTTAGTACCTCTGCTTCTCTAAAATGCTCATACTGGGTCTGTGGGCTGTCTCTCAGGACCACTCCTGCCTAGGCAGCAATACGGACTGACCTTTGAGCAGATCTACAAACTGGAAGTCAAAGGGAATGTTGTTCTTCTTGGCGAAGATGTAGACGGCGCGGCAGGGTGCTGACAGCAGATCCATGAACAGCTCCATACCTATTCCAACCCTCGCGACAGCCCCACTGCCACAGCCGGCCAGTCATAAACCTGAGCCTGTGCCCAGCCGGACCCCCTTGGCCCAGCTGCCCTTTCTGATCTGAGCCCCACATTCTAGAACTTCTTATTTACCTTGGTGTTGCCACGAAGGCAGGAAGCCTGGAATCCTCACAGTAGCAGCAAGGATTCTGAGGAGATCTAGAAAGGGGAAAGGGCTTTGAGTAAGTGCTGGCGGGGTAGATTGGGGGCTCCCGTGTGTGCTCATAGTTGTCTCCCAGACACTATTTGTCTGAAGATTCATGCCCGAGCATCTGCAGCGCTAGTCCTTCAATGCAGAGCTACCACCCTACCCCTGGGCCTGGGCGTTGTTCCTGAGCTCTTCAGCTCAAGTCTACCATCCTACCCTTGAGCCACAGCCCCACTTCCTGTATTCTAGGGGTTAATTGGAGATAAGAGTCCAGGCTGACTTTAAACAGCACCTGACAGGCAGATCTCAGCCTCTTGAGTGGCTAGGATTACAGGCGTGAGCCACCGTGCCAGGCTTTCTTGGACACTTTTTGCTCAAGGCTAGCACTCTGCCACTTGAGCCACAGTGCCATTTCTGACTTTTTCTGTGTATGTGGTTCCGGGTAATCGAACCTAGGACTTCATGCTAAGCGAGCACACTACCCCTAGGCCATGCTCCCTGCCTGGAGAATTGTTTTTCTGAAAAGGACCGCCTTTGGCCAGGTGGCTAGGCCCTTGTTAATTATATTTTAGTTAATGTCCTTTTCCTGCTGCATTTTAATTAGGACAGCCTGTTACAAGTTCCTTGAATTTTAATTATATGCCATTTATTAAGCCACATCCTTCTACAGCTTGTGAACCTAAGCTAGGCCAATGGAAGCAAAAGGGCAGGGCCTGCTGGGTTAGGGATACCAAGGGAGAGAGACTGCCTGTCTTGGGTGCTTGCCAGAATTTTGGCTAATGATGCATTATTTTACAGAAGTAAACTTTGCCTTGCCTGTTAGGGTCTGTGATCAAAGGAATGAGTCTGACACAAAAGCGGAAGTTGGAAGTTAAGTTAAACAGAGTTTTATTCCACGCCTAGCATCGAGAATCATACTGACCGGTCAGGACTGTCTCTAAGATGTGAGTGAGAGAGAGACCCCGCCTAATCTTACAGGCTACCTTTATAGACCGCCAGCCATGTGGCTGGGCTGGCCACACACAGGTGGCCAATGGAATTCAACATAGTTGATTGATGGCTGGGGCAACCACTGACACCTTTGCTGTTTGAAGGGGCCTATCATCTCGGTGGGCTTCTGGCACACTGCTCTGACAAGGAAAGGGAGGGAGTTTCCTGGCAGGCCAAGGGGGGTAAGATGGGGAGGAATTGGGGACGTCCCTTTCATTGCCAAGTTCCTTTCAAGTTGGTGTCCTTATTCCTATTTTACACTAATGAGAACTGTAATATGTAATGTGGGGAATGAAAAATGTATTCTTGTTGTAATGTGGAGGATATATTATTATAATGGAATTGTGGAAGTTAGGGACTGCAGTTTAGAGCCCTTCCCTCTCACCTGCTCCCCTGCTCCCCTCTGCCTTGTTTACTCACCCCAACCCCTGGCTTCCCTCTGCCATTGTTACCCAGACCTAACACCTTTTGCCTAGCCTCCTTTCTCCCAGTCACTGTTTACCCAGACATTAACACCCTATCTCCTGCCATTTGTTAACCAGGGCTGCATCTTGAGACCTCCTGGCGCCTACAGCCAGACACAACTTGACTATAGATAAAGAAATATGAGATTTATAGGATGAATCCCCTGTGAGATTTATGGTGTGAAACTCCAGCATGTTTCCTTCTTTAAAAACCTCCTGCTTTGGGGGTCACGGCTTGGCTCAGTAGAAGCACCCTTGCCTGGCAAGCGCAAGGCCCTGGGTTTGGGCCCCGGCTCTGGGGGAAAAAAAAAAACCTCCTGCTTTTGCAGACCAAGGGGGCACTCCGAGATCTGACCTTGGGGTGTAGTCCTGGGGCATCAGCTCCTTCCCTGCTCCATAAACTTTTAACATCTCAGTCGTGTTCTGAGTGGTCTCATAGTTTGTCCACCCTTGAACCCCACTACAAGAACGAACTCTGCAGGATCAGAAATAGAAACAAGAGGTATCCACTGGTAGAGCTAATCTAAAGTGTAACTAGAAAGGGATTGACATAAATTTGGGTGCTATAATTTGCATCTTGAACCTCTCTCAAAAGCCTATGTGTTAAAGGTATAGGAAATGACACTACTGGGAAATGGCAGGACCTTTAAGAGGTAGGGCTTAGTGGAAAGAAGTTAGGTCGCTGGGTGACATTCTCTAGGAGATTAAGGTTTAATTTTGTGGCTGTAGTTCCCTTTTTTGAAGGTGATTGTGATTTACTAGTCTCTTCTAATTTTTCCTCCTTTCTTCCCTTATCATAAAGTGAGCAGTTTGCTGTGCTGTGCTGTACTATTGCTATGCTGCACCCCAACCAAATCAATGAGTCTATCCAGTCATGGACTGAAACTTTTAAAACTGAGTCAAGCTAAACCTTTTTTCTTTAGAGATGAATTATCTTAGGTACTTTGTTACACTGTTTAGGAAGAGCGCATTGGGAACTTAGGGTATGACTGGCCAGACTGCCATGCAAAAGAGTCTAGAAACTTTCTGGCCAGGATTAGGATCTCAGTGACCAGCTTGTGAAGGCAGCTGTAGAAGATAACTAGAGATCTGTGGGAAGGGCCCAAGTGCTTGCTCCACACTTTGGGATCTTGCCTGTCTTTCTAGGCCTTGGCTCAAAAGTGAGACAGATTCCACTTCCCAGGGACAGAGTGAGGCTGGGGATGAGCCAAGATGACAGGTTTTGTTTATTATAGCAAGCAGAATTCATGGTTGCAAGCAAGTTGCAGCCCCGTTACACAGCCACCCCAGATCAGGTGGAAATCCTGCCCCGCCTTACAGTGGTCCTGAGGCTGGATGGTGAGCTTACAGCCCTCCCTGGACAAGCTCAGCACCTGGAGTAACCTCCACATGGATCCACCATATCGCTTGCCATAGTCTCTCTTAGAAGATGTCACAGCTCATAGCTCACAGCAGTTCTTATTGGCTAACCTAGTAAGGACTCAGAAGCTAGGACCACCTCAAGGTGCTGAAGAGCTGGTGTCAGCCTCCTAAATAACTGCTCTAGCTCTTTAGCACTCAGATTGCCCAGAAAAGAAGGACAGGAGAGACTAGGATGATAGAAAAAAAGCAGCTCATCTGTAGCCCTTCCAAGCTTCATTGGCCTCCCCTCCTTGCCATTACCAATCAGTAATACTCCCTGGGGTCCTTTTTTTTTTTTTTCAGAAGGACTCTCCAGATTCACTCAAGCTGAAGGAATACAGTTATAGATTAGCCATATCTGGTCAGAGCAATGGAAGATAGACTGTATATGTACCAACCAATACCTATCACTTGGAGGGGAGGAGTTCTGGCTCCTACCCAAACCTGCATGACAAAGCCAAAATGGCTTACCTTGCCCAAGCAGACATGGGTGGCTGGCAGCTTGTTAGTAATGTGCTACCACTTTAAGCGTCCACTGCTGTTGGTGCAGCTCTGCACCTCGGGAAGGTACCAGTAGGATTTACAGCTTGGATACAAAAGGACAGAGGGTGCCTGGGATCTTCCACATACCCTGCCAGGGCTGGACAGCTGATTTGCTCAGGTTCAGACAATTTAGGTTTCCCCCAACTCTACTCCCATGGAATGTTGTCCTTACTGCTGGAACACTAATTCCTCCCTGATGCTTCACTTAGAGCCCTACTCTGTATCCAGGCCTTTCTCTCTAGGTCTTCACTGAACATGATAGAGGTTGCTTTACTGCATGTGGGGCTAGCTATAAAGTCTCCAGGAACCTGGGAGAGGGTCCTCCTTTTCTTCCTCCTCCTCCTCCTTCCTCTCTTTTTTCTTCTTCCTTATATCCATTATATGAATCTTCTTTTTCTTTTCTCTTTTTGGGCTCATGCTAGGACTTTAATTAGGGCACTGCCTCTTAGCTTTTTCCACTCAATGCTGGCACTCTAACACTTGAGCGACAGCTCCACTTCCAGCTTTTTGCTGTATAATTGGAGAGAAGAGTCTTACAGAATTCTTACCTGGACTGCTTCTAACCATGATCCTCAAATCTCAGCCTCCTGAGTAGCTAGGATTATAGACATGAGCCACTGGTGCCCAGATAAGGATCCTTCTTAATGGATTGACCTTGAATTCCTAGCATTATCTCTTTTTTGCCAGTCTTGAATTGAGGGAAATGGTCCTTGAGTTTTCTCAAGGCTAACACTCTACCACTTGAGTCACAGCACCACTTCCAGCTTTTTCTGTGCATGCAGTACCAAGGAGTCAAACTCAGGGCTTCATGCATGCTAGGCAAGCACTCTACCAAGTCACACTCCAGGCTCCCCTAGCATTAATTCTTATTTTCCACCCTTAGGCAGTCCCTGGGAAGTGGTGATATTATCCACATTTTATTTTTTAATGTAAATGCCTTTTAAGAATTTGGAAATTTGGGGACTATAAATAATTGAAAGGGAAAAACTTTTACAAATAGTTTTACAAGTTTTTAGATTTTTATAAGGTTATCTACAAACCCTGACATAAGTTAACACAGCACACATATACTAGTGCCAGAAAATGTCACAATAGTTTAGAGGAAAAATCCAGGTACAAGGTCTTGTGAATCTTGCCATGAGCACAGAATGTTCCTATTTCCTAACAATGGCTGGAATTTGAAGTGGAGCTTGACCCTGGGTCAGCACAGCTGTAAAATTCTGAAAGGATATTTTGGGAGTGGCTGACATTGTTGTCCAGGATTAGCTGAGTGCTGTATATCCAGCCTTGGCCTGCAGCTCCAGCCAACACAGGCTAGCTAGGTGCTGGCCTCCCCAGTCTTAGTCCTAAGGGATTCCTAGATTCAGCCTCTGCCTCTGAGCTGAGCAGGCTCAGATTACCAATCTAGGAGTCAGCTTTTTCCTTTAGTGTCTCTGCTAATATCCTACAACCTTCAGCCCTAATCAGGGGTCAGGACTAACTCACCAGTATAGCAGGAAGTTGCTATCTCTGAGGAAAAGCACCATTCCCAGGGAAACTTCAGGAACTCAGCAATCAGGGGTAGCCTGGGTAAGTGGACAAGAAGGGAGACTCAGAGCAGGGCCTGGCCACAAGTTCTCCCTAGGGCCAGGGCTAGCCCAGCTTACCAGTCAGCTGCCTATGCATCCCAATAGGGGATGGACACTTTCTAGGCAAAATGCAGAGGGCATGACAAGTTCAAGTTCAAGAGCTGTTCAACCTCCATCTCTGCATCTTCTACCTGCCCTTAGCTTGACTCCCATTCAGATGAGCCTCTGAAGGGCTCTTATCAGTCCCTTTGGATCAGTGTCTGCTCCCTAAAAATGAGGCCAGAGTTCTGTATCCTTTCCTGAAGTCCATTTCCCCCATAATTGGCTGAGAAGACCTCCAAGCTGTCACTGCCACCTTGTCCTCTGGAGTGAAGGTGGAAGCAGCTGTGACCCTCTAGGGGGTAGTCACTGTTTATGCCAACTGCAGAACCATTCAATCTGCTCCTCTTCTCCCTCCACAGGGAATTGACAGTCCCTAGGCACCTAATCTCTTCCCTTTCCCAGAGACAAACACTCTTCCCAGAGGCCACATCTCAGCCCACAATCTTTGGAGTGGAAGTGATGACAGGCAGGGAGGCCCTTTTCTGGACACAGTGCAGGTCTTCAAAGTTTTCTTTCACTTAGCTGATGATACATACGCATGTACACACACACACACACACACACACACACACACACACACACACTACCATCACCATCACCACCCATGGTCTCACACAGAAACACATAACCCCACAGTCACACTTCTCGCACAGTTCCTTCCTGTTCACACACTAGGGAACCCCAGACGCCAGAGTTGTCCCAGAGCTGGCTCTCCTTAAAGCCCAGGTCAGGGACTGGAGCCAAGCAGAGCAAGTATTCACTTAACCCTGCTTTTAGTAGGAGACTGGGCCTGTATCTGGCATGCCTAGAGGTACCAAAATCCTTGGCCTGCTTCCTTTGGTTCATAGCCCTATCCCATCCAGATAACCTCTTGCTATTTTGTATTTACCATAACCCCTGTAGCGAAGAGGAATAAAGAGAAGAGGGAAGACAGAAACAGGAAAGGAAGATGGAAAAACAAATAAAGGAGGAAGGCTGAGAAGCATTTGTTCATTCACTCATTCATTCAACAAAGTGTGAGACTCAGACAAAAATCACTAGAGAAGGTAAAGATAAAGAAAAGAAATCCTATAAGTTTCTTAGACTTCAAAGACTGTTACTATTTCCCTCCATCCTCCCTTCTTCCCCCTCACCCCACTGGGTTTAAACTCAAGGCACTCCATGATTTGAGCCACATTTTTTTGCTAGGTTGTTTTTTTTGTTTTTGTTTTTTTAGGAATCTTCAGGACTTTTTTGCCCCAAAAGGCTGCATGTCAGCCTCCTGAATAGCTAGGATTACAGGTGTGATTCGCCAGTGCCTGAAAACATTTACTTCCCTTAATAACTTGCGATTCTAATTGATTGTTTACCTAATATTTTGTTGCCTTGGTAACAATGCTACATGTACCTTTGAGACTTTTTGGGTTATAAGGTTTACTGTGATATAGTTTTATTCCATCATATAACAGAAAATGCAATAAAACTAATAAATGCAATAAAACTAATGGATCTCAGTTCCTTATTGAGCGTTTCAGATCTTCATTATAGTTAAAACACAACTTTTTTAATTTTAATTTTTTTGAATTTTATTGTCAAGGTGATGTTAAATATTTCATAAGGTAGTAAGTACATTATTTCTTGAACACTGTTACCCCTTCTCATATTTTTCTCTCACTTTCCCTCCCTCCAAAACAACTTTTAATTGGTTTGTTTTCTATGTTACTAATTTTTAGGAGCTCCTTTATTGTAAACTTTCATATCCTTTGAGTTATGTAAGCTTCTCCTGAGCACTGTCAAGATTGCCTGATGTGTCCACCTGTGCTGCGCTTATTTCAGTTATTTCTTTTTGGTCAGTTGTGGGGCTTGAACTCTGGGCCTGGGTGCTGTCCCTGAGCTCTTCAGTTCAAGGTTAGTGCTCTACAACTTGAGCCACAGCACTACTTCTGGTTTTCTGGCACTTAATTGGAGATAAGAGTCTCACAGACTTTCATGCTGGGTGGGCTTTGAACTATGATCCTCAGATCTTAAGACTTCTGAGTAGCCAGTTGCACCCAGCTGTGCTTATTGACAAAAGCTTAACGACAAAATGGGAAAGATAAGAAGGTAGAAACAAAATGCATTTTTATTGATAAGCACACCACTTGAGGGAATCTTAGCAATAGGAAGAAGTGTACCTCTGGTACACATGGACCTCTGGTGGGGAAGACTGGGATGGCCTTTTAGGCTCTCCCAGGACGCTCAAGATAAGGCCACAGGCCTCTTGGCACAGCTCTGCTCCCAAGAAAACCTCCACTCTCCACACCACATTGCTAGTCATGGCTGTCTCCCAAACAGGTACAGTCAAGAGCCACAGGCTATAGAGACAAGGATGGAGATACTAAGGTCCCAATGCAGAAAGTTCAGCAGAGGTACCAGAGACAGGGTCCTTTCCACAGTCCATATGCAACCCCTGAGCAGTGTGATCAGCCTCAGGGTTTGATAGCAGTTGGAATACATTCCCAAACCCAAAAGGGAAGCAAGAAATTCAGGCTCTGGTCTCCCAGTTTGACCAGAGGAAGGATGTTGCCCAACCCTACTTCTCCACCAGCTGACCTCACACCTATGTCAGCTACTCCAGCAACATGAGATCTGCCAGTGTCACCTGCTGGCCAATAAGGAAGGCCTTGCCCCCAAGAACTTGTCATTCAGTTGCTGGAAAGCTTGGTCCACACTGGCTCTGTTGAGATCCTCTTTTGCCTCAGGTTTCTGGATTCCAATGACTGGTGTTATCACCTGGTGGGAGCAGAGGGGGCACTCAGCCTCTCAGCCTGTAGCCTGAGCTACTAAGGATATTGGTTCAAAGGCAGTGCCAGCAGAAAAGACAGTGAGCCTCTCCAATTAACTATAAAAAAGCCAGAAGTGGATCTGTAGCTCAAGTGTTAGAACGATAGCTTTGAACACAAAAGCTTAGGGACAGTGCGCATGTCCCCAGTTCAGTCCCCATGACCAATGAGGGAAGAGTAGGGGGTAGGGATTAAACAGATAACTATTGACATGTCCAAAGTCACTCAGAAAATGCTGGCCCAGGTGTTGGGGACACTGGGGAGAAACTGGCATAGGAGTAGCTGGGTGTACTGGGTCTGTGAACATATGGGGGTTCAGCCAGTCTCACCTTTGAGTATCTCTACCATACTATTCTGGACAGGGAAACTGTTCTTGGCGAAGATGTAGACAGCTCGAGAGGGCTGGGACAACAGGTCCAGATAGAGCATGAGGCCCATGACATATTGATGATTTCCCAGAAGGTCCTACAAATGGTGGGATAAGCCACTCCCCTCTGGGGCCAGACAGGAGCTCCGAAGGAAGACAAGACTTTGGGCAAAGCCTAGAGGGTCTGCTTTTCCGGTCCCCCATCCAGTCCCTCACCAGTCCAGTCCCTTGCTGCCAGAGATCTAGTGCAGGCCTTTCCCCTATCTGGAAAATGGCCTTTGTCAAATGGTCAACTCTGACATCCTGGCAATTTCCCAGAGTTCAGACCACCCAGTGTACCTTCAGAGTTTTGTTTGTGGACTCTGCAGCAGAGAAGTGGAAGGTGAATGGGATGTTCTGCTCCAAGCACTCAGTTTTCATTGGGGGGATGGGACATCACTTTTGCAGGTGTGTCTGGCCTAAAGAGCTTTGCGCAGTCCTGCAGCTGCCCTGGGAAATCTGGAGCTCCTCCCAGTGGTGGAGAGGATGCACTCCATCCATGAGAACAGGGTCAGGGAGACTGCAGCCGGGACCAGCAGGAAGGATTGCCTTTCTTCCCCTCTAGCCTTCTACTAGGAGTCACAGTGGTCCAGAACTGGGTGCTCTCTTCTTGTGGCACCATAGGGACATGACAGGCATTAGAATGAATCCTTAAGAATGTTTTATTGTTGAGACTGGAGGTTTATGTTGCCTCCTGAGTAGCTGGGACTCCTAGTATGCCTTACTCTGAGTCCCTGGGAGTTTTGAGTTGGAACATAGAGCACTTCTTGAAAGCTGAGGATAACCTGTAATGGCATACATCTCCAGAGATCATAGAGCAATCTGGTCTGCTAGGAGAACCTGAGACAAAGAAAAGATGCAGCAGGTTTGTTCTGTCTGTAGTTTATCTCCAGCAGCACCTTACCTCTTCCCTCCTATAATGGAATCCCAAGGGGAATCCTCCTTTTGGCTACACTAGTTGCCACTGAGTTTCTGTGGAAAAAAATTTGTGTGTGTGGTGTGTGTGTACTGGGGCTTGAACTCAGAGCTTAGGTGCTATCCTTAGCTCTTTTGCTCAAAGCTGGCACTTTACCAATAGATCCACAGTTATTTGTGGCTCTTTGGCCATTAACTGGAGCTAAGTGTCTCATGGACTTTCCTTCCCAGGCTACCTTTGAACCATGATTGGCAGATCTCAGTCTCCTAAGTAGCTAGAATTACAGGTATAAGCTACCTGGCACCCAGCTGTAGAAAAGAATTCTGACAACACAGTTCCCAGGAAAATCCCTGCAAACTCTGGTGAACTGAGAATTTGGTTGGTATAGGGGGAGGCTGGTATTTAGTTCAGGAAGTTTATCTATGAAAGGAGATGAAGGGGGGCTGGGAGTGTGGCCTGGTGGTAGAGTGCTGGTCTAGCATGCACAAAGACCTGGGTTTGATTCCTCCCTACCACATACATAGAAAAAGCCGGAAGTGGTGCTATGGTTCAAGTGGTAGAGCTCTAGGCTGGGAAGAAGGAGGAGGAGGAAGAGGAGGAGGAGGAGCCAGATATGGAGCTGTGGCTCAAGTGGCAGCACAGCACCATCCTTGAGCGAAAAGGATAAAAGGCCATTTTCTAAATCTCTAATGAAAAGTGGAGACCTCAATTGGTATTGGTTCTTAGGGGTTTGGGGATGGCCCAAATTACATTTCAAACACATCAATATCTTGTCTATCAAAAGCCTGTTCAATAAGCTATTACCTAATGTAGGGTGAGTTCAAGTGAATTAAGTATTTGCATAGAAGTATCTCAGAGAGCTGTGGGAGCACAAACCATGAAGAAATGTAAATGCACTTTTAGTATTTATTAATTTGGGGGGTTGAATTTAGTGCCTCAAACTTGCTGGGCAGACATTCCGACACTTGAGCCATTCCCCTAGCCCTACACACTCAAGAGTCCTAGGTGCTTTTTTTTTTCTCAGCAGACCCTGAGGTACAGGTTCCTGAAGATCTCATTTCTTTCAGCCCAAATGGGAGATACACCAGTGTGTATTCTTCAGTGTGTAACACACTGTACAGTGTATTGTACTTTTACCATATATAATTATACACTGATTACATTATGCTAACAAAGGTCATAGCGTACATATGAAAGGTACAAAGGGGACTGGGAGTTTGGCCTAGGGGTAGAGTGCTTGCCTAGCATGCACAAAGATCCAGGTTCGATTCCTCAATACCACATACATAGAAAAAAAGCCGGAGCTGTGGCTCAAGTGGTGGAGCTCTAGCCTTGAGAAAGCCCAAGGACAATGCGCAGGCCCTGAGCTCAAGCCCCAGGACTGGCCAAAAAAGAAAGAAATATACAAACGAGTTCCACTGTAATGTTTCACATATACATATAATTTGCTTTGGTCAAATGCACCCCTTAACGTTTGCCTCTTGCCCAGGCCCTAGGCTGCATAGCATTTTAGCAGTCCTGCAGGGCCCCTTTCCCAGCTCCCACAGGCCCCGCCCTGCAGGCCCCCCTCCCCCCTTCTTCCCCCTCCCCCACCCCGATTCTAAGCAAGCACCGCCACTAAGCCGTATTCCCAGCCCTCCGCCCTCTTTATCTGTGGCTGGAGTTTGGTCTGGAGCACAGATCTGCTGGGGATCCGCTGGGGATCCGCTGGGGATCCGCTGGGGATCCGCTGACCCCGGGGCCTCTGGGCTGCCCTCCGGCCGCGCGCGCAAAGCATGCTGGGGGCGATTCGTGGGCCCGTTGCCCTGGCAACCGGTGGCGTGCGAATCGGCGCGCGCCGGTCGGTTACGCGGGTGGTGAGCAGCTGCCCTTGCGCACATTGCGCCATCATTGCCAGGCTGCTTCTGGGGGCTTGAAGGGTGGTTTGAGAAAACGACCGGGAAGGGGAGAGGATGGAAGGTAGACGAAAGCTGGAGAAGGAGACTCCCGCGTGTGAAGTGGGGAGCCAGAGTCTGGATGACCCGTGCCTGGTGGAGGGCACAGCGGACCCCGCCTAATGGGAAGGATGGACTCAAGAAAAGTGGAGGAAGGGCAAAGGGAAGAGAAAGCACCGGAGGGGCAAAGGCCTCCCCGCCAACCTGGGTCTGCAGCCCCGTTCTGCAGCCCTGTGCAAACCAACCATAATGATCTCTCTTAGAGTTGAAAAGTTCATGTACGTTTTCTTTCATGTACAAAACGGGGCGGGGAAAGAACAGAAAAATGAAGGCAGGACAGAGAGTAGGAAAAGAAACAAAAGCTGCTTAGACCCGAATCCGAGGCCTTGGCCCTGCAGCAGGGAGGATCTGGAGAGGTTTGTTTTCTCTGGTGCTTGTTAAGTTTGAGCAGAGCAGAGCTTTTCTGGTACCCGCCAAAAATTACCCCTTACCTTTGGGAGAAACTTAGCCTTGAGTTGAGGAAGGAAAGGAAACAGATGGCCCGTGGAAGGTGGGAACCCAGACTAAAACTAGAGAGCGATTTTAAGAGAAGTCTGTGTCCTTGACTAAGAAACACCACAATCCCACGTTAGGAATTCTGCGTTTGATACACTAAATGCAAGAATTAAGGGCTCTGTAGGATCTCACCCTTAATCCTTGCTAACAGGAATCTACTTCTTGGATTTGAGACACACACCCCTGACATCTTTATGTTCATGCTTTATTCTTCCTTCACCAGAGGACTTCAGGGTTTAAGCCTGTAGAGAGGTTTTTCTCTCTACAGAACCAGCCATGACATTAGGTGAATCCCTCCTGTCAGGAACACACCAATGTTTCCTAAGTCTTCTTCATTTATCTGTAAAGTTGCTGTTCTTTCCCTTCCTGGGTGGTTAGGTTCGAAGATCTATTGAGATACTGAAAGTGTCTTGCTTCCTACATTCAAAGAAAAGGCCAGTCCATGTGGCTTTGGGAACCAAAGGTGGGGGAGTGAAAAGAGAAGGGGCTGGAGGTAGCTTGTGGCCACAGCTTGCTGCTGCCCCATTCTCCTCACTGTGGGATAGGAGAACATTGTTGGCTTGATGGACTTACCAGTCTGTTTTCCCTTATTCTCTCTGCTCTTACCTTATGTCCAAGATGTGGATTTGGAAGCTGGGTCTGTCACTTACTAGCTGAGTGATCTTGGGCAAGTCATTTAGCATAAGGAGAGTTGATAATGTCTGAACGAAAACATAAAAACCAAGGCATTTTCCAGGGAAAAGGACCTGCTGCGGGGGACAGGGAAGGAAGCCAGGAATCCAAGGCAGTTATTTTGTCACAAACTGGAATGGCCTTGGAACAAAGCAGGCAGTTGTTTGGATCTCATCCCTTATGTCATCTTCAACACTGCCATCATCCTTCAGCTTTAGTATTGGCCTTGCCCTCAGTTTCCTCATATATGACTTGAGGATGAATGATTTCTATTGGCATTAGTAAGTACAGGAAACAAAAGTTATTAATTACGCCATGTTAACAGTTTAAGTGCAATAAAAGGAGTATTCAGTTGTGGAAAACAACAAATGGCACGGTGCAAGAACAGAGCCATAGAGATAACTGGAAACTCTACCAGGAGCTAATAATGAGGCTAATAACCCCTTGATTGACTTTGAATCTTGAGTGATAAGTTGGTTGAAAAACAAAGCTGAGCAGAAAATCAGAGCATTGTCAATAATAAGGAATTTTTATTTAGATCTACAAATCTTAAGTATTAAAAAGCTGAGAGACAACAAACTCTAAGGAACAAATTGTGACATTTAAATAAACTGCCAAACATGCATTCACCTTTAAAATAGTCTTGTGTTTTTGAGCTGTAGACCCTCTGATTACTTTTTGTTGTGCCAGTTTGTTTTTTTTCATTATTTCCTGTAGAGAATAGAAAGATAATTTGGTCTTTTCCTTGGCAGTAGGCAAGTCCCTGAAGCCTTTTTATACAACAAGAAAGCTAAAATAATTTAAAAGCAAGTAACATCAAAGCCCATAAATGATCCACTAAATCTGCACAAAAATCATCCCCTAGTTTTCCCTTCTCCTTTAGACAGAGTACCCATAACGGGACAGGAAATAAGTGACACAGGGACTTTGCAATGGAAAGAGACAAGAGGCCTCAACCAACTTGTAAACCTTAACATCTGCAATTTTCCCAGAAGCACATGGTGAAAGCATTGCTAAAACTCTTCCCAAGACAAACATAGACCCTGAAGCAAAAATGGACCCTAATTTTATCTTTGCTGTAAATCCACTAATGCTTTGGATTGTTGGGGCTGTACAGGACATAGGAGTAGCCACAGTAGAGTTCAAGGGAAGGTGGTAAAAGCTTTTGAACAACTCCAGTGAGCTAATTTACTCTTAAATTTTGGTTTACTTACTATTGACTCATAAACTCTCTCCAGACCCACTCTACCTTAACTCCCAACATGAAGCAGGAAGGTTCTAGGATTTGTGTCCAAAAAAAACCCCTCCTGTAAACAAGATGAACATCTTGGCAGCATTCTCTCCTGCCCAAGCATGACCAGCCTTCATGTAGATGTGGTATTGGTTAAGCTGAACTTTAAACCACAAGTGCAGTTTTTAAGGGGCAAAAGGGATGGGAACCAGAAAGAGAAATTTGAATCCTAGCCATGCCTTGGTAACCCAGATGAGCTCTCAAGCACCCTTTGTCTGCTCATCCCTGTGCTGTCTGCTACAAAGGATTACTTCAGGGACCTGTTGAAACTTGTGCTTAAGACCTCTAAGAGTGAAAAAAAAAAGGATCTATCAACAGAAAAGGAAAAATGGAAGATGAAAAATGTAAAAGAACTAGAAGAAAAAGAAGTAGGGGGAAAGGGCTTAAGCTCCCTGGCTCAGGGGTAGCCCCTCACTCTTCCATTTTTACCCTCTGCCTGCTGCTGTGCTGGACACTGGGTCTGTCCTTCACTTCTTATACACATGGCCTTTATACTTTATCTCTCTAACCTCAGTTTCTGCTTTAAAGCAAGGCTGCTAATTCCTACCTCACAGAATTGTTGTGAAGATAACACAAGGTAAATGTCTAGGGACATTGCTTGGGAAATTGGGAAAGGTCACTTTAGTGACCTTAGTTGACCCTTTTGGTCCCAAGGCAAACAGTCAGCAGAGAAAGTGACGGGGCTTGGACCAAGCTGGAGTCAACAAAGAGTCTGATTGGGCAGGGGACTACAAAGCCAAAGTTGAATCTCTAGGCCCACAGACAGCCTGCTAGGAGAAAACCCTATGGATGGCGCTCACTCTTCTGTTCTCCTCTGCCCCCCATTGCCTTCACTATCAGAACACATTCTGTCTCAGTGTAGAGTGAGCTCGTTAGTGGTGTCTGGATGATAGTTTAGGGCTTGTATCCAGAAGGAAAAATGGGTGTCAGGGTAGATTCTAGGGACAGGCCTACAGAAGTCAGGGGTGGGGAGTAAAACTCCAGCTGATTGCAGCCCAAAGGATGACAAGGGGAATGGAGCCACATGGGCCAAGGAGAAAACCAGGCAAGTCACATGACCTCATGGCTCCTGACAGCTGCTGAATAGCAGCTTGCTAGGAATTCAACAGGGACCTAGGGTGATGGAAAGAGACCTTTGCAAGCTGGCCTCCTTTTCTGTTTTTCTCTAACTGGAGAAAGCACACCACTAGACACATCACAAGGCCAGATCCCCAAGACAAGACACAAAGTGGTTGAGTTGAACCTGCACACTTCTCTCGAACTCGAGTCAGCCATATTGTACTGATTTGTTGAGCAGTATTAAAGGGTTTTGGCGAGGAAGGGAAGTGAAAAGGTTCCTGGGGCAGGATTAACCATTTCTCAGACACCCATACTAACTAAGGTATCCATCCTATTCCTACTATTTCTGTCTACAGTACCCCTCATTTGAGAACCCTGTGAGCCGTTTAGATTTCTCCTTATCACAGGATTGCAAAAATTTCCCAGCTAAGAATTCTCTTCCCACTTTGTATTCCATCCAACTTCAAGGTCCAAATTTGGCTTATACCTGCACAAGGATATAAATTGACAAAAATAACCCAAAATAGTCAACTTAGAAAAATGTCTTCCCTCGTAATGAATTTTCTAGTATAAAACTGAATTCAGAAAATTAAATTCCATTGCCCTTTTAGGTTCCAGTACAAAAAGGAACCCTACTATGATATGTCTCCTTCTTTATTAGCGTATATTAATTGTACAAAATAGTGGGTTTCACTGTGGCATTTTCGTACATATACTTTGCTCATGTTCATCCCCTCCCCTCTCTCCCACTAGTCCCCATCCTCTTCCCGGATGTTTCCCTTCTCAATTTCATGTCTTACAAAGAAATCTAGATTCTACATATGAAAATGAAAGTTTTTAAGATTGAAGAATTAAAACCCCAAATATTCAAAAGGATCCAGGAGATCTGGCAAAGGACAGTGTTAACTTCTTCACCGAGGCTTTGTGTTTCCCTGTATGTCCAAAAATGCTCCCTGTCTAACACGGCAGCATTTTAATGAGCCAAGTCTCACGCTCCCCTTTAAAAGATCCAGAATCACCTGGATGAGCTAGATGAAATACTCGTATCCCAGACATGGACCACAGGGAAATCCCCCAGATAGCCCACAGCTGCTGGATGCTCCTATATCCAGTTCTCAGCCCCATGCTATACCTTTATCTGCTACCTCAAAACCCCCGCAGGAATGTGTGACAGCTCAGCTGATGATGGAGAGAATCATCACTCAGACCTCCCCACACATCATGTTGGCTCAGTGGAGGCTTAGTATTAGTCCTTCAGCCATGTAGGGTGAAGAGAGGCCAGGACAACTCCCACTGTATTCCTTGTCCTCTCTGAGGACTCTCTGCCACTCCTGCCATCTCGGAGATGGGACCCATTTGTGCCACCTCCTTCTAGTACGTTTGGAATCTCATACTTTCCATTTCCCTCTGCACACCCAGTGCCCCAGATTTTCTTCAGTCTTGAGAAATTCTTCAGCCCATGATGTTCATTGGCTTGCTTGAGCCTCCAGTCTAGATTCCCAAGGCATGGGCCAGGGAGCAGGAACTCTAACGTGGGTGGTTCTCCGGGCTCTGGATGGTCTCATCTCGGGATGTTCTCAGCTTTTGGTAGCATTGTTTCTGCAACATAATTCTCAGTAGTTGAGGAAATGTCTCCACTGGGACTTCCTCATATTGCTTTGACTCCAGCAGTGTCTCCAGAATCCAGAATGATTGGTCTGACTCTAGCTTGCCTTCTGGCTCTGGTCATGGATCAAATCCCTTTTCTTTACCTCAAGGAGGGCCAGCTATAGCCATGTTTTTGCTTCCAGTGTCTTTTTTCACCTTCTCGTTGTTTGTTGGCCCAAACGTTGGCTTTTTCTGACAGATTCCTCTACATTTTGGTCTTGGGGTTGTCTGAAGGTAACCAAAAGTAAAACCATCCAGTTCTGGTTATAGTCATAAGCTACTCCCAGTTGCTAGCTCCTGTTTCCTGACACATTCAGTTGTCCTGAAGGAAGATTCCTCTGGCCCCTTTTTCTGAGAGACACAATAAATACATTTTTTAAAAAAATGTGCCAGTAGGGTCCCTGTAACTGCTGTTCTAAAAACACACTGCAAGTGTTCCTGGCATTTGGTGTTCTCTTCCGTCTTCGGATTTGCTCAGATTTCTCCATAGTCTTAAGAGCCCTCAGGCTCACGGGATGGTTTCTGATTTTTCGCTGACTGTCGAGTGGCCACCAGTTCAAGAGTGTTCTGGGTCACCTGGCTCACTAGGAGATGACTTGCTTCTCCCCTCAAACCTTTGCCTCTCCTCACATCAGGGAGCTTTCCAGTCTCCTGAATTGGCATGGGGCCCCTCTGACCTATTCAGAGGCCCAGCTTGCCACCTGCAACCTCATATTTTTTTCCTTAAGGATATCTCTTCCATGACTAGCCTCTTTTCCTCATTTCCCACTACTTCTCTCCTGAAAGTAGACTCTCAGAATAGTTTCCCAAACTATTCCAGTTCCTTTTGGATTTCCTGGCTCATATGGTTCCCGGGACAAGCCCTTGAAGGCCCTGCTAGCATGATGGTGTGCATTGATATCATTGAGTTGTTTCTTTATCTCAATTCAAGAAAATAGCACATTCTCTGAAGAGCCCCGATTCCTTTTAATGCTGCTGTCCATTGACAAGCAATTGCCCTTCTGCTGGCAATACCATGGCTTTTAATCTCCGGGCTCCACAGTCAGAGTTTAGGAAACTCACACACCTACAGTAGATCTGCTTCACAGGCAGGAGATCAACTCTGAGGGTCAAACTGAGAATGTTCTTTGAGGGATCTGGAGAGATCTCCACAGCCCCTCGACTGGCAGGAGGCTTTGGGGACAGTTCCTCCATCACCACCTCCCTTTGGTAGCACAAGATTCAGCAGCCCCATCGTGTGTTCTAGCCTCCTGTCTTTGGCCTAGAAAGTGCTGATGTCAGACTTGGTTGAGAACAAGAAAGCAGCAAGCCTAGCCTGTCCATCTTCTCCCAGCCTGTAGTCTTCTCTTTTGTCCTCTGTGCTGTCCCTTTGGGATCAAGGCTCTTGCTTCTCGTCAAATCTTAGCATTCTGGAATTACTTAAAAGCCTTAACTGTTAAAGAACTGCCTCTGAGCTTGTACCTTGAGCTCAGCCTCCCATGTAGATTCTGTGAAGAACTGCTCTGGCCAGGCCAGCATGGTCTTCATGAGACTCCCATGTACTTACATGACATCCCCCAAGCTTCAGACTTCCCCTGGACTACTCATCTGGGCTCAGTGTTCAACACCAGTGAATAAGATATTGAGCTACTTCAATATCTTATTCACTGGTGTTCCCCTTTTTCGATTTCAATTTTGGGTCTCTTTCCAAAGTTGTAGGTTCATAGCACATGTCAGTAGGAGGAGGCAAACCACAAAGATGTCAGCAAGGCTGAACCAGGTCTGGCTACAAAGAGATCTTTTAAGGGCTTCTCTAGAAAGACTCCATAGCAACACTGTGTCAGAAACCTCAGGGATCTGAGGGTAGCCTTGGGAAAGGGCAGGGAAGCAAGAACAGCCATTTTCAAGTCAGGCAAAGTCTTAGAGGCATGAGGGAGATGGTTGTAACTTGAAATGGGTTGCCTAATGATGGCAGTTCCCCTTTTGCTTTGTTGGTGCATGCCTTCTGTATTGTGAAACAGAAGGCACACAAAAATGCATACAATTTAACAAATACAAAACAAACACTTGAAAGAATGGAGGAGGAAGTGAAGAAGGAGGAAGAGGAGGAGGAGGAGAAGGAAGAAGAAGAAGAAGGAGGAGGAGGAGGAGGGAGGGAGGGAGGGAGGGAGGAAGAGGAGGAGGAGGAGGAAGAGAAGAGATGGAAAAGGAGGAGGAAGAGGAGTGGGGAGGAAGAGGAGAAGGAGGAGGAGGAGGGAAGAGGAGGAGGAGGAGGAGGAGGAGGAAGAAGAAGAAGAAGAAGAAGAAGAAGAAGAAGAAGAAGAAGAAGAAGAAGAAGAAGAAGAAGAGAACAATGGTACAGTTTCCTGTGAGCTCCCAGGTGCCAGTCTCCATCATAGCCTTTCCCTTTGGCAATGGCAAAGTGTGCCGACCATGAAGGGAGATCATTTCCTGGCTTTTGGCAGCTTTATCACCTATGCATAGATCTCACCATTGTAGTTTGGAGTTGCCTGTTTCTGAAGTTTAAATAACTAGGATCATTTTTCTTTCAATTTATTTAATGTTTTTATTTTTGCCAGTCTTGGGGCTTGAAGTCAGGGCCTGGGCACTGTCCTTGAGCTTTCTCAAGGCTAGCCCTCTACCACTTGAACTACAGCGTCACTTCTGGATTTTTCTGTGTATGTGTTACTGAGGAATTGAATCCAGGGCTTCCTGTGTGGTAGGCAAGCACTTTATAACTAAGCCACAATACCAGCCCCTGAGCTCATATTATCTCCCTATGCCTTGGGGCTTAAGTATTATGCTTGTGACATTTACTATGGTGATATTTGTTCCAATAGTTTATTCTTTTCATTACTGTGTTGCGGACCATGAATGGGTGGATATACTACAACTTATTTGTCCATCCGGTTCTTGGCAAATATTTGGATTGCTTCCTGAAGCAAGTTCTTCTAGAATTAAGGGAGTGGGCATTCATCATAGCCAATATAATAGGTGGTTATGATATATTTTGTGGTGGTTTTCATTATAGGGTCCGGATTTCTACTGAGACTGAAAAATTTTCCATGTGTATGTTGTTTTGTAAAGTGACTTCTAAAGCTTTTTGGATATTTTTAATTAGAGTATCTGCTAGTCAGCTTTCTGTTGCTGTGACAAAATACCTAAGATAATCAACTTATTATGAGGAAAGGTTTATTTTGACTCACAGTTTCAGAGGTTTCAGCCCATGGTCACTCGGTTCTATTGTTTTGAGCTGTGGCAAGGCAGGACATCATTGTGAAAGAGAAGGAAAAAAAGGAGGAAAGAAAAGTGTTTCCAATATACTCAGCAAGGGCATGACTTCCTGAATTTTTGGTCTACCACTGCTCACCTTTCACAGGCTGGTAATCAAGACTTCAGCACACAACTTTTGGGGGACATTTAAAATCCAAACCATCACAGTTACCTATTGTTGGAGTTTACATGTTCTGGATGTGGACTGTTTGTCAATAATATGAGTTGTAAAATCTGTAGCAGGTCTTTTCTTTCCTATGGAGTCTTAGAAAAGGGCAAATGCGTCAACTTTCCTTGATATCTAAGAAATCATCAGGATCGTATTCCCCTGTATGATCTTTCTAGCAGCTTTTTTTTCTATATGGCTTAAATCCACGTGGAAGTAATTTTGTGTGGGCATGGCATAGAAGTCCAGTTCAATTTCTCTTCCCTATGGCAGCCAGCTGTCCAGTCTCCTTACTTGAGTGATGTTTCTTTTCACATAGATTTCAACATTGTCCCAAATCATTTATTGTGTCTATATGTATAAGGCAAGAGCTGTTTCTGGGCCTTTCTTTCTATTGGTCTGTTTCCACCCTTGTGCCAATTCTACTTTGCTTCAGTTGTATGGCTTTATAATACATCTCGGTCATTGGAGCCTCATATAACTATAAGAACTGGGTTATTCAAGTTCCATGAAAAAATGTTTTGGGATTTTGATTGGGGCTGTGTTGAATCCTAAACCAGACTGAAGGGAACTATCATTATCACAATGTTGCCTCTGACACATGGTATAACTGCTTTCTTCATTATGTAGTTCTTCAATGACCTCTGTAGAGTTTTATACATCTTGGATTTATTTCTAGGTACAGGGAAATCTAGGTTCTACATTGAGTTCCTTTACTTACCCATATATTCACTTTATATGCATGAAGTTATAGTTTGTATAGTTTCAGTACATATTTTACTCTGAGAAATGTCTACTTCTGCATTGATACTCGATGCAAGTATTTACATGTACTTTGTCTTGCTTCTGGTTCTTCTACACGTGTTTGACCATGTACCACTGTTATAAGCTCACACTCATGTTCACTAGCGTTCTTTGTCAACACAGAGATGATGGTATTCAACGTGCTGGTATTGGCAATGAATGGATTCTGAAAGGTACCTGTTCTTCTCCCTTCCTTGGTTGTGGTTTGTGTTCTGATTGGCAGAAATTCACTAAAGAATCACCTCCATCATACTATGATGGATTCTTCCTTTCTTGGAAACTTCACACTTGCTAGGCAGCTGCTCTATCTCTTGAGCCACTCCTCCAGCCTAACCCTAAGACTATCTTAGCATATAATTCTCATTCATGTTTTTCTGTTTAAAGGAGAGCCCTATGGCTGGGTGAGGACAAAGGCTCAGAAACTCCACAAAGCATCAGTGCTTAGTTTCTTCTTGAGAAAACAAAGGCAGGAGAGCAGGTTAGGGGAGGGGGGGGATCTCTATCTGTAAACAGTCTAAAAGGAGAGGGTAGAGGGAACTGCTTCTACCTTTTGACTGGCTGTTTCCATTTGCTTTTTCTCTTCAGTCTGGAACTCATAACCCTATGCTTGAGAACAGTATCTCCTGGGCATAACCTGAGCCCCATCAACCCCACACTATACACTAGCAGATTCATTCACATTCTTCTCCAAAGCTGTGTGCCCGCTAGAAGTCTGCTTGAGTCACTATTCAGTGGGTCTGCCTCTTAGTAGAAATCAATCATAATAGAACGCCAATAATAGTTGTCACAAAGAGTGAAATAGTCTACCGAGAGTCACTTCCAAAGCTACAACTCCTGAAGTCGGGGCAGAGAATACATATTTAGCAGGGGGAAAAAATCATAATCAGGTAGAGATGCTTTTGCCCAGGCCTAATATGACATGTTTCTTCATACTTCCCACGTTATGGAAATGAGGCTTTAGCTCTTTTCTGGGTGGAGATTTGAAAGCACAGTTCACCTCTCAGTCTTTGATGCATGTTCCTCCCTGTAACTTGTAAGGCATCATTCTGGAAAATAACTTGTGAGATTTGTTAGAACACTAGCCTTATCATGGGCCTCAAGGTACTGAATGGGAGAGTCCATCTGCATCTTGCCTTTCAGGCTCCTCTGCTAACACTTTCTGCCCCTTTTCCTCCATATCTAATGTTGGAGTTAATCTGTATTTGCAGTAAAAGTGGGAGAGTAGTTGAAAGGAATAAAACTCCAAGTCTTTAGCTTCTCTGAACAAGAAGGAAATTTTTTTAAAAAGCCATTGTTGGATTCTCATGGAGAAATACTAGAACGCTCCAACAGAATTCAATGCATGTCTCTTCAAGGTGATGGCTGACTTCACATTGGCTTTAAAATTTTTTATTATGATTATTTTTGGATGGCCTGGCTTACCATCCAGAAGTCTTAAGAGCTCTTGAAGTTTAAAGCGGGCTTGAAGATAATCTGGGACCATGAAAGAGCAACTGCAGATGGCAGCTTCTCTGGTAGCTAAAATGGTTGGAATGTGTCACAGCTCCTTTTTCTTTTTCCTTGCCATTGGCATCAATGTGTTGAGGAAAATCATGTGATACCCCTGTGCCCTCACAGGTTGACTGGCGAACACAGTTGACCAAGTCCTCCTAGGAAAATGGAACCAGACTGTGCACATATGGCAGGCAGGGAAGTAGGCCAAAGGTGAAACTGAGGGCAGCAGAAAGCAATGGGGGGCGGGGGTGGGGGGGGAGAGTGAGAATTGTGATGAGGGTGAAGTCTGAGAAGGAAGGCTTTCAACAAGGGCACTGGGAAAACTCACCCAGTTTCTCATGTCCACTGTGGCACCAAGAGGAAAGAACAGTCCTCCCCCTATTACAAGTGATACCACAGGAGACTTATCAAGGAAATAAGAGTCAAGAGCTCAAAGTAGACCCAAGTACAAAAGGAAGATGAATTTGAGATAAAAGTGGTATTTTTTTTTCTGTGTATGATTTAACAGATGCCAAGGGATGTGGGTAGCATCTGCCTACACTAAATAACAGAACTATATTTTCTATCTGACAAGAATACCAGGTAGAAGAAAAATGTAGACGGCAAAAGCAACATTACCTAAGTCCTAGAACAAATGGTAGAGGAGACTCTGGTTATTGTAATGTGGGAAAGGGCTACATGGCACAAATCATGAAGACTGCTTTGAGTGTCATGTCAGGATCATATGAAAAAGTCCTGCACTTCACAGGAGGAAGGCAAATGGAAAGCCTTTTTGCCTGAGAGAAAAAGCATTTCCCCATCAGACAGCTAAATGACTAAAATGGGGGCGTCGAGGGTTTCCTATGTCTTGTCTAGTGGGGTCATGCCATAGACCCCTACCTCTTAAGAGAAGGATCTAGCTCTATTTTGAGCAAATAGTCCTACCTTTGGAAATTTTCTGCAGTGGAACTCAAAAGAGTACAGAACAGAAGGCAGAAAACAGCTGAAATATATCCATGGCCTGGAGTTGGTTAAATGAAATCATGGCCTCTCCTAAGTGAGAAGATTAGAAAATCTTTAGCTACCAAGGGAGACTTTTTAAGTAAAAAGAACAAAGGGCAAGACATATGTAGAATATACTGCTATTGGATGGTGGAAGGTGTGATCTGAGACCGAGAAAGCATAAATATTGCTTGTGTTTGCATGAAATACCTTGGAAGGGATTGGGAGGGGGTCACCCTGTGGAGGGAGGTGGTACCAGGGAGTTTTTTCTCTGAGGTCCCTTGCCCTGCTTTGAATTTAAGCCAGATAAATATATCACCTATTAATATAGGAGAATTAAGTATGCAAGAGTAGGTCACTGGGAGATACAGGGATAAGACTTCCTTGGTAGCTTTCCCATTTGGAATCCTGTCTGAGCCGTTGTAAGGGCTAGGAGTTCAGACTCCATGGTCATCAAATGATGGAGACTCCAACTCTAGGACTGAAGGGACAGAGGCAAAGTGGACTTGTCTTTAAACGTGAAAGCAACCTATGCAAATGGTAGATGAGGTTTGTGTTGTGCCCCATTCTCATTCTAGAATTCATGCCTAACAGTTTGTAGGCTTGGGACCTGGCTTTTGCCTCTGCTTTCTGGGGAAGCAATGGGAACAGAGGGCAGAATTTTATGTGTTAGCAGCTTTACACCATGTAAAGAGGCTGATACTTAGCTCCTCACTGGGGTGAGGAGTTCAAGAAGATACCAGTGATGTAGGAACTGGAAAACACACAAGCTATTGGGATCAATTAACCTCTCCCAGACTACTGGAACACTGTTTAGATCAAGAGGGTCAGCCCTACTCTATGTTTACTTCTTTAAAGGCAGTGGGTTACCTGAACTGCCAGTTCCTGAGTGATGGACACTTCAGCATGCGTGGGGGTGGCAGACCACAATGAATACATGTGAATCACATTCCCACAGGGAACATATGCCTCCTCCAGCCTCCTCTCTCCCCAGCCTCCCACCCAGTTCCTTCCTGCTCCTTGTAGAGCCATCTAAGAAGATGCCATGCCATAGCTCCTCAACTCTGGGCTGGCACATCAAGGCTGGCAAAGCAGGAAAAAGCAGAGCTCGCCAAAGAAGGAGTGAGAGATTTCACAATTTATCAAGACCTGAGTACAGGCACAGGCCCCCTGCTGTCTCCCCAGGGTCCCACAGAATAGTTATGCCTCTGAGTCTGTATAATGTTCCCATCATGCCCCCATCATTGAGTGAATATGTAGGAAGGACATCTGGTGAATCCCTTTATTTCACAGATGGGGAAAACTGAGGCTCAGAGAGGGAGCAAGCAGTGCAGAGACTTGTTCTGATCTCACTGAGACCAGATTTCCAGAGAAATGGTATAGTGATAGAGGAGAGTTGTAGTTGGTTAATGAAACAGCAGGCACTGAGGAGCAAAGGTCTCTGCAATGAAAGTATGCCTGGTTGGTATGAGGAAGAGCTCGGGAGGGGTTCAGGGAAGCCTAGGGGAGAGTCTGCATAATGGACTCTCCAGAATGACAAGCCTAGAAGCTCATGAGACCAGCAACCCACAGTATATAGAGCTGGGTGTGGTCCCTCTAGAGGGCCAGGGGCTGCTGGAGACATAGGAAGTGAAATCTCAGCTTAACAGAAACTGGGCCAAATCAGAGGATTTTATAAATTTTCTCTTACACCAGAAGGGCATACATGGGGTGAGCCTGGGCAACTTCATGAGGTTGCCATGGACAGGTAGGAAACAGACATTCCATGCAAAAGGGACAGCACCTGCGGAGCCAGGCACACCTGCTACAGTTAGCTGTGAGGATAGTCTGGAATATTCTGTAGACCAGGGGTCTACATCAGATAACATGGCAACATGAATAATAATAGAACAGTGGCATTTCTTAATCAGTGAAATTGACTATCTTCTGACATTTGGAAGACTAACTCGTAGGCCTTGGGCAGTCACAGGTATTCAAAGAGGAACAGTTATTCAGAGGGCAGTGGAGTTCATGTTTTGGAGAAAGTAGGATGGGATAAAGAGTGTCTCGGATAGAAGAGAAAAGAGTGCAGTATGACTTGCAGGTGGCAAGGGCCAAGAATACAGGTCTCTGATCTTCCTTCTCCTTGCACTCCAAGAAGCCACAGCCTAAAGATCTCACCAGCCTAGGGGCTTCAAACTTTCATCAGCTTGTGGGTAGCAGCTTTCCTGACTCTAGTCCTTCCACTTCTACACAGCACATGTCCAGCCTGCCTCTTCTGCCCCTGCCCACAGAAACACCAGCTTTATCTGGGGATAGCCTCATTTGCTCATGTGAGGCCCTGAAGTGAGAGTCCAAACTGGGGAAATGGAACAAGGATGCAGCTATGCTCAGGAGCCATGCAGCCAACCTGGTAGCAGATCCAGGGCACCCTGGGGAGGGGAGGTCAGTGTCCTCATCTGTGAAATGAGGGAGTTGGACTAGATCAGGTAGAGACCTGAGACTCTATTTGCTCTCTGGGTGCAGGCTCTGAGAGTAAGTAGGGCAGAAGTCTTGCCTTTAGTCCTGTGAAGACAGGCTGGGGGCATATCAGGCAGAGCCAGGTTCTGAGCTTGGAACTGAGGACTTGGATAAAGCCCTGTCTCAGACCCAAGTGGCTGGGGCTATATGTGAGCTGAAAGGATGTGACAAAGGGCAGGGCAGAGGAAGGAGAGCCTGCTACACAGCAGGTACTCAGATTCAAGAAGGAGATCCTAGATAGCACACGTGCTGAGTGGGGCTTTCGGCTGCAGCGGGTGCCATGTCAGTCCTTTTCCAAGCACAGAGACAGACATGGGATTCTTTGCCCTTTCATTTCTGCGGACAGCCTGACATTTGCTGGAGATAGACTCAGCAGGGCTGTGGTAAGCTAAGGAGTGTCTTGGTTGGGGGAACCTTTATAGAAGGAGTCTCCCACGCAGCAGCCAGAGATCCTACCCTTCCAGATTCCCTTGAGCTTTAATTCTCCATTCTGTTTCTGAACATCACTCCTTCCATCCCCACTGCCCCTCTGGTCCAAGACTCGGCTGGGTTGAGGGTGAGGTGTCTTGGGAGCTGAGCAGCAACAGATTCGTAAACTGGCAAGTGTAGGAGCCTCCGCAAGATGGAGGGGAAAGTAAGAAAAGGAAGGGAATGTGTGGATTCACGTGGAAAAACTTCACGTGGGCACTGGGCTGGGTGGTTCTTGAAGGACTAGATACCTAAAATGCCCTGCCAGGTGTTCACCAGTGCCACACAGGTGATCTGCAGTCATTGGGCGTAGTTTAGGTTCTTGGCAATCATTCCCAGGAAGAAGTCTGTGGTGCCTATTCAGGGCCCTTGGCCTCTCATGCAGCTTTTCTGTACCCAGAGGGCATCCCATCACTACTTGATGACTCAAGGAAAGGTCTGTTTCTCATTTCAGTCAGAATCAACAAAGGCTTCTGGGGCTATCCAGAACCATCCTTCCTGTACTTTTTCCAAAAGGCAGATATGACTGGTTTTGATTTACTTAGGGCTGGGCCAGTTGAGATTGCAGGCTTACTACAGAGTGGTGAGAACAAATTATACTCAAAGGCATATAGCCAGGCCCCTATAGTGCAGGTATGGAAGAAGCTCAGTCCTACCAGAATCCCATACCCTCTGAAAAAGGAATTTGGCTGGAGGGATCCCTACCACACATTTTCCTAGCTGGTGGACAAGACACTTGAAAAATTTCTGGAGCAACTTGTGAATACTACCAATGGCCCTTCAGCCGTTGTACTTAATGCTGGTATACTGTCAGGGAACTGTTGTGATGAAGACTTAGCCCTCCAAAAGCAGAATGGATTATGTGATATATACAATGGAGTATTATCCACAATTAAGAAACAAATTGCATTATATGCAGAATGGATGAAAAAGCCATATAATGAATGATTGCTGTCCTTAAGGTGCTATGTTATTTCTCATCTCTTTTGCTGTTCGTTATCTCATATTGTCACAATATCTCACTTTGTTATCTGATATATTGGATACATTTGTATTTGGTTACTTGAAATTGGACAGGGAAGGGGGGAAAACCAAGAGGGGGGTTTGGGGGGAGGGTAATGGAGACCAAGACATGTGGAAGGGTATCAATAAAAAAAAAAGAAAGAAAATGAAGAGCAGGCTAAAAAATAACGAAGTAGGAGGAAACAAAATGAAAATCCAAGAAATAGGGTAAATATGATTTTAGTATATAGTATACAGATATGAAAATGTCATAATGAACCCCATTATTTTGCGCATTCATTTTTTTAAAGGAAAGTTAAAATAACTGTAATTTACACTTTAGAGCTTCTATGTTGGGAATTAAACCCAGGGCTTTGAATCTGTCAGGCAAACATGGTTTATTTTTGCCAGTCCCTGAGCTTTTTGCTCAAGGCTAGTGTTCTACCACTTTGAGCCACAGCACCGCTTCCAGTTTTCTAGTGGTTAAATGGAGATGTTTCATATTTTCATGGCCTGGCTAGTTTTGAACAATCCTCAGATCTCAGCCTTTTGAGTAGCTATGATTACAGACGTTAGTCATCAGCACCAGGTTTCTCCCTTGGCTTTTAATTGCAGGTGTGAGCCAACAGTGCCTGGCTCTTTTCGTGCTGACCTGGGTCTTGAACTCAGGGATTGGGTGCTGTCTCTGAGCTTTTATGCTCAAGGCTAGTATTCTACCTCTTGTGGCACAGCTCCACTTCTGGCTTTTTGCTGGCTAACTGGATATAAGTCTCATAGACCTTCTGCTTAGGCTGGATCCTCAGATCTCAGCCTCCTGAGTAGTTAGGATTACATTAGCCCCAGCACCCAGATCCTCCCTTGGTTGAGACAAAAATGTTTTAAGCTCAGGCTGGCTCCAAGTGTCTACCTTACAGTTTTTTAAAACTTGGTGTGTGCCAGTCTTTGGGCTTGAATTCAGGGCCTACATGCTATGCTCTCACTACGCTGCTTTTGGTCAAGGAAACTACAGCCCCACTTCTGGCATTTTTTTAGTGGTTTATTGGAGTCTTAACAGACTTTCCTGTCCAGGCCTACTCTGAACAGTGATCCCCAGATTGCAGCCTGAATAGGTAGGATTTCAAATGTGGGCCACTGGTACCAGGCTTAAACTGTTCCTTTGGAATCAAAAGTTTCTTAATTTGTCTGAATTGCTATTTTGGTTTGTTATGGGGTCACGAGGAGGGGATTCCACGTCCAACCAGAGTCCACCACACAGAGACAGTCTCATACAAAAAGGTGAATTTAGTGGGGAAGCAGATAGTGAACTGACCGGCCAGGGACACAGTGCAGACTCTCTAGCTGATGCTATAACCCCCAGCGGCTCTCACACTGGGGTTTTAAGGGCAAAACCCATGCGGTGGAACCTGGCCACACAGGTGGCCAATGGGATAGTAACATACACAGAGGGACCAATTCCAGCTCCTGCCACACGCAGGTAGCCAATAGGGTTACAGCCCCGTGTTTGAATTTACCTATCACCCTCACCCAATCGGATATTCCTTCTTATGGGGGTGGGGAGGTCAAGGTTGCCCCTCCCTGGAAGGGTAAGTGGCTGGGCTGTACCATTGTCGACCTTCCACAATGGGGCGGGGAACTCTTAGGCATTCAGGATGGCACCAGTCCCTGCTCCCCTTAACAGGTTATTTTTTTCCCTCACGTCTTTGTTACATAGTCCAATAGTATTTGCTTACTGTCCTGTACAAAAAAGCAATGCCACTATTTTCCTTTTTGTTTTTGTCAGTCATGGGGCTTGAACTCTGGGTCTGGGCGCTGTCCCTGAGCTCTTCAGTTCAAGGCTAGCACTCTACCAGTTTGAGCCTCAGAATTACTTCCGGTTTTCTGGTGGTTAATTGGAGATGAGTTTCATGGACTTTTGTGCCTGGGCTGGCTTTGAACTGTGATCCTCAGATCGCGGCCTCCTGAGTAGCTAGGATTACAGGTGTGAGCCAATGGCGCCTGGCACTATTTTCATATTGATATACCAATGAAAGAAACTGAAGCACTGGCCTAAGACAGATTCAAGAAAATGAACTTTCTCTCTTTATGCTGTCTTTAGCCATCTGGAACATGGAGAAAAAGTGAATTCAGGACCAGCTAGCTAGTCGATCTAGCCTCCAAGCCAGTTTGATCCCAATCCCTTCTTCCGACCTCACAGCAATGGAAGGGGGCTGCTCAAGGGAGCACAACTCTGGATTCCCGCCAAAACACTGAACCCGCCCCAGTGGGCAGAGCTAAAAACTGGGCGGCTCAGATTCGTGTTTGATTCCAGAGTCTGTGGCTCCAGGGAATAGGCTTCACGCCCAGCACTGGGCATCACCCAACCCTACCAAACCAATCTCCCTTCTGGGCCTGAGCTGAGGGGGGCGGTATTGTCCCCCTCTAGGCACCAATTCCTCCATAAACCAAGGAAGCGAGGCTGTTGTGGTCTCTGAACCGTTTATTTCTCCTGACCCGGAAAGAGGTCGCTATGAAAGGGTGAGCACTTAACATCAGGGGCCGGGGCGAGGCCGTGCGGGAGAGTCAAGCGGGCGCAGTCCTCAGGCAAAGGTGGAGCCATTCCAGCCCACGTAGGCCGCCTTCATGTCGTGGAAGTTGATGTAGATCCTAGGAGGGATGGGAGATGGGCTCAGTCAACAACCTCACCGTCTCGGAGATTAGACGGGTCCGCCTTCCACCCCTGCCGCTTCCCCCACGCACCTGTCCGGGCTGATGCGCAGACGCTCGGCCAGCAGCCCGCACAGCAGCTTGCTGTAGGTCCGGTTCAGCGCGTCTCCGATCTTGCCGATGCTGTGCAAGCTGCAGAGCGCGCAGGGCTCGCTGGAGCCCCCGAAGGCCATGAGCTGGTCCGGCACCACGTGCACGGCGATGTACTGCGGGGTTGGGGGCAGGGGGGGACGGGGTCTGAGCAGCTAGCCGGAGAGACTCTGCTGGACCCCGGGCCTCTCTCCGAACTCAAGCCACCCGCTGGAGCCACTGTGTCCCCCGACCCCCACCCGGGTTCTCCATCCTCACGCGGGCACACCCGGGCCCAGCACCCTCCCCGCAAACCTGCGCCGGCTTGCCCGTGGCCTGAGCCAGCTGCTGGGTGAGCTCGGAGAGGAGCCCGTCCGGCACCGAGGCGCGGGGCACGTTGGTGTTCACCACGAACATCGGCATGACGGCAGAAGGGCAGCGAGTGTGCGGTGGGAGCAAAGGAAGAGACGCGGCGCCGAAGCCCGGGAAACTGAGCTACGTGACTCGAGCCCCGCAGCGTCTCGGGCGCGACTCCGCCTACCGTGACGCCACCGCCGGTGGAGGCCCCGCCCCACAGCAGGAGGCCCCGCCCCTTCGCGTGGCGTCACCGCCGGGCACAGCTCCTCCCCTCGGCGCTCCTGCCTTGGCCTGCGTTCAGGCGCCGCGCGTGATGTCGGAGCTGTTCTCCACGCTGGCCCCGGGAAGTTTACAGGTCCCCTTCTCTTTCATTGTCAGCCCTTTTTGTGGGACGCGGATGGTTGACTCTTCTCTTTCTGTGTCTGGAATGAGGATGGCGGAAACGGGGCAGATGGACCTTATCTCTTGGAGCTTGGCAGAGTACACGATGCCCAGCCATTCAGCCACTCTCACTGTCTTCAAGGGCTTAAGTCGTAGCTTGTAGGCCTGTGTGAGGTAGGGCGGGCGGGACTCAAGAAGAGGGGCGGGGAGCAGGATGTGAGGCAAAGGTGCTGAGCTTTGCTCTTCCAACCCTCAGTATGTTTGGGGTTTGCAATCCCAAACCCCCGCACCTCTGGGCAGCAAACTCAAGGAATTCACCTCCAGCAGGGCTATGTTCTCTCAGACCGCCCTTGCCTTGCATATATTTTCTCCATTAATGGTAAGCTCTAGCCTCCAGTAAACTGACCAAGTGCCCGCTGAATGGATGGATGCTGCCATGAAGACAGCGATGACATAGCAGGAAGAGAACCAAGTGGCAGCCAGATTAGGATTCCGGCTCTCAGAGTAGAGGTGGAAGGAATTTGCAATGTCTCTGTCATCATAGGACAGAGGGGCAGGGCCAAGTGGAATCGGGTTCTGCAGATGCTGGGGGTCTGTTGTTTCTCAGTCCATGGACGGAGCATTTTGCATTTGGTCAAGTCTTTTAGAATTCTCCAGGAAGGTCCTGTCTTTGGGTTTTTGACAAGCACAGTCCAATTTTGACGCAGCCAACACTGGCCTTGGTGATGATCTTGTAGTGTAGCAAGGATACATGATGGTTAGCCTCAAATGCCACCAAGCCACCAGCCAGTCTCCAATCAGAAGACCTGCTTGTGCAAATAAGACTATTGATTTCCTTCATCTATGCCCTGGCATCCAAAACTTCCTAACTGCAGATGTTCTGATGATGCTGCATATATATGATGTCTAGAGCTGGAGTTGTCCCTTTGAGCTCCAGCAGCTCATCACCTACTCCCTATGTCAAACCTAAGTGCATGACTTGCCTCCTAATGCTGGTTGCCTGCCAGTGAAATATACTTCTCTCCATTTTCCCTTTGTCTTCTCTTTCCCACTTTTCTGTCACTCAGAATGATCTGATAATCAGCTGTCCCTTATCCTGGACAGCTGTGATAATCCTGTGGTAGGCCACTCCTAGAAGGAGTCCCTTTCCTGACCCCAGAGCAACTAACTCATTTGGTCTCTGACCTGCTTTCCCCATTGCAGTGAACTTGAGGGCTTCCAAGCAAAAGACTGAAGAGCCAGCAGCTGGTTGGCCCATTCTCTGTAACAGTCTACACAGGTGACAAAGTGGAGCCTCACCAGCAAGTATCAGGTTACCAGAGCATAGAGGTGGCTTTCCTGAGCTACTTGTCATTTTCTCCTGCCCTCCTCAGCTCTTTCCAGTAGCAGTCACCTTCAACTTTCCAGAAGGGCATCTGAGTAGATGCTCAAATTCCTCAGACGTGGCTAACCTCTCTGAGCCTGTTTCCTCATTGGGAATGACAGTAGTGTCACAGAGGTGGTGTGAGGACCAAGGGGCCGAAATGGTCCCCTTGGAGGTTACAAGGTACTATCACATGCTGTGCTGACCTAGTCCCTGTCAGCTTCTCCTTAGCTTCCATGCCAGGCTCCTGGCATCTGGTTCACCTTGGTCCTGAGACGCATTTGACTTATACTTTCCCTCAGACTTTGACTCATTCTATAGACCCTGGTACCTTAGGAAAGTCCTTGGATCCCTGATTCAGTTCAGTTTCATGTGAACCCAGCACCTGCCCTGTTCTCCAAATCTGTTTCCATATTTCTCTGTGTGAGTTAAAGCTTCATGTTCAGGTAGCAAACCCCATACAAGAGAAGAAGGATTCTTGCGATGTTGCTGTATGCCTGACCCAGTTACCTCTATAGCAGACAGACAACCACCAAAAATGTCCACATCCTAATAGTGGAATCTGTGAATATGTTACCTTACATGGCAAAAGGCATTTCACACATGTAATTTGGGATACAGACCTTAATATAGAGATACCATAGAGTATCTGGATGGGCCCAATCTAATCACATGAGCTCTTAAAAGCAGAGAATAATCTTCAGATGGAGTCAGAGAGGTGTGGTAAAAGAAGCCAGAGAGATTCAAAATAAGACTAAATGGGCTCTTATTGGCTTTGAAGATGGAGATGGGGACATGTGAGGCCAAATGGGGACAGTGGGTGGAGATACATTTCAATGACAGGCAGGCAGGTGAGAGAAGAGGGGGTACAGGAGACACTATCTTGGCAGCTTCTAAGGTGGAGCCAGAGACTTAAGTCAGTCATACTACTGTAAGAAGCTGAAATCTGCAGACAACCTGAACTTGGAAGAAGATTCCTCCATAGCTGACTTTAAGACACCTTGACTTCAGAAGACCCATCTATTTTGTACTGGACTCCTAACACAAACGGTGAGATAACAAATGTGTGTTGTGGTTTTAAGCAGCTTAAAACTATGGTGTTTGGTTACGACTTAACGAAAGCATGTTTAGGACTCAACAAGTATGTGCCTGTAATGGACAAATGTATCAGGATACCCTTTCATACTCACTGACAGCAACATCCATGTTCTGTTTGAAACCTTGACTTTTCCAAAGACTCTATGGCCATAGAGTTTGGCTGTGATGAGTCCATTGTCTTGGGATTGTGGACAAGTGTCTGTTTTGTCAATAGAGGCACCATCATGCTCCTTTCTTCCTACCTGTTCCCTGCTTAGAATTAAACACAACGCTTGAATGTACAAGGTGTCAGGCCAGCAGGAACTTCAAAAATTGAGGCCAAGGAAGGAGGAATAGAAGCCTAAAGGGCCCCAGAGCTTGACCCAGCCCTTTCAGTTGCTTTTTAGTTACATGAGAAAGCAAGCCCTTCTCTATGCATGGTTTAGTCTTCTGGGGTTTCTATCAGGTGTAGATGCATTGCAACTCCTGGCTGCTACAGAGGACTTTACCCATGACCCATGGTAAGGGATGCTGGGCAGAGAAGAAGGAAGGGAAACAAACCATCAGCTGAATGAGGAAGAAGTTTGTCCATGAGTTCCTTGGCAGATCCTGTGGCCAGGTAGCTGGCCCTTTGGTTGACCATTTCCATGGGCTGTCAACCACAATAGAGAGTGGAGGAGAACTAGAGGGCCTGCCCGGCTCTCCTCTGAGAAGCCACCTGCTCTTTCCCTTATCTCTCCTTGATGCTAGTTGCACACCTGGATGGCTTCTCTGCAGGGCTCCCACCCTTTCCAGAGGCATTCAAGACCCTTCCCCGCATGTTCCTTGACAGGCCTCTACCAAGCACTCCACAGGAAAAAAAAACTCAGCTACTCCATCTCGATTTGCTAGTCTTGTGCCTGTTCTCAAGACATCAAATATGAGGAAAGTCGCAGAAAAGATAACAAAAAGCATCCCTCTTCTCCCTCCCTCTTCCTCTTTCATCTAGCTGAACCTGAATGTACAGGACTTCAAAAATGTGCAAGGGTCCAGATTGGGTGGGGAAGGGGTGCTATCATTTAGATAGGTGTCTCCTCAAGCCCATGCCTTAAAAGCTTGGTTGACAGAGCATGACACTGTGGAAGGCAGAGCAACCTTTAGGAGAAAGGACCTAGTACAAGGAAGTTAAGCCACTGGAGGGTGGGGGCGGAGAGGCATGCCCTTGAAAGGCCCTGGCCTCTCCCTTTCCCTCTTTCCCTGCCTCCCAACTGCCCCAAAGTGAGTCATTTCCCAGTTGTGTTTTCACCAGTTATTCTGCTTTGCCAAAGACCCAAAACAACAGAGCCCCCAAAGTAACCATGGACCAAAGCCTCTGAAATGTGACTGAAAGTAAACCTTTCTTCCTTATAAGTTATCTATCTTGTGTATTTTGCCACAGTAGTAGGAAGTTGACTAACACAGGGAGCCAGTAATCACAGCCTGCGTATCCCACGAGGCACTGGGATAGGAGTAAGAACAAAGTAATGGGCTTAGTTCCTTAAGCCTTAAAGCCTCAGTTTCTTCATCTAAAAAGGACATGGTAAGTCCTTTCCCATACATGTGTGTGAAGATTAAATGACAGGGTGGCAAATACCAAGTTCTTGGTATACAGTAAGTATCCGGAAAATGTTGAAATTATTACATGGTAGCCAAGCATTCCAGATTAGATCATAAACTCACAGGGTAGAAACTGTATGGGCATTTGGGATAGAATTAAAGACTGTACTTTCCTTCATTGTTCTCATCTATACTCTCTTGATTTTCAGCAGAGCCAAGATAGGTCTGCTGAGGACTTTTAACACAGTAAGGAAGTGACAGGCTCAAACACAATAAGAAGGATCGTGAATAATTCAACGCATAGTGAGTGGTCTCAAAGGTGGAATTCTGAAATTCTCATGTCTTGAAACACTGAGAGGTATTGACATACAGAGAATACAGAGAGTGATATGAAGATCAGTGGAGAGTCTGGCTCCATAACTCCTCCATATATATATATATATATAATATAATTTGTGAGTCTAGGCTCTGTACCTGACCATTCTTGCCCAAGGCTAGCACTTTACCACTTGAGTCACAGCTCCCCTTCTAGTTCTTTTTGTGGTTAAAGATAAAAGTCTTATGGACTTTCTTGCTGGGGCTAGCTTCAAACCACAATCCTCAGATCTCAGCCTCTTGAGTAGCTAGTATTACAGACATGAGCCACCAGCACCTGGCTGGCTCTGCATTTTTATGGAATAAATTCTTTAGCCTAGTCTTCACCCTCTCATCTCACGTTTTGCCCGGGGACTCTTTCCCTTGGAGGTCAGATAGCCTTTGGGCTTGCTTCTAGTTCTTTCTCATTGTCCACATAAGGCATTTTTTACTTCCACTAGGAACACCTGTGGTCATGACACTCCCTGCCACACCTCCAGGTGGACATGAGGACATATTTCAATGCTGCTTTGCTCTAGGTCTCCTAGGAGGACTTCCATGATTTGCCTCCAAAGACAACTCTGAGTATGTACATGTCGGTGCCTGTGTGCACATCTACAACTGAAATATGACTGACAAAAGAGTTACTTCGACAGAGTAAATAATAGAGGTTTAATTCCTCTTATTTCTAGAATTACAGGAATCAAACCTGACTTAAGAATTCAGATTTTGCTGGTGACAAACTAACATCTGCCCAAGAAATGCAGCCTCCCTACTAAGGCCACCAGAATAGTGCCCTGGTTCTCTATCTCAATGCAAGCGCTTAATTTCACAGCATCCTCACTGCGACTAAAAGAGCCAATGTGTCTTGTAAAGTATACAGCACAACCCCGATAGACAGAAAACACTTCATAAATGTTAGCTGTCAGGCCAGGAGTATGGCCTAGTGTAGAGTGTTTGTCTAACGTTCATGGAGCCCTGGGTTCAAGTTCTTGGTACCATATACACAGAGAAAACTGGAAGTAGTGCTGTGGTTCAGGTAGTAGAGTGCTAGCCTTGAGAAAGCTCAAGGACAGTGCTCAGGCCCTGAGTTCAAACCCCAGAACTGGCAAAAAATAATAATTAAAAAAAGCTGTCAACATTTTGTTTGTGAGACTGTTTCACTTTTCACATAATGAAGGTTACCACCATTCTTGAAACTCTGGGTACAACCTGATGAGAGTAGGGAAAAGACAAATAGTGCTGGTACTACTGGTTATAGTGTGTGTGTGTAATATTGATATTGGGGCTTGAACTTAGTACCTTGTAAGATCCCTTTACTTTTTTTGGTCAAGTCTTGAATTCTGCTACTTGAGCCACACCACTACTTCTGGCTTTTTGATGGTTGATTTGAAATAACAGTCTCTCAGATCTGTCTGCCAGGGTTGGCTTTGAAACTGGATTTTCAGATTTCAGACTCCTGAGTTGTTAGGATTATGGGCATGAGCTCTCAGCCCCAGTATAATTATCTATTGAAAATAAAAATGAAGATCTTCAATCCTTATGTCACGTTGTACACAAAAGTTGAGTTGAAAGCTAAAACAGACATTTAGCAGTAAATCTTTGGAATATTAGAATAAAAACACGTCTTTGAGTATAAAAATATAAATCATAAAAACAAAATTGAATGACAAATTGAAGTTTACAAAAGTAAAATTCTCTTCTCATGAGCACTTAAGAAAAATTTAAAAGGCAAACTAAAACTGATGGAAAATGCTTGTAATACATGTGCCAATAAAGTATTGTGACCCCAAAATATATTAAAAATAATTACAAGGGCCAGGTATTTGGCCTAGTGGTAGAGTGCTTGCCTAGCATGCATGAAGATCTGGATTCAATTCCTCGGCACCACATATATAGAAAAGCCGGAAGTGGTGCTGTGGCTCACGTGGTAGAGCACTAGCCTTGAGGAAAAGCCCAAGTAAAGTGCTCAGGCCCTGAGTTCAGTCCCCAGGACTGGGGAAAAAAAGCCAATTATTCAAGGATAGTCTGAATTAAGATTTAATGTTGAGACTCCAGGAGGCAGCACAGGAAAGGCCTCCTATCTGTTCTCAAAATGAGTTGAACAGCCTGATTACATAGCCAGAAAAGGGTTGTGACGAAACTGTCTGCCCCATTATGGCAAGTCCCCTACAATGTCATCTATCACAGATCTTTTGCTGGGTCATCAGGTGAAGGAGTAGATGCTGTGGTGACAAAAGTACAGTGCAAAATATTGGCTGGGGCAAGTGCCTTCAGGAGTTAGACTCGTGCTTTGAGTGCTGCCTGGCTGGCAGACCTGTGCTCAAGGCAGAGGGTCTAGCAACTGGCAGGCAGTTAAATCTCCCCTGTCCCCAACACATCTTAGCACAAAGGAAAATAAACTTTCAAAGGACTGCGTACAAAGGCTTCTCAGTAATAGTACTTTAGTGCTCTAAACATGTTCCAATGTCCCAATAGAGGAATGTTTCATTACATCTGTTTTGCTAGTGTGAATGCAAAATGCTACATATTTTAACTTACAGAGGTAAATTTGTGTTTATTATGAAGCCTAATGATTCATTTATCTGAAAAGCTATAGACTGAATGTTTATCTGTCTCCCTCCATATATTGAAATCTAATCTCCTTGTTAATATTCATGATACCGTAATAAAAATCATTCATTGTAAGACACAGATAAATGTAGAGCTAGGAAGTTATGAAGTACTTATGCCTATCTGGAATAAACACTTTCTCAAAGACTTGGGGTGTGTGTGTGTGTGTGTGTGTGTGTGTGTGTGTGTGTGTGTGTACATGCGTGCACATGCCTAAATTGGGGCTTGAACTCAGGGCATTTGAATCAGGCTTCTATTTCTGACTTTTTAGTGATTAACTGCAAGATAAGTCTCAGGCATTTATCTTCCCAGGCTATTTTCAAACCTTAGGATTATAAATGTGAGCCACTGGCACCCAGATTTTTTGGTTGGTTATGTGGGGCTTGAACTCTGGGCCTGGGCATTGTCCCTTAGCTCTTCAGCTCAAGACTAGCACTCTACCACTTGAGCTATAGCGCAACTTCCAGTTTTCTGGTGGTTAACTGGAGATAAGAGTCTCTCAGACTTTCATGCCCAGGCTGGAACCTCGACCTCAGATCTCAGCCTTCTGAGTGGCTAGGTGTGAGCCACCAGCGCCTGCCTTTCCCCCACCCACCCAGGGCTGAGGACCCAACTCAGGGCCTTGCACTTTAGAGGCAAGGGCTCTTCTGCTGAGCTAAATCCCCAACCCCTGTCTCGCTTTTAAAAAAATGTTTAATCAACATATTGACCAATTAGGTAAATGCTAGTGGCCAAACTGATTAAAATGATCTTCTATCTTACTGTGCTTATCTCATGTCTATTTTAAATGGACTGTTTTTGAAACTCCATGGAAGCAAAACTCTCCATTTTCCTGTTCATTCAACTTTTGTCATTTGAAGGTCACGTATACTGGCTTCTCATTAGCTTTGGTTAATTCACATAGTAAGGTTCTACTTCTTAATTCTTCTTGACAGAATTTCCTCCAGGATTTTCTAAAGGCCTGCTGTGGTTTGAGTAAATAGTCTTTAAAGGTCATGTGTTAAATCTGAGTCCCAGGGCCAGGAGTTTGGTCTACTGGTAGAGTGCTTTCCTAGTATGCGTGAAGACCCAGGTTTGACTCCTTGGTACCACATATATAGGAAAGCTGGAGGTGATGTTGTGGCATAAGTGGTAGAATGCTAGCCTTGAGGAAAACCAAAGGACACTGCCGAGGCTCTGAGTTCAAGCCCTAGGACTGGGAGCAAGTGGACTTTTAAGACATAGAGCCCAGTGGGAGAAAGTTGGATCATTGAGTGTCTCGTTGAAGGGGATATTGAGCCCCTTGGCCCTTCCTGTGTCCTCTTCTTGTTTCTTGGCCACAGTTATATGAGCAACTACTCTACCAGATTTTCTCCTATTATTATGTCCTGCTACCCCCCAGACAAAAGACAATGGGGCCACACTACCATACTCTATAATATTTTTATTTTTATATTTATTGAAAAGGTGATGAGCAAGAGGTTTACAGTTACATAGTTCAGGGAATGAGTACATTTTTGTTCATTGTTATCCCATCCCTCCTTTTCTCTTGCTTACCCCTCCCCCATTTCCCTCCCTCCTAAGTTGTAAAGGTTCAAATCCAACATAAAGTCAAGCACATACTCTGAAATCTTTATTGATTTGTCTCCAGTATTTTGTCACAGTAATGAAAAGCCTATTAGGTTTTTTTCATTTTGTATACACACAATTCTTTGTACTCTTAACATATATGTACAGATTTCTGTAGCATCTTTGACACTCCTTAAATCTGTAACTTTAGACAAGATACCCTGGACAAAACACTTTCCTTTTTCCTTTAAAAATGTCTCACTGCCTAGACTTGATAGAACTCATAATTTATTATGACACAAGTACTCTCACAACAATCTCTGTTGTTTTCAAATATCATTATTCTTTGAAGAGTGCTTATTATTGGCTTGATACTCAACATAGTGGTATTTGGAGACAAGGTCTCTGGGATGTGATAAGTTTATGAAGACTTCTGCCTTCTTGAATAGGATTAGTGCCCTTAGAAAGGACAGACCTGTGAGAATCTTCCTCATCCTTATAGTCATGTGAAGTTATCGGAAGAAGAGGACTATGTATGAACCAGGAAGTGGTTCCTCACTTGGAAGATTCACATATAGAATAAGGAATTATAACAGATTTTTGTGGGAGTCATGGGATTGAACTCGGCCTGGGCACTGACCCAGAGCTCTTTAGCTCAAGGCTACCACTCTACCCCTTGAGCCATAGCGCCATTTCCCATTTTCTGGAGGTTAATTGGAGATAAGAGCCTCAAGTCCTTTTGTGCCCGGGCTGGCTTTGAACCTTGATCCTCAGATCTCAGCCTCCTGAGTAGCTAGGATTACAGGCATGAGTCACAGCGCCCGGCTTATAATAGATTTTTTTCTGTGGGTCACAGGGCTTGAACTCAGCATGGGCACTGTCCCTGAGATTTTCAGCTCAAGACTACCACCCTGGGCGTGGGCATTGTCCCTGAGCTCTTCAACCCAAGGCTGGTGATTAATTATGACTATCAGACTTTCCTTCCCAGGCTGGCTTTGAACAGAGATTCTCAGATCTCTCAGCATTCTGAGTAGCTAGGATTACAGGTGTAAGCCACTGACACCTGGCTATAATTGTTTCTATTGGTTTTCTGTCAGTTATTTGTAGATGGGGAGCACCAAGTGGTCCTACACCCTATCTGTCTCCCACCAATTGCCAAGCACCCAGTATCACATCTGCACATAATGGGTGCCCAATAAACACTTGCTAAAGGCAGGAGAAAATGAATGCAAGCAGCAAAGTAAAGGGCAACCAGTTTAGGCTCCTGGCCACAGCTTTGCAATTAGAGCTCTGTCGATTGGATGACCTCCAGACCAGTCCACCTGGGGCTTCCAGGCTGATGGGCGAAGTTGAGTCTCTGCAACTCTTTGGAGATCTCTAGGAAGGTTTTGCCTTTGGTCTCAGGGAGGAACAAGCCTGTGTAGATGGCCCCACAGATACAGACACAGATGAAAGGAACATAGACAAAGTGGGACAAGCCTTCCTGTGGGTTAAAAGAGAAACCAAGACCTGGATGTGATCCTCTAGAGTTCTTGATGTCAGGCCCAAGACAAGTTGATTGTGAGAAGGGACTTGTCCCCTTGGTTCACCTAAGGTTCCCTCCCCCTACCCACAGCCTCCCTGGAGGGAAGCCTCCCTTGAGGCCTCACACTGACCAGACCTGAAGCAAGGCCCCCATTGCAGGGAGAGGTGGACCTACCATGATGAATGGGAATGCCAGCCCAACCAAGAAGAGCATGATCCACAGGAGCGACCCACAGATCATGTAGGCGGCAGGCCTGGCTTGCTGGTCAAACAGCTCTGTGGCCAGGATTCCTGTTACTCCAGCTGTAAGGGATGAGGACAAGGGCTGCCAACTGGGGCTCTCGACCTTACTTCTTCACCTAGTCCAAGTTAATTCACATGAGGACCTTGAGTGTCCTCTTCTAGCTACTGTTCCCCAAAGCCTTAAGCACAGGGGGGCTCCAGGGTCCCCAGAGAACCTTATATTCACATCCACACATCAATCATCCAGGTATCCATCATTTCTACAGCCAGGCCCGGAGTGGCCTAGGTTTACTCACCAGGACCAATACCAAAACTGAGGATGAAGGCAAAGATGCAGGACATGGCCAGGTAGGGCATCCAAGGGAAGAAACTCTACACAGATTGGATAGGGTTGAGGTGAATACAAGCCTGGCCCAGCCTTTCCCTCCCCTGACCCCCAGGTACCTGCAGGCACAGGGCAGCTGTGAAGATGCTTCCCCAGCAGGTCATCAAGCAGTATCCTGTAATCAGCAGCACCCGCCGTCCCGCACTCTCAATCACCACACACTGCAACAGAAAGAAGCCACTCAGGAACGACCCACAAACCAGGCCATGGTGTGGGGTCAGGCAATGGGGAAGCTGGGGATTTAGGGATATTTTGTTGCTTCAAGAGATAACAATTTATGGGCCAGGAGTCTGGCCTACTTGGTATCACATACCCGCAAAAAGCTGGAAGTGGTGCTGTGACTCAGGGGTAGAGTGCTAGCTTTGAGAAAGCTCAAGGACACTGCCCAGGCCCTGAGTTCAAGCCCCAGGACTGGCAAAATAAATATAAAAATAAGGGGCCGTGAGCGTAGCCTAGTGGTAGAGTACTCACCTAGCATGCATGAAGTCCTGGGTTCAATTCCTTGGTACCACATGCACAGAAAAAGCCAGAAGTGACACTGTGGCTCAAGTGGCAGAGCCCTAGCCTTGAGCAAAAAGTGTCCAAGGACAGTACCCAGGCCCAGTGTTCAAGCCCCAGGACTGGCAATAAATAAATAAAATAAAGATAGCAATTTCATTAACTTCTCAAATGACTCTGATCAATCAGTTACTCCATTTCATGTAGTTATCTCTTTCAAAATGGTGATGTGTCTCCATCCCCCAAAGAACAACAACACAGTAGGTGTTTAATAAATGCTCAACCAATGATTCAAATTTTTAACAACATGGACAGGGTTGGAAAAGCGCCTACTGCAAAGAACTGCAATCCTAGGGGCATCAGCAATCTGAGGGTCCCTTCCCAGCAGGGCTGACAGAGAGAGTGGCGCCCAGATTCAGACTCACACTAACAACAGCTGTGAGCAGCTCGCAGCTCCCAGTTCCAATGATGGCGTACTGAACCTTCTCCTCCGGCACTCCTGCCTCGCGGAACACGGAGGAGGCATACGCGTACACCTGATAGTGGACGCAGTGATGTACAGTTCTGAGACCAGTCTCTTCAACCTCCCATGGCCCCCAGCTACTTCAGCCCAACAGGTGTAGACCAGGACAAGGATCTCACCGAATCGTTGCCACAAAGCTCCATAGCACTGCCCAGCACTACGAGGCTGGTCACCTGCCTCCGCAAGGTGGGATCCTGGAAAAGTTCCCATGGGCTCTGAGCACGATGACCCTGGCAGGCAGCATGCTCCTCCTGCAGCTCCTCCAGCTCCCCTGCCACATCTCCTGTGCCCCGCAGGCGTTTCAGAGCTGAGATGGAGGAGATGGGTGTTCCTCTTTGGTTCTTCAATTAAACCCTTCACTCCCACCCTCCCCCTCCCTCTCTCCCCACATAGAAAATGCACATCACTGGCCAGGAGGGATCACTACTACACTGCTGGTGGGAGTGCAAACTCGTTCAACCACTATGGAAAGCAGTGTGGCAGTGCCTCAAAAGGCTAAACATAGAGCTCCCCTATGACCCAGCAATTCCACTACTAGGCATTTACCCAATCGTCCAGAAACAAGGGCATACTAAATCCACCAGCACAACCATGTTCATTGCAGCACTATTTACCATAACAAAGATATGGAACCAACCCAGATGTCCCTCAGTTGATGAGTGGATCAACAAGATGTGGTATTTATACACAATGGAATTCTATGCTGCTGTCAGAAAGAATGACATCGCCCCATGTGTAAGGAAATGGAAAGACTTAGAAAAAGCCAGACTCAAGGAACATAAGCTCAATGGTTTCTCTCATTTGTCCTAGTCAGTAGAAACCTTGGGCTCTCCTAGCAGAGATTTACAATAGAACAAAATGTAGATACATAAGGCCATATAGAATGATATTATATGAAAGGACCTCCAGGATATAGAAACAAAAGCCATATAATGAGTGACTGTTGTCCTTAATGTACTATGTTATCTCTCATCTCTTTTGCTGTCCCTTGGTTATCTCATATTGTTACAGTATTTCTCCTGGTTATCTGATATATTGTATATATGCGTATTTGGTTATTTGAAATTGGATAGGGAAGGGGGGAAAACAGGATGAGGGGCTGGGTAGGGGGAGGGAAATGGGGACCAAGACACGAGAAAGGGTATCAATGTATGTGAAGTAATGCACCTTCTATCTGATGAATATAATGTAACCCTTCTATTAATTACAATAAAAATATATGAAAAAAGAAAATTCACATCACTTAAAAAAAAGAAAGTTATATTAAATCTAAAATCTTCTGTGTTCTGTGTCCCCAACTTTCTATAGGCAAGAAACAGGCTGAGCGACTGGCTTGATCCAATGCTCTTTTCACTAAGTGTTAAGGAAGATCTTAGGGGGAAAAAAAAGAAAAAAGAAAAAGGGGCTGAGAGTTTGGTCTACTGGTAGAGTGCTTGCCTAGCATGCACGAAGACCCAGGTTCAATTCCTCAGTACCATATACATAGAAAAAAGCCAGAAGTGGTGCTGTGGCTCAAGTGGTAGAGCTCTAGCCTTGAGAAAGCCCAAGGACAGTGCTCAGACCCTGAGTTCAAGGCCTAGGACTAGCAGAAAAAAAAAGAAAGAAAACACAGCCCAGACGTCCCTCCCAGGGGGCAGAGCCAGGGCTTAGAACATTCCTTCATTGCAAGGCAGGGGGACCTGGCAATGTGTTCCCAGGGACAGGATAGAATTGTTATAGATCAATGACTTGTCTCTGTCATCTCCTTTATTTGAAACCACACCATTAATTCTGGTTGCATTATCCCACTTTTACCATTGTATGCTAAGTTCAGGAAGGGGAAAGATCTGTGTTTTTAAACCCCAGGTCTCTGGTTCAAGTAGGTACAGACTTGATGTGACCCCAGAACTTTAAGACTGATGCCATGCCTGGAAACACAGTTTTCACAGGCAGAGACATCCATAACATAATGGTGAAGAAGACATTCCTCAGCTCTGGTCCTCACTCCTCCCTCAATCTACACCTCCTGCCACAGGAGAAGATGTGCCATAAACATTTTCCAGCCTCTTGGCTTTGGGTTTGTCAGCATATTTCCCGTTGGCCAGTTGGAGGCTAAAGGTTTAGGGGAATTTTCCCTGTGCCTTGAAATTTGTTTCCTTGTGTCTCTCTCATTATAACACTAAAAAGCATTACTAGGTTAAGCCATTGGAACTGTGAGCAAGAGGATTCATGGGTAGAACTGAACTGTTACACAATCCACACCAATCTTGATTAGCCGTAATTCTTGACACCATGAGTCAGCTCAGCTGAGAGCAGAATTGGGCTAGTGAGCAAATCAATGAGCAACATATGGTGTAAATGATTGTGATTTTAAGCCAGAGACTTTTCCCCCCTAATTGTTCTTTGGTTATCTTCACTGTAGCCATGTTAACTTATAAAACAACCATCACCCAGTTGGCTTTGAGCAGGAGAGGCTTATAGTGGTGTTTCATTGGGAATATACTCGTGGCTCTTTCTCTGTTACCATCCTGGGTTCCTTGGATGGAAGGGGGTGGGCCCACTCATCTCACTGCACTACAATTCAGGACACCTCCTTGATAAAGAGCTTTCAAGGTACCTTATAAAGTGATTGTGAAGTTGGAGCACAAAGAGAAAGGCAACTTTTCCTTAATAAATCCAAAGAAATGAAGCCATATGCTCTAATGAGCTGCTTTCCTGGATCAAGGGTGGCCTGGGACCCAACAGGACTTACCTTCCAGGCAGGCATTTGTGTCTCCACAGTCAATGAGGAGGTACCGTGGGCTCTCAGGGAGCAGGGGTAGGGTGGTGAGTTGCAGTACCCCAGGTACCAGACAACTGGCCAGCAGCAAAGGCCAGGCCTGTGGGCCACCTAGAAACTCCCTGGGGAGTCAGAAGATAGACCAGATAATCTCTGTCACAGCTCTGCCCACCTTCTCCCTTCTCCCTCACTTGCCTGCTAATCTACTTGCAGGGTATTGCATTGCCCATTGCTTCTGCCTAGCTAGCTGGGATGTGGACATCTCCTAATGTTCCTTCTACCTAGGAAGGAACAAAGAGAGGGCAATGTCTTTGCACCACCTCAAACGTAGCAACTCTTTCCCCAAGAGTCTTAAGTTTTGCCCTCTTCCCTCCCCCTTTCCCACCCCACCTGGGATGACTATTGCATACTCTCCTTCCAAAGCCAAAATCTTCTCTGTCAAGACCCACTCTCTGCTTCCTGCTCTGGAAAGGATGGCAAAAAAGTGAGCCACACTGAGGTATGGTTGACCAATATGCGTGTGTGTACGTGTGTGTGTGTGTGTGTGTGTGTGTGTGTGTGTGTATCAGACACATGAATGTGTTCAGAACTTCAATGCCTTTTATGCAAAGAAGCACAGGGACTTTGGGGTGAAGAATGGTTTTTTATTGGCTTCCCTGAAACCATTCAATGCATAGAAGAGCTTACCTGAGTCCAACCGCCTGCCCCACCACAATGCCAAGGGCTGTGAAGATGGCTGAGGTCATGGCCGCCGCTCCTCGGAGCTCCTTGGGGGCACTTTCTCCCAGGTACATGGGCTGAATGTTCATGCTCACACCTGAACACATGCACAGCAAAGATCACTTAGTCGCCAGAAGGGACATGTACCTGCTCACTGTCTTCCCAGGCTCATCCAGCATCACCCAGGGCTATTCTTCAGGACTTTGGGGACAGGAGTGTACTTGTGAAACAGCTTCCACCCTGCTCCCTCACCCCAGCCTCCAGGCTGCAGGCGCATGGAATCTCTCTAGGTGTGAAGGTTTCTACAATGCTTTTTTTTTTTTTACAGTCTTGTGGCTTGAACTCAGGGCTTGAGCACTGTCTTTGTGTTTTCTCAAGGCTAGAGCTCTACCACTTGAGCCACAGCATTTTTTCTTTGTATGTGGTACTGAGGAATTGAACCCAGGTCTTCGTGCATGGTAGGCAAGCATTCTATCACTAGGCCAAACTCCCAGCCCCAGGTTACTACAGTAGTCTGAGCATTGAATATCCCTCAAAAGGCCATGCATAGTGCTATTGTGAGATGCTATGGATCTTTGTTTTTCCTCATCTTTTAGTTTGAGCTCTTGGCCAGGGCTCTGTCCCTGAGCTTCTTTTGCTGAAGGCTAGCACTCTACCACTTGAGCCATAGCCCACTTTCAGCTTTTTCTGAGCAGTTATTAGATAGAGTCTCACTGGGGGAGGGAGGGAAAGTGGGAGAAAAGTGTGGGAGGGGGTAACAATGTTCAAGAATAAATGTACTAACTACCTTACATATGTAACTCTAACCCCTCTGTACATTACCGTGACAATAAAATTTTTAAAAAGAAAAGAAAATGAATAATACAATTTTGGGGGGAGGGGGTCAGGAGGGAAAACTTGTAGTAAACAAAGGAAGAGGTGACACTATTCAAAAAGAAATGTACTCACTACCTGACTTATGTAACTGTAACCCTCTGTACATCATCTTTACGATTAAAAAAAAATGCACGACCTGGCCAAAAAAAAAAAAAGTCTCACTGACTTCCTGTGCAAACAGCTAGCTTCAAACCATGCTCCTCAGATCTCATCCTTCTGAGTAGCTAGGGTGACATGCATGAGCCTGGCGCCAGCTGTTGCTGTGGATCTTTAGGAAGTATACCTTTATGGGATGTCCTTACATCACTGGGGACATGACCTTACACAAAACTGTGGAACCCCACAGTCTCTTCCTCTTCCTCTTTCTCCCTGACTTATGAACAAGGCTGTTTCATCCACATGTGATATGTTGCCCTTACCTAAAGCAAAGGGTCCACTCCATTGACTAGAACATTCAGAACCAGAATCTAAAAATACCCTTTTCTCACTATACATTAATTGCCTCAGACATGGCATTGCAGTGATGGAAAACAAATGCAGCCTCTGAGAGGGGTAAGTGGTGGGGAGAAAGGAAAAAGCATGTCCTGGATTTCCACCCTGCACTTTGACCACTACCTCATCTTACCCCAGCTTTCCTAGGAATATACCCAGCACATATACAGCCAGTGAAAAAATAGGCTTGGATGCATGCCTATTACTCACTCTTCATGGTGACAAGTGACAAAAGCTAGGAGGCTACATATCTGAGCACTACATGCAGGGAATGAGACGCTCAGACCCTTTCTTGGGCTGCAATCAGAAACCATCTCCCATCGACCTCTGGCTCCCTTTCCACATATTGGGCAGAGAGAGCTGAGAGGAAGGTGGCTGTGCTGATGGTGAAGGAGACTCAGGGGTATCTTGCTCTTCCTCCCAGCATCTAGGTAAGGATTGCTTGTTTTCACTGAGTATTCAGGGCATGGCAAAACCTGACTTGGTTTGTTTTCCCTAGATGGTAGATTTTGTTTCATTTGTCAGTTCTGGGGCTTGAATTCAGGGCTGGGCATGGTCCCTGAGCTTCTTTTGTTCAAGGCTAGCACTTGTGGCACAGCACCACTTCCAGCTTTTTCTGAATAGTTTAGTGGAGATAAGAGTCTCATGGACTTTTCTGCCTAGGCTGGATTCAAACCATGATCCTCAGATCTCAACCTCCTGAATAGCTAGGATTACAGGAATGAGCCTCCAGTACTTAGCTGCTCTTAGTGACACATTTCCAGTGGATAGAATTTGGACAAACTAATGGTGTGCAAAGCATATAAACTAATGGTGTAAAAAGCATATAAACTAATGGTGTAAAAAGACAGAGCTCCTTCTTGCTCCACCTTTTCCCCTCTTCTTCTCCCTCTCTATTTACTCTAGAGAAAGCTAGCTGCCATAAATCCTCATAGAAGCCCCAGTTGATAGGCCTGAGGCCTCCCGTTAACAGAATGTTAGGAGCCCTTGGAAGAAATTCTCTGTCCTCAGTCACAGCTTGAGATGATGATAGCTCTACCTAAACAGCTTGAGCACACCCTGGTGACAGATCTCAAATCAGAGCCACCTGGTTAACACATCCCTTGTGAAATGTAGGCTGTTTTAAGGTTCTGAATGGGAGGGTTGTAATAAAGTAGAAAATCTAGGCTGTAGAAATAGCAGGGACTCAAGACATGACTTGATAATTATAAAAATATTCACTTAAACACAACTATACTAAAAAATTCTCTTCCCTCATGTGATGAAAACCCAGAAACAGGGAGTTCCTAACATACTCCTTTATATACTGGCTGTCATAAAATTCATGCTTAGAGTATTTCTCAAACATCTGCCTTACTGTTAATGTAGGTCTGAGAATTTTTTTCCTCATTTGTGTGTGTGTGTGTGTGTGTGTGTGTGTGTGTGTGTGTGTGTGTGAATGATATTGGGGCTTGAACTCAGGACCTTAGTACTATTCTTTTAGCTTATTCACCCACGGCTGGCACTTTACTACTTGAGCCACAGCTTTACGTCCAACTTTTCGCTAATTAATTGAAAACAAGAGTCTCACACCTTCCTGCCTGGCTGATTTCAAACTATGATCCTCAGATCTCAGCCTCCTGAGTAGCTAGGGGGTACCTGGTTTCCCTCATTTTTGTACAACTTTTGTTTTTCATCTTTCTGTCTCTTTGGTAAATGTCTATGGTTACATGATTCTTTTAAGATATGCCATATTGTTTTGTAAAACAGATGGGCATGAGTGAGTGATAAATTAATAAAGAAGGGGGAAAAAAGGAAGAGGAGAAAAAAAGGGAATTAAGGACAGAATTGAAACGGAGAGGCACAATGAAGTACCTGCATTGACTCCTATGAGCAGTCTTCCCAGCATGATCATCTCATAGCAGCGTGCTTTGCGGCTGAAGCCGAACATGAAGGCTGCAGCTACCACAAAGATGTTATTCATCAGGAGGGACTTCTTCCTTAGGGGTCATGAACACAGACAAGAAAGGATCTGGTAAGTCATGAAGGGGGACCTCCTCCTCCAGGCATAGTGGGGTGTAGGCATGTGTCTGTGTGTCTGTACATGCAGGAGTGCACGTGTGTGCTTCAACTGGTTCCAGGAAAGTAATGTAATAAATCAAAATGACCACTAGGTGGTGCAACTAAACTCACTTGTGTATCTGGGCATATACTCCCATTCGCCTCCCTAGACTACTCCCAAATTAGTTTTTGCCTGAGTACCAGCATGAAATCATGGGATTTTTTTTTTCTTGCTTTCTTTTATCCTTCAAAGTAACCACTGTTCCTATATCAAACTCCTCTGGAAAATGAAGAAAGTAATATACAATTTCTCAGACTCAAAACCTAAAGAGTAGACACATGGGAAGCCAAGTGCAGTTCCCTCATTGTATATAGACACAACTCAGAACCAATGTTGCAATGTCTTAGCCCATTAACAAGGTGGGGATGTGAAAAATGTTGCCTGTTTCACCATGGTGAAATACTAGCTCCTGATAGCTTAGAAATGCTGTAATCAGGTCATCAAAAAGAGCTTGTTGTATTGGCAGAAAAACAAAGTATGTTCTGTCCAAAGTCATCACCACATCAGCAAAGGGATATGAATCAAAGCATAGGTCTCCTGAGCCTATGGTATAGAAAATGGCAGTAGAGTCAGGCACCTATGAGACACGCCTATAATTCTATCTACTCAGGAGGATAAGATCTTAGGATTACAGTTCAGGGCCAGCCTAGACAGGACATTAGGTGAGACTCTTATCTCTAATTAATCACCAAAAAGCCAGAAGCAGAGTTTTAGCTCAAGTGGCAGAGTGCTAGTCTTGGGCAAAAAAGCTCAGGGACAGCATCTAGGCCTTGAGTTCTAGTTCCAGAACCAGTGCTCACATGTGCACACACACACACACACACACACACACACACACACACACACATGCGCGCACGTGCGCCACTTTCAGGCATTTTAACTGAAAAATATAATCATATACTATACTGGTTTTAATAACCTGACAAATCAGGAAATTTGAAAAATTGGCAGCTCTGAATGGAATGCAAGGTTCAAGCCAAGTTTAAAGAAGTTTGCATCTTGACTCAGATCTAAGCGATTGTTGTGAAATCTCCCCCACAAGCCTATGTATTGAATCCTTAATATCCAGCTAGAAGCGCTAGTTTATAGAAACTTTAAGAGTAAGGCCTAGCTTGAGAAAGTAGGAACATGCATTTTGGGGCTGTATCCTGAGAGCTTTCTCTCTGTGTCTGTCTGTCTGTCTGTCTGTCTGTCTCTCTCTCTCTCTCTCTCTCTCTCTCTCTCTCTCTCTCTCTCTCTCTTTCTTTCTCTTATCTTTCTCTCCTCTCCTTTTGTTCCTTGGCCACTAAGATGTGAGTTTCTCTGTTCCACCACATTCTTCTCACCATGATACACTAAAATCTTGGAAATCATGAGTCAAACAAATCCTTAAATTGGTGTGTCAGGTATTTTGTCACTGTGGGAAATAAACAGCCGACTGTGGACATTTAGGTGGCTTGGTACTTGTGATGAGCTGGGTACAATTTGATACTCCCCTGCTGGAGTTGGGTGTGCCTGGCTGCACACCATCCCTGAACAGAAATTGAAGTGTCACATGAATAGCTCACTTAACCAGTAATGCTCAAAAGAGATTGAATATAGACAGAATTTTATATGTATGTGTGCCGTGTGTGTGTGTGTGTGTGTGTGTGTGTGTGTGTGTGTGCGTGTGTGCGCGCACACACACACATATGCATGTCAGTACTGGAGCTTGAACTCAAGGCCTCATGTTCTCACTTAGCTTTTTTGCTCAAGACTAGCAATTTACCACTTGAGCCACAGCTCTGCTACTGGCTTCTTGTTGGTTAATTGGAGGTAATAGTCTCCAGTCACATGGGCTGGCTTCAAACTTCAAACCTCAGGTTTCAGCCTTCTAAATAGCTAAGATTACAGGGATGAGTTACTGGCACCTGGCTACAGACAGATTTTTTTTTTTTTGCCAGTCTTGGGGCTTGAATTCAGAGGCTGGGCACTGCCTTTGAGCTTTCTTAAGGCCAGTATTCTACCACTTGAGCCACAGCACCACTTCCGGCTTTTTTTTTTTTTTCTGTGTATGTGTACTGAGGAATCCAATCCCAGGCTTCATGCATGTTAGATGAACACTCTACCAATAGGCTACGCTCCCGGCCCCAGACAGAACGTTGAACATGGATTTTGTCCCTTTTTCAAAGGACTTAGTTAAACCAAATTTTAGACAAAGTAAGATGTGAAGCTTATTTCCAAAGAAGTATAAAGAAAGGGTAAGTAGATGGATCATTCAGAACTGGCCCAGAACCTAAAAACAGATGTATCGCTATTTCTGCTTACTGGAGCCCCTGGTCAGTGCTGAAAGCTTCCTCACTGACAAAAGGACCCTTGCTGTGGACAGGTCATGGTATTCAGCTATGTTTATTAGCTAAGCAAGTTTGCTCAATTCATTTATAAAGAAGCCAGAATAACCCAGGAGTGGTCGCTCATGCCTGTAATCTGAACTATTCAGGAATCTGAGATCTGAGGATTGCCATTTGCAGCCAGCTCAGGCAGAAAAGTTGGCGAGATTCTTCTCTCCAATTAAACAGTTGCTAGGTTACAGACATGTGTCACTGGCACCTGAATTTGTATTCTTGTTATTTATTTTTTTGGCCAGTCTTGGGCTTGAGCTGAGGGGCTGAGCACTGTCCTTGAGCTTTCTCAAGGCTAGCACTCTACCACCTGAGCCACAGTACCACTTCTGGCTTTTTCTATGTATGTAGTACCAAGGAATTGAACCTGGGTCTTTGTGCATGCTAGACAAGCACTCTACCACTAGGCTAAACTCCTGGCCCTGGATTCTGGTTCTTAACAAAGATGTTGGAGACAGAATGTAGCTAAAGCCGGGTATGGTGAAAGTCCCCTTCCCTAGAAGAATCCTTTATATAAAAACCTCAGCACTTTCTTAGTTCATATCCTTCTCAGGGACTGACTTTAAGAACTTTCATAAGGGCCAGGAGTTTGGCCTAGTGGTAGAGTGCTTGCCTAGTATGCATGAAGACCTGGGTTCGATTCCTCAGTACCACATACATAGAAAAAGCCAGAAATGGTGCTGTGGCTCAAGTGACAGAGTTCTAGCCTTGAGCAAAATGTGTCCAAGGACAGTGTCCAGGCCCTGAGTTCAAACCCCAGGACTGGCAAAAAAAAAAAAAGTTCTATTTTCCTGACATATGCAATTGTAACTCATCTGTTTTTAGCATTTTCAAATAAAAATAAAAACAAGCTTTTTCCTAACATCCTTTCCATTATCGTTATCATCATCATCATCATCATCATCATTCATCATCATCATCATCATCATAATCATTATCATCAGTCATGGGGCTTTAACTCTGGGCATAGGCACTGTCCTTGAGCCTTTTTGAACAAGGCTAGTACTTTGCCACTTGGAGCCACAGTTCCATTTCCAGTTTTTTGGTAATTAATTAAAGGTAAGAGTCTCACAGACTTTCCTGAGAAATTATATATTAGTTTTTTTCATTTTCCAGAGGAGTTTGGTATAGGAACAATGGTTAATTTGAAGGATATGATGTTAGTTGTTTTCAACCCAAGAACCACATCAGATTCATGGAGAGAAAGTGAGACCCAGAGAGAGAACATTTGCTTAAGGTTAAATGTCACTTGTGGGCAGACAAGGAATTAGCGGAAATTCTACATCATTGCTCAAAACTCTTTCCTCCACTAAGTGTCCTTGAAAGTGTGACTCTTGCTAGATGAGCAAATCCCAAAACATGTGGTACCCACATACAAAAGAATTTTACACAGCCATTAGAAAGAATAAAATAATGTCATTTGCAGGGAAATGAATGGAAAGAACAAATCATGTTAAGTAAGCCAACCTCAGAGAGACATGTGGCACATGTCCACTCTGACATGTAGAAGTTAGATCTAAAATGCACTGGGGTATGACAAATTGTGCAGCATTCTAGATGCTCATACACAGTGAGACCAAATGAGGTTACTCATAGGAGAGAATCAGAATCACAAATGTGTAATGCTTAAGCATATCTTCATATTTATATGGAATAATATACATACTGAAAACTAACTCCAAGATAGGAAACTTCCTTTAGCTTTTGATGAGTCTTGTCTTCTTTACCTTGTAGATGGTGTATTCACATGTGTATCTTTGGGGTGGGGGAGGGCACAGAACTGGAGTGAAAAGGGGTGGAAACATGCAGCAATGGAACTCACTGGACATTGATGAAAATGAACTAGTGGAGAGAGGAGGGGAGGGTCTGGGAAGAAATGGAACAGAAGACACTATACAAAAGGAAATGTACTTGTTACCTGCCTCACATAACTGTAGCTCCCCTGTATGTCACCTCTATAATAAAGTAAATTTAAAAAATAAAAATATGGGGGCCGGGGGTTTGGCCTAGTGGTGGAATGCTTGCCTAGCATGCACGAAGACCGGGTTCGATTCCTTGGTACCACATACATAAAAAAAAAAAGCCAGAAATGGTGCTGAGGCTCAAGTGGTAGAGCTCTAGCCTTGAGAAAAAGTCCAAGGATAGTGCTCAGGCCCTGAGCTCAAGCCCAGGACTGGCAAAAAAATAAAAATATGGGCTAGGATTTTGCTCAGTGGCAAAGTGCTTGCCTAGCAAGAGTCCTGGGTTCAATCGCCAGTACCAAAAAAGAAAGGACAAAAAATATAGTTAAAAAATTAAAAATAAATAAAAAGATGACTCTTGGGGGTGAGTCAGTAGGACATGGAGAAATGACCTGGGCCTGAAGTTGGTTTGGGTACCCTCTTCTCCTATATTCTTAGCTTTCAGACTGCATGCCTGCATCAAAGGGCATTTAGGGGGCACACAGAAAGTACTTACCTTCCTAGCCTGATGGCCATGAGTCCTGCAAGCAGTGCTCCAAAGAGGCCCCCCAAAGGGTACAGAGACACAATGAATGACCACATGAGAAGAATCAGGTGATTAGGCGGTGGCTTGCCACTTCTTGCCTGCCAAGTTTCATTGATGAATTCTTGAATGTGCTGTGGACAGAGATACCAGTTACTCTCCTGGAGATGGGAAAGGGGAATAGTGTTGGGTACAAGGAACGGTGCTGGACAAGAGAGGCCTTCCTCTCACAGGTGGGGAGGAGTAATAAAACCACAGCACTGTAGTAAAGATCCTTCAGGCTGCTTGGCCAACTAGAACATCCTGATTATGGAGGGATGGATGTTCTAAACCAATTGCCAAAATTATCTTAGGCTATCCTTAGTCCCTTTGAAGGGTCATTTATTGTCAGCCTCTAAATCTACCTTAACATCCTTTTGTTTTCCATAAAACAATTGAGATGCATCAGGAATTTTGACATACCTCAAGCCTCCACCAATTGGAAAGCTAAGAATGTCATAAAGACATTTTCACATCCAATAGGGTTTTCTTGATTTGCTACAGCCCGCCTATCTGATGACCCCACGATATTCTCTTCTGTGACTATAAAAATTTGTGTAATCTTTTTCATTATAAAACATGCCATTAGGTCCTCATTATTTTGCTCATTGTTAAAGTTAGGCTGTGAGAGGTGAAATGAGTCATTTCAGCCTCAGGTACAGGGCTGGGCTCCATGGAGTCCCACCCTCCAGAGCTACTCCTCTTTCAGTTCTGTGAGTGAAAAGAAATAGTTTGGAAAGATTTACAAGGGAAAGTCCTTAGAGAAGAATGGCCAGTCTTAGGCCTTCCAAAAAGATGGGGTGGGTAGACAGCGGAGGGTTCAGTGTTGCACTAGCTCTCTTCTGTCCTAACCAGCTCAGGGTGAATCTGGTGATGATTGCCCTTTTGCCCAATGAGTGAAGAAAAGGCCAGATTACAAGCAAGGGAGCCACAGCTCTGTTCTACGACCTGGTTGCTATAGTTCTCCCCACTCCTGGGGGCTTCTCATGGTTCCTAGCAATGTGGGTAAACGTTTAGCCTCCTTTTTTTTTTTTTTTTTGTCAATTGGGAGAGTTCAAACTCTGGGCCTGATGGGTCCCTGAGCTCTTCAGCTCAAGGCTAGTGCTCTACCACTTTGAGCCATAATACAACTTCAGATTTACCGGTGATTAACTGGAGATAAGAGTCTCATGGACTTTTCCAAAGACCGGGCTGACTTTGAACTGTGATCCTTAGATCTCAGCTTCCTGTGTAGTTAGGATTACAGGCAAGAGCCTGTGAGCACCTGGTTTAGCCTTCTTATGTAAGCAATTTAGAGGTGAACTTCTTTCACTGGGACTGAAAGATTATCTTTCCCACAGAAACTCAGTAAATATAGAACAGGCCAGCCCAGTGTCAGGACTCAAAAATGACTCAGACACAGAGTAGGAGAAATGACACAGGAACAAAACTGCCAATTCTTCCTCTCAGTGGAAGAAACGGATTGGAGAAACAACTGTATCATGGGCATTTGGGGAATGAAATCTAAGTTGCTTTGTTATTTGGGTTAAAGAGATGAAAACAAGAGGCAGAGGGAGAGTTCTGGTCCCACAAAAAAGTCTTAGACTTCAGGTAGATGAGTCTGTCTGTATCCTTTGGCATCAAAGAGAAACACAGAATGTTTCTGGGCTAGAAAGTGCCTTAGCAAACCTGAGGGATCAAGAAGGGAAAAAGCTAGTTGAATGGTAGTGGTTTATACCTGAGATTTGAGGATCTTGGTTCTAAGCCCAGCCTAGAAAGATAAATCTTGAAATTCTTATCTCTAATTTAACCTGAGGGGGGGGGAGCTATGAGTGGAGGTGTGGCTCAGTTGGTAGAGTGCCAGCCTTGATTGTATAGATTCTACAGGAATCTCCCTTGGGTGGAAAAAAAGTATAAGAACACAAGGCCCTGAGTTCAAGCCCTAGTACTAATCCACATGTGCATGAGCACTCCTATGCCCGCATCCAATTCTCAAAGGATCAAGCGAGACTCCCTATCATTGAGACACGTGAGATCAGGGATGCAGCAGGACACAGGATGCAGAGCCCCATTGAAGCATCCAGGGGCCTGTAGAGTATGCCAGCGGGAGCACTAAGACAGGACCCACTCAGACAGTAAGAGCAGGCACTGAAGGTACGTACCAAAGTTGGGGCATTGATGATAGAGAGATTGTATCCAAACTGAAAAGTTCCACCGATGCCAGCTGCACAGACGGTCAGGAGCAACACCTTGTTCTGAGCCTGAGGAGACAGATGAGTGACTCAGAGTGACCAATGTCACCCCCTACCTCCCTCCCTGGCAAGATCTACAGAATCACAGTTTCTCGACTGATCTGTATCAGGCAACAGTGTCTCTACTTTATACCAAGATCACACAGGTTACAAGGCAGGCAGACAGCAAGGGAATGCTCTGAATCCGGATTGTCTCTACCTTCCCCTGTCCTCCCCCTCCCTCTCCTCCTTCCACCATTTTTCTGAGACAGAAAGCAATTTCTGGCCCTCTCTGCTGGGCTAATCTGCACATGGGGGTGTCTGTTGTAGTTCAGGAAACCAATCCTCTGAGCTGGAAATCCAGTGGAGTAAAGTTCTGACTCTAGCAGCACAAGAGCTCCCAAGGCCCAGTGACTTTTGCCAGGGAAATTTTTTTTTTTGCCATCTCTGGGGCTTGTTCTCAGGGCCTCAGCACTGTCCTTGGACACTGTTTTTGCTCAAGGCTAGTGCTCTTCCACTTGAGCCACAGCACTACTTCTAGCTTTTTCTGTGTATCAAGGAAATGAACCCAGGGCTTCATGCATGCTAGGCCAGCACTCTATCACAAGGCTATGCTCCTGGCCTTAGAAGAGCATTCTATTTTTTTTTGTGGGTCTTGGGGCCTGAACTCTGGGCCTGGGCACTGTCCCTGAGCTTTTCAGCTCCAGGCTATCGCCCTATCCCTAGGCCTGGGTGTTGTACCTGAGCTCTTCAGGTCAAGGCTAACACCCTACCCCTGGGCCACAGCCCCACTCCCCATTTTCCAAAGATTAATAGGAGATAAGAGTCTCACATTCTTTAGTGTCTGGGCTGGTTTTGAACTGTGATCCTCAGATCTCAGCCTCTTGAGTAGCTAGGATTACAGGCGTGAGCCACTATGCCCAGGCAGAGGAATATTCTTGATCAACATTTCTGGGCTTTTAGGACTCTGGCTGAGCCTCCTTTTTACCTCCCACCAGCCTGGTCTGCAATGAAGTGAAGGGAAGGCACTACATGTACTTGGGTGCCAGAGGCTCACATCTGTAATCCTAGATACTTAAGAGGCTGCGATCTGAGCATCATGCTTTGAAGCCACTCTGGGCAGTGAAGTCCATGAGACTTTTACCTCCAATAAACTACCAAAAAAAAAACCCAACCCTAGAAATAGAGATGTGACTCAAGTGTTAGAGTGCCAGCCTTAAGCAAAAAAGTTAGGCAAGAATAACAAGCCTTGTTATAGTCCCTGTACAAAGAAAGAGGGGGGTGAAGAAGGGAGAGGAAAGAGAGAGAAAAAGGAAAGGAAGGTGGGAAAGGAAAGGAAAGATAAGAAAGAAAAGGGGCACTTCTTGCCTCTCCATATGCAGGAACTTGAAGGGCATGTTGAGTAAAGAACACAGGGTGGTAGGGCCTGGCACCCTGGGCCAGTTCTGCTCTGACTCCCTCATACTTCCACAGACACATCTTCGCCTGGACTTGGAGATAATAATGCCTATCTCTAGGCAGGATATAAAGGATACTTGTTACAATAAAAAACAGCTTTTCATGCTAGGGTAAACCCCCTTAGAGACAGGGAGACAAATTCCCAACTCATTTAGTCTTAGAGCTCTGATATTCTGTTGCATTTTAATATTTTATTGTTATTATAAAAGTGATGCATAGAGAGGTTACAGTTACAAAAGTCAGGTAAAGAGTACATTTCTTTTTGGACAATGTCATCCCATCCCTCACTCACTCCCAGTTTTCCCCTCTCATCCCTATACATTTTTTTTTTTTGGCCAGTTCTGGGGCTTGAACTCAGGGCCTGACCACTGTCCTTGGACTTTCTCAAGACCACCGCTCTATCACTTGAGCCATGGCACCACTTCTGGCTTTTTTTTTCTATGTATGTAGTACTGAGGAACCGAACCCGGGTCTTCGTGCATGCTAGGCAAGCACTCTACCACTAGGCCAAACTCCAGGCCTCATTCCTATAGTTTTTTTCCCCAAGGATTCACAATATTATATCTATGTTTCCCCTGATTTTTTTTTTTGCTACTACTGGAGCTTGAACTCAGGGCCTAGGCACTGCCCTTGAGCTTTCTCCAGCCTAGCACTCTACCACTTGAGCCACAGCACCTCTTTGAGCTTTTTTTCTGTATGTGGTACCAAAGAATCAAACTCAGGGCTTCATGCATGCTAGACAAGCATTTTACCACTAGGCCACACCCCCAGCCCTGCCCCTTGATTTTGAATTACAATATAATATGCTCGGAGCTGGTAGTTGAGCTCAGTAGTGAAGCCCTTATTTAATGTGCATTAGGAGGCCTTGTTCGTGTGTCCCTATGTGTGCACATTCGTGTGCACACACACGCACAGCGATGCTCATCATGGTGGGGTTTACTTGTGTTTTATTTTGTAGGTGGTGGTGATGGGCCATTGTTCCCATGGATATGAGAGTTCCCCTAAGACAGCAGAAGTGTGAAAAGCAGTTCTGAGCCCATGTGGCAGGAGATGCCAACAGGTCTCCAAGGTTGCAGGAAATTATTTAGTTCAATGAGAATTCGCACACGGATCACCTAGAACCATGCTTGATCAAGGTAAGTACTCATGTCATCCCTGAGTTCAATCCCCAGTATGGCACAAAAACAAATAGGCAGATAGATAAACATTCAGCTATTTCCTATGATGGTGATAATTCAGTGTACAAATATTTACTCCCCCTTATCATGGGCAACACATCTACTGTTTTGGGTGCTTTGGCTGTAACAGTGTGCAAGAAACAAAAGCTGTGATCCTGGGGTACTTTCTTTCCATCAAAGGAACAAGCTGTGGCACAATTTTCAAGCTGGTGCTAGGAAGACATAAAATGGGAAAGAGGGAGAGGGACAGAGTAGTGTTTTAAGTGGGATGACCAGGAAATGGGAAGGTGACATTAGCATAAAGACGTGAAGGAGGTTTTGGAATGTGCCACACATCTATCTGATGGAAGCTAGTCCAGGAAAGTCTGTGAGACTCATCTGCAATTAACCAGCAGAATGTCTGAAGTAGAGCTGTGAGTCTGGTGGCAGAGTGGCAGCCTTCAGTGAAAAGCTACGGGACAGTGCCCAGGCCCTGAATTCAAGCCCTGGTACCACACACACACACACACACACACGACAGTTTTGCACACTGGACACCATTGTTAAGGCTTCAAGCATGGCTGCCCCCTGTGTAGTTTATGAGGCCCCACAATTTCTTATCAGAAAGGCTGGACCGGGTAAATTTTGAATTCTAGAATTTTCCAACTCGTAGGAGGGTGTCTTTCCTGCAGGAAGAGGAACCTGCAGGGGCCGGGGTAGATCGCATCAACCCTTAGCCTCCTCTGGCCGACAGTAGACAAAGGGCAGGAAAACTGCCAGAGTGGGCGAGAGCGCCTAGTTAAGTGCAGAGCATGCGCAGTGGGCTTTCGGGAGGCGTAGACGCAGAGCCAGTGACTGACGCGCAAGCGCAGTGGTTAGGACTCGGAAAGAGCCGAGGGCTAGCGCGACGCTTAGCGGTAGCCTTGGCGATTCAGGCGCAAGCGCACTGGCGCACAGGAAAGCTAGCCAGCCGGCTAAGCCCCAGGTTCCAGCGCTCGCCCAATCAGAGCCATTCCCATGGGTTACCTGCGTCCTTGGGCTTAAGGGTAGTTCCGCCTCGTCTTCCCCGCCGCCGTTTCCGCCGCGTTGAGGCTGGAAGCCGCTCACGCCTGGCTCCCGAGGGCCGAGCCCGGAGCACATCTCTGGAGACGGGAGTGCGCTCCGGGGTGAGTGAGATCACCCGGGCGCCGCTCCCGCAGTCCGGCCCGCGGGCTCCCGCACGCCCCGCGCGGCGCGCCCCCGAGGCCCAGCCAGACATTCCCACCCCCGGGGTCCCCAGACCCCGTCTCTGCGGGCCCCTGCGCGGCTCCAGCCCAGGGATTTACCCCGGCCTGGAGCGCTGCGAAGGCAGAGCCCTAGGTTCCCCGGCCCCCGCCCCCGTCCTTCCCCAGAGGAGGGGCACATTAGGAGGGACAGCAAACCCACCGGTCTCGAGCGTTGTCACCCACAGGCCCCGGGTGGAGCCGCCGCCAGGCGGGCAGGCACGCTCACAAGTGCAGAATCGCACACCGCTGGGGGCGGGATTTAAAACATTTTTATTTTTTTTTAAAATTCTTCCGGACTTCTCAGGTCCTGCGTGAAACCTGGAGGCTGGACAAAGGCTAAGATGCCTTTTGTGTGTAGAAGAAAGGGAACTGATGGCGAGCTGTCAGTTCATCTGACCTAAGAATGATGCAGCAGAATCAGCCTGCAAGCCTTCGTTAGCTTGTACTTGGTCTCTGTTGGATTTTTGCTGTTCTGAACTTTTAGTACTTTATACAAGTATCATGCTTTTTAATTTTGTGCCGGTCCTGTGGTTTAAACTCAGGACGTGGGCGCTGTAAGGTTTTTTGTGTTCAGGATGGCGCTCTGCCATTTTTTGCCACAGCTCCACATCTGGCTTTTTGGGTGATTAATTGGAGATTGCATACTGGCTTTGAACCTCAGTTCTCAGGGATCAGCCTCTTGAGTAGCTAGGATTACAGGCGTGAGCCACCAGCACCCAGCCTTAATTTATTTTTATTTATTTATTTTTGCCAGTCCTGATGACCGAACTCAGGGCCTGAGCGCTGTCCTTGGGTTTTCATCAAGGCTAGGAAAAGCACAGCAAATAAATGATAACACTTGTCATAAATTGGTATTTTATTACATGCTTTTTCTGCATCTGTCTTTTTTTTTTCCTTCCATACTAGGACTTGAACTCATGACCTAGCTTTTTTGCTCAAGGCTTTGTGCTACCACTTGAGCCACAACTCTTACTTCTGGCTTTTTGATGGTTAATCAGAGTTAAGAGTCTTGTGTACTTTCCTGCCCCAGCTGGTTTCAAGTCAGATTTTACCCTTCTAAGTAGTTAGGGTTATGGGTGTGAGTCACTGGTGTCCAGCTTTTTTCTGCATCTCTTGAAATGACTTATGGATATTTTATTTTTTTATTTATTTTATTTTATTTATTTATTTTTTTTGCCAGTCCTGGGCTTGTGCTCAGGGCTTGAGTACTGTCCTTGGACTTTCTCAAGACTAGCACTCTTACCACCTGAGCCTCAGCACCACTTCTGTCTTTTTGCTACGTATGTGGTACCGAGGAATCAAACCTGGGTCTTCATGCATGCTAGGCAAGCACTCTACCACTAGGCCAAACTCCCGGCCCCGACTTATGGTTATTTTAATTAGATTATTAGCTCAGTTGTATCAGTAGACTTTCTCACTGTAAATATCCTTAAATTCTTGGGGTGTATACAACTTGTCTGTGATACTGTTTTTCTTTTGTTAAAGACTGATAAAATGTACATGTTTAAAATCGTTATACAAAGAAGTTACAGTTACACAAGACAGGTAAACAATACATTTCTTTTTCTTTTCTTTTTTGCCAGTCCTGAGGCTTGAACTCAGGGCCTGGGCATTGTCCTTGATCTTTTTCCAGGCTAGTTCTCTACGGAGCCACAGCACCACTTCCTGCTTTTTCTGTGTATGTGGTGTTGAGGAATTGAACCCAGGGCTTCATGCATGCTAGGCAAGCACTCTACTAGTAGGACACACTCCCAATCCTTATTCATATTGTTATTGTGGCTACAAATACATTCTTGGTTTTGTCTGCATATATTTCATTTAGCAAGTTTTTTTTTCTTTCAAGACAGCTATTGCCATTTCTTCCTTTAATAAGGGGGCATGATAGACTAATAAATTATACTGTGACGACTGATGTAGGCAAAAATAAACAACTCCTAGCTCACTCCATCCACAAAAATTATTCCAGATCTGCACAAACTTAATGTGAGACACAATATTTTAGGAAAAAGTACAGGCTATTTTTGCAACTTAAATGTAAGAATAAACCATATAGTTTTCTTACGTAGACTTGGCATCATTAAAATTAAAAATCTGTCAAAAGACATCATAAAAAGATGAAACTGGAGCTGGGAGTTTGGCCTAATGGTAGAGTGCTTGCCTAGCATACATGAAGCCCAAGATTCGATTTCTCAGTACCACATGCATAGAAAAAAGCCGGAAGTGATGCTGAGGCTCAATTGGGAGAGCTCTAGCTTGGAGAAAGTCCAAAGACAGTGCTCAAGCCCTGAGCTCAACCCCAAGACTGGGGGGGGGAAAAGATGAAACTAAAAGCTACTGAGGAACTGAAGCATATGACCTACAAACTACTAGTATTTAGAATTGGTGTTAGAACACAAAGAAATCCTGCAGTAGACATGTGGCTTGAGTGATAAAGTGCCTGCCTCGCTAGTGCTCCTTTCTTGAGTTAAAACCCCAGTGCCACCAAAAACCTTAAATTAAAAAATACTGTTAAACAAAAACAAAATAAAGAAGCTACACCTATACACCAAATACTTGCTGCATAGTTTAGTGGCAATCCCCTGAAATTCCAGCACTCAGGAGGCTGAGACAGGAAGATCACAACTTTGAAGCCAGTTTAGACTACATAGCCAAAGCCATATCTCAGAAACAAGACATTATTCCTAATATTACCAGGAAACAAAAATGGAGCTAGGCTTTACATAGGGAATTTACAGATGATGAAACAGAATGCATGGGGAAAATAGTGAAAATATGTTGCTATGGCTTATAGTTTATACCCCAATTGTATGCTGGAAGTGTGGCAATAGGGAGATAGTGGAAGGTTTAAGATGTGGTATCTACCCAGGCACATATGGCTCATGCCTGTAATTCTAGCATAACTCAGGAGGTGGAGACCTGGAGCTTCATGTTTCAAAGCCAGTCTGGGCAGTAAAATCTTCAAAGATCCATCTCCAATTAACTACCAAAAAAAAAGCCAGCTTGGATTCCCTAAAAAAATATAAAGAAAGAAAAGAAAAGAAATCCATCACCTTTAAAAGTCATACAGTGAGTTGATTGTGATGATATACTGGGCCTATGATTCCCCTTTTTGCCCCCCCCCCCCCCGCCACACACACACACACACACACACACACACACACACACACACACACACACACACACACGCACAGAGAGAAGACAGGAGGCAGTAGATAGCCCTGGCCAAAAAAGAAAAGAAAAGCTGGCTCACCAGTGGCTCATACCTGTAATCTTAACTACTCCGGAGGCTGAGATATGAGAATCTCCATTTGAAGTCAGCCCAGGAAAGGTCCTGAGACTCATTAGAGTCCAGTTAAATAGCACAAAAGCTGGAAATGAAACTGTGATCCAAATGGTAGTGTACCAGCCATGAGTGAAAAAGCTAGGAGACAATACCCAGGCCCTGACTTCAAACCCTTCCCCCACAAAAAACAAGGGACCCCAGCTTTTGTTTTGAATCAAAAGGAATGAAAATTGAGAAATAAATTATAGTACATATATATTTATTTGTCAGTCATGGCACTTGAATTATGAGCTTTTTTATGTTCAAAGCTAGCACTCTTGTCACTTTGAGCTACAGTTCCACTCCTATTTTCTTTTTTTTTCTTGTCGGTCATGGGACTTGAACTCTGGGCCTGGGTATTGTCCCTGAGCTCTTCAGCTCAAGGCTACCACCCTACCCCTTGAGCTACAGTGCCACTTAACTATTTTCTGGTGGTCAACTGGAGATAAGAATCTCAGACTTCAGTGCCTGGGCTTGCTTTGAACCACAATGCTCAGATTTCAGCCTCCTGAGTAGGTAGGATTACAGGCGTGAGCCACCTTCCCCAGCTCCACTCCTGGTTTTTAAGGTGGTTAATTGGAGATAAGAGTCTCATTCATGATGACACTATGAACTATGAGTCATATGAACTATGACAGCCTGAAAACGGGAGCTGCTTTTCAAATGGGCAAATCTGACCTGGCTGATTGGTCCTGACTGGGGGGCGGGAGAAGCCTTGCTGGCCTCACACCAGCTAGAGCATAACAAGAATTCCAGATTTCTAACTTTTTGCTTCCTGCATCTGAGTCTTACCCTGTTTCCTAGATGAGTTTACCCTTGCCGCACCCTAGGGCCCCTTCTCTGCAGATGGGGAAACAGGCCCAGAAATGGCAGGGCCCTGCCCCTAGTGTGTTTTGAGAACCTGTTCCTGGGTTATGGAAGGAAGCTTACACCAAAAACAGTCCATCCAGAGCCAGTTACCAGTGACTCACACTCATAATACTGGGTCCTCAGGCATCGATCTGGAGGATCCAGTAGGAAAGTCCTCCAGACTCCATCTCCAAAATAACCAATGAAAAGCTGGGCTGAAGGCATACATAGCTCAAGTGGTAGAGTGACAGCTAAGTTTAAGCAAACCAGGTGAGTGTTGGGCCTGATTTCAAGAACTGGTACAAGCAAAGAAAAAATAAGTCTGTCCTAGATTACTTGAGTTAAAAACAAAAAACTACAAAAAATAGTAAAATATAAAAACAAATTAATGTTTTATAGACCCTGGGAAAAAGAATTTTTAGCAAAGTACAAACATTTAAAGCATTCCTTTCTTTAATTTTGTAATTATTTACTGTGGAATAGCTCAGGATGTCAGTTCTAAGTAACAGAATTTATAACTGTGTGTGGAAATGTAACTTGGATTATAAAATTCTTGCTTTAATAAAATTACTTAAACAGAAAAAAAAAGTCTATGCAATGAAACGGATTGGCAATAATGATACTCACCTGGCCCACATCCACCTGCACCTCACCTGAACTCACCTGCATCTCTGCAGGGGATTACCAGGGTCTCACATCTTGCCTGATGTGAGAGGTGTCCATGGGACAGGTGAATCTTGGTGGTTGTCCCTGGCAGAATCCTGGGGACCCCTTTAGCCTATGGTGGGCTCTGCTTGTCTTTGTGACAGCCGCCTTGGATTTCCCTGCTGCCGCCAAGACTTGCTCCAGTCACTAGGGGGCGACAGAGTCCAAACTCTGCAGCAGTTGGCCTTGCTGCACTCTATATCCTCCAAAAGACAAAGGTCAGCACTGTGTGTGTGTGTGCGTGTGTGTATGTGTGTGTGTGTGTGTGTGTGTGTGACAGAGGTCAGCACTGTGTGTGTGTGTGTGTGTGTGTGTGTGTGTGTGTGTGTGTGTGTGTGTGTATGATCTTGTTTTCCCTGCCACTCAGCCTTCAGTCACCCGAGTCCTTGTCATGAACTCTGCCCTCCTCTAGCTGCTGTACCAGGTGACTGTGAGACATGTGCTACAGCTAAAAGTCCCTACCCTGCCTCTTCCTGGCTGTGTGCCTCCTCTTCTTGCTCCATGCAGGAATAGACAGAATCTGGGCAGCCACCTTACATTTGAAGTCAGGGCTCAGATTGGACCCCAAGACCCCGGGATTGTCCTTCAAGTCTCAGCAAGCAGGTGAGTGGTAGGTGGTATTCACAGCAGATGAGGGGACTGAGTGGTTATCTAGCACCTCATCACTTGTGCTAAGCAGCTCCTGCCTCAGTTGCCTCATTTGTTATTGGACTCCTGCTGGCCTGTGGAGAAAGTACTACAGAACGGTGTCCCTGTGGTTCAAGGGTGGTTAAAACGGTGCCTCCCTGCAGCCTTCCCTAACCCTCTTCTTAGTCTGTCTTCTGAGGGGCCTGAGAGTGAAGATCAGGAATTCAGGTCACCCAGGTAGCAGGCCACTCGGGAGGGCAGAGGGCCATCTTTTTACTACTGCAGGCCAGTTCACAGGCCTGGCTGCAGCCTACAGCCATGAGGCTCTTATAGTTTTAGTAGGGACTTCCTTTCTCCCAGCTGCTGTTTGCCTGTCTATAAAATGGGGATATTTTTAACAGACCCACAGCACAGATGCTCCTATGTATACCAGACACATGTGTGACTCATACTCCTGAATGTGCCAGAAGGTCCTTTCTTGATTCCCTCCATTTGTCCTACACAGTTGGACATAGGGATCAGGGCACTGCAGGCTAACTGGACATACTGAGTTGGTGGGAGATGAGGGCACTCAGGGTAAAGCCTGGAGGAGCTATTGTCATTCACTCACTCAAGTTCTGGGTCTCATTTTCAACTTAATGGTTTTTTGTTTGTTTGTTTTAGCAAAGAAAACAAACCCAGCTTCACAACCCACTGAGGTGGTCACCTGACCATGCTTTGATATTTGAGGACTAAACAATGGGGTTGATGGTGGAAGGGAGATTTGAAACTATCTTAATTAGAAGGAAAGAATGTCCTCTTCTTTGTGGTGGGCTGTTCTAAAAATACAGTTGTGCCCACATCTGGAGGGAAGAGTAGGGGCTCAGGGAATGAAGACAATGGTTAAGCCAACAGTCTGTGTGAAGCAGCTGATGCCTGCATTCCTGGGGTTGGAGTTGTCTCCTCTCAGCAGGGTCCCATGAAAGGTGGTGGGCGGGGTGGGGGGGTGTCAGACTAGCCAATCCCTTGTGACTGGGCCACCTGCTGCAGATGTGGAAACTACTGTTTCTACCCCTGGCCATGTCATGCAACTCCTCCCAACACCCCCAGCCTTAGTTTCTGCTGCTTTACAAAGGGAAACATAAAGGCCAACCAAGTTAGTACATATTGATTCTTTTTTAAAAAGTCATTTTAAAGTAGTTGTACAAAGAAGTTGCCATTAAAGCAGTTTATGACTACAATATACCTTGATCAGTGTCACATTTCACATATACTCGTTCTTTTAGCACTTTATCTGCCCTACTGTCCAGGAATGGAAGTTTTAATTTTTTGCCAGTCCTGGGGCTTGAACTCAGGGCCTGGGCACTGTCCTTGCCCAGTAAAAAGATGTGGTCATTTTGCCTTGCCCCAAATGATTGGGTTCAAGTCATCACCATCCTTGGCCTCTTGAATAGCTGGCACTGCAAGGGTGCATCACTGTGCCTGGCAGTCATTTTTTTCCCCCTGTAATAGAAAGAATGAAAATAGCTAGGTTCTTATCACGGCATATGGGCTAGAGTGTGTGTGTGTGTGTGTGTGTGTGTGTGTGTGTGTGTGTGTGTGTGTGTGTAAGGGGGGGGAAGCACCTGGCTGCTGGAGGGGAGGAATCAGCGAGCACAGGCTAGGGTGGGGAGCACACTAGGCCTTTCCTTCTACCTGCCAGAGGCCACTGGTCTATTCTGGGCTGAGCTGAGAGCCAGCCCTGCTTGATGATCAGGCCACGGGCAGTATGTGGGACAAATATACATAGTGTGACACCAGCTCCACACACAACTTAGGATCATCCAGCCAGCCTCCCTGTCCATATGTGCAGTCCTTGGTATGCAAGACCCAAAGCCTGTCTAGTTCTGGTGGGGCGGGGGTGGGGGGTCGGGGGTGACTCCAATCCTTTGACTGACACACCCAGGCAGATAATCCACTTCTCCCAAAACAGCCTGCAGCCAGGAGCCCAGAATAGCTGAGAGAATGGGAGCCCCACTCCTCTAGATCTGGGGGGCAGGGAGAAGGGGCTTTGACATTCCAAAACAAAGCACAGCAAGAAGTGCAAATTACTGGCAATTGCTGAGGATCCATAACTGCAGGACACAGGGTAGGTCAGGTCAGTAGCCCATCTCATCCAATTATAATGTGTCAGCAACACCAGCAGAGAGACAACTCAGGAACTGCCTGGAAGCCCAGGAGTTGCACTAGTTGGTTGGTGACCTTCCCCACTCCTACCTGCACCTCCTCCCCAGCACAAGCAGGGGATGGGTTCCTTCCCCTGTGCCCCATGGAGGGGCTGCATGGTTACAAAGCCAGAAATAGCACTCTATTGTCTTGGTACTCAAAGAAGTTAGTGCAACCTTTGGGCTTCTGCAACTGTAAAGTGACTTTGGGGAAGCCATGAGCAGTCTGGCTCTGGGTCACTGAGCAGCTATTATCTCCTGTACTTCACAGTGCTCTTGTTTTGCATTTGAGCCTTGGCATGCCCTTTCCTCTTCCAGTTCTGCTCCTCAGTGGCCCAGCCTGTGACTCTTTGCCCTTACCCTCTCTGATTATGAAAAGACTGGGACTCTTCAGATGGACTTGTCCAATCTGCCCATGTACAGACTGGAACATTGAGGCACACAGCAGGTTGTCAGCAGCCAAGGCCCACTGTCAGCCCCAAGGCTGAAGATCCATCCTGGAGTTCAGGTCTGTGTTCCAGCATCTTCCTGGTTACCAAGTCCCAGCCTTAACCTTGTCCCACAGTGACACAGGGCCCAGAGCTGCCATGGGAGGTGTGTGGAGGACCACAGAGAAGCAGGAGCTTGGAGGCTGGAGGGAGCTTCCCCAAGGAGGCCATGTTCTTATAATATTCTGAATTTGACTACTTGGGAGGTAGTCTCCCTCCCAAACTGTGTCTTTAGCTGTGACTCTGCCCAAGGGAGGAGGGCTTCCCGTCCCTCAGGAGTCTGCATCACCTGGCCCTCCTGCTTTCACTCCAGCTTCCCAAGTGCTCACAAGTCTGTGGTTTCCATCACCTTGGCCTGTCAGCTTTTCTCAGTGATTTCAACTCAAGGCCTCAAGCTTGTTAAGCTAATGCTCTACCTACTTAAACCACACCTCCATTCAATTTATTTTAGTTATTTTTTCAGGGTCTCACATTTTTACTGAAGGCTCCCTATCTATGTTTCCCAGGAACTGGAGTTATGGAGATAAACCACCATACCTGGCTTGATATATTGAGATGTATGTTGCTAAATTTTTGCCCAGGCTGGGCTCAAGCTGTGATCCTCTAGATCTTTTGACTCTTGAGTAGCTGAGATTACAGGCTTGTCCCACCAGACGTGGCCTTTATAGGCTCCTTTATGCCCAGCAGGTACCCAAACGTCAGAGCTCCTGATCCCAGCCCGGCTGCACAATGCTGCAGCCAAGGTGAAGTCTGCTCTCTTCTGCCCATATGACTGCTTCTACTCTTGTCTTTTTCTTCTTCCAAGGAGTGTGACTTCATACTATGCTTAAAACCCTTCTGTTGCTCCTCCACTGCCTTTAAGATACCCAGTTGACATAGCTCTGCTAGGACCCTCTCTTGTACCACGTGGCACAGCTACTTCTTCCCTTATCTACATGGCCCCCCAAGTTACCCCAGAGCCTTTGCATAAACTATTCCCTATGACCCATTTTCTGCTTTGCTCTTTACCTTTCCCATTCCACCCAGAGACCAGCTCATTCCTGGAAAGTTTAGATTTACTAGCCAGGCTCAGAGGAGCCAGCCTTAGGTATCTCTTTCTGTGGTTCAGGCCCGACATAGCCCACCTGCTTGATTTGTTGGTTTTATATTCTGGCCATTAGCAGCTGCTGCTGTGTAGTTTCCGGATTTAGTGCTAAAAATACTCCATGGGCCAGACAGGAAGGGCCAACAGGGACACAGCTGCTCCTGGGAGGGGCTGGCTTGAGCTTTGGTGAAGGCACACCCAGCACAGAAGGGATTTTGTGTGTTGGGAGGTACGGGCTCCATGCTCTCAGCCCTTAGGAAAGACTCCTTGATGGACAGATGAGTGCTCAGGGTCAGCAAAAGGCATCCTGGGTTGTCAAGAGCTGCCACCCACCTCATACACACACACACACATTTCTCATTCTTCACTTTACATTCTTCATTCTTCATGGACAGCCTTTGGGTAAAAATAAATCAAGTGCTCAAGGTCCTAATGTAAGGGAAGGGAGCTCTAGTCTCTTTGGAGGTGATCAGAGAGGGCTTTCTGCAGTAGGGAGTATTTCTACTACCTACTTGTACTCTTTAAACAGAATATCTAGGCTAGCTATGGTATCATACACTGGTAGTCCCAGCAACTCAAGAGGCTGAGACTGGAGAATCATCTGGACCTAGAAGGTTTGTTGCTCTTGTTGATGGTAGTGGTCATGGGTCTTGAACTTAAGGCCTGGGCACTGTCCTTCAGTTTTATTGCTCAAGACAAGAGCTCTACTATTTGAGGCACAGTTCCACTTATGGCTTGGGGGTGGTTTATTGGATATAAAGATCTCAGAAACTTTGCTGTCTGGACTGGCTTTGAACTGTGATCTTCATATCTTGGCTTCCTGAATAGCTAGGATTATAGGCATGAGCCACCAGTGCCCAGCTGAACCTAGAAGTTTGAGGTTAGCCTAAGCAACATAGTACTAAAAGGCTGGGAGTCAGGGCATGCTGAGGGGGCCTCTTTGCATGGCCTTAGTTTTTTCAGCAAAGCAGGGTAAGATCACGTTCTAGGCAGGCTAGATGAGGCAGACCCCACCAGGGCAGCAACCCAGAATACCACAAGGACCTGCCACAGGGAGGATGGCAGAGTGGTGGGCAAGCAGGCCCTGACTATGAGCACTGAGAGAGCCAGAACAGGTGATATAGACTCCTCTGGAGGGTCTTCACGTCTGGAAACTATGGCCTTTCTTGCTTGTAGCTGCAGGGCCAGGAAAGTGGCATGAGGAACCAAGCTCATTGCCAAAAGATCCCAGGCCCTTCTCCTGCCTGCAGTCCTCAGAACCGGTGTGCCACCCAGATGAGAGCACACAGCGCTGCCTGCAGCTCTAAGCTCCTGTCTCCTAAACATGGAAGTGCCCAGAGCTTCTCACACAAATAACTCTCAGGTGGACCTGGTATCTTCAGAGTGGCCCATCCTGCCTCTGAGACAGAACAGGACTAGGGATGGAGGTCTGTGCCAGGCCCCACTCTCCCTTCCACTCAGCCTTAGTTTGCCCATCTAATGTTATCCTGGAATGGAGCATCTGGAGGAGATCCCAGCAGTGGCTCCCTCAGAGGTCTTGCCTGGCTTTCCTCCAGACAGACCAGCCATGCCCCTCCAACCCCCACAGCTGTGGGCTCCCAGCCTCCCAGGAATGTGCTTCTCAGTCCCTCAATCCAGGCGCCTGCCTTATCAGAGCCCCCAATCACAGAGGAGACAGACAGCCCAGCAGACAATGACAACCCCTCCTGTTAGCCTCCGTCTGACCCAGAGTGGAGGATAGCCAGTGTCTCACTAAGTGCTTGCCCAAGGAATACCTCCCCTTCCCAACTCACGTGAAACCTGACCTCGCACCCTCCACAGGCTCCTGCCCACACCCACCCTGGCGTCAGAGGTTCCCCTCCCCGCCCCCGCACCCACCCCTGTACACTGCTACTGCCCTGGAGGGAGCTGCCCTGTCTGGCCTGCGTAGAACATGACCTTGGCCTGCTTTCCTGTAAAAACCAAGTCCATCCAAGGAGGCCCCCTCAGCCTGCTCCTATCTCCCGGCCTCCTAGCAGTTTGTTGTACCAGAGGCACTTCACAGATATCCTACACAAATGCCCGTTTCCTTTTGTGCTCTCAGGCTCTGCAGAAAAGGTGCTTCTCAATGCATTCACATCAAGTACTAGTCTTCAGGGATCTCTTCCCAGAATCCTTTGGGACCCTCTTGCTCTTGGCATCTACCTGAGAATCTTCTCAAGCAATTTTCTCTTATCAGTGAGCTTCAGTTTCCTCAGCGGACCTCAGTAAATCTGTCATCTTCTATGTAATATCCCAGTCACTTTCGGGGGACTTGACCCCCCCCCTAGTAATAGAGTCACCAGCACTCAGTGAACTGAGCCAGGAGTCAGTTTAATAGCAGTGCAGCAGCTACTCCCCACCTTCAGACTGATAGAGAGCAGCCCCAATCTTCAGTGGGGCTGAGCTTTTAAAGGTAAACGCCATGTGCAGGTGGCAGTCACCGGATGATGTCACTTTACGACGCCCACAATCAACAATCATAAGGATGAAACCACATGCAGGTGGTCATAACCACTTGCAGGTGGTCTAGCAGGTTAAGCATTTTTACACAAACAATTTGGCAGCTAAGTGTGCCAGGTTATTACATTCTACATTGCTGTCCATGGCTTAACAGGGAAGCTTCCCTCTCTCCAGCTCACCATGATCTTGGTCACCAAAGATCTTGGCTAGCTGCATTCCATAGTCCTTCCCAGACCAGTCTCTCTGTGCTTCTCACTGCCTTGCACTTTCCCAAAGGCCTCTCTGGGCTTAGTCCCTGGGCCTTCTCTCTCTTCCCAGCTCTCTGGTTGGGCTTTCTTTCCCTCTCTGAAAATCAGGCTGCATCTTCCCTTGTTGTACAGACTCTGGCTACATGTGCTATTGGGTCTCCTGGAGACTTTCAGCAACAGGAAGATCATTGGCACCCACCTTTCTTCCAATGCTCAGATTTTTCCAAGTGGATGTCACATCAATGCTTCAAAATGAATGAGGCCAAGCTGGCTCGCATCTGTAATGCTAGCTACTCAAGAGGCTGAGATCTGAGGATTAAGATATGAAGTCACCTTGGACAGGCAAATCCAAGAGATTTTTATCTCTAACAGCAAAGAGCTGGAAGTGGAGATGTGGCTAAAGCAGTAGAGCAGCAGTCTTAAGCAAAAACGCCAGGCAAGAGCTAGAGGTCCTGAGTTCAAGCCCCAGTAGCAACACACACACACACACACACACACACACACACACACACACGCACATCAGGGAGGCCAGATTAAAACTTCCCTATCAATCAATCTTTATCTCCCAGTGCTAACCACTTTCCATGGACTCTGGCTCAGAACTTGGTCACCCATGACGTCTCAAGGACATGTTCAGTGCTCCCTCTACTCCTACCCTAGTAGCTGCACTCTGCTCACCAATTTCTCTGGTAGTCTATTGACTTCAGAACAGATGAATTACATCATGTAATACAATATACATAAGGCATACAGTTTGATAGCTTTAAGTACATTTTAAGTTGCATTTTTGTGCAACCATCACTAACATCCATTTTAAGGTTTCCTTTCCCACACAAACACTGCCCACCCAACTTTTCCCTTTCATATAAATAGAATCATAGTATTTTTCTTTTTTGTTTTAGTGTTGGTCCTGGGGCTTGAGCGTTTGTGTTCAAGGCTAGCGCTCTACCATTTGAGTAAAGCTCCACTTCCAGATTTTTTTGGTGCTTAATTGGAAATAAGAGTGTCATGGGCTTTCCTACCTGGGCTGGCTTCAAACCATGATCCTCAGATCTCAGCCTTCCAACTAGATAAGATTACAGACATGAGCCACCAGCTCTCAGCTATATGTGTGTTTTTGTGCCTAATTTCACTTCGCATAATGTCTGTCTTTAAAGTTCATCCATGCTGGACCATGTGTCAGAATTTCATTCCTTCAGCGCTGTATGGATATACCACGTCTTGACATTCATCTGCCCAAGGATTTACTTGGACTGCTTCCACCTTTCGTCTGTTGTTATACTGCTATGAGCATAGGCGTATGTCACTGCTTTCCTTCTGGATTTATACTCAGAAGAACTGTTGGGACATATGATGCATATTATATATCATATATCACGTGTATTGCAGGTACTTGGGTTTGAAAGAGCCTCACCCACTCCCTATGTCCTGGTCAGGAAGCTGCTCTTCCGCTTGAGCTACCCCGCCAGCCCTGGCAGGGCAGTTTTACTAAGGCCCACCTGCAGTACAGAGCGTCGGACCTGCCCTGCAGAGCCCGAGCCCCGCCCAGCCCTTTTCCGGCCACCGGCACTAGACTCCGGGTTTTGCTCGGCAGCCGGCGGTGATCCTAGCCCCGCCCCCGGAGTGGTTGCGTGGGTCTTTGCGATTGGCCTTTCTCTAGAATGCAGGAAGCGACCATTGCTCATTGGCCACTCGTTCCCCGCGCTGCCGCCACAGCCACAACAATCGCCACGTGCTTCACCGTGGGGCTGGTCCATTGGCTAGGCGGGACGGCCGGCCCGCCCCCACCCCGCCGCTTCCTCCTTCTCTTTTCCTCTTTCTATTGGCCTGCTGGAAGCAAAGCCCCGCCCTCCAGCCAGAGGCTCGGCAGCTCTGACGCCTTCTGGCCGGAATTGAAAGCAAGGCGGGGTTTAGAGGAGGGCTTCAGAGAGCGTGCTGGAATAGGTGCAATGGCGTGGCAGGGGATGGCAGCTGAATTTCTGCAGGTGCCAGCGGTGACCCGTGCCTACACCATGGCCTGTGTCCTCACGACGGCCGCCGTGGTGAGCGGGGGTGGGACGTTGGGGAAGGGGGCGTCGTGTCGCTGTGGTTACAACCTGGGCGGGGAATGAGGGGGATTAAGGACGGTTGCCAGGGTCACAGCCTGGATCCAGGAAACAGCCCCTGCTGCGTCCCACAGCAGCTGGAGATCCTCAGCCCCTTCCAGTTATATTTCAACCCGCATCTCGTGTTCCGGAAGTTCCAGGTGAGACGTGTCCCACCCCTGACACCTGTTGGTTAGTCCTCATCAGCTCCTCTTCTGACTCCCACCCACCGCACCTTTGCAGGTCTGGAGGCTCATTACCAACTTCCTCTTCTTTGGACCCTTGGGATTCAGTTTCTTCTTCAATATGCTCTTCGTGTATCCTGAGCTTCAAGGGGGGTTAGGGGGGTGAGGAGAGAGAGAGAGACAGAGAGACAGAGACAGACAGACAGAGACCGGGCAGGAGCATTCAGGCCAGGTTGAGGCCCAACTGGGCTGGCACTTCCTATACCACTACTGCAGGTTCCGTTACTGTCGCATGCTGGAGGAGGGGTCTTTCCGTGGCCGCACAGCTGACTTCGTCTTCATGTTTCTCTTTGGGGGTGTCCTTATGACTGTATCCTTCTCACAGCCTAATAACCTCAAACCAGGGCATCTCTGGATCTGACCTGCATTCAAGCCGGGCCTGACGAAAGAGCTCAGGCCTGGGGGGTATAGACTGTTCACTCTAGTTCAGGACAGTACCGAGCAGCCAGCCATGTGTGCTCAGCTAGATCTTCAGTGCAAATACAACAGGCTGATGAACATGACCAGGTGAGGTACCTGGGTCACTGACCCCTAAATACACATATTGCAGAGAACCAGGGGCATGTTTAGGAAATGACTGGAGCATGGAATGAGGAAGACAGGTATACAGGGTAGATTGGGAACCTGAAGGCCAGGGAGAAGTAGAGGGCTCACCTTGGTGGACAATAGACAAGAGCTACAAGGGCAAAGCAACCAGAAGGATTCCTGGGGCTTAGGAAGTCAGACGCCCTGGATGGGGCTATAAACTGCACCATGGGGCACCTTGACTTGGGTCCAGCTGTTGGGACTCCTGGGCAGCTTGTTTTTCCTAGGCCAAGCCCTGATGGCCATGCTGGTGTATGTGTGGAGCCGACGCAGCCCTCAAGTGAGGGTCAACTTCTTTGGCCTCCTCACCATCCAGGCGCCATTCCTGCCCTGGGCAATCATGGGCATCTCACTGCTGCTAGGCAACTCAATACTGGTGGACCTGCTTGGTAAGCCTTCCTTGTTCCTCCCACCTACCCATGGCCAGCCCCTCTTCCTAGCATAAGCTGCTGGTTCCCGCTGAGCTGGATCTGTCATCCACCCCCACATCCCCTTCCAGCCAAACAAGCTTATTACTACACATCCCCAAGCCCACTGGCCCTTAAGATTTATCCCTTCAGGGTCCTACTGGGGTGGCTCAGTGTGTTTCGTGATCCCTGCTCCCTCGATGCTCAAAAACCCTCCCCTTCCCAGTTTCTGCTCGCCCCTGCACTCTTTTAATTGTGACCTTCAGGGCAGTTCCACTCTGGCAGTCTATGCAAGTCACTGGGTATGCATGTGTGGGGCCTGGGATGCCTCTGGTCATGGAGGGTAGCCCCTGGCTGTCTCTGGCTCTCACAGGGATTGCTGTGGGTCACATCTACTACTTCCTGGAAGATGTCTTCCCCAACCAGCCAGGAGGCAAGAAGCTGTTGCTGACCCCCCACTTCCTGTGAGTACTGAAAAGATGATAGGTTCCCTCCTCTCTTGGGTGGTTCCTCACCCCTTAGGGGTCCTGTGCTGGCCTCAGCTCAGTGTGAGCCCTGCCCACAGAAAGCTGCTCCTGGATGCTCCTGAGGAGGACCCCAACTACCTGCCCCTTCCCGAGGAGCAACCAGGACCCCATTTGCCACCCCCACAGCAGTGAGCACACCCATGCTGGCCTAAGGTTTCTGCCAGACCTCTCTTCTACCCCTTCCCCTCACCTGCAGCAGAACACTCCATGGAGGGAGGCTGAATCCATGTAAAGGCCTATACAACTGAATAAACAGTTACCGGAAGCTTCTGGGCCCAAGGCAGTAGTTCCCCGATCTGTGCCTGCCACATCTCCCATGCCTACCATTTGCCTTACTGTAAGTGGTAGGACAGGGTGTGTTCAGAGGAGACTAAGACTCTGCCACAGATGTTCAGCAAGCTCTGAGCTCACTAGATGGACTTAATTTGCTCATCACCACCCTGCCAGTGCCTTGATAGAGCCCTGAGCCCCAATCCCCCTATCAATGAGGGGGTTGGCTAAACCTTAGTGACTGGAGCCAGGAGCAGCCCACTCAACAGGTGCCCTGATATAGTGCTCTCTTCTTATCAATAGCCTCAAAAAGTGGATCATTAGCTCACTTTCCAGTTGGTAAGCTGGAAGGCCCATGGGGGCAGGAGGGCCAGGTCAGGATCTTCTGCCTTTGCTGAGACTAGAATCTCAACAAGTTGCCCTGTGCCTGGCCAAGGCAGAGACCTCTGGAAGTTTTGTCTCTTCCTTTTAGCTGAGCCTCTCTGTGAGCCTTCTCCAGTCCCACAGCTCTGTGTAGGCATCAGAATGGGCTAGCTTTCCTTAAGGGGCCAGGCCTACACTACTATAGCTGGGTGCTCAATGCTTAGAAGCTTAGGGATTTCCCTTAGTAACCAATGTTATTTTCATGGTTTAAAAAAGAAAATAGTTTGCTGTATGAGTCTGGCCTCTTTTTGTAGTGAAACCTGAAAGAACAGCAGGACTGTTATTGTGTGGGCTGGTGGTACTTAAAGGGCTAGAAGAAAGCAGGTTCTGGGAAGGAAACGTCCCAGTACGTAGCCCCTCCCAGGCAGGCGAGCCTTCCTGTCACAGAGGGTTAAGAGTGGGCAGGATTTCTTCCATCCCACCAGTGGTGACAGCCTCACTGCCATGTGCACCTCACAGACCACGACACTTTGGCAATGGGCCCCTTTATTTCCAAGGCTAGTTGGGCATGGAATCTTCCCCTTTGTTTAAGATCTACCAGTAAAGCTTGGCTTGTCTCCTTGCTATGGGCTGCTGGTGAGGGGCCAACTGCAAACTCACTCCCTATGCTGTAGTCCCCAGCCTGAGGGACAAGCTGTTTATATCCTGTCAACCTAGAGCCCCAGTTCTTACTGAAATCCACCTCTGCCCACATGGTTCGGACTGGAAGTTAGGTTTTACAGAGCACCCACCACACCTGCTGGGAGGGGTGTGGGGGAGCATCTTGTGACTGTCAGCACTGCCTTGGTCCCAGACCACTGTCCTCAGTAAGCAGTACAGTTGTATACCTAGCTGACCAAACTAGGCTTGGTGAAGAGACCCATGCATGCCACCTTCTTAGAGCCCAAATCCATTCTTTAGAGTGGGCACACTCCCCATTACAGATCAGGGCCAAGAAGCACAGGCTGGGAAGAGTAGGAGACTGCCACCTCTATCCACACTGCCAACACCTACAAGCCAGCAATGGACTGGGTATGGCATTCCTGTATTCCTGATAACAGGTCCAGGAGGAAGAAAGGGATCAGCTGATTCTGGTTTTGTAAGAAGCTGGAGCAAGGACACAGAGATCCCTTAGCCAGCATCCAAGCTAGTGCTGTGCAGGCATGTCTACATAAGACTGGGCCCTCTGCAAAGGACTCTAGAGTAGCAAGGCCCCTGGTTGATGGCAGCCCATCTGGGTACAGAGCAGCAGGCCATCTAGGGACAGAGAAGAGCCTACTGTTCCTCCCTAAGATCAAGCAAAGGGACAGGGCTGGGCTGTCACTGAAAGATAGGTAGGTGCCTGCCCTGAGCCTCAGACCTACATTTTTCCTCTCTGCAAGTACTTGCTGAGCATGGGTGGTCATTGGGAAGCCAGAAGGCCCAAGGAAGGACAATGACTGGGTTCTACCCCAGGGGCTATGCAAGGTGCTGAGGTAGCTGAGAGGGGGAACTTCTTAGCTTTTACCCATTCACCTGGGAATTTGAGGCAGAGGGGTGAGGCGTGGTATGACACTGCCCCCACCCAATCTAGCTCAGGACCTGCTCCTGGCTCATTTTATGTGTGCCAGTTCTAGGCTTGAACTCAGGGTCTGGGCACTGTCCCCTAGCATTTTGGCTCAAGACTAGTGCTCTACTACTGAGGCTCCACTTTTGGCTTTTTTCTTTTCATAGATAATTGAAGATGGGAGTCTCAGGAACTTTGCTGCTTAGACTTGTTTTTAACTGTGAGTCGCAGCTCAGCTTCCTGAGTTACAAGGATTATAGGCATGAGCCACCAGTGCCCAGTGTCATTTTTATGTCACCACATTGAAGAAATTAAACATAACCTGTTGCTTTTTATTTAAAAAGTGTAGCTAGCCCTGCCTGGGGCTTCTATACAAAAACAAAACAACCCAAAAAAAAGAGGCTTCTTTTTTGACTTGAGACAGTTTGGGTTGGTGGAGACAGGCCTGGGGCTCAGCAAATGGAATGTGTGCCAAGGAAGGATAATCTGGAGGCCCCCACCAATTCCCCCAAACCCACCCTGTTCCTCAGGCTGCCCCTTGCTTTGCTCCTTGCCAGAAGTTGAAGGAAAGCCGGTCCAGTCTTCTGAGATGCTCCGTGGGAGCTGAGCTTAGATAAGCTGGTCACCATGCTGGGGCAGTGTTGGCAAGACGCCTCATCCGCCTGGAAGATGGGAGCAGACTGTCAGCTGGGGCCAGTCCCAGCACAGGGCAGCCCCCCATCCCATAGGGCTCTCTAGAGTAACCAGGTCTGTGGCAGGTCTGACACTAGAAGGGACAAACTCTGCCTATTTCTTGGCCTTGCTAGTCTGTTCTGCAGGTCCTTCCCATCTCTACAGGAACTTTCCCCCTGTCTTGATTGTGGTGGAGAAGCCTGACCACCTAGGAGCTGCCTCTGGCAACAGAGGCTCTTACCAGAGACTACAGGTCACTGGGAAAGGGAAATGGCTCTGGTCCTATTTGGGAAAATAGGTGCCCAAGGGCAGAGCCAGGGCACAGGGGTAGGTACCTAGTATTCCTGTCCTGGTCTCGGATCTTCTTTTCCATTTCAGCATCTGTCAGGGTCTCCAGCAGTGGGCACCACTGGTCTGCATCACCTGTGTTCCGAATGGCAATTTCCACTGTGGGCAAAGGGTTCTCACTAGGGAGGGGAGGAGAGGCAGTTAAGAGGAGCAAGACAGCAGGTGCAAAATCCCCAGAAACCATGGTTCCTCCTATTGTTCCCCAGTAGATGGCTCAGGCACAGTGAGATGACTCAGGTCTTTCCTCACTTCCTCTTTGCCTCCATTCCATGAGGGCCAACATGGCCACAGCCAATTCTCATGCTCTAGCTCCCCACAGCAGCTCTGCTGACAAAGTAGCTGGGGAATGCGCCTATCATTGGACTCCAGGGAGCTGGCCCAGCCGTGACAGTGCTGCCCTGTGACACTGAGGCCTCCCTTCTAACCCAGTTCTCAACAGGTCTTTTGTCTGCCATGGCTAGTCTATCTTGGAGACTGGGGAGAGGCCACTGTGGCGATGACTCCCTTGATAGACCATGGCTGTCCCGCTATCCAGAGCCAGAACTGAGGAGGAACCTCGTTTGGGATGGGGGATAGGAGGAGGATCTGCCACTAAGGCCACAATGCTGCTTACTGATGGCCTTGGGCTGGGATGCTCCAGAATGTTCCATGAACCTGCCTCATAGCCAGTATCATGGGGCCCATACCAAGCCTCACAGAAGTTAGTCTGTTTGCTCAGAGACAGAAAGCTGGCTGGCTATTAAACCAGATGGCCCTGGAAACTATCCCAGGATCATATTCCACACTATGGAATCTGCCCCGAGGGACCATGTGTACCCTGCTCTGGATAAGTGGGCACACAGTGAGAATAGGTCAGCATGGACCAAGGCCACGGGCACAGGGGTGGCATGAAGGAGTGCTGGGAGGTGAAGGGTACGGCTGAGCCAACACTTTCTGGACCTTGGTTTACACATTTGCAACAAGAAGGAGGAACCTTGTATGTTAGACCAAACCTCGAAGCTGGCAGGAAGTCTCCAAGCAAAGTCCTAATGATCAAGCTCCCCTCCTTCATTGTCACCACTCTGGCCCTTTCCTGGTCTCTAGCTGGGTGGCTTCCCTTTATCTCTTGAGACTCAGTCCCCAAGAAGTTACTCTGCCCTACTATAGTCCTACAGGCATCTACCCATTCCAAAGGAGAGTGAGGGGAGAAGCCGGGGTGGGGGGCAATGCCAGGCGGTGAAGACAGGATAAAAGAGGACAGGTTCCTGATTAGACTGCTTACAGTTTTTGTCTGGAAAATGTGGGCAATATTTACTGTTGGAGGACTATTAGTACACACTGACGGGGCTTTATTGGGGCCATGCACCTTTCCCTAAAGCCTCCCACAAGGCTGGACTGCTGAGTGGCAGAGAAACATGTCCTCAGGTCTGACCCCATTCTACACTGGTCAGTATATAATCTACATTGGCAGCTGAAGACCTGTCCTGGCCCAGGAGTTTTGGGCAAGGAGCAGCTCTCCTTGACTTGGGGTCCTGGGGACCTTCAGTTACATCCCAAACTAGACCTGCTCTGTGTTCCCTGGCTTGATCCATCTGATGAAGCTTGGCTCATTGCATATATACCCACAAGCTGTTGAGGCCTGGAAGCCCAAGCTTGTGTTGGTGACTCACAGCCAGGGTCTGGGCAGCCCCTTCTCCCCACCACGGTCCCCAGGGGCCAATCCCTCCTCAGCAGCTTGCTTTGGCAATCCAGGAACAGCCCAGCCACAACTCCCAAACATCATTCCTCACTTCCAGGCTGCCTTTCCTCAGGAGGGCAGATGTTAAAGGCGCCAAACCCACGCCAAGGGAAGCAAAACATGTTTTCCTCTGAATTTAAACAAGAGCTGGCGAGCAGGCCCTGAGGCTCCTTTGTTTACCTCCCCTTGACTCTGGGAAGATTCCACTCCAGTTGGCTTGTTCTAAAAAAAGAACTGCTTTAGCCAACCATGTAAGGATGGGCCTGGGGCCAGTACTAGCCTGCCTTAGAGGTTTGGGGGTATGGGGAGGGAGACACGATATGCAGGCAGACATGCTGCCCTGAGTTACAATAAATCTGGAGACCAGTCTACTCCCACACCACCACGGAGATTGATTTGCGGGCTTGAGGCAGGGCCAGGGACCTTAGATATTCCTACTACCACAAGGGGAGATGGACACTCAGGCAGGAGGGATGTCTCTGGTGATTGCTGGAGCTAGGATTGGTGGTTATAGAGTGTCTTCACTTTCAAGGCCTCACCTATCATAACAGGCAAGTTGAGAAGCATCATCCATTCTATATGACAGAACAGAGACCTGGGGGCTCAACAACCTGCCCCTGACAATCAGGAACAGGCAGCTAAGTTCTACATCTTCATGGCTGTAACATCTCCCAGGACAAACTGATTTTTGAAAAGTGTAAAATCATTCAGTGAAGAATGGCAACAATCTTTCCACTGTGGTATCAGAACAACATGACTCTGGATTAGGCAATTAGATAGGACACCCAAAGTACTAGCAACAAATTCAAAACTAGATGGATTAAATCAAGATAACTTCTGTGCTGTAAAGAATACTATCAAAGTGAAAAGACAACACACAGAATAGCAAAACATATTTACAAATCAAACCTACTAGGAGGGTTGAGTCTAGATATGTAAAGAACTTTGTTTTTTAGGTCTGAGACCAGGACTTGAACTTGTACCTGATGCTTTTGCTCACTGGCTAGCACTCTACCAACCAAGCCATACCTCAAACCTCAAGGGTAGGTTCTCTTCTTCCTCCCTCCCTCCTCCTGAAGTCTTTCAACTAACTCAGTTATAAGATAATTCAATTAAACAGGCATGGGACTTAACCCATTTGTCCAAAAATACACAGAAAAAGATGCTCAGTCATCAGGAAAACAGAACTCCAAGCTACAATTACTTTGCTAGGATTCTAGACTACAACTGAAAGAACCTGCTAAGAGCAGGTGTGGTATACATGCCTTTATTCCCATCACATGGAAAGCTGAGATGGGAGGACTGAGAGTTCCAAGCCAGGAAGTAAAACTGGTTTAAATGGTAGAGCACTAACACTGGGCAAAAAAAGCTCAGGAACAGAACCCATGCCCTGAGTTCAAGCCCCAGGACCAGCACAAAAAAGTGTTAAGGGGGTGGGAGGCATGGCTCAGTTGGTGGAGTGCCTGTCAATGAACAGTAATGTCAGGTACCAAGTTTGAGTCTTTGTCTTAGACCTGAACAAACAAAAAAAGTATTCTAGGTCAATTTGAGTTAGATAGCAAGACTTTTTCAGAAAAAAGGAAAGGAAAAGAAGTCAAAAAAATAGCAAGTATTGGGCCAGGAGTTTGGCCTAGTGGTTAAAGTGCTTGCCTAGCATTCATGAAGACCCGGGCTCAATTCCTTTGTACCACATACATAGAAAAAAGCCAGAAGTGGTGCTGTGGCTCAAGTGGTAGAGCTCAAGCCTTGAGAAAGTCCAAGGACAGTGCTCAGGCCCTGAGCTCAAGCCCAGGACTGGCAAAAAAAAAAAAAAAAAGCAAGTATTTTTCACATGGCTGGTAGGAAATAGTGGAACCACTTTGAAAAATAAGCTGACTACTCTTCTAAACAGACATTATGATCTGGCAGTTCTATATACACACACACATACCCAAGAGAACTGAAAACAGGTGTTCAAAAAAAAACCTTGAGAAACAAATGCTCTTAGGTTTATTCACAAGGAATAGCCAAAAAGTAGAAACAGTCCAAAAGCCAATTTACTGATGAATAAATAAAAGTGTTTTATCCATGTAACAGAATGCTACTTATCCCTAGAAAGAATGTGGTTCTGATCTCTGCTACAACGTGTATGACCCCTGAAAACATGCTAGGAAGTTAGTCATAAAGGCTGTGGAGTATATGACTTCATTTTAGATTATGTGTTCAGAATTGGTAATTCTGCTGGTGGAAAGGTACACCAGGGTTGGGAGACTTGTGGGAAAGAGGGGTGACGCTAAGGGGTGTGGAATATGACTACAAGTGTTACACAGCTCTGTGAATATACTAACCACTAGTGACTTGGGCACTTTAAATGAAGCAGGGGTGGCTGGTGACGTGGCTCGACAGCTGAGTACTTGCCTAGCATATACATAGGGCCTACTAGCACTACAAAATAAATGGGTGAGTAGGATGGTCTGTGAATTATTCCTCAGTAAAGCTGTTATAAAAACACGCCCTGGGCCAGGAGTTTGGCCTTGTGGCAGAGTGCTTGCCTAGCATGCATGAAGCCCTGGATTCGATTCCTCAGGACCACATATACAGAAAAAGCCAAAAGTAGTGCTGTGGCTCAAGTGCTAGAGAGCTAGCCTTGAGAATGCCTAAGGACAGTGCTCAGGCCCTGAGTTCAAGTCCCAGGACTGGCACAATTGGAGGGCATTCAGAGCACTTCCAGGTGAGGGGATGGAGACCTAGAATGTAATTTTGGGTGGTACTAAGATTTTAACTTAGGATCCTAAGCCAAACCACTTGAGCTATTTCCTCTATGTGTGTGTTTGTGTGTGTGTGTGTGTGTGTGTGTGTGTGTGTGTGTGTGTGTGTGCCAGTCTTCCTCCAAATGGAGCCCAGTGCCTGAGGCATTGTATCCACAGCGCAGTGGGATAGACAAGTCTAACAGGAAGCATGAGAGAGAAACAGACAAGTGACAATCTGGTGATTCTAGGCTCCTGGAGAACAACAGGATCAGAGTGGCCCTCAGGCATCGGACAGCCAACAGAATGAGGACAAAGAACCTGTGAGCAGAAGGCAAGATGAAGAAAGAGCCTTGCTGGAGAAGGGGCTGAACATACAGCACCCTGTCTCATAGAGACACATGTGGCATACCTGTGTGCCAGTCCTGGGTTTGAAAAGGCCTAGGTGCTGACCCTGAGTTTTTGTGCTCAAAACGCTAGCACTCTTACCACTTCAACCATATCTCCACCTCTGTCTTTTGGCATTTAATTGAAGATAAGAATCTCTGGACTTTCCTGCCTGGGGCTTGGCTTCAAACCCATGATCCACAGATCTCTGTCTCCTGAGTAGCTAGGACTACAAGGACACACCATTGATGCCTGACTAGTCTTTTTTTTTTGGCATTGGCCAGCATAGACCATGATCCTCTGGTCCTTCTACTTACATTTCCCATGTAGCATAGTTGAGAGGTATGCTCCTCTACCCAACCTTTGAGATGGGGTCTTGCCAAGTTTTCCTCCTAGCTGCCTTCAAATGATAACGCCACTGATCACCACTACCCAAGCAATTAGAATTACAAGTGTGAGCTATCTTGCCCGGTTAAAACTTTTTTTTTTTTTTTGGGGGGGGGGGCTAGTCCTGGGCTTGAGCTCAGGGCCTGAGCACTGTCCTTGGACTTTCTCAAGGCTTGAGCTCTACCACTTGAGCCTCAGCACCACTTCCGGCTTTTTTTCTATGTATGTGGTATAGAGGAATCAAACCAGGGTCTTCGTGCATGCTAGGCAAGCACTCTACCACTAGGCCAAACTCCAGGCCCCAAAACTCAATTTTTAAGAAGTCACATGGTTGGGCAGTTGTCACGCTTAGCGCATGGCACAGAGAGCAAGTCAGGGCTCTGAGTCTGCCTCTTCCTCTCCTAGGGAGGAACTACAAGGCCTGCAGGACAAACAGTGGTTTCCTTGGAGACCAGTTAAGAAATCTCATGAAAGTGGTGCTGTGCTTCAAAGCGGTAGAGTGCTAGCCTTGAGTGAAAAAGCTCAGGAACAGTACCCAGGCCCTAAGTTCAAGTCCCACAACTGACCAAAAAAAAAAAAAAAAATATATATATATATCATTCTAGTCTATGGGGGGGGAGGGGTGGAATGGGACAGTGGGAAGAATGAGGGCTAGGGTCAGGAAACAAATTCTGGCTCCTTATCTTGCCACAGGGGATGTCTGCCCCCTAAACTATAAAGTTTAGGAGAAGCCAGTCTCTGACCTAAAGTCCTTGAGCTGTCATTGCTGGATCTCCATGTGCAGAGAGGATCTTGGCTGACCAAGTGGACATAGCTCACATAATAGGTTGGCCGACATAAGTTTGCCCTTCCTGATGCCAAAGAAAGTTCTTGGGACCTTATCAGACCCCCAGGCCAAGCACTGTGAAAGGCACATGTGTTTGTTCAAGTCTTTGGTAGGGTGGCCCAGCCTTTATCCCCAAGGACTTGAAAACTGCATGCTTGCAACAGACAGTGGCTGAGGTCTGTGCCACTTCCAGTCCATACCTGGAATTCATTAAGTAGTCACTAGGCGGAGAAGATTGCTCAGAGTACCAGTGACCAAGGGGAAGCAGCTGCCACATGAAGGTCAACAGCTCAGTGTCTCATTATTGGAACCAACAAGCTACCATCTGCTGCCTGAATAACTCTGGGAAATGGGTTCCTGTTGGACCGACATGTAGGAGAGGGGTGCTTAGTGTTAAGGCCACTGGTGAAGCCTGCACGATGCTGCTGCTTCCGGGAATCGGTCAACAGGCCTGTTGCCTCCATATGGGAGTACATGGATACTGGCTGTGCCCATAGGCAGGTTCCCCTCAGAGATGGCAGACACTGGTCCTTGGAAGCAGAACCATCAGCCAGCAGGACTGCCAAAGGGGTCACAGCAGGTGATTCATGAGCAGTCTCCACACAAGTGCTGGGGCCTAGAGGTGCAGCTGTTTCCCAGGCTAGGGGCCTTGTACTCTGTGGCTGCGCTTCATTCTTTCTCCCTTGCTCAGATTTACAGGAAGTGCCAAGAAAACTGTCTCTTGGGATGTCTGGGAAAACCAGTGGAGCCACAAACCTACCAACAAGCTCTTTGAACTGTCACAAAGATCTTTGTCTTTGCTCCTCTTGAGCACTGTAGGCGGTCCTTCGGAGCATAATGTAAATGATGGCAGTTTGAGGGCACGATCAATCCTAATATCCTGGTCTTGATTCGGGAATACTTGGTGGCACTCCCTACACATAAACCACCCCAACCAGAAAGGACAGGCAGAAGAAAGTATTGGGGCTTCCTATTTCTGCAGGCTTGATGAGGAAGGTAAGGTCAGAGTCACCTCACAGCACAGAAAGTTGTTTTGTTTGTGTTTTCTTTTCAAGGGGAAAGGGTGTTCTAGGAGATTCGTTCATACTTCCATGGATTCTGTTGCAGGTAGGTCAGTATGACCTGATCTTTTCCTCAGTACTCAGTATGGTGACCAGTCTCACATTAGGGTCATCAAATGTTCTCTGAGTACAGTACTCAAGTAGGGATGGGCTCATACCTGTAATCCTAGCTACTCAGGAGTGAGATCTGAAGATCATGGTTCAAAGCCATCCTTAACAAAAAAGTCTGCGAGACTCTGATGTCTAGTTATCCCACAAAAAAAAAAAAAAAAACCCAAAAAACAAAAAAGAAAAAACTGGAAGTGGAGCTACATGTGGTATCAGCCTTGAGTGACAAAGCTAAGAGACAGCATTTAAGCCCTGAGTTCAAGCCCTACTACCTACTGCAACAACAACAAAAAAGAGGAAGAACTAGGTGTGGAGGGTGGGGGTGACCCTAACAGAGGAACAGACTGGGCCAAGAGTACAGAAAAAGGATAGACTATATGCAGGCTGGGTGGGGATGGGCTGCCATGCGGAGGAAGGATGGGAAGCCTCAGAGTGGCCCTGGGAAGACTTGAGGAATTAGGACAACAGAGGAAAGACTTCAGGTTCTCACTGTCAGAACACTTAAGTCTTTGCCAGGCATCCTGCTCAGTGCTCCCAATGTGCCCCTTCTTTAGCTGCAATGCTGCCTGGCACAGGGGAGCCCTGCTAACAAGTGAACAGGGCCAGTGAAAACATCATAGCCAGGTCACCATGAAACTCAAGAACTGCAAAAATACTATAGCTCCCACAGAGAGAAGTCTTTTCCCAGAGGAGGCTGAGAAAGGAACAAGGGAGGGAGAGATGTAGACATGTGTGTCATCCTACCTGAAAGCATAGGTCTTCTGATGCCAGCTCAGCTGTCCCCGGATGCTGTATGCAATGGTGGTGACAAACTCTCCTCCCAGCCCCAGCTCCGAACACAGCTTCAGGGCAAACTTCTCTGGTGAGTTCTCCTTCTCCGACATGTCCCACTCAAACTGGTCCACCAGGGAGATGTTTCCCACATGGATATTCAGCTGCAGCAAGAGCCAAGGCACTCAAATGAGAAGGGGCAAGGCCACCCCAGCACAGCCAGGCTGCAAGGAGGTAGGAACAACCCAGCCCACAGCTGGGGCTGCTGGGCACAACTAAGAAGTTAGAATTGGGATGGCTGCCCCTCTTTTTCCAGTTGCCATCTGCAAAACATGCTTGGCACTGTAAGCCTCCTATGGTTTCCATAAGAGGCTCCACCTTACCTCTATTCTCATCTTCCTTGATCCCTGAACTGACCAGTCTTTCCTGCCCTTCAATTAAGACAATTAGCCTTAATGTGACTGTGTTGACCAGACAGGATTCAGCTCAAGTGTTTTTTGTCAGACTGTCCCTGAGCCTGCCTTAACCATCACCCATGCCTTGCTTCATGTGTGTGTGGGGGAGGTAGGGGGAGTACCGAGGCTTGAACTCAGGGTCTAGGTATGATTCTTTATGTTTTTCGTTCATGCATGGCATTCTATCACTTCAGCTACTTTTCCACTTGGGTTGTTTTTGCTAGTTAATGGAAGATAAAGAATCTTATGAACTTTCTTATCCAGACTGGTTTTGAACTGCAATCCTCAGATTTCAGCCTCCTAAATAGATAGGATTTACAAGCATAAGCTACCAGTGCCTAGCTCCTTGCTTCATTCAGTTTTACAGAGCTGGCATCTTTCAGCAATCTCAGCAGATAGCTCACTGAACACCTGCAAGTAAGTCTGCCCCATGATTCCTTATCCACAAACTACTTAGGCCTGTTCTAAAACTGGTTGTCCTAGAATGACACCAAACAGTCCCTGCTGTGCCTGTCTGTTTCTTCAGCATGTCTGAAGATTCCTACTACTGTGTGGGCTGGCCCTTCCACCACCATTGTCAAGACCTGGGTCTGGTGAGCAGACTACATGCACATGTGTGGTGACACTTAGTCCCTTGGTTTTATGAGGACCAGGGGTGGGCATGTGCTAGGGATATAGGGAAGTGGACACTGCTATCACAGCAGTGAGCAGATCTGGGGGACCAGCCCTGGCCCAGCCATCCCAGAGATGTCTACCTCCCTTCCAAGACTCGAGAGTCTCAACTCCTGACCCCGTGACTTGTCTAGAGAGTTCTTCCTTTCACACATAGGCTTTTTCTCAACACACTGGCCTCGAGTGAAGAGCTAGTTCCTGAGATCTCCCCAACCCACCGCTCCCTTTGACTCCCTCCTTTCCTGTTTCTTCACTGCACTTAAAACTCTGAGACTGTGTTAGTCATTTGTCTTGTTTTCTACCTTTCTGTCATCCCCTGAGAACCAGGAATCCCCTAAATGGGCTCCAGGGCATTTATATGGGAATCAACAGAACCACGTGACAGTGCCGGCAAACAGAGGAAGGAAGCAGAGGTGCAGAGCCTGCAGCATCCCACACATGGCATATGGCTGAGAGTGTGGGCTGCGTCAAGCCCCCCGGAGGCCTTTCCTGTCTCCACACTGCACCCACACCCAGCAATCAACACAAGCTCCTAAAACAGTACGATCTGCCTCCTCTTAAATGGAATCACTGCCAAATAAACCACATGGGCATGGGCTGGGAAAGAACATGCAGCAGCAGGCAGCACACAGAAACAGCACACCAGACCCAAACCTGATCACAGTGCATGATCACACCCAGCAGGCCAACCCTTCCTCACTCACCAACTCTGTTCCCCAGTCCTGCTAGTTCTTTACTGATGCATTCATTTATTCAAAAGGAGATATAGCCTGGCGCTGGTGGTTCACACCTATAATCCTAGTTTCTCAGGAGGCTGAGGACCACAGTTCAAGCCAGCCTGGGCAGTAAAGTCCTGAGATTCTTCATCTCCAATAAACTACTCAGAAAAATCCAGACATGGTACTGTGGCTCAAGAAGTAGAGTGCTAGCCCTGAGCAAATAGTAGCTCAGGTTTAGTACCCAGGCTGAGTTCAAGCCCCAGGACTGGCAAGAAACAAAAGAAAACAACAAAAAAAGGAGTTACAGAGGAGATCAACACTGGAAATGTCAATCTGTAAGCTGTGTATGCCTTAGGCCTAGCTAGCTACTTGGGAAACAGAGAATGAGAGTTCAAGGCCAACCTGACTAGAGAGTTTGAGAGACCCTTTCTCAACCCACAGCTAGGCACAGTGGTGTACACCTATTATCCTAAGCTGCACTGGGGGTTGAAACTAGGAGCATAATGGTTCCAGGCTTAGCCTGGAAGCAAAGTCCATGAGACTCCATCTCTCATAGAGAGAAGCTGTACATAGAGGAATATACCTATGACTCCAGCAATGATGAATGCCTAAAGAGGGCAGGCTGCAAGGGAAGCAAAAATAACCAATCTCAAAAATAACCAGCAAAAAACAGGGATAGAGGCATGGCTAAAGTAGCAGAGCCCCTGCCTAGCAAGCACAAGGCCTCAAGTTCAACCTCTAGTGCAGAAAAAAAAAAATCTAACTCAAAGACAGTGCCCAGGCCCTGAGTTTAAGCCCAGGATTGTCAAAACAAAACAAAATCCCAAAATGAATAGTAAGACACTAAATCAAAAACAATCAAGGTCTGAGAAAGTCATTCAGTAGTGCAGCACTTGCTTAACATGCATTAGGGTCTATTCCCAGAGCCTCAAATCAAAACAAAACTGAATTGCCTGGGCCAGCTGCCTTGCATGGTAGCATATACTTGTAATCTAGTTCTTAGAATGTTGAGGTGGGCAGAGTTTGAAGACAGCCAGGGCTATATATTGATACTGTGTCCTAGTGGGAAGACAGATGCTAACAAGTAAGCACAAGGTATGGGACAGTGTTAAGTGTTTCCAACTGAAGCAAAGTAGTATGGAAGGCCTCCTAGGGAGGTAGCCTTTTAGGAAGAAGTCAATCACCCAGACTATAGGCAAGGGCTCCTTTGGGGAGAGGATCATGGGCAAGTGACAAACACAGCAATGTAAAGAACTGACAAAGTGATGCTGTGTGGGGGGGGGGAGCTCATAGAGATTAGGGTGGCCAAGATGCCCCAAGGAAGTGGGTAGCGAGCAGTAGGGCCAGTGCCTTGGTAAAGGCAGCCAGATCTAGGCTTTAGTCTCAGCATGCCAATGAGATCTCAAAAGTCACTTAGACCTACAGCACTGCTTCCTGTAAGGAATACTCCTCAGGTACCACCAATCCAGAGATTTCTGTTCCCTGACTACTACTATGTCCCAGGGTCAAGGCAAAGAAGAACATCCTCAGAGAAACACCTAGCTCTGCCAAGTGCCACATACAGAAAAACTTAAGTGTGACCTTCAATTCCTCACCTACAAGATGGGTTGCCTCTGGCTTGACTGAATACAATATTGTCCCATGCTGTAGAGCACGTCACATCAAGGGTAAAAGGCCTACCTAGTGGCCCAGTGCTCACTTCCTGGTTTTGGAGATCCAACCTGCCTGTCTCCTGGTTGGGAGGTTTGGCTGTGGTTTGTGATGTAAAATAAGGCTACCTCGAACCCATGGATTGGCCCCGCTGCCCTCTCTGACCGCACCTACCTCCCCCTGTCCTGCCTACTTCTATGTTAATAGATTTCTACATCTTACTTTAGCCCCTAGTTTTTTCCCATTAAATAAGTCTGCCTTGACATTCTCCCAGGCACGTCTGTGTCTTCCCTCTGGAGAGGGAGGGCTGGGTGAAGGCGGCCAGCCGGCCCTATCCTTTCTCGGTCTCGTCTTAGTCGGGGCGTCTTCTCTTTGCCCTTCCTGCTGGTCAGGAGGCAAAGAGTGCTAAAAACCCCCGACACTATGTAGCCCAGATTTCCCTGGGCCACCTATACCTGCTCTGTGCCCAGTCTCCCAAGAGCCTACCAGCCAATGCCACCCCATAGGAGAGGATTACAGATACATGAGAATCTCTGGGAACCTTTCTACATAGGGGAGGAGCAGGGGATAGGCCATGAAAGATTTGCAGCTGCTAGATAATTTCCTGTGTGGCTAATTCATGAGCCCAGCTAAGATAAAGCAAATAAACAAAAAATCTAAAAACAAAACCCAAAACAAAAACAAAACCCTACTCAGAAGTCTGCGATGTGGTCTGTGGTTCAATGTCAGCTGGGATAGGAAAAGACTGTGAGACTCTGATTTCCAACTAAAAGCCTAAAGTGGAAATATGACTCAAGTGGAGAATAGTAGACTTGAGAAAGCCCAAGGACAGTATTCAGGGCCTGAGTTCAAGCCCCAAGACTGGCAAGCAATAAATAAATAAATAAAGAAAGAAAGAAAGAAAGAAATTACAAAGTTAGTATAAATGACATACAGCTCTGCCTAACCTCATAGTTATGTGGAGCTAACTTTCTTTATACCCTAATCACAATTACCAATGATCATAAAGCAAATACCACAGAGCCCACAGGCTGTCCTCTACAGCCTACAGGCTATGTTTGAGGGTACAAAACAACACATACCACAGCTCCTCTTCCCATTTTTCTCTCATGATATCCCTTTCCTTCTCAATCACATCTTTTCCCAGTTAGCTGGCGATGATGTGACTTTCAAAGATTCACATTAAAAAATACAAATTCATATTTGTGTCCTAAGTATTAATTAGCAAGGGAACAGAATCAGGCACTCAAAATCTCCAGCCTTAGATCTGGTGATTTCATGGATGAATTCTAACAAACATTTAAAAATAACTATCACCAATCCTTCTCAAATTCTTCCAAAAAAGAGAAGAGGAGAGAACATTTTGCATCTCATTACCCAATCCCCAAATCTGCCCAATACTTCAGGAAAGTAAAAACACATACCAAAATCCTTTATGAACACCAACTCAAAATCCTAAACACATTCAAAACAAAGCTGGGGAACAGTGGCTAATGCCTGTAATCCGGCCTACTCAGGAGAATAACATTGGAGTTCAAAATCAACCTGGCTTTTCAGACTATCACCAAAAAACTAGAGGTGAAAGAAGCTGTTATTCAAGTGGTAGAGCACCAGCCTTGAGCAAAAAAGCTAAGGGACACCATTTATGCTGTGAGTTCGAGCTCTACTACTAACACACATTCAAAAAACTTCTAAACAAAATACTAGTGAATTACCACAACCAAATGGCAGTTTACAGATTCTTATCCAAATTCCAATGCATTTTTCCAATGAATTCTGTCCTATAGTGTGGACCTAAAGGTAGGCTTCTGCTAAGGCCTCACTGTCCCTGAACACCGCCACAATCATATACTTCTGTCCAGCCCAAGAAAGGAGAGTCTTCTACCTTGATGATGACACGCTGGTCGGACTGGTCCTCCAGGATGCTGTCTGTAGGGTAGGACTCAATCTGCTGTCTGATGGCAGAGGCAATGGCAGGCACAAATGTCAATGGGTTCAGATCCAGGTCATCACAGAGGATTTCTGAAAACATCTCAGGGGTCATCAGCTTCTCTGGAATCAGGAAAGAAGCATCATCACATTATAGAGTCTCATCATTAGGCTCTGGCCTGGCCACTGGTCCCTTCTACCTCTGCCAAACCTCCCCTTCAGGTATACATGGGCCACTTAGGAACCTAAGCATGGCCCTCTCAGACAGTGGGGATGGAGGAGAAAGCACATGACAAAACATCCTTCTCGGGCCGGGAGTTTGGCCTAGTGGTTAAAGTGCTTGCCTAGCATGCATGAAGACCCGGGTTCGATTCCTCGGTACCACATACATAGAAAAAAGCCGAAAGTGGTGCTGAGGCTCAAGTGGTAGAGCTCTAGCCTTGAGAAAGTCCAAGGACAGTGCTCAGGCCCTGAGCTCAAGCCCAGGACTGGCAAAAAAAAAAAAAAAAAAAATCCTTCTCTTCTAGCTCAGTGCCTAGGGGTATGGATGGAGGGTGTGTATGTGTGTGTGTGTGTATGGGGGGGGGGTTCTTACAGTCTCTTAACCAGGATCTAGGGCATTTCTACCCCCTTTCCCTTTTATAGTCACACCCACTTCTTTTCCACTCTCACTTCCTCATTTATCTGGTCTCCATTTCTATGCTTTCATTTCAAGAATGTCATATAGCTCCTCAATATGGCTCAAACCTGTAATCTAAGCTTTCGTAGGAGACAGAGATAGGGAAATGCAGTTCGCTAACAACCTGGGCGCCAATGACTCAGGAGGCTGACATCTGAGGACTGAACTGGTAAAATAGCAGACTTGAGCAAAGAAGCTAAGGTACAGTGTTCAGGCCATGAGTTGAAGCGTAGTACAGGCACGCACATGTACATGTACGTGTACACACACACACACACACACACACACACACACACACACACGCGTGCATATGCAGAGGAAGCTGGTAAAATCCCATCTCTACCAATGTCTGAGTAGAGTGGAACATGCCTGTTACCCTAGAGATGTAGGGAGCACAAGAATATCACACAGTTCAGTCACAGCCAGCATAAAGCAAAACTCTACCCCAAACCTAACAATACAAAACAAGAGACTCTTAATCTTTAAAAAAAAAAAAAAAACCCAGATATGGAGCTATGGCTCAAGTGGTAGAGCACTAGCCTTGAACAAAAAAGCTCAGGGACATTACACTGCCCAGACTTTGAGTTCAAGCCCTAGAACCTGCACAAGAATCAAACACAAAAACAAAAACACCCCTACACCCCTATTACATAAATAGAACTATCTAGTATATAACTTCTGATGATTTCCTTTCTTCACTCAATAAAATCTCTAGCCATCCAGGTTATCATTGTTTTTTCGTTACATAAAGAATTTCATGGAGAAATCACATTCTGTTTAACTGTTCACTTAGTGAAGGGTATATAGGCTATTCCCAGCTTCTGAGTATGACTAAAACGGCTATGAACATTTGTGTTTCGGTATAGTGAAAACTGGGACCTCACACTTGCAGGCAGGTACTCAAATATGAGTTACTGAATCACTTTTAATTTTTTTGTGTTTTTGCCCTGCCTGACCTCAAACTGTGATCCTCCTATCTCTGCCTCCTAAGAAGCTGGAAAGTCTTCATTTCTCTGAACCATATGCACAAAAATGCAACCACTGGGTCATATGGTAGGTACCTACATTCTTAGCTTTTAAAAGAAAGTGACAGAATGTTTTCCAGAGCAGCTGAGATATTTACATTCCATCAGTAGTGTATGAGTGACCCAATTCTTCCACATCCTCACAAGCACTTATTCTCACTACTTTTTAGTTTTTTTTGGAGACAGGGTTCTCAATTATGTAACCCAGGCTGGCCATAATCTTGTAATCCTTCTGACACAATCTCATCACATTGGGATCACATGCCACCACTTTTTATTGGGGTACTTTTTTTTTTATTGTAGGTCAAATTTGCATTTCTTTAATGTCTGATAATGTAGAACATCTTTTCCATTTTTATTTGCCATCTGTATATCTATTCCAGGGTATCTTCTCTTTGTTCTAATTGGATTCACTTTTTTAATGTGGAGTTTTAAAAGTTCCTTATGTTCTAGACTGTAATCCTTTATCAGCTATATGGTTCCCAATTTATTCTTGCTTACTCTGTCTTTTAAAAGGAACTTCTTGGGAGAAGGGGTAACCCTGTCTAAAAGAAATGTACTCTTTATCTAACTTATATAACTGTTGCCCCTTTGTACATCACTGTTACAACAACAATTTAAGTATTTAAGAAAAAATTTTTAGAAAGGAAAAAAAAAACAACTTCTGAAAGCCAGACTTTGATGAATTCCAGTGTTTAGTATTTCCTATTATGGACAGTGCTATTAGTGTATAAAAGTTTTTATTTTTCTCTAGTGTTCAATATCCAAATTTTCCTTTGCTTTTTCCCCACAAATACATATAGTTTTATTTCAATCTTATATTTCTTTCTCAGGGGAGTGGGGTTTGGGAGGCAGGGATGTTTCTGGGGCTTGAACTTAGGGCCTGGGTGCTGTTACTAAAGTGTTTTTTTGTTGTTATTGTTGTTTTTTTTTAATATATTGTTTTTGTTTTCTGTAGAAGCTCATGATTTCTAGTCTATATTGACCAGTACGTAACTATAAAATAGTTGAATAGCAATCCAAAAATCAAAATTGCTAGCAGCATTTTGCTACTGTGCTATATAATTATAGAAACCTATTAAATATAATCACACAGGAAACAGGTGGCTAAAAGGCATTCCTATGGGAAAACCTCTAGACTTGGCTGTGGTCACCTGGCTAGACCTCATGGATTTCAGATCCTGTCTTCTTGGATTCCTAACTCTAGCTAGTATTCTACCACTTGAGACACAGTTTCACTCCTGGCATTGTGGTCAGTTATTGGTAGTTTTATAGATTTTCCTGAACTGGGAAACTGCCTGAACTGCTATCCTCATATCTCTTCCTCCTGAGTAGCTAAGATTATAGGCATGAGCCACCAAAGCCCAGAATATTTTCTTCTTTTATCTACTTTTTACTAACCATTTTGAATTTAAATTAGTCTTCTGTTTCAAGTGTTCTTATGGAACCTCCCTCATACTCCTTTTAAGATAGGGTAAGGATACAATTAAGTACTAGAAACATTCTATGAGTGGTTGCAGGCAAAGTTACCCAGGATCCTGGATCCGAATGATCAATATAAGTTTGGATTTGTTTTTTTTAATTTTTTTTTTTTTTGGTACCAGTACTGGGGGCTTGAACTCTGGGCCTGAGAGCTATCTGTTGGGACTCTACCACTTAGAAATTCCACTTCCAACTTTTTGGTGGTTAACTGGAGGTAAGAGTCTCATGGATTTTCTGACCCAGACTGGCTTTGAACAATGATCCTCAGATCCCATCCTCCGAGTAGCTAAGATTATAGATGTGAGCTACTCAGTGAATGTAAACTATAGTAAACTGAAAAAAAGTACAGACTGCTAAAGGAAATGTTTCAATATTAAGGTCCTTAGAATGAAACTATCTGCACAGGAAGGATTTCTCCTCTATATGGATGGAATAATATTTTTTATAATTGTTTTTTGGATGCTTTTTATTATTGTTTTTTGGAGCCAGTACTGGGGCTTGAACTCAGAGCCTGGGGGATATATGTCCCTAACATTTTGCTCAAGGCTAGTGCTCTACTCCTTGAACCATAGCTCCATTTCCAGCTTTTCTGGTTGTTAATTGAAGAGTTTCTGGCTTTGAACCATAATTCTCAGATCTCAGCCTCCAGAACAGCTAGGATCAAAGGTATGAGTTGTGGGTACCCAACACTGTTATTAAACAGGTCCCTGAAATTTATACCTACTTAATGTTCCAAAATCCAATGAGCTTTATAACCAGGTTATCAGAAATAAACTGCCAGAATAGCAATGCAATAAAACAAATAAACCAAAACAGAGTCCCACACTGCAAGGAGCTTAAAACTGAAAGATGAAGAGATGAATTAACAAGTAGCTATGACACATGCCAAGTCAGCAAAGATAACAGGTGATATACGGCACCACTGATGGCCTGATAGTCCAGCTTGCCTATCCCAGTACTAGGTGTCATCTATGAACTGTACCTACCACATCAACCCTCAATACAACCTCCCAGCATCTCTTGCCAATGTCCTCTTTCACCTATGTACCACTCATGAGCCCTGGCGAACTTGGATCTCTAGGGCGAACAGGGACCAGGTGTCAGAAAATGACTAAAGAAAGCAGCCTAATCCTTTTAGAAAGCTCAAGGCTTTCTAAACCATTCAATAACCATTCACTCTCCTTAGGAAATCCCCTCTGGAAGAAAAATGCTGTAATCAAGTATGTTAGCTGACATGTAGCTGCCAATAGCAAGGAGAGTTTCAACAAAGTAAGGCACCTCAACTAACAGAAAATCCTGCAACAATTAAGAAAGAAACAAGATACTTAACATAAAGGAAAAACCCTCAAATTACTCGCACTATAATTATGCTAATATTTACATATGAAGTGACTGGAAAAGATAAAACTGAAATCATTCATAGTGAGATTCTGGTAATTTAAACTTCTATCCATTTTATTTTTTATTGTTAATATAAAGGTGATGCACAAAGGAATTACAGTTGCATAAGTCAGATAATGAGTACCTTTCTTTTTGGACAGTGCCACCCCTTCCCTTGCTCTCTCATTTTTTTCCCATTAACTGTTACCCATTTTAAAGTGACACTCATACTAAGCACAATGGCACATAACTATAATCCCAGCACGCTTGTGGCGGAGGCAGAAAGATTTCAAGTTCATGACTAACCTAGGCAACCTACTTGCAGTACCTATAAATGGAACAAAAAATAACAACAGAAACCAAAAAAGCAAAAAGCAAACATGGTGGCAGCCAGGGGCTAGAAGGGGAGTTATAAGGACAGGGCCTGAGCAGCATCCTTGTCATCTTTGTCGCTGGTACTACATGGACTTGCCACACCACTCCTTGAGCCACCCAGCCTCTTCAGTGGAAGAACCTAAAGATTACAGGGTTTTTGGTTTTGCCTTTTTCTTTTCTCCCCCCCCCCTTTTTCTCCCCCGACTTTGCCAGTCCTAGGGCTTGAACTCAGGGCCTGAGCACTGTCCTTGGGCTTTCTCAAGGCTAAGGCTCTCTACCACTTGAGCCACAGTACCACTTCTGGCTTTTCTATATATATGGTACTGAGGAATCGAACCTGGGTCTTCGTGCATGCTAGGCAAGTACTCTACCACTAGGCCAAACTCCTGGCCTATATATATATATTTTTTAATTAATAATTAATTAATTTTGGTTGTGAGGCTTGAGTTCTAGGCCTAGGTGCTGTGACTAGTGCTCCATCACTTTGATCCACAGAATTTTCAGTTTTCTGGTAGTTAACGGGAGAAAAGAGTCTCATGGACTTTTTGTGTCCTGGCTGGCTTTGAATTTTAATCCTCAGATCTTAGCCTCCTGAGTAGCTGAGATTAACCACAGGTGTGAGCCACCAGCACCCAGTGTTCTCAATATTTAACCCAAACTAGCCTTGAACTTTCAGTCCTCCTACTTCAGCCTCCTGTGTGCTGGGGATGACTCATGTTCTTCTACCATGCCCCAACTGCTGCTATAGCTCAGATATAATTTGTGCTGCCAAAATCCATGTTGAAGCTTAATCCCTAATAAGTAGGGTTGGGAGTGGAGCTGGTAATGACGATTGAGTCATGGGGGCAGGGTCCTCATGAGTAGAAAAATGCTTTGCATTGGTGAATGAACTCTCTTACGCTTGTGGGATTATCATAAAAGAAGACTGTCATAAGGCAAGTTCACTCCTCATTGGTTTCTCACTGTAGGTGAAGCAACACAGCTTTCGCTTTTAAACAGATGCTGTTACCTGCTCTTGGACTTCTCAGCCTTTGGAATCATGAACCACAATAAACCCCCTTTCTTTATTCATTACTTTGTCTCAGGTATTCTATTATAGCAACAGAAAAAGGACTAAGACACATGTCCATCCTGAAAGGAACAGGAAACAGTGACAAAACCAGAATGAACCTACCCACAGTCTACATCCTTAAGAACTATGCCATAATGTTCTTTATGTCAAATCCAGGATACCTGATGGGCAGCTCATGTACACATAAGACCCAGTGAATACCAGCTGTCCACATACCGTTCATGTTCCAGGTGAAAGCATCCCTGAGTTTCTGCCCATCAATTTCCATGTCTAGCCGGATGGGCACCAGCACCTCAGGCTGGGATGCGTTCTCATGGATCACAGCTGGGTCATGGTCATCAAAGCTGAAATGAAAGGGCAGCATGTGTCAGCCAGTGCACTGTGCCTATGGCCTACTGATGAGTTTTCAGCTTCCAGCTGCGCTGTGGGTCTATTGTAAATGTGTCTAAGGAGAAAAGGTTACTTCACTTGGGGGGAGGAGGGCCTAAAGAGGGTACTGGGTTTTAAACTCAGAACTATACTTTCTAGGTAGGCATCACTGAGTCATACCACCAGCCCTTTCTGCACTAATTTTATTTATTTATTTCATTTGGGGGGGGGATATTGATCCCTGCCTACGTATCTGATGTTTGGACCACACTCTTCCCATTTTAGACTTCCCATCAAATTTGGGATAACAGGCGTGCATTACCACACCCATCTGCTTTCTGTTGAGATGGAATCTCATACTTTTTTGTCCAGGGTAGCCTGGAACCACAGTCTTTCCAATCTTTACCTCCAACACAGCTAGGATGATAAGCATATGCCACCATACCTAGATGTCTATTGAGAAAGAAAGGGTCGAATACGAATGCTTGGGATGGTCTCAAACTGTGATCCTCCTTATCTCAGTACTGGGCTGAAAAGATACTTACCCTTCTTCTTTATTTTTTGTGCCAGTCCTGGGCTTCAGCTCAGGGCATGAGCACTGTCCTTGGGCTTTCTCAAGGCCAGAGCTCTACCACTTGAGCCACAGCACCACTTCTGGCTTTTTTCTATGTATGTGGGACTTCTGAGGAATCGAAAGGGTCTTCGTGCATGCTAGGCAAGCACTTTACCACTAGGCCAAACTCCCAGCCCCCCCTCCTTTTAAAATTCATTTGTTTGTTTGTTTGTTTGTTCACTCATGGGTCTTGAACTTGGGGCCTAGACGCTGTCCCTGAGATCTTTTTCTCAAGGCTAGTACCCTACCACTTTAAACCATAGCTTCACTTTGGGCTTCTGGTGGTTAATTGGAGATATGCGTCTCAGGGATGTTCCTAATGTGGCTAGTTTTGAACTTCAGATCTCAGCCTCCTTGAGTAGCTAGGATAATAGGCATGAGCTACCAGTGCCTGGGTAAGGACACTTCTTAGTGGTACCAGTCACCTAAAGTGAGGCAGCACAGAAAAGGCCAACAGAAATCCCAAGGCCAGTCTAATAGGGATAAGTAAGGCACAAATAGCAAGTGCCAGCCTATCTGCAATTAATGGTTGTACAGCAGATCAAGACTTCCAGTTTCAGGGGTACAAGGAGAAGAGCCAGGAAACTGCTGACTTGGACAGTGGAAGCAACTTAAGACAGGCTCCGATGGGACATTTAAAGCCCAAAGAAAGGATTTTCTCAGGAAGCTGTGGGCAAGACGAGCATTTCCAGAAGATGAAATACTTAAGCAAAGGCTGAGATGCAGAATAGAACTGTGGAGAAGCATCAACCCTTGAAAGCAGTGAGCAGTTCACCCTGGAGAGAGGTCCTGAAGCCTCCAAAGAGGTAGTGGAGATATCCAAAAGCCAGCAGTTCTTCATCTCAGGCTGCAGTATCTGACTCTTCCCTGAAGCAACCCCATGATTCTGAGGAAAGGAGTCATATATTTTAGGAGGACTAAGAAAAAAGAGATGGGATGGGCAGGCTGAGTCTGTGAGGAGGAGTTGGAGGTCAGGGGAAAGCATGGGAATCTGTGGAATGTGGAGAAGATTTAGAACTACCCTCAGAGAGCATGGAAAAGATGACTGACAAGTGAGGGATGCACTGGAGTGCTCTAGGACTCCCAGATGGGAAAGTAGAAGGAAGGCTAGAGACAGGAATGGCCATTCTAAGGGAGGAGATTACAGTGACACTCAAATAGAGATGAGAGGAAAAGAGAGGAAGGGAGAAGAAAGAGAAAGAAGCAAGGAAAGAAGAATGGAGGGAGGCTAAGAGTTGAGGTTCCAGGTTCAAAGCCAGCTAGGGCACGAAAATCTGTGAGACTTTTTATTTCTGTTTAACTACCAGAAAACCAGATATGGTGTTGTGGCTCAACTTGGTAGAGCACTAGCCTTGAGCTGAGCTCAGGAATAGCACCCAGAGTTTAAGCCCTACAACAGATGAGACAAGAGACAGGAGGCAGGGGGAGCGCGGGGAGCAAGCAAAACAAAAGCAAAGGGGGAGGAAGAAAAGGGGGAGAGAGGAAGGGTGGAAATAGGAATGAGCCTTGCAAATGTTGCTTCATGTGAATTTAAGCAGAGGGAAGGTAGACCTCTGGGCAAGCCAGCAGCAAGGAGGTGAAAAGTGTTTGGTGAAGAAGCCCCAAGAGAGCCCCAGTCTCAGTTCCAGCATGTCTAGAGGATTCTTAGAGGAATAACAAGATCAGCCTAAGCAAAGGGGCCCAGGCTGTCTGCAAAACTAACAGCAGGAAGATGAGCAGGAGCTGCTGCAAATACTCAGTAAAACCTGACTACCACTTGACCTAATGGCCAAGAGTGGGCTAATTCCAGAGAGTTGAAGGGCAGGCAATTAGGGATCTGATAACACTAGAGGCATAGTATGAATAAAAAGGAAGGAACTGAAAAAGAGTTTCAGGTTTTAGGCCTGAGTAAGGGGAGGGATGGAAAACTCTGCAGGGCGTACATGGCTGAAACTTGGGGAGGGAGGAAGGGTCCTTGGGGAAAGTGGGGGCCTCAAAAAAATGGGTAATTTCTTCATGTGGCTCAAAACACACTGTGAAAATGTGACTAAGCAAATGCTCCTGGGAGAGATTATTCAGTTGGCCCTAAATTATGTCAATGTCCTTCCGAAGAAAGAGACAGGGAGCTTTCACATACACTACTGAGTGTCATACAGCCATATGTCACAGACATTGCAATGGTGTGGCCACAAGCCAATGAATGAGGAAGACACCAGGACTTCAAGAGGTCAGGATCAAGACTTTCCTCTGGAGCCCTGAGAGGAATAGAGCTCTGCCCCAACTTTGATTTGTGAATCCAGAATGTGAAAGAATAAATCTGTGCTTCTGTAAGAGAGTTAGTAATGGTGTGCCTTTCATTTTTTTTAATTCCCACCACCCCACCACTTGTTCTAGTAGCCACTTAGAAGACCCAGCAGAATTCCCAGAAAGGACTTGAAATCTCCCCAGCTGGCTATGGCTAGCTGAGGCAATAGAGGGTTGAGAAAAGGCCTCTGAGGATTGGGTCCCCAGGAACTTCACTGGGGTACTACAGAAGTGGGGAAAAGAATGTGAGAAATCAAAGCAGGCAGAGCCACCAGTGCAACAGGCCAAAGTAGTGGGAGGCTGTCCTGGAAGGGGACAAAAAGGCAGAATGGAGGTAGAATCTACCCAGAGGCCAGCGGTGGCAGCACTCACTCACCACAGGGGGAAGGTTCTCTTCTTGTCCCGGCCCATGCGGTTCCTGTTGATGGTAGTAGAACATGGCACAGCATCCAGATGATGTGAGCTGTTAGGCAGGGTAGGCACCCATTGGCTGTTCCTTTTGGCTTTCTGTTCCCTGGGAAGACATTGGAAACATAAACCATCTGATTAAGGAGTTCAACTCTGTCCAGCAGGTTTTGTGGATGCCTGCTGCAACCCTGCTGAGCTCCAGGCTCCACTGGAAGAGGCCTATGCATGCCCGAGCCTCTAGAGCTCTGTTTCCCATGCCTAGAGGTACCTGAGCAAGGGGAAGGGTGAGGAGGGTGCCAGACAAGACCCAGACTACGAGTTGCTACTAACCCATAACCATGGTACACTGCTAGGCATGGCTCACATAGAAATACACCCTTACTGAGAGGCTTCCTAAAGGAAAGGAAACTAGAAAGGAGCCTTGTTCACTAGGAATATGGGCAAGGTATAGGAAGAGTAGAGAGAAGAGTGGCGTGAGCACCCCAAGGAGGGGTGAAGACTAAGAAAGAACATTTGCTAACTATAAGGTCTCCCAGGCTTTGTGAGAATCTGACTTTATCTGGTAGGTGGGGTGAAGACTAAGAAAGAACATTTGCTAACTATAAGGTCTCCCAGGCTTTGTGAGAATCTGACTTTATCTGGTAGGTGGCTAGGAGCTTCCAAGAAAAGAGATGTGATTACTGATAATTTTTGTTAAAGACAATGTCTCATTATGTTGCCCTGGCTGGCCCTGAACTCATGAGCTCAAGTGATTTTCCCATCTCAGCACCCAAAGGAGCTGGGACTGCAAGTATGAACTATCATACCCAGAAGACTGTGATTTTTAGGTGTGACAACCATCCTAAAATGGACTAGGTAAAGGTTCTGGCATCTGATCACCGAGAGGTGCAGAGGTAAGACAACAGACAGACAAATACCTTCCAGAAAATGTCACTGCAAGTAATTTAAATAATTCATGTTCCATAAAGGGCTTGGTCTTTCCTCCAAATTTCAGGCTGCTTTTCTCAAAACTATCTTACACTGAGGATCCACTGCTGAGTTAAACAGATGAGACCATTCAGGCTCCCCCAGTGCTTTGTGGTTTTGCCTTAATTATAAGTTACAGAGACAGCAGTAATTTTTTTTTTTTTTGGTTAGTTGGAGATAAGAGTCTCTAGAATTTGTTTGCTCCTGGTGGCTTTGAACCTTGATTGTCAGATCTCAGCCTCCTGAGTAGCAAAGATTATAGGCATGAGACACCAGCACCTACTACATCATTAAATCCCTACCACAAGCTGGGGACTAGCTAATACTTGTAATCCTAACTACTCAGGAGGATGAGATCTGAGGATCTCGATTCAAAGCCAGCCTGGGTAAGTTTGGGAGACTCTTATCTTCAATTAGCCAGCAATAAGCCAGAAGTAGAGCCATGCTCAACTGGTAGAGCACTTACTATAAGTGAAAAAGTTAAGGGACAGTGCCCAGGACTTGAGTTCAAGCCTCAGTATTGGTGCACGCACACGTGCACACACATACTCCAGCATCTGCACAAACTGCTGCTACAGTAATTATACGTTTACGAACTATACTGTTAGAATAAGTGACGATGACAATTGTTTGACAGTACCTTTAAGAAGGGACTTGGGGCTGGGTGCTGTGGCTCACACCTGTAATCCTAACTACTCAGGAAGCTGAGATCTGAGTACTGAGGTTCAAAGCTAGCCCTGGCAGAAGCTAGCCCTTGAGATTCTTATCTTCAATTAACCACTCAAAAACCAGAAGTGGTACTGTGGTTCAAGTGGTAGAGCACTAGCACTGAGCACAAAGAGGCTCAGGGACCACGCCCATGCCCTGAGTTCAAGCCCCATGACCAAAAAAAAAAAAAAAGAAGGGTCTTGAGGATGCAGCATTTAGTCCTTACTCTTTTCCATGAATGGGGAAGAAGAGGTGGTGTCCAAAGGTTGTCTGAGTCCTAGGGTCCTTTACCTCTTTTTTTTTCTGGGGGGAGGTGGGCTGAGAAAGAAGTACCCCTAGTCCTGCTGTCCCAGCTTTTAAGGTCCTGTGGAAATGAGATCTACCTTCCTCTTATGTTTCAGGACTCAAGTGCAAGATGAAGGCTAATATAAGATCAGAGCAAGACTGCAATACAGGAGACTTGCCATAGTCCTGCCCAAACTGAGTACCATGAGTCCCTCCATAGCTGGGGTAGTTCGAGGGGTAGTTCCAGACCTGAGCATTGTAGGGGTAAGTGTTCCAGCTTTCAAGGCAAAAAGAGGTAAAGACATAATGGCTCATGCCTACTCAGGAGGTTACGATCTGAGGATCTTGGTTCAAAGTCAGCCAAACAGTGAAGTATGAGACTCTTACCTCCAATTAACCGGCAAAAAAAAAATTCAGAAAAATGGAGCTATGGTTCAAGTGGTAGAGCATCAGCCTTGAGCAAAAAAGCTAAGGGACAGCACCCAAACCCTGAGTTTGGGTCCCAGTACTGGCATCCAAAAATAAATTAAGTAGCCAATTCCCAAGTCCCAATCCCATCCTTATCTCTAGTAGAGGGACCAGGAATATGGATTTTTCCCCCCTCTTCCATGAAAAATTCCAGTGTAGCCAAGCTGCATATCTTGATCACTTCCATTGATTGATACCTTCCTAGTTCTTGAGCTGAGCCCCTATCTCTTATCCTCAATTCAATTATATCTCTGTCATTTCTATTTCCAGCCCCTCATTTGGTAGCCAGCTCAAGAAGACTGTGCTAGTCACAGATCATGGAAAATAAATATAAATAACAGACTGAAAACACATACCTCTAAGTCACAAAATCAAATCTAGCTCACACTACAAGGTCTTTCCAGGAATCCAAAAAGGTATATCCAGCTTGTGCTCAAAGGATCCAGTGACTGGGTGAGGAGGCTGTCAAATCGGTTGGCAGACTGAGCCAGCCAAGGATGCTTCACTTGAACCGCTGCCACTCTAAACCCTGTTGTCCTGATCTCCAGGGTAACAAGACTCGTTGACTCCCTCAGCTGGTCTTCATATGACATGATCATTAAAAAATTGTTTACTGCCCCATAAAAGACTCTCAGCTGACATATGCAAACTTAAAAGTGCTGTCCATATGTACACAATTTCCTTCTGTGACTTTCTGGGCAAGTCTAGCCATCTTTATGTTCTCCCCACATCCTTTGGGAGAATATGAATCTGCTGAGCACACATCTACAACACTGGCTAGGCTGGATGCATGCCACCTTGCTTGATGAGAAATTAGAAAAACAATCTGACAGTAAAATTGAGAGAAAACCTGGAAAACATTACTCCAAACAATACTCCTCACCTAATTTATGTGTATGGGAATATATTTTTTCTGCTTTTGACACACGGTCTTATTATTTATCCCACATTCTCCACAAATTCAAAATTCTCCTGCTTCAACCTCCCAAGTTCTGGGATTACAGAAATGTAACCAATGCCTGGTTTTATTTATTTATTTGATTTATGCAGTACTGGGGTTTGAACTCAGGTGCTCAAACTCTTGTCAGGTTGTATTGCAAGGCTGGCACTCTATCACTTGAGTTGTAGCTCAGCTTTTTGCTTTTTCATTGGAGATAAGCCCCAGCTGGCTTGGAACCATGATCCTCAGATCTCAGCCTCCTTAGGATCACAGGTATAAGCCACAGGCAACCGGTTCCAAGCTTGGTTTTAGAAATGTATTTTTGTTTGAGGGCTCAAAGTATAAGGTATATAGGCATGTCTCATGTTCTGTATGCCTCATTCACATGAGCTATGTCTCAGATTGCTGCAGTCTACCTGATGTTGAAATGTAACAGTCACAACTTAGACTATATAAGTATCTGAATCTTCATTATTCACAATCGGCTAAAGAACATCTCTGTATATATTTTTACTTATTTTGTGTTTTCAAGTTATTTCTTTTGGAAAATATCCCAGGGGTGAAATTAATGGGTCAGTAAATTTGAATTTTTTACAAAAAGATCCCTTCCATGTATGGAGTCATCTCTAGCAGGTGAGTGTGCCAGTTTGATTATAGCATTCTTGATTCCTTATGTGGCTAGGTTTTTGGGTTTCTTCTTTTAACTTTGATTTTCTTTTCTCCCCCATCCCTGGGCTTTTGTGTTCCACCACTGGAGCCACAACGCTACCTCAGACTTTTTGGATAGTTAATTGAAAATAAGAGTCTCATAGTCTTTCCTGCCCCAGGTGTCTTCAAACTGCAATCCTAGATCTCAGCCTCCAGATGAATTTTTAAAAATTTATTTATTTATTCATTTATTATTTATTTATTTTTGCCAGTCCTGGGGCTTGAACTCAGGGCCTGAGCACTGTCCTTGGGCTTTCCTCAAGGCTAGAGCTCTACCACCTGAGCCATAGCACCATTTCCAGCTTTTTATGTATGTGGTACCAAGGAATCAAACCCGGGTCTTCGTGCATGCTAGACAAGCACTCTACCACTAGGCCAAACTCCCAGCCCTCCAGGTGAATTTTTAAAACTATATAAGGAACTGGGGTATAGCTTAGTGGTATAGTACAATAACATGCATGAAGCCCTGAGTTCACTCTTCAGCTCCCAAAAGTAAAACAAAATAAAGTGAGATTAAGCATTAGAAATACTCTTCTTATATTGCATCTTTAAGTGTGGATCATCTGCTTATTTAGACATTGGGGACTAAAAAAGTAGCATGTGCTCATAAAGCCATGGGCTTAATTCCCAGCTTTATTTAAAACAAAAGGAATGAAAAAAAAAAAGTTGAAATATCCAGTGGCTCATGCCTACAATCTTAGCTATTCAGGAGGCTGAGATCTGAGGATCATGATTCAAAGCCAGGCCAAGCAGGAAAGTCTGTAAGACTCTTATCCATTAACCATCAAAAAACTAGAAGTGGTACTGTGGGTCAAAGTGGAAGAGAGCTAGCCTTGAGTGAAAAAGCTCAGGCCATGATTTCAAGCTCCAAGACTGACCCCCCAAAAAAGAAGAATGAAAGAAAGAGAAATATCCCAGTTTTTCTTAAAAATCCAAATGCATAGCAGTTCAAACACAAAATAAGTGAAACAATTTTATGTACAGAGATGTTCTTTGGAGGGTTGTGAATAATAATGAAAGAATATGGAGCTATTGAGTGTCTACTTTCAAGGAAAGGTCAGGTGTTAGAAGATACAGATGCTTAAAAGGACTAAGATGAGACCCTTACAGTGCCAGCCTAGAGTGAAAAGGCTAAGGGACAGAATCAAGACCCCCAAATTCAAGCCCCATTACCAGCACATGCATACAAATGTGCACACATGTGTGTATACGTACACATCTGATGACTAGACTCCAGATTACAACACAGCAAGTTTCTACTTCTTTGCCTTTTTGATGCTGTAAGTACTCTTTGTTTTGGGGGTGGGGGATCGGTCGTGGGGTTTGGACTCTGGGTCTGGGCTGCTGTCCCTGAGCTCTTCAGCTCAAGGCTACTATCCTACCCCCTGATCCACAAGACCACTTCTGGTTTTCTAGCGGTTAACTGGAGAAAAGAGTCTCAGGGTCTTTAGTGCCTGGGCTGGCTTTGAACCTCAATCCTTAGATCTCAGCCTTCTGAGTAGCTAGGATTACAGGCATGAGCCACGGTGTCCACCTATAAGTACTCTTTTAATGGTAGGAGGTTTTTTTTTTTCTATATTTAAATTCACTGCTTGTTTCCTTTTTCAGTTTATCTGAGGTCACTCATTTTTCTGACAAAGGGCACTTTCAAAGCATTCCTAACTGTTCTCCAGATCCAATTCAACACTTGGCCTCTATTTGTTTCTTAAGGATTCCAAAGATACAGAAGGAACTTAGAAACTTGGCTAAGACAATTGTAAGCACAGTGAGTAAAGTGTTGGAAGGTATTTCAGTTCAACTTCACCTCAACCTGTTTTTGAGTATTAGAAAAATCCCCATGAGTGTCCCCAAAGGACCCCAGATCCAGGAATTCATTACCTGAGGTAGGTGGGGGGCTCTGTGCTGATGGACACAGCCTTATACTTCTCATCATTGCCATCCAGAATCTCTTCTACTTCTGAGGCTTTCAATAGAGTCACGCTGGTGGCAAGGGTGGTATACCCATGATCTGTAAATAGAGAGATACTGCTGTGGTCACTCTGTGGTGACAGGAGCAAGCAGCAGCCAACCAACTGAATACAGCAAACTGAAGTCCTCACATGCAGGAGGTGAGAAAGGCAAGGTTTCAAACTTACTGCGGCTGAATGTTGGCCTCTTCCAAAAGGGCAATCTGGGTTTTTGTTTTATTTGTGTGTCAGTACTGGAGCTTGAACTTAAGGCCTGGGCACTGTCCCTGAGCTTCTCTCAAAGCTAGCACTTTCCCACTTGAGCCACACCTCCACTTCAAACTTTTGCTGCCGGCTAACTGGCGATCTCAAAGCCTTAACTGCCTGGGATGGTTTCAAAGGACAATCCTCAGATCTCAGCCTCCTGAATAACTAGGACTGTGTGGGTCACTAATGCCAGGCCAAAAAAAAAAAGGCAATCATGATCAAAGGCTAATTGGTGTGTGAGTACTTGCTCAGGAGCAGATGAAGTGCTCAGGACAGTTGCAGCACCAGGGGCTGTCAGAAAGGCAGAGTAACACCCCAGTGGGAAGAGGTCTGATGCCACCACAATCCACGACATGAAGCAAGGTGAGGAATGGAATGGGAAATGGAATGAAAGAAAGATGAAGAATGCTTTTCTTTTAAAGTAAGAGCCCAGAGAGCTTTGCACCAAACAAAAGTTTCTGTCTCCAAGCCAGTCTGGAGATACTGTCTGGAAAGCAGGACAGATTTTAAGCAACCCAACTCCTAGCTCTTCTAGAAAACCTTGATCAAGAGCTGTTACTTGTCTGCAGGCCCAGCCTGTTTTTTTGTTTTTATTTTTCCTCCTCAGAGGAATCATTCAGCACAGGGTAGAAGCACCACAAGACTCCACAGGGACTTTGCATAGGGGGCAAGCAAAGGTAGGAAGATACTGCACTAGTGACTGGTGCTGTATGAAAGGTGAAGGGGAACACAAAGGAAAGTGTTGTAGGCCAGTGAGTAGAAATGTAATAGAGGTAGATTTAAAAAAACAGCTCTGGCTCCTGCGTTAAAAGAACCCTACTTTGCTCATGGTGGACAAAACCACAGTAGCACCTACAGACACAACCCAACAGGACAGACTAAAAGCACTACACACTTACATGCACACACCCACCTATGCACACGCATGTCCAGGGCAGCTTTCTTCAAGGCACCATTGCCAAGTGGGAAGCAGTTTTGCCACTTGCCAAATGGCACACTGTATGTATACTCAAATGTCCCGGAGGACATGTCTCCCAATGGATCCCCCAGAATGCCTGAAGAGCATCTTCGCCCTGCACAGAGCTGCCATGGCCCAAAGCATGCTAGCTTCACTCATATTGGGCAGCTCACCTAGCAAGCCCCAGGCACATGGCAGGCCATGTTCAGCGGGGACATGCACAGGAGCTCAGCACACTGGATGCCAGGATGAAGTGCTACGGATGAATGGGCTCTGGGAGACAAGCAGTGAAAAGTCCCAGAGGGGAGTGGTGGGGGCTGGGGCCACCACCCACCCCGAGGGCTGCATGGAGAATGACCATGGTGACACGCCCACAGCAGATGGTAGAGCATCACAGCATTCCTAAAACGTTTTGAGACCAACATGTCTTCACGGCACCTGCTAGCCCCAGCTCTGACCCCTCCTCACATACCCACTGGCCCCATCAGGAATATCTGACAGGGGACCACACTCTCACCTGAGCCATGCATGCATCAGCAGGGCGGCCCTGCCTCAGGGATGTTCCCTGTCTGACTAAGGCCAAGACTGCAGTGAAGACACTGGAGTGAAAACGTTTTATCTTCATGACATAAGCGAGTGGTTTTGAAACAGGTTTACAAACCCTCGTGAAGACGCACCCTTAGTGTTAGGTTTTGTTTTTTTACCATGTGACGATGCAACTATTTTCTTCCTCTCTTCCACAGTGGCTAGTCGCCTCCACAGTGAAGGGTATCTCTTGTACAGAGAACCTCGGAACATACGGAGGTAGTTTCCCACCTATGAGTAAAGCAAGAAGGCTCATTATGAGGGTCATATCTGCACGTGCAAGGGGAGGGTCCTGGTGAGCAGAAGACCTGCTAGATCAGTGTCTGATAAACAGGCCTTCGGGTGGCCCCTTGGCGCCAGGCTTTCAGCAGCAATAAAACACATTCTTGCTGACATCAAGGGTTCAACAACAGTGCACATCTGTCCTGCATTTGTGCAAACTGAAAAAGAACCAAGTTCCAAAAGGCCTGACCAGATGTCTGAAGTGCTTAGCAAGACGCCCCCAGAGCTAAGCAAGAAGCTCATGATGATTTTGATTCCTGGATTAAGGATCTTTGGTACTTTCCAGAAATGCAAGGCTTCTTTGACCTTCTTTTATCTTAAGATGCGGACTTTGATATTTTTACGATGTAATAAACACCAAAAAGGTCTACTAATTTTAGACAGATGCAAGATAATTCTCCCCATGTCCCGTGCTGCTTTGTTTAGTAACAAAACTCAAATTGGGGATACCAAAGGAATTTTCCAAAGAGTCTCAAAAGCACTTACTGGCAATTATCAGACTACCTTATAAACCATTACTTCCCCCAAACTATAGTTTCAGTTGGTTTGTACCAAACACTGAGAATATGACTTTCTTCATGAAAATGAAGTTAATACTAAGGTTTTTATAAAGACACCATGTGGTCTCACTGACTTTTCAGAAATGACCACTTTGGAGTCACCCTGTGGGTGCCAGGTGCTGGCTCCATCCATAACCTGGAATCACTTTCCTTTTCTGGGTCAAATGTTCAGCAACTCTAAACTTCACCATTCAGTATCAGTTCTGATTTTTTTTTTCTATTTTACATACCTAGCACAACGTATTGATTACATATAAGTGGGTTTTTCCACTTTTCATTGAGGAACAATTTCTATGATCAACAACCACAGCTGCTGAATATCAAGAGAAAAATCATCTGCCATACAGACAGCCAAAAATCCCTCATTGCTATGTGGCTTTGTATGTCTTGTCATTGATTGACTGACTGTGCTGGTACGGGGGCTGGAATAAAGCCTGGGCATTGTCCTTGAGCTTTCTTGCTCAAAGCTGACACTACCATTCAAATCTCATCTCCACTTTTTAAGCTTTTTGCTAGTTAATTGGAGAGGAGTCTCACGGACTTTCTTTCCCTGGCTGGCTTCGAATAGATTCTTAGATCTCAGCCACCTGAGTAGCTAAGATTACAAATGTGAGCCATCTAAGTACCTGGATAGTTTTTCTGGGGCTTGAACTCAGAGCCTGAGCACTGTCCTTGGTCTTTTTCTTCAAAGCTAGTGCTCTGCTACTTGAGCCACAACACCACTCCTGGCTTTTCTATGTATGTGTACTGAGGAATTGAACCCGGGTTTTCATGTATGCTAGGCAAGCACTCTACCATTAGGCCAAACTTCTGGTCCAGTTTTGTTTGTTTTTAAAGAAATTGGCAGTCCTGATCTCCATGACTACCTTGAGGATTCTGCAGGGCTTATGGAACCTTGACTCTTCCGAAGGACCCTTCTGAATGTAAGACACTGAGGCTTACCTACCTGGCTTTTCCTAAACCAGCCTTTGCCCTCTCCCATTTAGGTTTCCTGGATGAAAAATGAAGATGTTGGATTTTGACATTTTTAAGGCACTCTCACTTCTGTGACTCTGGCTTGCTAAACTGAGCTGCTTGCAGATGGTAGAACACGGATGCATACTCAAAGCAAGGGCAGATGCCCTACCAAAGCAGTTTCATGGATGCTATACTGGCTGTTACTAAAACTGGCTCATCGGTCTGAACACAGTGTCTGTTTTCCAAGGGGAAAAAGGCCAAGGGCCATCTATCCACATCTAATACTACCACAGGATAGAAATAGTGCTTTGAGCCCTTCCCTAAACTTGTGATTAAGCCAAACCTCTGCATTTAGGTCCAAAGATGATTATTATGTTTAATAGGAGGGTCAAAAGGGCTAAGCCAGGCAGTGGTGGTTCATGCCTGTCTTATCTACTCAGGAAGCTGAGATGTGAGGATCACAGTTCAAAGCCAGCCCAGGCACTAAAGTCCATGAGACTCTTATCTCCAATTAACTATCAGAAAACCAGAAGTGGTGCTGTGGCTCAAGTGGAAGAACGCTAGCTTTGAGCTAAAGAGCTCAGGGACAGCGCCCAGGCCAAGAGTTCAAGCCCCAAGACTGACCGAAAAAAAAAAAAAAAAAGTGAAAGGGCTGAAAGATTATAGTTTACTTTCTTTTTAATTTTTGTTGTATTTTTGTAATTTCTTTTTGTAGTTTCCTTTCTAAAACCTAAAATGTGTTTGGGGGAAGATCTTAAGGTATTATGAAGTCTAAGTATCTCACTTTTTACACATGAAAAAAATGAAACAAACTGGGATAGTTAATGGGTAGAGCATGTGCGTAGCATATGCAAAACACTGGGCTGAGTTCCAGCACTGCAAAAAAAAAGGGGGGGGTGGGAGAAGAGAGGAGATGGAGACAGAGTAGGGTAATAACTAAGCCTCCAGAGGCTCTTCCCACCTGACCATGAGCTGTTTCTCAATTACTCTGCCAAATAAAAAGAAGTTTTCTTCTCAGAAATACCACTCAGTCTGAGTCAAGGCCAAACAGATTACTTTTTTACTCAGTAGATCAGGCAAAGGTTTCTTTAATGCACAACTAGCCAAGTATCACATTCTGAAACTCAACTGCCTCTTGCATCCTGCATTTAAGCAGATGTCTACTGGCTAATAAGGACCATATGTACAGGCTGTATTCATCACAGCAATATTAGAATAACAGCGTTTAAGTGATTTGCTTACCACTTAATCTGATTGGCTTACTGCATCTTGTCCTTTTTGTTTAATTTTAAAAATGGTGAATAGTAAACACTAAAGTTTTGATACAGGAGGGTGACAGTGGCCCAGGCCTGTAACCCTAGCTACTCAAGGAGCTGAGATCTGAGGATTCAGGTCTGAAGTCAGTATGGGTAAGAAACTGTAAGACTCTTATTTCCAATAAACCACCAAAAGCCAGAAGGGAAGATGTAACTCAAGGAGTAGAGCTTCAACCTTGATCAAAAAAGCTAAGTTAAGCCAGGAACTGGTGGTTTTTCACATCTGTACTCCTGGCTACTCAGAGGGCTGAGATCTGAGGACTGTGGTTTGAAGCCAGCACAGACAGTGAAGTCCCTGTGAAACTCTTATTTCCCATAAACTACTAAAAAAAAAAAAAAGCCAGAAGTGGTGCTGTGGCTCAAGTGGTTGGGAAGTAGCCTTTAGCACAAAGAGGCTCAGGGCCAGCTCCCAGGCCCTGAGTTCAGGCCCCAGGACCAGCCAAATTAAAAAAAAAAAAGCTAAATGAGGCTCTGAGATTAAATCCCAGTAGTGGCACAAAAATAGCTAGATAGCTAGTTAGATAGACAAAGAGAAAGAAAAAAGAACAATTTCTTATGTTACCGACTATGGTGGTCTCATGAGGCATCATTCATCATACTATATTCAATTGTTTAAAAAAAAAATTAGGGGCAGGGAATGTGACTTTAGGTAGAGTGCCGGCCTAGCATGCATGAAGCTCTGGTTCAAGTGGTAGAATGCTAACCTTGAGCAAAAGTCTCTGAGTTCAAGCCCCAGAAGTGGAAGGAAAAAAAATTAGACAAGTGCCCATGGGTCACACCTGTAATCCTAACTACTCAGAGGCTGAAGATTTAGGGCCATTAAAAGTGCACTAGACTTCATCTCCAACATAACCAGCAAAAAGTAGGACTAGTGGTATAGCTCAAGTGGTAGAGGACCAGCCTAGCAAACAAGCATTGAGCCTTGAGTAACTAAATTTAATACTGCCAAAATGATAATTTGAACAAAATATTGCAATATAAACACTGCCAAGAGGAAAAGTAATCTTTGGCATTCTGAAATGGCTTTGACTGACATTTGCGTGTCTGAATTTTATATTTATAGTTTTGTGTGTGTTGGGAGTGGACCTTGAGCTAAGGGCCTGGGCTCTGTCCCTCAGCTTTTTCACTCTAGGCTAGCAAAACTACCAATTCAGCCTAAGTTTTTGGTGGCAAATTGAAGGCTCATGGGCTTTCTTGCCTAGGCTGGCTTCAAACTGTAATCCTTAGATCTCAGCTTCCTGGGGAGTTAAGATTACAGGCACAAGCCACTGGTACATAGCTATATGCAGTTGTGTGTGTGTATGTGCATCTTCACTGGTCCTGGGCCTTGACCTGAGCCTGGATACTTTCCTTTTGCTCAAGGCTAGTGCTCTAGCACTAAAGCCACAAGTCCATTTTCAGCTTTTCCTTCTTCTCTCTTCCTCTTCCTCCTCTGCCAGTCCTGGTACTTGAACTCAGGTCCTGGGCACTGTTCCTAAGCTTCTTTTGGTCAAGGCTAGCATTCTACCACTTTAGCCCCAGTGCCTCTTCCAGCTTTTTTGTTTGTTTGTTTGCCAGTCCTGGGGCTTGAACTCAGGGTCTGTGCATTGTCCTTGGGCATGCTAGACAAGCTCTCTACCACTAGGCCAAACTGCAAGGCCTGAGATATATATATATATATTCCTGGGCTTGAGCTCAGGGCCTGAGCACTGTCCTTGGACTTTCTCAAGGCTATAGCTCTACCACTTGTGCCACAGCACTTCTGGCTTTTTTCTATGTATGTGGTATTGATGAATCAAACCTAGGTATTCCTGTATGCTAGATAAGCATTCACCTTTAGGCCAAACTCCTGGCCCCTCTTGCAGCTTTTTCTGTTTATGTGGTACTGAGGAATCAGACCTGGGGCTTCATGCATGCTAGGCAAGCACTCTATCACTAAGCCACATTTTCGGCTTTTTGATGGTTAACTGAAAATAAGAGTCTCATAGACATTCCTGCCTCTGAACTGTGACTGAGATTTCAGACTCTTGAGTAGCTAGGATTACAGGCATGTGTCACCGGCTCCCAAGCTCATACCCATATCTGTGTGTGTGTGTGTGTGTGTGTGTGCTTTTTAAAGAAATATGAACTAGTAGGAAGCTACTGTTAAGACTAGAAAAGGTTTTTTGGTTTTTTTTTTTGTAACAGATCTGTAAAGACTTAATGCACTCAGTCCGTGGCCTCACTGAGGGGTCAGCTTTAGGGCTTTCCTAAAGTCAGCCATCCAGCATATTCAGTAACTTCTGGTAAAAGAAAGTCAAACCACTACTTTTACTACTCAACTCGGAGACAAGGAATACAAAAGAGGAGGGGACCTTCCTAAACTGAAGGCTTACAACCAAGATTTCAGGACTCTGAATGGAGCAACGGGGTTAAGGGGCGCACATGAAATTTCCACCATCTTTACAAGTTCGAGGTAATAGTAGTGCACGGCCACAACGGCTAACTGAACACCCCATTCTTTGCATATGAGTGGAGTTAAGACCAACTCAGCGAGAGACCAGCAGCACCATACGCCCAGGTATCCCAGATCACCAAGAAATGCGGCCAAGCAAACCCGGACCCTCCAGGTAGGGTCGAGCTCGGCCACGCCCATCTGGCCACGCCCCCAACCCCGAGCACGCGCCGCCCGCCGCAGCCGCCCCGGCGATGAATGGGGACGCGCGCTCCCGGCATAGACCCGCCCCGGGGCTCCCGCGGGGCCGGGCCCGGGAGGGCGAGAACGCGCCGCGGGCTACCTCGGAGCCGATCATGTAGAATTCGCCGTCGTCCTCCAGCTGGAACTTCACGGGCTTCTGCCCGAAGGTCTTGCTCAGTGCCATCATCATCATTGTGGCGGCGGAAGCGGGCGGCCGGAGCCGAACTGCTGAGGGATTAAGAAAGCTGGGGCGGGGCTGAGGCGCGCCGGAGAGAGGGAACCGAGGCCAAGAGGCGAAGGGCGGGCCGGGCCGGAGCTCGCGCCACCACCGGGATCTTCAGCTGCCGCCGCAAACGACGACCAGGCCGTCCAGTCTGCGCATGCGCGGATGTTGACGCTAACGCGCGCGCTGCCGCCGCCGCCCAAACAAAAGGCCCGCACGTTCCCGAGGGTCCCTTAAAGGAACCACGACCAATTTCGCTTCCGCCAGAGCCGGCTTCCTAACTCCGGTGCCCAGGACAGCTTCTCACGGACAGAAATAGCCGAGGCCTCCACTCAGGCGGTGGTTTTCTCAATCTCACAGCCAGAACTGGCATTCTGCCCAAGGCTGAAGAAAGGAAGTGTGGCCTCAAGGCTTGGAGGGATCAGAGCTACATTTGGGAGCCTGAGAGCTTTGAGCATGTTTGGTGACCCCAAATTGACATCCCACTTTCTCCACCCCTCAAAGCAGTACAATTGAACAGATAAAAATACTCCTAGGAAAAAACATCCCAGTTCCGGGCCCATAGCGGTTCCAGAGGCTGTCAGGGTGGGCAGAATGACAATACTGAATGGGGGTAGCTGGGCAATGAAAAGTTCAAAGGCCAGCTAGCATTTGGCGCATCAGATGAGGGTTGGAGAGGAGGGGCGCCTTTCCCTTTCTTTCTTTCTTTCTTTCTTTCTTTCTTTCTTTCTTTCTTTCTTTCTTTCTTTCTTTCTTTCTTTCTTTCTTTCTTTCTTTCTTTCGACCAGCCCTGGGTTTGAGCTCAGGGAATGAGCACTGTCTTTGGACCTTCTCAAGGCTAGAGCTCTACCACTTGAGCCTCAGCACCACTTCTGGCTTTTTTGTTTCTATGTATGTGGTACCGAGGAAATGAATCTGGTTCTTCTTGCATGCTAGACAAGCACTCTACCACTAGGCCAAACTCCTGGCCCTCGCCTTTCTGTTTCTTCCTTAGCTCTGCACTTTGCGTGTGCCCTGCCTGGCATTTCTCTCGCACCCTATTTGTGAATCAGAGGTGGAGGAGGGGGTGTCCAACACTAAGAAAATGTCCAACTAATTCATCCATCTGTTGATGATTGTTAGTTTAATAAAATTGCAGCTGTGACAGGTGCTATTATGAAAAAGATGCTAGGTAATCAGAAAGACCAGTAGTAACCACGAATTTTGTTCAGTGCTTTCATAGCAGTGGAAAGTGAAGTATTTTAAGATAGAGGACAGGCTGTGTCATGATCAGATGAAATTTCCACCAGTTTGTTCAGCGTTCCTCCAGATACAATGAAAATGAAAAGGAGGAGCCCTAAGAATTGGGAAAAGAGCTTTGACCCTGGCTTCCATTATATGCTTAGGCTCACACAAGCCAGGACTCCTCATCCTTGCTGCAGTTACAAAGAAACACCAGGCAAACACTTAGAAAACAATCATATTTAATGACAGTCCTCAGGGGGCTTTTTGTTCGTTTAAAAAAAAAATCTTTGTACACAGTACACATGTTTACATGGCTTTGGAAGATACCAGTGCTGGGATCAGGGCTTCAGGAGGTACTGGCCCGGGACAGGATTGAGGTATGTTGGGCCTCCAGAGTTTAGGGTTCCCGTGTAGAAACAGAGCCCTTCCTAGCTGGTTATAAGCCTTTTGGCATGCATCCTGGGAAATAGATCTCTAGGATCACCAGCTAAAAGAGAGCCAGATCTAAACATCTACCTAGATCTGACTTCTCAGGAAAGGGCCCTATTGTGAGGACTATTTGCTTAGAGCAGAAGGCCAGGAGATACCTTATATACCAGCTCCAAAACTAATATCCTGCAGGAACCTCACAGCAGGAATAGATAAAATCAGATGCTGTAGTTCTGCTATCTCTGAGGGCCAGAAATGCAGACCTAGAGAAGCTAGATCTGACCATGACCTATGTAGGTATGGTAGAGCCAGCCTGAGACCTTCACCTTCCTTTTTTTTTTTTTTCTGCAAGTCCTGGTGCTTGAACTCAGGGCCTGAGTACTATCTGTGAGCTTTCTCAAGGCTACCTCTCTACCACTTGAGCCACAGTGCCACTTTTGGCTTTTTCTGTATATGTGGTACCAAGGAATGAAACCCAGAGCTTCATGTAAGCATTCTACCACTCCCAGCCCACCCTTCTTTACTCTTAAGTAACTCCAAAGCCTCCCTGTCTGGTCTGAGACACTTGCCAGCAGAAGACCACGACCTGCGTGGCCCTCCTGCAGTTGTCATGGTGGTTACACCCCTAGCCCACCCCACCTGAGGAAACAGGCTCTGACCCATGTCTGTGTCCAGAGCCACAAAGATGGCTGTGGGTCAGTTATCCTGAGGGCATTCAAGCCAAAGTCAGCGGAACGTGTTGGCAGGCTCAGTACAGCCAAAGAAGTCAGGGCCCACAAGGCGAGGAAAGCCCTCCAGAGCCTTCACCTTCACGGGATCAAACTTCCAGTACAGGCAGCCACGCAGGAAGTAAGCATAGCCTGAAAAGAGAAGAAAATAAGACCTGGGTAAGTGGACACTGGGTCCTATACTTGCCTGGATGGCTGTGGCCAGGGACATGTATGGGGTGAGGGTTAGATGGGAAAACCTTGACTTTCTACTGGTAAGACTCCAAAGTTGAGCTAAAACCTCCTTTTCTTTCCTTCCTAGGAGCCTTTCCAGGTTTAGTCTAGCAAGTACCTAGAGCCTCCACTCAATTCCTATGTCTCAGGAAAGCATGTCCTGTTCCCTCACCAATCTCCTCACCACTCTACCACCCTCACCAACCACACCACCAAGAGACAGCCTAGCATGCCAGACCTCAAGGCCACTTCAGGATTGTGCTTCCAGTGGGGGTACACACAGGCAGGGACTCAAAAGAGATACTGGCAGGTAAGACATAGTAACTGGGCTTTAAGTTCCAGCCTGATCATGTTGTTCAGCGGTTGGGAACAGGGAGTGTCTAGTGGGAATCTGGGCTCCATCACTGTTTACTTATGTTTCCCTAGTCAGGCATCTCATACCTGAGCCTCTGTCTCTTTGGAAACTGAGTTTATAAGAGATGTTATGTCACAAGGCTATTCTGAGGTATAAGGAGATTGGTGTTATAGCTGAAGCACTGGTGAGACCCTCGTTATGCTGTGGTTATCTCACTGGGTGTGGCTGAGGAACCTGGACAAGCCCTTGTACTTCTCTGGCCTTCAGTCCTCTCTTTGGCAACATGGGGCACAGGACCAGCCGTCCCACTCCTGTGAGGAAGAGCTGGGCCTCCAGAAGTACATATGAATGAGTCCAATTACTAGACCACCTTCTGCTAGCCCCTGCTCAACCCCACACACCGTCAGCATCCTGGAAGGCAGCATCAATCTCAGAGGGCACCCCTCTCCAGTCAGTAGCCCGGCGAGGCACAGGACTGTCCACACGTCGAGTGCTGAGATGGAAACGCCAATAGTCCCCACCTCGGAAAAAGTATATCTTGTTCTTCTCAGCACCCCAGACTAAGGCAGCATGGACTGGGGACCCTGGCAGGCCCAGTTCAGAGAGGGGTGCAGGACCCAGGACTGGCTTCTCACCATCATATACCCAGTACTGAGAACCTGTGGAAGAGAGGAAATTATAAGGAACTCCCAAGCTACCACTGCCACATTCAGTCACGATGGACCTGCTTGACCACTTCCAGGGACTCTTTCCAGCCTCAGTTTGCCTATCTATAAACATTGGGCCTGACAATGCTTGCTTAGCTGGCCTATTTAGGTCAGCTGGGATAACCTACAAGGAAAGTAGGTAACACGTGGTAAGATTATTCTTTTTATTTATTTATTTATTTATTTATTTATTTATTTTGGTGGGTCATGAGGCTTGAACTCGGCCTGGGCACTGTCCCTGAGCTCTTCAGCTCAAGGCTACCGCCCTACCCTTGGGCCTGGGTGTTGTCCCGAGCTCTTCAGCTCAAGGCTACCACCATACCCCGAAGTCAAGTCCCACTTCCCGTTTTCCAGAGGTTAATTGGAGATAAGCGTCTCAGGTCCTTTTGTACCTTGGCTGGCTTTAAACCTTGATTCTCAGATCTCAGCCTTCTGAGTAGCTAGGATTACAGGTGTGAGCAACTGAGCCTGGCTCATATGGTAAGATTATTCTAATTAACAGAAAGCTATTTAGGTTCCTGATTTGGGCATCACAAATACCTGCTGCCCACTCCCTGGGCCCTGAGCCATGCTGTAGCAGGTCCCTGGCTATTTTGGAACCCACATGCAAGTTTCCCATGGTCCCCCTTTATTTATGTAGTTTTGGCATCTGAAATGCTGTGTTTGGCAGTTGAGAGTTGAAAATATAATCTCCAGGGTTATCAGACCTGAATCAGAAACCTACTCTCACTTTTCCAAGATTCATCCTCAGTAAGTCATTTTACCACCACAGAGCCTGAGGCCTCAGCTGTAAAATTTCTAAAACTCCATCCCATAGGACGGCTTTGGGGTTAAATGCACCAAATGCACAGCCCTACTGTGCAATATCTTCAGTGCTCTGATCTCAAGAACCACTTCTTCTGGGAGATTCCCAACTGTGCCTAGGGAGTAAGCCACCCTCTCATTGCCCCTTGCATCCCTCAAGAACAGCTTGTCTATCACTACTCATAGCTGTGATATTCTTGGCTCCAGAAAGTCCTGAGATGATCTCCAACTCCTCCTTACCTTGAAAGAACCAGATATGGCCTTGGGCATCTTCAAAGGCTGCATCCACAGGGCTGGGCAGTCCTTGCCAGTGGCGAGAGGCCAGTGCAGGATACCCAGGCTGTAGCCGGCCACCACGAAGTCTCCACACAAAGCCCGCCTTGAAGAAGAAGAGCTCACCTCGGATGGTGGAGACTGCATCAAAGGACACCTCGCAGGCATCTGGTGGATTTTCAGGCTAGAGTGGGAGAGAGGCTCACACTGGAGCCACCAAGGCCAGCAGGGGTATGGCACCTCCTATCTTTCCACCCTCCCCAGTCTCACCTCCAATGGTGCAATCTCATTGGTATCTACTCCATTCTGGGGACCTAGAGCTGCAGCCTGGGCAGTGGGGGCCTGGTGGGGCCTGCCATATAGGTGCTGGATGCCTCTGCGGTCATCTGGGCTGAGGCTCAGTGGGTAACGGAAGGTATAAAAAGGAGACATAAGAGCCTTAGCTGCTGTCGTGTGTTGAAGCCCTAGCACATGGCCAAATTCATGAGCTGCCACCTGCAGCAGGTCTGTGCCTGGAAAAGGGAAGTAAGTAGGTCAGTCATCCTCTATTTTCTGCAATTAGCTCCAGAACTTAAGCTCAGGTCCTTGGCAAGTCCTCAGTTACTCTTTGATCTCCAGTTGCCTCATCTGGGAAATGTGTCTTGAGCCCATACCTTGATTGTCTCCAATAGTCCAGGTCTCATCATAGTCAAAGTGGACATCCCCTTCTCGGTGGGTCTTAGGGAAGAAGGCATGGGCCAGGATGCCCCCAGGCCCATCAAATGGAAGGTTGTCCCCATGCCAGTACCTGTGGATGGATAGGGGAGCAGAGTCAGTGGCTGTTGGCAGAACTTGTTCCCAGAGGGGCTCTTAGGTCACAGGTTCACCTGGTGAAGTCGATCATGATGTCAGCATGACCCTCATGCACCTCAGTGAAGGTGAGTGGTGTCACCTCGCTCCACACTTGTAAGGCCTCTGCCACCGTCTGTCGTACCTGCTCTCGTACCAGCTGCCACGGGAACCGGAGGATCCTGGGGGGAGTTGGAGGAGCCTGGGCCTGGGGCAGGGAAGCCCCTGGTGACTGAAGAGGCAAGAATTGCCCCTCGATGCACAATGACTGTGTGTATGTGAAGACCACATGTGCTCTGGATCTTGACTTCAATGATCTAGTCTCCCAGCACATGAGTACGTCTTTACATATATCTAGATGCCCACAGCTGTCTGCATTTGGTAGAAAGAACACAGTAACCACTCGTTCTGAGGAAACCATGGCCCCTTAGGCTTGTCTATGGTTCCTAGTTCCTCATCCAGAAAATTCCTAAGTCTTCCATAGTCTTAACTCCAATGCTGTGTATGTCATACTAGACCATTCTCAGCTTCCTTGGTACCCGCCTAGGAACCTTCCAGAAGCTTGTCATTACCATTTCCACTTAGCAGGGTCTCTACCTGCATGAGGCCCATGTTTTGATGGTAGATTTGAACAAGCTATATTCCTGAAAGGACAGGGCGTCTTAGCCTCATCCACACATAGTTCTAGACCTGGCTCTTACAGGTCACCAGTAAACAGGCCCAGGTGACTAAGTTTCTTTTAGCAATGACAGAGGTCCTGCCCCTGCTCTAAAATAGGGTATCAATCTCTACGTGTTCTAAGCTAAAGTGTCAGGGTATTGGTTCATGGATAGCTAGGGCTCAGTGGGCACAGAGGTAGGTGTAGCCCTAGCGTGTCTCAGGAAACAGATGTGAGGGTGACAATGGGCTCTCATATGAACCCACTGTCCCAGTCCTTTGACCTCTAGCTCCTACCTGTAGGTGAGGTCCGTCTTTTCCCAGCGCCCTCCAGACAGCACAAAGCGCTTTTGTCTGTTGCGGGCATTCAGCCCATCAGGTGGGTCAGGTACACCACATCGTGGAGGTCTAAGTCCATTAGCAGGCTGGGGGACCCCTCGGACAGCAGAGACCGGTAGGACTGCATGTTGAGGCTGTGTTCCCTTCCTCACAGATTGGTGGTGGTGGGTGTCCTAGTCAAGAAAGAGCATTCAGTTGAGCCCTCAGGTCCTGATAGCCCACAGTTAGAGCTATGGCACTTCAGCACAGACATGTGCAACCCAGACCACTTTGTCACTGGAAAAAGTGAGGGGCTGCAAGGGCACACAGCAGGGTGCTTTAATCCTGGACTAACTCTGGTTCCTTAACATGTTGGCTAATGTACCAAGCCTCTTCCTCCTCTCTTGCTTTTCCTCCTCCTCCCTGGGCTGTGTGTCATGAACCCACCCCTACCCAGCTGATCAACAGGGTTTGAATGGAGATGAACAGACTTGCGGAGCATGAATCCATGAGCCCCTAATTACACTCTTGAAACCCACACAGGTATAAAATCCCAAAAGCTTCCAAGGAAACATGAAGCAAGCTCCTTCTGCTCCCCTAAGTGCCCTTCTTATAGCAAAGTTATTTTCATCTTTATTTCAGCCGATGGTCACTGAGCTCAGACACACCTAGTCCCTAGGTATGTGAATAGGCTTGGCCCCTTCTCTTTTTCCCAGATGCCTCCATGCCTCTCCCCCAGCATGAAGAAACTACAGCACGACCTTGGCTTGCTCACCTGATAAATGGGAGTGATACTCCCCTACACAGTGTTGATCTGAGGATGAGATGAAATGATACATAAAGGCATGTAGTTAGCACAGGTCCAAGCACCCTTCCACTAATCTACGCCTCCATCCATTGGAGGTCTGGCTTCCAGCAAAGATGGTTTTGTTTTGTTCACACACTGCCAAAGCCAGATCTGTGGTCTTCTTTGAAGGGAGGGTCAGGGCAGCCCTACAGACACTGCCACAATGCGAGGACCACAGGTGGCAGTTCTCACCTGAGCTGCATCCTCCCACCTTCTTTCTGTAAGTCCTCAAAGTAACACTTACAGTTCTTATGCAGAGGCATAAGCCCAGAGAACTTTGAAAGCCCTTAGATTAGCCAGGGAGAGCGTGGTGGGGCCAGGAGAGGACCCTGTCATCCCAAATCAAAGGCAAGGGCCTGGCTCAGGATCCCACAGTGAAGCCTAGGCAGAAGGAAAGAGATGGAGCCAGCTGGGTGATAGTGGCTCAGCCTATAATCCTAGCTAATCAGGAGGCTAAGATGTGAAGATCACAGTTCAAGGCCAGCCCAGGCAGAAAAGTGTATGAGACATTTTTGCCAGTCTTGGGGCATGAACTCAGAGCCTGAGCACTGCCCTTGCGGAAATCAAGGCTAGCTTTCTACCACTTGAGCCACAGCACCACTTCCATCCCCTTCTGTGTATGTGGTACCAAGGAATTAAACCCTGGTCTTCGTGCATGCTAGGTAAGCATTCTACCACTAGGCCAAACTCCTGGCCCCATCCATGAGACTTTTATCTCCAATAAACAACTCAGAAAAAGCCAGAAGTGGCACTGAGGCTCAAGTGCCTTGAGCAAAAGAAGCTCAGGGATAGTACTCAGACCCTAAGTTCAAGCCCCAGGATTAGCCCCTCCCCCCACCAAAGAAAAGATGGAGCCATGTTGTTTTCTAAGATACTTGAGGTACCTGTGTGGCCTGAGCCTGTCTGAGCTGGGTGCCACAGCTATATTTGGGGCAGGAGCCCAGCCATTCTGGCTCCATACTCAACCGCAGCCTCTGGCACCTCTCCCAGCTTCCAAGCACCCCAGAGCTGTGATCAGGTTCCCAGTTCTCCAAGCTCTTGATTTCAGATCTAAGGACACTCCAATGCAAAGGGGCCTTCTGAACCACTCAGGAGACTTGAGTATGGTGCTCTAGGCCAGTTTTCTCCTGGTTTCTGAGTTTGACATCAACTCTGAACCTCATTGGGCTGTGGATTTCAGACAATTCTGGGCTTACTGTTAATACATACTTATCACTGTGGCATGTTAGAATCCTGTTCACATCTCCACCCCCATATGTTTAGCACCGGAGGAAACCTCCAGCCAGCTCCATCCCTCGTCATCATGCCTCACATGAGGAAACAGAGCACCTTGCTCAGGTAACAGCTGTCAAGGTGCTCACAGCCCACCCCCTTGATACTATATCTGTTCTGCTCTTGAAAGACAGTCATCTGTCCCCTAGAGGACCCAGGCTGGCCTCATCTTGATTGCAGAAGAGAAGGAAGGGGATGTTATTAAGTAGCTGCAACTTTGAATTAAGGCTCAGTGAAACGCCAGCACTCTTCAATAAAACGAGAGGATAATATCTACTCTAAGGGTCACATTTAGGGTCTAGATCCTAGGACTCTCTGACTTGCCACAGGGGCAAGTCACCTCCCAAAGGAGAAACAGATTTCTTTTCCCTAACTCTGGAGACCCTCTTAGGAAAATACAGAGCTATGTCATCCCTGGAGAGCCCCAAATATTCCAGAGCCCCATCGGCCAGCTGATTATGCCAGAAATCCCTTCTTTCCTCTGCTGCCCTGAGAGGTCTAGGAACAAATGGAGGGAAGATAATGGATCTACATGTCTTAGGCCCGCTGCTGTTCCTTCCTTACCTTCCTTCAGGAGGCATCGAGTCCATGGCTAGATCTCTGGATCAGAACCAAAATTTAAGTGATTTTTCTTTTTCCTTTCTTTCTTTCTCCCCACCCCTTCCTCCCTCCCTTCCTTTCTTCTTTGCCAGCACTGAGGCTTGAACTCAGGGCCTGGGCCCTCGCTATTCCTTAGCTTTTTCACTCAAGGCCACACACTTACCATTTTAACAATGACTCCATTTCCTGGTTTTTCTTTTTGTATACATGATGGTTAAATTGAAGACAAACCTCCTTGATTTACTTACCTGGCCTGGCTTTGAACTGTGATCCTCAACCTCCTGAGTAAGAAGGATTATATGCCTGAGCCACCAGTACCTGGCTAGCTATTCTGAAAAGCGTAGGGTCTAAAAGCCCATTTCTATGTTGTGATGACCCTGGGCAAGTCACTATCTTCTTACAGCCTAAACTTTTCTTTTCTTTTCTTTTTTTTTTTTTTTTTGCCAGTCCTGGGCATGAGCTCAGGGCCTGAGCACTGTCCCCTGGATTTTCTCAAGGATAGGGCTCTACCACTTGAGCCACAGCACCACTTCTGGCTTTTTGCTATATACATGGTACCGAGGAATTGAACCCGGGTCTTCATGCATGCTAGGCAAGCACTCTACCACTAGGCCAAACTCCCAGCCCCCAGCCTAAACTTCTCTGTCAAGTGAGGATTGTTCCAGAACAGAGTTAAGTGTCATTGTTTTAAAAGGGCTCTTACCTGCCTCTGCTCCTCCTGTAGATCCTCCTCTCCTACTCTTGGGAATCTCTTCCCCCCAAATTCTTGGTCCTTTCAGGACTGTTAAGACCCAATGAGGTGGAGTGATGGCACCCCTAACCTCGTCTATAGCCCTGAAGGGCTTGGGTGCAGCCATCACCCTATATTCCATAGAATGAAAAAACTCAGAGAGGTCAAAAGACTTTACCCAGGGTCACACAGCAAGTTAGGCAAGAACTAGGCTTGGATTTGGGGCTCATGCTTTCCTTTCTAAAGCTCTCCATGCTTACCCTCCTGCTCTTGGATTATCTCCAAAACACACATTCTTGAGAAGCATTTCTGTTTCTAGTGCCTTCCCTCCCTCGGGCTAGTAGCCTCTCTTGGCCTACCTGGGGGAGGAGCCTGTCTCACTCTACCCCACCCTCTTCTGGTCCAGGAGCCACCATCCCACAGCCTCAGACACACTCAAAAAATGTCTTGGCTAACCCAGTTTTTTGGCATAGCTCAGAAGCTTATCATCTTCCAGTGCAGATAATGGGAAGTACCAGGCAAAGAGAAAATAAGGGAGGACCCCAGGCTAGGAAACCACAGGGTAAGGATATGCTAGTTGAGAGTAATTCTTGGGCCTCAGTTTGCTTTTGGCGTAATGGAAATAATGAATCATAGTTATACTTTCTGCTGTCAGTAGGGAGCAATCTTGAGAGCAAGATACTTTGTTAGTCTGTGAAGAGGAAACCAGAGCATCACCACAATATTCTCCCCCCCCCCCACCTTGGTTGTAGGGCTTGAACTTTGTGCCTGGGCACTGTCCCTGAGCTCTTCAGATCAAGGCTAGCGCTCTACCAGTTGAGCCACAGCACATTTCCAGTTTTCTGGTGGTTAATTGGAGGTAACAGTCTCACAGACTTTTGGTGCCTGGGCTGGCTTTGAACTGGGAGCCCTCCTGAGAACAGGCATGAGCCACTGGTGCCTGGCTTACTACAATATTCTATACCCAGATTATGCTCATTTGAGGCTCAGAGAGCTCAAGTATACTGTTCAAGTCCCACAACCAGTAGATACAGGATCTGGCTAATCTTTCCTGCTCTACTCCTTCCTACTGGCTAGGGGGAGGGGAGCTGGAGGTCAGCTTTGTCCTATTGGGCTTTTATCAACCTCTGAAAGCTGGGAACTGGGATGGATAAATATTTACAGAGTTTTACTGGTCCTGATGACAGCAATTTAGGATATAAACACATTGGAGGAAATTCCAAATGCTCTTACTGTGTCTTGCAGAGTGATAGACCTATTCAAAGCTAGGCTCCAGCCCTAGCATTTAGTCCTAAACAGAGAGGTTACTACAGGTGATGCCTGTCTCCAATGTGGCTAGTATCACACCTTATTTAATTCCTCCCATCGCCCGGCAGTAGGCACTGTTGCCAAAGCCTAGCCTATCCATGCAATGTGTAGCAAGTGGGTGAGATTCTGGGGAGGGAGAAAATTGGTGTCAGACTCAGACAGATCTCTCCAATTCCTGAACACACGGGTTACTGCTACCCAAAGTGATTCTTGACTGGGCTTCAAGTTCTCGGAGACTGGGGAAAGAGGACCGGATTGAGGAATCTTCATCCATCCTACTCACATTTCCCATTCCTTTCTACACTCACATTGTTGGACAAAGCTGGCATGCATAGAGACTGGACAGAAGGACCAGTTCTAGGACTGGTCACATTCTCTTCCCAAAGAGGGGACTAGGTCTTAGGGGCTCCATAGATCTGTTGTCCTTCAGACCCTGCCCCCAGCCATCCTGACCAGTGCCTCAAAGTCCAGCCTTAAGGGATGGTGCAACTATTGGACACACACACATACACCCGTTTCAGTTTCTCCTCTCTTCAATCTGTTCTCCCTTACCTGAACCTTCTCATCACCTCCTAAGTCTGCATTCTCCCTTTCCTCTCTCCTTATCTCTTTACCCTCGGGGGTCTCAGCCATCCACTTTGGCCTGTTCTTGACATCTTCCCCCTACCTGATGATCACACACAATGTCACTATCTTACTCTGGCTCTCTCAGGTGCCAACTCTCCCGTATTTGCCTTCCTCGGGTGCCCAGAGGCAGCATCTCCTCGGGTTCACATTCCATTATCCCCCTCCGGCCAACTTAATCTCCATCTGATTGCACACCTGCAGGTGCGCTCCCTGGAGGCCTCGCACCTAGGACCTGCTTGCTTTGTTCCTGCAACCTCTCCCAACACACCAGCGAAGCATCTGGGGCTGCGGAGCCAGAAGCCGGTGTGTGCGCCCGGCGCGGTTCGTGCACGCCTCACCGGCCGGACAGCGATCACTGCGCAGGCTCTCCTTGCACACCGCCAGGGACGGGAAGCTCACTACGACGCCCGCAAGGGACCCCAAAGGCCTTCACCATACCCGCTGCGCCAGGATGCCAGGGGCGCCCCCAGGGGTTCAGTTTGGCCAGTGGGCCCAGCCTGTGTGCCCGGCCCTCCCCTCGGGGAGGAGCGAAAAGCCTGCAGGGAGCACTCACCGGTGGCCTGGCTCGGGCTAGCAGAGGCGGCAGCCGGAGCAGCAGCAGCAGCAGCAGCAGCAGCGGGAGGGCGCGCGGGGCCGCGCTGCGGTACCCGGCGGCCCAAGCCATCCGCCCCGGGGCTGCTGGGCCTGCTGGGCCGCGCCGGGCCACCGCCCCTTATAGCCTTCGCCCCGCCCCCGGTCCACCCCGGGCCCGCCCCTCCCCCCCACCCCACCCCACCCCCGCCGCCTTTTGTTCTAAACTCTCCCCGCCGGCGGCTGGCGGCCGACGCCTGGGCTTGGGTGGGGGAGGTGGCCCTGGTGGGGCTGGGCTCCCGGAGTTCGGGTGGGAGTCTGAGAGCGGAGTCGGGTTTCACCCAGGTCGATTCCGACCTCCACTTTGGGAAGGCCTCCGTGGGGGCCTGACCTCCGACCTCCGGTGACAGGTGGTTCTGAAACGCAGGAACAAGTTCCTCCACTTCTCGCTGGATGGAAGATGCCTCAATAGCTCCCGTGAGGAAAGGTTTGTCCCTGGGGAAACTGAGGCATCCGACAGGTTAATTAGCCTCTCATCTTGCAACAGACTGGACACAACTTATAGATGGAGAAACTGAGGATTTGAGATGGGCCCAAGTTATCCTTAGCAACATACAAGAGGAAGGGTTAGAAGACCCTCCAGCTGGTCAAGCAGGAGGGTAGAGTGGGGCTGTAGAAGGCTGCTCCCCTAAGAATAGGGGACTAGAGACCTTGGCTGTTTCATGAGTAGGGCCCAATGGGGCCCCTCCTAACTTCCAGAGCCAGCGTCCTCAGACCAGGAGAGAGGAGGAGAGAATTCGAGGGAGTGTGTGGACACATTATGTGGACACTATTATTCCATTATGGAAGGGATTCTCCAATCTCATCCCCAGGACCCCAGGGAATTTGTCTCCCTCTCTGGCACCCTCAAGAGTGAAGATTTAGGTAGTGGCTCCCTCCTGTCTTGGCAGACAGGGCTCCCAGCAGTTGAAAGATAAGGCTGCCAGCAGCCTGGGCAAAGAAAGAGAAAGAAGCTGAGAATCTCTCCCCCCCCTCTCTCGGTCGCTTGCTCTCGCTCTCTCGGTATGTGTGTGTGTATACTTCACAGCTTCTCCTGGAGACTCCAGAGAGACCCCTGCAGGGTGAGGAGGAGCAAGACAGTGTGCATTATACTTAAACTCTCAACAATCCTTTTCTTTAAAATATCTTCCCTCCCATTCCCAACCTTCCAAGCTGGGGCTTGAACTCATGGTGCTTGTCTCTTACCTTTTTGCTCAATGTTGGTGTTCTACTACTTGGGCTACAGCCCCACTTCCGGCCTTTTGGTGCTTAATTGGAGATAAGAGTCTCACATATTTTCCTACTCTAGCTGGCTTTGTACCACAACTATGAAATATCAGCCTACTGAGCTATAATTACAGGTGTGAGCCATCTGTGCTCAGATAAAATGCTTCATTTTAAAGACTGGCATTCTCTAAGCAATATTGAAGCAAGACTTTGGTGAGAAATGCATACATTTTCTGATACAGATAAAAACAGCATTAATAAATGAAGCATTCACTTGTATAAGTACCTTAAAATGGTCTTGAGTATATCCAGACATGCATAACAACTCTTTGGGGGGAATCTACAAGCCACAAGCCACACCTCTACTGTGGTCTAAAGACCACTAAAGTGACCATGCTAATGGTATATGATGGTGCCATCACTATCAGCCAACCGTGCACTTAGCAGGATGGCTGGTCACAGCCAGATTCTTTTTTTTTTTTTTTTTTTTTTTTTTTTTTTTTTTGCCAGTCCTGGGCTTGAGCTCAGGGCCTGAGCACTGTCCTTGGACTTTCTCAAGGCTAGAGCTCTACCACTTGAGCCTCAGCACCACTTCCAGCTTTTTTCTATGTATGTGGTACCGAGGAATCGAACCCGGGTCTTCATGCATGCTAGGCAAGCACTTTAACCACTAGGCCAAACTCCCGGCCCGACAGCCAGATTCTTATAGGAGGAATACCCTGATAAGCCTGGAAGTGTGGTTGCATTTGGCCAATGGGACTTCATGGGCATGGGAGGGCTGGAGCAAGCCTGATACATCTTTGAAGAAGGAAAGGCTTATTCTGCACAGAGTAGTTGAAAAGAATAAATGAAAGAGCATAAGAGTTGGTATGACTTTCATGCGTAGTGGTAGGTACAGAATAGCTGTGTAGCGTAGTAGATCCTCGCAGGTATCCTGTCTCCCTTCTCTTGTTCACTCATAGAAGGACTGAGTTCTGCTTTTGACTTGGTGATCAAAGCCCCACTCTTGGAGCCTATTGCTTTTGAAGATTTTCCAGTGCTATGTAGCCATCTTGCCAGGGTAGGGGTCAGAAATCAGGGTCCCTCCCAATTCTTTTTTTTTAATGGTTTGATTCTTTTTAATTTTTTTTATTTTATTGTCAGGATAATGTCTGGAGGGGTTATAGTTACACTCACCAGGTAGTAGGTGCATTACTTCTCACACCTTAATACCCCTTCTCTTGTTTTTGTCCCCATTTCCCTCCCCCCACTCCCTCTTAAACATCTTCTTTCTTTCCTTCCCTATTTCAAATAAATAAATAAACGCATATACAATATACCAGGTAACAAAGACAGATACAGTGACATGAGATTAACTATAAGGGCAAAAAACGAGATGAGAAATAACATAGTGCATTAAGAACAACAATCACACAAGATAAACCTCTTGTCTCCATATCCTAGAGTTCCTTTCCTTTATTCTCATCCTATATGACCTATGTACATTGGTTTTGAGTATTGCAATCCTCTGCTAGGAGAGTTCTAGATGTGTACTAATTATTACAAATGAGGGAAACCATTGAGCCTATGTTCTGGCTTACTTCACTTAATATGATTTTTTTTCAAGTCTTTCTCTTTCCTTATGAATGGGGCAGTGTCATTCTTTCTGATGGCAGCATAGAATTCCATTGTGTATAAGTACCACATCTTCATCCCTCCCAATTCTTACCTAAGGGTCATACTATGATCACATCAAGGCCAGGTATTGGTGGCTCATACTGTAATAACCTGGCAGGTTTAGCTGCCAGATTGTTTTTGTTTTTGTAGAAATGCTTAACTTGCTCAACCACCTGCGAGTGGTTAGGACCACCTGAGAGTGGTTTCATCCTTAAGGTGATGTCATAAGGTGACTACGACCTGCATGTGGCATTCACCTTTAAAAGCTCAGCACCACTGAGGGTATGAGTTGCTCTCTATGAGCCCGAAGGTAGAGAGTGGCCTTTGGGCTGCTCTCAATAGCCCAAAGGTAGAGAGTAGCCACAGTGCTGATATTAAACTGACTCCTAGCTCTGTGCTAGGAGTGCTGAGTGCTGGTGACTCTATTGCCGGGGGTTTGGGGACCTGCAAAATGGCTGGGATATTACAATATCTGTAATCCTAGCTACACAGGACATGAAGACCACAACTCAAAACCAGCATGGGCAGGACGTTCTGTGAGACTCTTACCTAAAATTAACTACCCAAAATGCTGGAAGTGAAGTTCTGGCTCAAGTGATGAGAGTGCGAGCCTTCATCAAAAAAGCTAAGGGACAACTCTCTAGATCTGAGTTCAAACGTGCCAGAATAACAACAACAACAAAATAATAATGTGATCAAGTCACAATTACCCAGCAAACACCATTAAAAAAAAAAGACAAACTTCCTGAAAGGACAGACACTCTAAATTCATTTCTCTAGCCTCACCCTAATCTGGAAGGTGCTGGAACCCTAAATTCTTAGGATTTACACCGGAATGTGGTTTGAATTTAGTTTGAGCAAAAGACACTCAGGTCACACAGCTGGTGAAATGGGTACATGGCTTGGATGTCACATGACACGACACTGTCAGAAGCCTAGGGAAGCCGACCAGACCAAGCCCAGCAAGTACAATGAAGTCGAGGTCCCGCAGATGGAGATCCTGGGGATGGCACTGTTGGAGGTAGTCGGCGCCCTGAAAGTCAAAGCGGGGTTCAGACGCCCCCTAGTGGGAATTCTGGGTCCCTGCATGTCTTCCCAGGCCGAATCCGGTGCTGGCGGCCATGCACTTGTCAACCTCTGCCGGGTGTGCCCCTCCCCATGACCTCAGCCTGTCGCCCTGCTCACTGGAGGTCCCGCAACAACCCCTAACTCCACTCCCACTGTGGTCCCAAGAGGAAGACCTGACATTGCCGACCTAGGCCGTGGACAGTTCGTGACCTTGGCCCGTGTCCCCAGAGCCCTCATACCCCGGGCCCCCGAGCAGTGAGGACGCCGCGGGGCCCCCCTTTCCCACCAGAATCCGGGGGCGTTCTTCTCGCGCAGGGGGGGGGCGTGTCCACGAGGCCGGCCCAGGCCCCGCCCCCGGACCGAAGTGACAAGTGCCTGGACTGCCCGTCCCGGCGACAGACCCGCCGCAGGCGACAGTCGCCGTCCTCACCGGTTTTGGCTCCACCGCCACCATGCCTCGGGGAAGCCGCAGCGCGGCTGCTCGGCCGGCCAGGTGTGAGGGTCCCCCGGAGTCCCGTGAGGAAGGGGAAGCGGGAAGCGTGGGCATCCCACAAGGGCGTCCTCGGCGTGACCTTGGGTGCTTCCACGCCATCTTGGCGGGGGAGGGGCGCCGAGTGCAGCGACCCCGAGTCCCAGACGGGTCTCTCCCCCATCCTGGGGACCAGCGGGGGAAGGGGGCACCGGCAGGCCCTTCAGGTCCCTGGCTTGGAACCTGAATTAATCTTGCTTTCCTCCTCCTCCCCCGCGCCATTCCCCACCTCTGCAGCCGAGCCACTGCAACTTCTGCCCATCCTCCCGCACATCCACCGCCCTCGGCTGCCGCTCCCGCTCCAGGTCCATCGGGCCAGCCAGGCCTCATGGCACAAATGGCATCCACAGCCGCTGGGGTAGCCGTGGGGTCGGCGGTGGGACACGTCGTGGGCAGTGCTCTCACTGGAGCCTTCAGTGGTGGAAGCTCAGAACCTGCCCAGCCTGCCGCCCAGCAGGTGAGCAGCAGGGCCCAGGAGAAACAATTCACTCAAGGTCACATAAAGGGAATGGCTGAAGCGTCCCATGAAAAGTGACTAGATAGCCTCAGAGTTGCCTCAGGTCCAGGACTGACACCAGTTATTCCTCTCTGCTAGTTGGCTCTGGAGGGGGGGGGGTAGGGGCTGTCCCTGGCAGGCTGCCCCTGTTCCTCCCTTAAAGGCCAGCTCTCTGAGCACCCAGTGACTTACTTAACACCAACCAGCCCGTCAAAGATAAGGAACAGCCCAGCTCAGGAGGGCTTACAAAACTTGCCCAAGGACATTTAACCCTAGTGGAGGCAGGATGTAGGATTTCCCAAGCTCTTGTTTTCCTCACCCAGGCCCAATATTGTAGCTGCTGAACCCAAGGATGAAGGGCAGGCAGTTCATAACCACAGCTCCTGTCCCTTGATGACCGAGGCTCTATTTGTTTTGAACCAAGTCCAGATTCAGCTTAGCATCTGGGTAAACGGTCATGAGATCACTGTGGCTGAGCTAGGATAGTGCTAGGATCTTGGGGGATCCTAGCAGGATCTGAGTGCAGGGCTTTTCTAGAATTTTCTTTCTTCTGCACAAACCCCTTCCCTCTCTTCTCTCTCCCTTCCTTCCTTCCTTCCTCCCTCCCTTCTCTCTCTTTCTCTCCCTCTCTCCCTCTCTCTCTCTCTCTCTTTCTTTCCTTTGCCAGTCCTTGGGCTTGAACTCAGGGCCTGAGCACTGTCCTTGGGCTTTCTCAAGGCTGCAGCTCTGCCACTTGAGCCACAGCACCACTTCCCGTTTTATTTATTTATTTTCCATTTATGTGGTACCAAGGAATTGAACCCAGGTCTTTGTGTATGCTAGGCAAACACTATACCTCTAGGCCAAACTCCTGGCCCTTCTTTCTTTTGCTAATACTCAGGGCTTGAGTGCTGTCCCTTAGCCTTTTAACCTTAGGCTAGCACTCTATCACTTAAACCACAGCTCTACTTCTGGCTTTTTGGTGCTAACTGCAGATAAGAGTCTCAAGGACTTTGAACGTGAATCCTGAGATCTCAGCCTCCTGAGTAGCTAGGATTACAGCCACAAGCCACTAGAACCCAGTCACAAAAACAGTTTTGAAGCGGCAGGAAACCCTGTCTGTATCATCTCAATGGATTTGAGAAGACTGCTGCTACTAGCTCATCCTGTCTCATGGATTAGGGCAGTTATGGTTAAACTGGCACAAGCTGGCACTGGGTTACCCAATCTGCCTGGGACCCTAGGGGCACTGGGCTGGGAATATGGAGAGGGGTAGATAGTCTCCTGCTTTGAAACTCACTTCTGGGTGCCAGTCCTGAGCTGACCCTGCTACCTATTGTATTGTGTACTCTAGGCCCCTGCTCGTGGTGCCTCTCAGCCCCTACAAATGGGGCCCTGCTCCTATGAGATCAAACAGTTCCTGGACTGCTCCACCACTCAGAGTGACTTGTCCTTGTGTGAGGGCTTCAGTGAGGCCTTGAAGCAGTGCAAGTACAACCATGGTGAGCAATTGGATCCCAACCTTGGTAGAGACTGGGAGGGGCAAACCTTCTTACACATGAAGGCTGATCACTAATGCATGCTCCCTCCTCTTTCTGCTGTCCCCCACAGGTCTGAGCTCACTGCCCTGAAGAGTCCTGGGCTACAGTCCTGCATTCACCCCATCCCCTCACCGACAGCTGGACCATGATGATAGATTGTAGCTGTGATTGGGAGTAAGAAGAAGTTTCTCACCCCATGGATAACACAAAACAAAGATGAGCAATTAAAAAGTTTATTTTAGATCACAACCTGCTATATGCCCTCTTGTTGTCCTGTCTGCCTGGAATACCCTGCCTGTTGAGCTGTGGTCAGTGGAAATGGATACGGGTCTCAGTGTGGTATGCTATGCTTCATCTTAAACAGGTATGCTGGATGGCGAGAGAAGAACCCTGTTTTCATCTCTACTATAGCCAAGGATACTTTGGGCAGTCCAAAGTAGAGTGATGATTAGCTGGATGCTGGTGGCTTTGCCTGTAATCTGAGCTACTCTGGAGGTTCACAGTTGGAAGGCAGAGTGGGGAGGAAGGGAGGAAGGTCCTTGAGACTTCTTTTTTTTTTTTTTTTGCCAGTCCTGGGGCTTGAACTCAGGGCCTAAGCACTGTCCTTGGGCTTTCTCAAGGCTAGTGCTGTACCACTCGAGCCATAGCACCCCTTCTGGCTTTTTCTATATATGTGGTCCTGGGGAATTGAACTGGGGTCCTCGTATATGCTAGGCAAGCACTCTATCACTAGGCCAAACTCCTAGCCCAGGTCTTTGAGACTCTCTTATCTCCAATTAATCACCAGAAAACTGGAAGTGGGTAGAGTGATTTAAAGTGGGAGAGTGCTTCTATCTGGTGAATATAATGTAACCCTTCTATTAATTACAATAAAAAATATATGGGAAAAAAGTGGGAGAGTGCTAGCCTTGAGCAAGAAAGCTCAGGGACAGCATGCAGACCCTGAGTTCAAGCCCCATGACTGATCAAAAAAAAAAAAAAAAGTGATGCTGCCTCTCCAGGGGCATCAGACTCTACAGACTGCAATCTCAGGAGACTGTTATCTTTGCCCACAGGAACACCTGCTTCCTTCACCCTTTTTGTTTCTTCTTGGGACCCTTTTTCTGTACATACATTTTAAGGGTCTCCCAAGAGTCTCACTCTGTGATTGTGCCCCTCTAGCTGATGCAACTTCTCAGTGATTCCAGATTCTGAAAGAGGAGTTCTGTTGGGCTGTTGTCAGTTTGCAGCTGATCACATGAGGCAGAGGTTATAGCCAGGTCCCTCTGACCAAAGTCTAGCTTGGCCACTTGGCTATGGTGTATCAGGTCACAGGACCTGTTGGGACAGAGGAATAGGCCTTTCAAACCCAGTACAGACTGTGCTTTCACACACAATCACTGAGTGCATTTAGCACCTGTGCACTGAGCACTTACTATGTATCACACTCTAGTACTAAGTGCCAAAAGCATTCCTGCTCTTCAGGTGCTTATGTTCTAGCCAAGTAGTAGAACATCTGGATACAGATGTTATGGGGGTTTGTTACTGAGGGTTTGCCTCTCTGCATATCTTGTGTCTGTCCCTCAGGAAGTGATCCCATTTTGGGGTGTATCTTTCTCATTGTTCATGCCTCCTTTGTACCTGGCTCCAGCTAGCGGGTCCTGGATGGTGTGAAGCCTACTCTTCGGGGCCGTGAAGGGGGATCTTGCTCCCGGAGGCCATTCCTAGTGCCTAGGCGTCTCCTTCGGCTGTTGCCCACTGTAGGGAGACCTGACAGCCTGCGAAGCTCCTCTGGAAGAAGCAGGATGTTCTGCTGGTGGAAGCTGGGAAGACCCAGAAAGTTCTGTTGGCCTGTCCCCTTTCCTAACTCAACCCTAACACTCACCTGCCAACTCTGGACTCTGGTCATCTAGGTTTTCCAACAGGGACTCATAGCAGTTGGGGGCTCCATCCTCTCCCTCTGTGGAGTATAAAGGACAGAGGGCTTTCTGTCACTCTGAGGCTGATTGTTGGAGGTTGGGGTCGCTGGGTAGGGTATTGGGTCCCAGCTAAGCCAGGGCCTTGAATGGTCTGTGACGCTTACGTTCTAGCACAGCTGTAAAGGAGAGTGTTGAGTCCCACTTACTGATGACTCGCAACAGGGTGTAAGTCCTTCGCTCCTGCAGCAGGAAACTACCCAGAGAAGGGCTGGGGAAGGTCTCCAGGTCTTTATCCAGGCTCACTAGATGTCCATCCTCAGCCAGGAGGGCGATAGTCACTGGGAGGACACAGAGAGAGACTAAGCAGAGCTGGCATTCCTGCCTGGGGAGGCGGGGTTCCACAGCCCCTCTTCCCTGGGCCTTTCCCTGACTCCTCACCATCTGGGGAAATCTGCCCCCTCTTCTTCAGGTAAGCAGTGAGGGTCACTAGGCTGCACCAGGGATTCACCAGCTCCCTGCAGCCTGCTGTGGGGAAGGGGATACACGTGAGTGGGTGGAATCCCCTGCCTTCCTGCGCCCTCTCCAGAGCTGCAAGTGCGACTAAGGAGTTGGGTCTTGGTAATGGGCATCAGAGCCCAGACAACTGCTGCCTACCTGCGTAGGAAACCTATTCAGTCCTGATAGAGATGGGACTGGACCTACTAGACAGGACCCCCTAGCATTGGCTATGCTCCCCCTCCTCTATTGGGACAGCCCCCTGGTGCTAATCAGGCCTCTCTCGAGGGGCCCTCCTGCACACTGCAGATCTGCCCCTTCCGGAAGGGTGGAGGGAGGGGGGCACCGCGGGGAGGGGTGGGGCTCCCCTTCCCCAAGCTTCTATTTCCCTACCTCTACAGAGCCTTGCCTCTGAGTGTGCGTCCCAATTTCCTTGTCACCCTCCCCCAACCCTGCACACACATTTACCTCCGAACCTCACTGTGATAAACATGGTTTGCAGCGGGAAGAAGACTGACTGGGGGCTTCGGTATCCTGAATCCCCGCCACAGATTCTAGCTGGGCTCCGGAGAGGGACCCCTGTGCGTGTGACGGTGAAGGGAGGTGGGTGGGCCCCGACTCCAGCTCAGCCGCCCTCGCGGATCCGGACCTGCGGGCCCCCTCTTCCTTCGGCCTTCTGCTGGGTTAGAGCGGCTCCTCTAGCTCCTAAGCTGGTGTCCAGGGCAATGAGAGCCGCCAATCTCAGACAGGAAATGCCTTCTCCCTAGTATCCAAGGAACAGATCCGGATGGGGTGGGCTTGGCCTAAGGCGGGGCTGCGGGCGGCCCACAGTGGGAATCCAGACTGGGCTTCCAGGGACTCAGACACCGCAGAGACCACGAGCCCTACTGAGAAGAGACAAGCCTGTTCCGGTGCCTTTTTCCTGCCTCCCAGATTTCTAGCTTTTTTTCCTTCTGTCCTTGTTTCTTTTAGGCCACGGGGCTTGATCTCGGGGTAAGCACAGCGCCACTCTTGTTTTCTGGGGATTAACTGGAGTCTCACAGACTTTCCTGCCTTGGCTTTGAACTGTGACCCTCAGATCTCAGCCTCCTGAGCAGTTTGGTGTTAACCACCAGCATCTGGCTAATGTTTTGTTTGTTTCCATGACAGGGTCTTGCTAACTCTGCCCAGATTAATTTCAAATTCATGGTCCTCCTGGCCTTAGTTTCCCAAGTGAAAAATTGGGATTACAGGCATGCATTACTGTAATATCCCAGCCACTTTGGGGGGACTTGAACCTCCCATTCTAGTGTCATCAGCACTTAGTGAACCTAGCTAGGAGTCATTTTAATAGCAGCATAGCGCCTACTTTCCACCTTGGGGCTGATAGAAAGCAGTCCTGAGCTTCAGTGTGGCTAAGCTTTTAAAAGTAAACAGCACACACAGGTGGTCAACATCGTATGATGCCACCTTATGATGTCCACAATTAATAAACATAAGGATGGAACCACACACAGGTGGTTATGACCACATGCAGGTGGTTGAGTAGATTAAGCATAAACAAACACAATTTGGCAGCAAAGCTTGCCCTATTTTTATAATTACCACACTCAATGTTTTCAAATTTTAGTAGATCTTATAAAATCAGTATAGCTCCAAACCAACTGTCATCTCCCAGAATCCTTTTTACTACTTGGAGGTTTGTAATACTTGTCAGTATAAAAATGGAACCACTTTTGTTAAGCCCTAACTTCTTCCCCTCCCCTCAAGGAGGGGACACTGCTGCATGTATATCTGATAACAAGAGTTATACACAAAAGGCTTTGCCAGAACCACAACCTTGCACAAAGGCCACGGAAACTTTACTCAGAAATACAAGGGCGTCTGCCCAACAACTGTGTGTTTAATCTTGGACTGAGGCCACCCTTGTTACTGATCCTAGTAGCCAAGGATTATCGCTTCAAACTACCATATGTAATTCATTTCACCTTTAAAAACTTCCTCTTGGCCAGGTGCAGTGGCACACAACTATAATCCTAACTACTTAGAAGGAAGATAGAGTATCACTTTAAAGCTAGCTGGACAAAAAGTTAATGGGCATGGTGGGTTGTGAAGGATTGACTCCCACCCTATTTTCCCAGGTGCATACAGACATCAGGCAAGCTACCAAAGATAGGCACAGACTGCCTGACACAGACAGGGCAATCCAACCTGAGCCTGGTTGTAACCAATCAATTGTGGGCCTAGCCTGTAAGGCTCTGAAGCGAAGCTGTGAGGCCAGAAAAGGGTTAAGAGGTTGACACTGTCCTATGAAGGTCAAACCTTCTAGGCAAGACAGATGTAGAGCTGTTTGAACATTAAAAAGTTTAAGACTTTAGATAAGGGCGAACTTACCCTCTTTGCCCACACCTGCAGTCACTTCCCTATATTAAACTCTTGTAACCCATCTCATTGTTCAGACCCTAAACAAACCTTAATTCCAACCTCAATCTCCTTCCCAACCTCCATACCCTAGGGAACGTCTATGTCCCTCACTGGCAATAAACAGTCCTAGTCTGTTGATAAGGAGTCTGGCCTGTTTCCTTCCTTTCTCCTCAATTTTCCTAACAGTTTGTATCTGTAATTCCAGTTACATGGGTGGCATAGGGAGAAAGATTGCCTTCCATAACTGACACTGTAAAAATGTAAGATGTTATCCAAAAAGTAACTAAAGCAAAACAGCTAGGAGAGTGGCCTAAATGGTAAAGCAAGTATAAGACTTGGAGTTCAAAACTAAGTATCATCACCAAAAGCCTTGAGTTCAAAAGAAAGTATCACCACCAAAAAGTTTCTCTTCCATGCAGGCACTGGTGGCTCACACCTAGATACTCAGGAGGCTGAGATTTGAAGATTGACATTTGAAGCCAGCTTGAGCAGGAAAGTCTAGGAGACTCTTGGCTCCAATTAATCAGCAAAAAGCTGTGGCTCAAAGTAGTAGAGCATATCCCTGAGTAAAAAACCTCAGGGACAGCATCCAGGCTGTGAGTTCAAGCCCCAGGGTCGAAGCCAGTTTGGGCAGAAAAGTCTACGAGATTCATATTTTCAATTAACTACCAACAGAAGCCATAAGTACAGCTGTGGCTCAAGTGGTAAATCCTAGCCTTGAGCAAAAAAATCTTATAGTGCTCAGGCCCTCAGTACAAGTTCCAGGACTAACCAAAAAGCAAAACTTCCTCTTCCTTAATCTTCTCGAATAATGTACAGTTTACTATAGTGTAGACATTCTTAATTGCAATTTTATTCCTAAATAAACTTAATCTTTAGACATCTCTGTTATTTAGTCTATCCCTGCCTCTGGTATCCACTGTTCAGGTTTATTTTGTCATTTTATTTGTTCTTTTCTTCCTGCTTTTTCTATAATGTCATATAAATGGAATGACACAGTTTGGATCCTGCTGTATCTGGCTTCTTTCACTCAGTGTGATGCAGCCAAGGTCATCCAGGTGGTTCTGTGTGAGTACTTTTTTCCTTGTACCTCCCAGTGTCATTGTCTTGAGGTCCTACAATTGGTTGATCTACTACTTATTGTCTTTTTGGCTTGTTTCTTTTCTTTCTTTCTTTCTTTCTTTCTTTCTTTCTTTCTTTCTTTCTTTCCTCCTCCTCTTCTTTTTTTTTTTTTGCCAGTTCTGGACCTTGAGCTCAGGGACTGAGCATTATCCTTGGGCTTTCCTCAAGGCCAGCGCTCTACCACTTAGCCACAGCACCATTTCTGACTTTTCTATGTATGTGGTACCGAGGAATCAAATCCGGATCTTCATGCATGCTAAGCAATCACTCTAACACTAGGCGAAACTCCTGGCCCCTCTGGCTTGTTTCTAATTTGGAAGAATTATGAACAAAGCTAGTATAAACATTTTCCTGCAGGTAGCAGAGATATTTTTGTTTCCATGACCTAGTAAATACCACAAGAGGGACTGCTAGGTTATTGGCTGAATGTAGATTTAACTTCAGAAGACACTGCAAATGTATTTTCCAGTGAGGCCCAACTACTTTGCATGGTTCTACTTTTGTCATATCTCATGGCTTTCCAGATTTGTAGCAATCTAGCAATCCACAAATATTTGTGGATTACAAGCTCTTCTATTTTTTTTCTCCTTTCTTCCTTTTTTTGTTTTTGTCCTCTGCTGGGTATCAAACCCAAGATATGATATAGGCTAAGTATGGAGGTGTGTGTGTGTGGGGGGGGGAGGATGTGTGTGTGCATATTTAAAGGCGTGAAAAGTGGGAGGGGGCATACCCAGTCTAGCTTTGCCACCAACCCCTGTTTCTTATATTTGTCTATCTGTCTCTCTTCCTTTTTTCTTTCATAGGTGCTAGCTACTCTGTTCAACTTCCCTTTTGTGGAGAGGTTGGTCTCAAATTTTAATCTTCTCATTCTCAGCCTTTCAAATGGCTCAGGATGATAGGCATGCGCCCTGGCATCTAGCTTGGTCTACTTTCTTCCTGTCTCTATAGTCTTTTATTTAACCCGTTTTTCTTCTTCCTGTATTAGTCCTTTAATTGGACTTTCTTTCCTTCCTTCTATCAATTCTTTTTCTTTCTTTCTTTCCTTCCTTCCTCCTTCCTTCCTTCCTTCTCTCTCTCTCTCTCTCTCTCTCTCTCTCTCTCTCTCTCTCTCTCTCTCTCTCTCTCTTTCTTTTTTTCTTCCCAGTCCTGGGGCTTTAACTCAGGGTCTGAGCACTGTCCTTAGGCTTTCTCAAGGCTAGAGCTCTACCACTTGAACCACAACACCACTTCCTGCTTTTTCTGTGAATATGGTACCAAGGAATCAAACCCATGTCTTTGTGCATGCTAGGTAAGTACTGTACTACTAGGCCAAACTCCTGGCCCTGAATTTTCTTTTTTTCCTATTTCTATCTTTTTCTTTTTCTTTCCATTTTTCCCTACTGCCTTCCCTCTATCTTTTTTCTGTCTCTGCCTTGCCCTCCCCCACCACCCCATATCAACCCCCTCCTGAGTGCTAAGAGAATTATCTCCAAGATTTGGCTGTCCTATCTTCTGTGGGCAGATTTCTGAATGGCTTGATAGGATGGGTGGGTCTTCTAGGCAATTCACCATTGGTTCATTCTGTCACTGAATTAAATTCTAGAATGACCTCAGTGCTTGAATCTATAAAGGGGACTGCACATCACGACCTAGCAAGATTGTTGTAAGGGTTAAGAGTTCTGGAGGCCGGGAGTTTGGCCTAGTGGTAGAGTGCTTGCCTAGCATGCATGAAGACCCAGGTTAGATTCCTCGGTACCACATACATAGAAAAAAGCCGGAAGTGGTGCTGAGGCTCAAGAGGTAGAGCTCTAGCCTTGAGAAAGTCCAAGGACAGTGCTCAGGCCCTGAGCTCAAGCCCAGAACTGGCAAGAAAAAAAAAAAGTCCTAACACTTTCTTATTACTTTGTTACTGTTGTTTTGAGACAGCATTTCACTGTGTAGCTCAGTCTGGCCTCAAACTCACGATCATCCAGCCTCATATTTCTGAATGCTAGAATTAGTAGTGTCATGCCTAACACAAATGTAATAATACTTACAAAGTTATATCTAGTGCTGAAGGCACTTAAGTGTTAGTATAGGACATGTCTAGCAAATTCAAGTTCCAGTAAGGCCATAGGTGGTAGTTACTGAATCAGCACTGTGGAAACAGACCTTTATCCTGCAGATCACAGCTCAGGAAATGCCAAGGGTAGAGAGTTCAATGCCAGAGTCCACAGCCAGACTCAAGAAGAAAAGGTCATTCCAGGCCTGGGTTTACTCCACTATGTAAGGGGCTCATCTTCAGTGCCACCATAGAGAAGGGAGCCTTTAATTCTGAGTGTCATGGAAATCCTTAATGAGGTGTCAGAATGGAGTTAGATATCTAAGTGGGCTTTACAACCTCACCCAAGATTGCTCAGGAGGCTTTAGTTAAAGAGAGCTCATGTTGTTGAGAGCCACAGTGGTGTGTGTGTGTGTGTGTGTGTGTGTGTGAGAGAGAGAGAGAGAGAGAGAGAGAGAGAGAGAGAGAGAGAGAGAGAGAGAGAGAGAGAGAGAGAGAGAGAGAGAGCGCATACATATTACTGGGGCTTAAATTCAGGGCTTTGACATTGACCCTTAGCTTTTTTTGCTCAAGGATGGTCATCTGTCACTTGAGCCACAGCTCCATTTCCAGCTTTTTGGTGGTAGTTAATTGGAGATAAGCATTTTACTGCCTGACCTGGCTTTGAACCTTACTCCTTAGATCTCAGTATCTTGAATAGCTAGGACTACAAGCATGAGCCACTGGTGCCCAGTTGAAGCTCACAGTGTTAATTGTTTTTATAGATTCAATGACACTAAAGCCAAGAACTGATGAGACCACTGAACTTGATGACAGTTTATTACTTACAGGGTTTTAAAAAATTTATTTTTATTGTCAGGGCAATGTATAGAGGGGTCACAGTTGCATTTGTCAGGTAGTGGGTACATTACTTATTGAACATTGATACCCCTTCCCATAGTTTTCTTCCATTTCCTTTTCCCTACCCCCTCACAATCATGTTGTTTTTCCCCTTCCCTTTCTCATTTCAAATAAACAAATAAATATATGTACAATATACCAGGTACCAAAGTCAGATACAGTAACAACAGGCAATAAACCATAAAGGGGGAAAAAAGAAAAGAAACAGCTTCACATAGTACATTAAAAACAACAACCACAAAGATAAACCTCTTGTTTATATATCCTAGAGTTCCTATATGGCCATATGCACTTAGCTATTGAGCAATTGCGATCCTCTGCTAGGAAAATCCTAGACTTATTCTAATTATTACAAATGAGGGAAACCATGGAACTTATGTTTCTTTGGGCCTGCCTTACTTCACTTAATATGATTTTTTCCAAGTCTTTCCATTTCCTTATGAATGGGGTGATGCCATTCTTTCTGATGGCAGCATAGAATTCCATTGTGTATAAATACCACATTTTCTGGATCCATTTAATCTACTGAGAGGCATCTGGGTTGGTTCCATATCTTAGCTATGGCAAATAATGCTGCAATAAACATGTTTGTGCTGGTAAATGCCCAGGAGTGGGATTGCTGGGCCATAAGGGAGCTCTATGTGTTGAGGAACTTCCATACTGCTTTCCAGAGTGGTTGAACAAGTTTACATTCCCACCAACAGTGTAGTAGCCATCCCTTCTGGCCACATGCCCGCCAGCATCTGTTGTTATTGGATTTCTTGATCATGGGCATTCTAACTGGAGTGAGGTGGAATCTCAAAGTTGTTTTGATTTGTATTTCTTTTATAGCCAGGATACTTACAGTTTCTAAGAGGAGGAGGTGCCCATGTCATGGGGCCACACAGGGAATCACCAGGATTTGTCAAGATGCAGGAAAAGGAAGAACTGAGGTTTCTACAGGAAGGAATGAGCAGGTAGGGGAGTTTAGTAAGTTCAGTGGGTTGTTCCTTGGGCGATGAACATAATAAGTTGAGTGTGAGACCTATAATGGAGGGATCTGGAGGTGTGGGCTCAGGATTGGCTGGTTTGCACTTGAAAAACACACAACAATTTACTATCTCCCACAAACTGGATAAGCTTGAGAGGTTATAAGGCCAGTAAGGCCCCAAACACTGGAATTTTAAAAATAAATAAACTAGGTGCCAGTGGCTCATACCTATAATGCTAGCTACCCGGGAGCCCTGAAGGATCATGGTTAAAAGCCAGCCTAGGCAGAAAAGTCTGTGAGACTCTTATCTCCAATTAACCACCAAAAAGCTGAAAGTGAAGCTGTGGCTCAAGTGGTAGAACACCAGACTTGAGTGGAAAAGCTAAGGGACAGCACCCAGGCCTTGAGTTCAAGCATCAAATTGGCACAAAAGGAAAAAAATGATATGTTTAAGGTATTCATTTTCTTTCTATTACAGTAACACTCAACTTAAAAGGAGGAAAGGTTTATTTTGACTTACAGTTTGGGAGGCTTTAGTCCATGCTTAAGTAGTCACATTGTTTTGGAGGCTATATAGTAAAAATGAAATGTCTTACTTCATGGTGGCCAGGAAGCCAAGAGGGAGTTAGGACAGGGGTAGATCCTCTCTGTCCCCTTCAAGGGCAAGTCCCTAGTGACCTATGACCTCCCAGTGCTCCACCTTTTAAAGGTTCCACCATCTTTCCCAACTGTGCCATAAGCTGTTAACAGATCAGTCTCAGGGGCTTTGTAGATCCAAACTAGAGCACATAATACATGCAGTGTGTTCAGCACTGGGCCAACATGGCCTATCTTTGTATCTCCACTATCTTCCAGCTTCCAATGTGTTCATCTTCATTTCCCAGATGGCACATCTAGGGGAAATAACTTGTTTGAAACTGTGCAGCAAGTAACTTGTCTCAAAGCTTGGGTTTGAGAAAGCACCACAGCGGTCACCTTTGTGGCAAATGAAAGAGATTAACAATGTTGAGCATGCTGACGATATGAAGTCTCTAGAATTTTAACTCTGCTGGTGCAAGTGAAGCTAGTGAAAGTAAACCCTGAAAGTGCCTGCTAACATGAAGAGTACCCGTTTCCTACCAGTCCTGGATGTCTCTTTAGAAAGAGAGATGGAGACGAGAGAAAGAAAAAGAGGGAGAAGAGAGAGAGAGAATGAAAGAGAAAGAGAATGAAAGAGAGAGAGACAATAGGTACTACTCTTTCTCTTTTGATTGATAGGAATAGCTGCAGAACTTTTATTGGGTGTGGCCAACAATCAGAAATGCCCTAGCTGTCTAATAGCAAGACAATGGCTAAACTAATTTCAATGTGTTCACATAATAAGGTATATAGAGCTATAAGGATGAATCCCATAGGAACACACATACACAAATGACTCATAATGCTGGACAAAACATGGAGGCAGGCATGTTCACATGAGTGCACGCAGACACACACAGACAAAACAGACACTGTTATTCCATTTACAGTTTCTAATGTAGTGTCAGTGGTTCCCACTAATAATCCTAGCTACTCAAGAGAGTAGTTAAGATCTGGAGGACCACAGTTCAAAGCCAGCCTAGGCAGAAAAAATGGACAAGACTTCATCTTCAAAATAATGAGCAAAAAGCTGGTCTGGAAGCCTGGATCAAGTGGTAGATCACTGGCTGTAAGCAAGAAATTCTAGCAAGCTTAAGGCTAGATGAGTTTAAGCTGCCTCTGATCCTGGGGTGAAGTGATAAATTCCAACTCCCTTAGGGGTTGTTAGTTTTCCGTTACCATAACAAACACCTAAGGCACTTAACTTTTTTTTTTTTCAGTCGTGGGGCTTGAACTCAGGGACTGGTGCTGTCCCTGAGCTTTTCTGCTCAAAGTTAGTGCTCTACCACTTTAGTGCTCCACTACCTATTTCCTGGTGGTTAATTGGAGAGGAGTCTCAAAGACTTTCCTGCCTGTGCTGGCTTTGAACAGCATCTCAGATCTCAGCCTCTTAAGTAGCTAGGATTACAAGGCTTGAGCCACCAGCAATAAGGCACTCAACTTATAAAGAGGGAAGATTGTTCACTGTTTGGGAGGTTTCAGTTCTTGATTGGCTGGTCCTGTTGCTACTGGGTATGTGGCAAGTCAGAATATCAAGTGGAGAGTGCATAGTGGGCTAGGAAGCAAAAGAGAGGAGCTGGGATACCACTATCTCCTTCAAGAGCACACTCCCATTGGTCTGAAGACCTTCCAGTAGACCCCTCCTTCCCAAAAGCCCAAGCTGAGGACTAATCCTTTAACTTGAGGTCTGGAGGAACGAAGGGTGTTGTTGACTACACAGCTGTATGAGGACTGTCCTCTGCAGAAATGGAAATGTAAATTTTGATTGAATGGAGGTTGTAGGAGCGATATTTTTGGGTGTCTTATACACATAATATAGTATATACATATATGCAATATGTAATACAAGATGTAATATGAGATTAGGTAATTAAGGTTTGTGTACTTTCTTGTATGCTAGTTAGACCTCAATTTAAAAGCAGATTTTGAGGCTGGAGATGAAAGCATTTGCCTAGCCTATCTGAGGCCCTGAATTGATGCCCAGTATAAGAAGAAGCAGGAGAGAAAAAGGAAGAGGAGGAAGAGAAAGATTCCAACTTCCTGTTAAAACTGCATATGTGGATTTTCAGGCTTCAGATCTCCAAGGCCCATGTGCCAAGACCCATGTGTCAGGACATCTGGGGAGACAGGGTCTGCCTTGGCTCCAGCCACATCTTTCCCTCCACAGTCACGGTGCTGATTTGCATGCTCTATTGTGGTCCAACAGTCTCCCCAGTTCTGTTTCTTTCAGTACCTGGAGCATAGCTCAATAAACTCCCTGCCTGTTTCTCTGCTCTGGCCATGACCTGCACCCAGAACCTCTTCCTCCTTTCAATGGGAGCCTTCCTGGCAGGTGAGTACTCCCTTGGCCTGTCTCACTGAGTGGGGCAGGGGAGGCGGTAGCTTATGGTGGTTGGCTCTGGCCTGAAAAGGCTCTGATAAGGAATCACAATAGGGATAGTGGGGAGTGTCTGACAGGGGCACTGAGATAGAAAGGAGACTTGACTTTAGGAAGTTTTGCCACTGACCCAGGATAAGTTGCTTTTCTGTATTAGCCTTTGGACTCTCTGGGGCTTCTGAGGAGACTAGACCCAATCATTTTTCAGCTAGTATGGGCTGCTCCTTACCCCCAAAGGGCCTCCAAGGCAACCTAACCTTGAGCAAGTTCCCAGCAGCCAGTGGCCTGAGGCTGAATAAATAGATAATGCAGTCTAGGAAGTTTGAAATAGCTTTCAGAATGAGGGGAGTGCGTAGCCAAGGGACCCAAAGGATGTCTGAATATTAATTTCTTTTTTTTTTTTTTGCCAGTCCTGGGCTTGAGTTCAGGGCCTGGGCACTATCCTTGGACTTCTCAAGGCTAGAGCTCTACCACTTGAGCCTCAGCACCACTCTGGCTTTTTTCTATGTATGTGGTACCGAGGAATTGAACCCAGGTCTTTGTGCATGCTAGGCAAGCACTCTACCACTAGGCTAAACTCCAGGCCCTTGAATATTAATTTATTAACTGGATGTGCACTCTCTCTCTCTCTCCTCTCTCTCTCTCTGTCTCTCTCTGTCTCTGTCTGTCTGTCTGTCTGTCTCTGTTTCTCTCTCTCTCTCTTTCTCTCTCTCTGCTGGTACTGGGGCCTTTAACTTGGGGCCTGGGTGCTGAGCTTTTTTTTTGTTTTTGTTTTTGGTTCAAGGCTAGCCGGCTACCACTTCCAGATTTTTTGTGGATAATTGGAGATGACTCTCATGAACTTTTCTGAGCTGGATTTGAACTGAGATTCTCAGTTCTCAGACTCCTGAATAGCTATGATTACAGACATGAGCAACTTGCCCCTGCTTTAAATGTGGATTATTGTTTGTTTGTTTTTTTCTAGTCCTGGGGCTTGAACTCAGGACCTGGGCACTGTCCCTGAGTTTCTTTTTGCTCAAGGCTAGTGCTCTACCACTAGAACTACATCACCACTTCTGGCTTTTTCTCTTTTATGTGTTATTGAGGAATCAAACCTGGGGCTTCATGCATGCTAGGCAAGCACTTTACCACTGAGCCACATTCCCAGCCTAAATGTGGATTCTTAAGAATGTGGAACTAACAGTGACTTAGGGGGTTACTAACTCCAAAGCCCTCATCCTAGGGGGAAATGAAGGCAAAGAGAGAGAGAAACTCCAAGTTACATGGAATCAGACCTTCCATGCCAAAACAGGGTTGATCCCATTACAGTGGCCTTTGGAAGTGGTAGTCTAAGGTAAGTGAAAAGTCTGTGGGCTATGCTCCAAGTATTTAGGGGCACAAGATTGGGGGGCTTCTATATCACAAGCATTCCTAGGCAAGGGCAGTAGAAAAGATGACCAGGTCAGGCCTAAGTGGATCTATTTCTCTCAGTCTCACAGCCAGTCCTAGCCCAGCTGGATGCACTGATGGTCTTCCCAGGCCAAGTGGCTCAACTCTCCTGCAGACTCAGCTCCCAGCATACCACCATTTTGGATTATGGTGTGTCCTGGTACCAGCAGCGGCCAGGCAGTGCCCCTCGCCTCCTTCTCTACTACTATTCAGACGAGGACCACCATCGGCCTGATGACATTCCTGATCGATTCTGGGTTGCCAAGGATACAGTCCACAATGCTTGTGTCCTGACCATCAGTCCTGTGCAGCCTGAGGATGATGCAGATTACTACTGTTCTGTTTATTATGGTCTTGATCTCTAGGGATATGGGATGAATCTCTTCTCTGCCCTTGACTTTGGGCCATTCTCTTTCTCAGTCTTGCTTCCTTTCTTTGTAAAATGGGTTAATCACAGTCAAGATATCAGCAACAGTCATTATAGGGGCCATGTGATGCTGGCTGAAAAGTCATCGGTTGGTCTGGGAGTGTGTGGGGTGTGAACTGTAGGGTTTGTTGTCAAACAGGAAGCACCTGAGACCCCCAGGGAAGTGGCCCTGCCTTGCCTCTATTCCCCGAGGACTCAGTCTGGTGGCTTGTCTTTCCACTGACCTTAAAGTGCTGGGAGGAAAAGGAAGCAGCTCTAGCCACCTTCAGCTCATATGTCTGATTGTGGTTTAATGCTCATGGGTATGGGTGGCTGGTCCCCAAGGAGCACAGGTTACTGGTTTGGAAAGAGGCAGCCCTTGCTTCTCCCCTAGAGTCTTTGTACAAGATCCTTAATAGGGAAGAGAGGCAGTTGTGTGGGGGTGGTGTGGAGTTTGGAGGGGTCTTTGAGGCACCGGAGGGCCAGGGCTGAAGGTGTGGAAGGGAGGTTAGGTAAGTGGCTGGTGCAGCGTCCCTGGATAGTTGTGTTCTCACTGGTCTCCTGGGGGAAGGCTTTCCTGCAGGCTGTGTAGCCAGAGCTACACAGAGCTACCATGGACCAAGTAGGAGAGCTCTAGCTAGAAAGGGCAAGTCTTACATCAAAAGCAGAGCTGAGTGCCTGGGATAGGGATTCATGTAGGTTCAAAACCACATCCCTGATGGGTGGGGGGAGGGTATCAGTGGTACAATAGTCCTAGTGTGCATCAGGCCCTAGGTTCCCTCCCGGAGTCTGCAAAATAACCCAAACCAAAAAGCGTAATGCATCCATCCTTCTTCCTGTGTCCCTAAGAGGGGTTTCATTTCTGGAGCGGAGTCGGGGGGCTCCACGGTGCAAAGAGGGTCCCGCCTACACCCTCAGCCCTGTCACCTCCCACTCCAGGACCAGGACTACCTTTTAAAGCAGAATGAAGGCAAACAGGACGCCAGGCCCAAGCAGGTGCGCAGCTCTGCGATTTTCCAACTCTAGCTTCCAGGTAATCTGTCTGGCGCCCGCTAGCGCCAGGTGTGTTGTCCCCGTGGATAGCAAACGCTTTAGGGACGACCAGGACCACTGTGTAGATCAGAGAGACTTCCCTGCTGTCCCTGGGCCACCGACCGACCGCGGTTAGGCCTGGGAAAGTCGAGACCACCGAGACACTTGGACCTCCGCGAGGCCTAGAGCGGTCCCGGAAGCCCGCGGGTTGGGGGCGGGGCTCCGAGCGCTCGGGCAGCGGCAGTGAAGCTCCGCCCCGTCGGCCGCGGGTCGGAGCTACGCAGGTGCGGCCCCACCCCGCCTGCCTGCGGTCCCGCCCCAACCCAGGCGCGTGGCCCCGCCCCAGGTGAGTGACCCCAGGGGTACCCGCATCGGGCGATCCCTTGTCCGTCAAGTGGCTCTGAGTGCGAAACCTGTGAGAGGCGCCGCGTCGTCTCACTTGCAGCGTGTGCGGGTCTGGGGCCACCCGTCGGCCTCCTGCTGGGAAACCCTGACTGCGCTGAGTATCCAGGCCCAGGAGCAGGGGTGTGCTTGGAGGATGGGGCCACCAATGCAGGAGTTGTTGGGGAAGGCACAGGGAGGAATGGGAAGCAAAAGGCTCCAGACCTGTCAATGTGCAGTCTAGACACATTTAACACATTGTTGGGGACAGTTAAGGGAGGGCCAACTTTTTTTTTTCTCTTCCAGTCCTAGGCTTGGGCTCAGGGCCTGAGCACTGTCCTGGGGTTTTCTCAAGGCTGGAGCTCTACCCCTTGAGCCTCAGCACCACTTCTAGCTTATTTTTTGGTACGGAGGAGTCGAACCCGGGTCTTCGTGCATGGTAGGCAAGCACTCTACCACTAGGCCAAACTCCCAGCGGGAGGGTCAACTTTTTATCTGGACTGGAGAAGCCGGATGTAGGGGCTGCGTGGTGGAAATAGAAAATCCCATGGTGAGAAGGGAACCTTGGAAAACAGGATTTAACAGGTTAGGTGAGGAAGAATTGCAGCCCACAGGCATCAAGAAAGAGGAATCTGAGGGTTTGAAAATTTGGGAAGAAACCCTTCAGGAACCCAGGAGGTTGCCGGTACCCATAATCCTACCTATTCAGAAGGCTGAGATCTGAGGATCTCCATTCCAAGCCAGACCTGGCAGGAAAGTCTCAGACTCATTTTCATTGAACTAACAAAAGCTGAAAGTAGAGCTTTGGCTCAAGAGATATAATGCTAGCACTGAGCAAATGAAGCTCAAGGATAATCTCCAGTTCAAGCCCCAGGATGGGTACACACACACACACACACTCCAATCCAAGGGAATAGGAGAAAAGTGGGGATAAAAGATGGATGACAACTCAAAGCTTTCAGGTGTAGATACCTCAAGGTATTTGAAGATACCCTCAGATAGGCAATCAGGGTTAATGAAAGAGTGGATCCAGTTTACCAAATCTTTTAATTTTCAAGTGGAAACAAAAGCCAGGTGCTAGTGACTCTGGTGGTACACAGCAGGCTGAATTCTGATGGACTTAAAAAAATTTTTTTTCATATATTTTTTATTGTAATTAATAGAAGAGTTACATGATATTTGCCAGATAGAAGGTGCATTAATTCACATACATTGATACCCTTTCACATGTCTTGGTCCCCATTTCCCTCCCCCACCCCCACCCCTCATCTTGTTTTCCCCCCTTCCCTATCGGATTTCAAATAACCAAATACAAATACATCCTATATATCAGGTAACAAAGTGAGATACTGTAACAATATGAGGTAACCAAGGGACAGCAAAAGAGATGAGAGATAACATAGTACATTAAGGACAACAATCATTCATTATATGGCTTACGTTTCTATACCCTAGAGATCCTTTCATTTAGCATCATACTGTATGGCCTTATGTATCAAGGTTTTACTCTATTGCAAATCTCTGTTAGGAGAGCCCAAGGTTTCCACTGATTATGACATGAGGGAAACCATTGAGCCTAAGTTCCTTTGAGTCTGGCTTACTTCACTTAATACGATTTTTCCTAAGTCTTTCTATTTCCTAACAAATGGGGCGATGTCGTTCTTTCTGACAGTAGCATAGAATTCCATTGTGTATAAATACCACATCTTGTTGATCCATTCATTAACTGAGGGACATCTAGGTTGGTTCCATATCTTTGCTCTGGTAAATAGTGCTGCAATGAACATTGTTGTGCTAGTGGATTTAGTATGTCCTTGTTTCTGGATAGTTGGGTAAATGCCAAGTAGTGGAATTGCTGGGTCATGGGGGAGCTCTATGTTTAATCTTTTGAGGAACTGCCATACTGCTTTCCATAGTGTTTGAACGAGTTTGCACTTCCACCAACAGTGTAGTAGTGAGCCCTCCTGGCCACATCCCCTCCAGCATCTGTTGTTATTCCTTTTCCTGATCCTGGCCATTCTAACTGGAGTGAGGTGGAATCTTAGAGTTATTTTGATTTGCATTTCTTTTATGACTCGAGATGTTGAGCATTTCTTCATGTGTCTATAGTCCATTTTCGTTTCTTCTTCAGAGAAGACTCTCTTTAAGTCTTTGGCCCATCTTTTTTTTTTTTTTTTTTTTTTTTGCCAGTCCTGGGCTTGAGCTCAGGGCCTGAGGACTGTCCTTGGACTTTCTCAAGGCTAGAACTCTACCACTTGAGCCTCAGCACCACTTCTGGCTTTTTCTATATATGTGGTACCAAGGAATCGAACCCAGGTCTTCGTGCACGCTAGGCAAGCACTTTAACCACTAGGCCAAACTCCCGGCCCCATTGGCCCATCTTTTAATGGGATGGTTGTTACTTTGGAGATTAGTTTTGGAGTGATTCAAGTTTTTGAGCTGTTGATATATTTCAGGTATGAGGCCTTTGTCCGTGTGTGGTTGGTGAAGACCTTCTTCCACTCTGTAGGCTTCCTAATTAATTTACTAGCTATGTCCTTTGCCATTCAAAAGCTCTGCAGTTTAATGCAGTCCCACTTATCCAGCCTTTCTCTGATTTGTTGTGATTCTTGGTCCTTATTAAGAAAGTTTCGACCTGTGCCAAGGAGGCCTAGTGTATCTCCTATTCCTTCTTGTAAAGTTTTCAGTGTGTCGGCTTTTACCTCCAGGTCTTTGATCCATTTGGAGTTAATTCTAGTGCAAGGTGACAAAGAAGGATCCAACTTTAGTTTTCTGCAGGTGCTTAACCAGTTCTGCCAGCACCACTTGTTGTAGAGGCTATCTTTCTTCCACTCTATTTTTTTGGCTCCCTTGTCAAGGATTAGGTGGCCATAGGTCTGTGGTTTAATATCTGGGTCTTCAGTTCTTGTGCCAGTACCAAGCTGTTTTGATAATTATAGCTCTGTAATAGAGTCTAAAGTTTGATATTGAAATTCCTTCTGTGCTGTTCTTTCTGCTAAGAAGTGTTTTTGCTATACGGGGTCTTTTATTATTCCATATGAAATTTTGGATTGCCTCTTCTATTTCTTTAAAGAATGACATTGGGATGTTGATGGGTATTGCATTGAATTTGTAGATAGCTCTTGGCAAGATTGTCATTTTTACAATGTTGATTCTTCCCATCCAGGAGCATGGGAGATTTTTCCATTTTCTCAGTTCTCCTTTAATTTCCTTTTTCAGGGTTTTAAAGTTTTCATCAAAAAGGTCCTTTACATTCTTAATTAAGGTAATTCCTAGGTACTTTATTTTCTTTGAGGCTATTACAAAAGGAGTTATTTTCCTGATTATTGCCTCATTCCTCTCACTGTTGGCGTAGAGGAAGGCAGTTGATTTTTGAGGGTTAATTTTATACCCTGCTACCTTTCCAAAGTTTTGAATCAGCTCAAGGAGCTTGGGAGTAGAGTCTATAGGATTCTTTAAGTACAGAATCATGTCATCTGCAAAGAGGGAAAGTTTTACTTCCTCTTTCCCTATTTGGATCCCCTTTATGCTTGCTTCTTGCCTTATTGCACTGGCTAGGAATTCTAATACTATGTTAAAGAGGAGTGGAGAGAGTGGGCATCTTTGTCTCATTCCTGATTTTAGAGGGAATGGCTTTAGCTTTTCTCTATTAAGTGTAATACTAGCTGTGGGTTTGTCATACACAGCCTTTATTATATTGAGGAGTGTTCCATGGATTCCTAGTTTCTCCAGAGCTTTTAACATAAAGGGGTGTTGGATCTTGTCAAATGCCTTTCTGCATCTATTGAGACAATCATGTGATTTTTGTCCCTGCTCCTGTTGATATGTTGAATTATATTAATTGATTTGCATATGTTGAACCAGCTTTGCCTCCCTGTGATGGATCCAGTTTGATCATAGTGTATAATTTTTTTGATGAGTTTTATAGACGGTTGGCCAGTATTTTGTTGAGAAGTTTTGCATTGATGTTCATCAAAGAAAGAGGTCTATAGTTCTCTTTCTTTGATGAATCTCTGTCTGGTTTGGGGATGCTAGTGACTCTGGTCATACACAGCAGGCTGAATTCTCACAGACTTTCCTGCACAGGCTGGATTTGAACCACCATCCTCAGATCTCAACCTCCTGAGTAGGTAGTAGGATAAGCGTGAGCAACCAGCACCCAGCTCGCTATCACACATGTTCTGAGAACAGTGCACAGGTAAGGTTTACATCCAAAGCTAAGAGAATTAATAGTATATGATATCCCTTCTGTGTGGTTCAGGTAATAAAAAGACTGAGAAATATTGCAGTATCTATGACATCTGACAGATGAGAAAATATTTCTCCTTTGTTTCCATAAAAGAAAGGTTGGTTCTGAATCTTATCACTTGTGATAAGTGAAAATTAAACTATAAAGAAGGATTAAATCTAAAAAAAAGAATATCACAGATAATATTTATTACCAGAAAGTCAAATTCATAACCATTCAAAAGATGCTTTTATCAGCTTTTCCTTGTTATTTTAATGATATTTTCATGCATGTGTCCCTAAGGTATTACATTCATTTATAAAAAACTATAATTACTAGTTCTATATTCCAAATTAGCATTAGATGAATTAATTTAGAGGTTTTGTCAGGAGTTAAAAATTGTGTAGAGGGCTAGGAGTTTGGCCCAGTGGTAGAGTGCTTGCCTAGCATTCACAAAAACCCGGGTTCAATTCCTCGGTACCACATACATAGAAAAAAGCTGGAAGTGGTGCTGAGGCTCAAGTGGTAGAGCTCTAGCCTTGAGAAAGTCCAAGGACAGTGCTCAGGCCCTGAGCTCAAGCCCAGGACTGGCAAAAAATGTGTAGAAACTAGAATTGGAGGATATAAGCTACCAATAAAGAACAAATCCACATGTAGTAGTACCTAATAACAAAACAAAAATAATGATATACGATGAACATTGTGGAACTGTGTGTTGTGAGGATGAACTTTGGAAGCCAGCCTAGACAGGAAAATCTGTGAGACTCATCTCTAAAAAGTCAGAAGTGGGATTGTGTGGTTCAAGTAGTAGAGCACTAGCCTTGAGCAGAAAGCTAACCTTAAATCAATCAGAACCTTAAATCAATCCCCAGTTCAATCAGAGAGAGAGAGAGAGACAGAGAGAGAGACAGAGAGAGAGACACAGAGAGAGAGACAGGCAGAGAGGGAGAGAGAGACAGAGACAGATAGACACACAGAGAAAGAGAGACAGAGGGAGGGAGAATCAGAGAGTATGTATGTGAGAGAGAATCAGAAACCTACTGTTTTGTTTTTGTTTTAGTTGGTCATGGGGTTTGAATTCTGGGCCTGGGTGCTGTCCCTGAGCTCTTCAGCTCAAAGCTAGTGCTCTGCCACGTTGAGCCACAACACCACTTCTGGTTTTCTGGTGGTTAATTGGAGATAAGGGTCTTATGGACTTTTCATGTCTGAGCTGGCTTTGAACCTCGATCCTCAGATCTCAGCTTCCTGAGTAGCTAGGATTATAGGCACGAGCCACCGGTCCCCAGCCACAACTTCTTGTTTATGCAGCCATAGATTTCTCAATAGAGCTCGGAGAGGTCCCCTGAAACAGAATGGAGTGTTTCAGCCTCCTTCCTTATCTATAGCCCTTCTAAAACACCCTCTCCACTAGAGCAGATCTGCTTTTTTCTGTTTTACTTATTTACATCTTCTAGACAAATAATAATAATAATAATAATAATAATAATAATAAAGCCATGCTTTTCTGTGGCCTGGGACTTCCTATTAGTGCTTAACGCTTGTCCTTAGGGAGATGTCCCTAAGTGAGGAGTCTTGTGACAGACTGGATCCAGCTGCTCAGCTCATAGGGGAAGTGCGATGGAGGAGCATGCCTGAGATAGTCCAGAGTCTGGGGATGCAGAGAAGAGGGAACATTTGGACTGAATGGGAAAGGACCAGCAAGTGGCAATCTGAGAACAGGACAAGGACTTTTTAAAAGCAGTGCAAATGAATTGTTGAGCTGGGTGGTTAGTAGGCTGGAAAAGTGAGAGCTGTAGACAGGGTTGGAAGTGCCAGATAGGAAGGGCTTTGTGAAATAGTTTGATTACCAAGAGATCCCGAGAAGAAAAATGATGCAGATCAGGCTTATGTTTTGGATACTTATTTTTAGTGTCCATATAGAGTGAGGACAAGAGAAGTAGTCAATTAGGAAGTGAGTGTTGAATACATCTTGGGGAGTCACCTTGAGACCCAAGCTAGTGACAGTGAGGACAGAGAGCAGAGGCCCTTTCTTTGCATGAAGGCTTCAGGAAATGATGAGGCCAGGCCAGGTGGGATAAAAAAAAAGAGAGGGTCTAGGATTTTGTCTGGCAGTGGTGCAGTTTTCCTAAGGTAGGAGGAATGTATCCTCTCTCTTTCCTAATAAAAGACACCCATAGCATCATTGTTATTCAGCAGCAGAAGTGCAGAAGTCTAATCTCCCTATTCCACAATGACTTCACTTCCCATTTTACTCGTCCCCCCCCCACTTTTTTTTTTTGCCAGTCCTGGACTTGAGCTTAGGGCCTGGACATTGTCCTTGGACTTTCTCAAGGCTAGAGCTCTACCACTTGAGCCTCAGCACCACTTCCGGCTTTTTTCTATGCATGTGGTACCGAGGAATCGAACCTGGGTCTTCATAAATGCTAGGTGAGCACTCTACCACTAGGCCAAATTCCTGGCCCTTTACTCCCTCTTTGTAAACCAGTCTAGACATCATGATGTAACTATTGGTTGTGCCAGTCCTGAAGCTTGAAATTAGGGCCTGAGCTCTGTCCTTGGGCTTTCTCAAGGCTAGAGCTCTACCACTTGAGCCACAGCACCACATCCAGCTTTTTTCTATGTATGTGGTACTGAGGAATAGAACCTGGTTGTTCATAAATGCTAGGTGAGCACTCTACCACTAGGCCAAACTCCCGGCCCCGAGTGCTTGTCTTTCTTGCAATTGCTTTTGGTAAGTGGAACTTGTCTCTAACTCATCCTCTCAGGGGCAAGATTGTGCCTTACAATCATTTGGTCTTTTCTACCATAGACTTACCATGGAACAGTATGTCCAAAAGAAGAGTGTTTTTTTTAAAGACATTGGATCATTGACAGCGATACCAGATTCACAATGGAGGTTCCACCAGCAAGCAAGTTTGACAATACCTTTATGTTTAATGACAAGTTGGAGATTCAGCAAGAATTTTTCCCTGGTGAGAACTCAGGGGATCCTTGTCTTCATGAAAGCGGCGTGGAGCAAATGGCTGTCATCTATAAGGAGATTCTTTGTCCAGCTTTCCTTCAGAAATCTGACCCCAGTGTTGGTCAGATAATCCACAGTGGAGAAGAGGAAGCAGGCAGGGGGAAGTCACGACTCAGTGCAGGTTACAGAAGCCCACATCCCACCAAGCCTATGCTTGTCATGAGTGGAGAAAGGCTTTTAGCCATTGCTCCCACCTTCTCCGACATTTAGTCGTCCACACTGGGGAGAAACCATATGAGTTCTGTGAGTGTGGGAAGGCTTTCAGCCAGAGCTCCCACCTTCTCTGCCATCAGACATCCACACTGGGGAGAAGCCCTACCAATGCCAAGAGTGTGGGAAAGCTTCTCGCCAGAGTTCAGGCCTTACCAAATACCAAAAACTCCACACAGGGAAGAGGCCCTATGAATGTAGGGAATGTGGGAAAGATTTCAGCCGGAGCTCTAGCCTCTGAAAGCATGAAAGAATTCATATAGGAGAGAGACCTTATCAGTGTAAGGAATGAATGTGGGAAAGGCTTCAACCAGAGTTCAGGCCGGAGCCAGCATCGGAAAATCCATACCCTTAAGAAGCCCCATGAACGCAACCTCTGTGAGAAAGCCTTCTGCCACCAATCCCATCTCATCCAGCACCAGCGGATTCATACAGGGAAAAAACCTTACAAGTGTGAAGAATGTGGGAAGGCATTCAGCCAGAGCTCCAACCTCATCGAACATTGGAAGACCCACACTGGTGAGAAACCCTACAAGTGTCATAAATGTGAGAAGGCCTTTAGCCAGAGCTCCTCACTCATTGAGCATCAGCGGATCCACACTGGGGAGAAACCCTACGAGTGTTGTCAGTATGGCAAGGCCTTCTGCCACAGCGCTGCGCTGATTCAGCACCAGAGGATCCACGCTGGCAAGAAGCCATACACCTGTGAGTGTGGCAAAGCCTTCCGGCACAGGTCGGCCCTCATTGAGCATTATAAAACTCATACCAGAGAGAAGCCCTATATGTGTAATCTGTGTGGCAAGTATTTCTGGGGAAGCTCACACCTGATCCGGCATCAGAAAATCCACACGGTGGAAAACTATAGAAGGGGAAGCACCATCATAGCTTGGAAGCCTTTATATAGCTTTGCCTCTATGGCCCTACCTGCCTCCCTGAGAACAAAGACCCACGAGGCCTTCCTGGACATCCCCACCTGCAGGAAGGCATCTTGCTAAGCTTGCCACACTCAGCAGGTTTCTTGCAAGAAAGGAATGATGAGACTACAGGGAGTTACACACAGAGCTGGCTCCAATTCTTTCATTCTCACATTTGACTCCCAAGCCTATGAGATTTCATTTCACCTGCTCTTTCACTCTTCTCCAAGTCCAAAAGAAGCATAGACATTGAGGAAAAGAGTTGAGTTAGACTCAGGAAATTGCCAAATGAAATCAGGCCAAAACCTGGGACTTTCCAAGAAGGCAAAAACAGTGCTCACAACTGGAATCTGCTGAAGTAAATAGATTCAAAAGTAGATGTGGTAGAGAGGAAAAGAGAATCTCTGCCTTGGTCAGTCACTGGGGACAAGCAAAACAGGTTAACAAAGCAGAGAAGGTCTGGGGGATTTCTTTTGAGTATTGAGGGTGAGGGTAGAGAACCCCATAGCACAGTCTCACCCTCTCATTGGCAGAAGGGTGGATTCTGTCAGATGCTATATCACTAGAGAATATGTATTTTGGTCCTATGGTTGCCACAAGATGTTTGACATCTGGCTGTGACACAGCCAGGGCACAGGTGCCAGCAAACATCAGCTCTTTGCTGAAACCTAGTGCTCCCATGTCCACAATGTGCCTTGGATGCTAGTAGAGCCCATTCCTAGTCTGATGATTCTACAGGCTCCCCTCTGTTCACCAATGTAGGGATGTGGGCAGCTGATGATTTGGTGGAAGGGCTGTGATTCAATCAGAAGGTCTGGGTTCAAATACTGATGTTGTTTCCTTCTATTATGTGACCTTACAAGCTTTGTAACTTCCCAAGGCTGTTTCCTTGTTTGAAGATGGGACCTGACCTTGTATTTCTAAGGGCTGGTGGCTCCTATTCAGAATATATCCATGTGCAAAAGTGCTTTGCCAGCAGAAACCATGGGTGATATGCTTCCTCTGGATCTCATACTGAGACTCCTGCCAGGATGTTTTGTCCAGGCTCCTGTGCTCTTTCTGTTTTCTGGTCAATGAGTTCACCTGAGAGTTTTAAAAGTACTGTTGCCTATGTTTCAACTGGACCAATCAGCTGGCATCCCTGGGGGTGGGCCCCAACAAAGCTCTCAGGGTATTTATAAGGTACATCTTGTTGCTAGGCCTGTGCTGGGCTTTCATGCAGCATCAGCAGCTTCCAATGTCAGCCTGCTTACACTGAAAGAACAGGGCTTGAAGCTATTTTCAGTCCCAGACACTAAAGCAACTCCTAACCCCCTCCCCTAACCCCCTCTCAGCTAGTGGAGAGAGAGGCAGCCATGCTATTTTGAAGTGTTAACAAAGTGAATATGTGGAATCATATGAATTCATCATGATACTGGCTATTTAGTTGATTATTTAAGCTCAATATGGCAGCTATGGCAGTTATAGTTTTCATGAGTAAACCTAGGAGAGCTATTTTTTTCCTTAGTAAATGGGGCTTAGTAGGCCAGAAGGCTTAAACTTTGAGCCATGTGGGTGCTAGGTTGGAAAGATCATAATGGGAGTCCTGTTCACATCCAGCAAACTATCACTTAGAAACAATTGGATTGCAAAGGTCCAGAGCCGCATAGGTGGAACTGGCCACTGTCTGCAGCTAGTTAATACTCAAAGTCTTTAGTTTTTGTCAGGAGTAAGAAAAGAAGGAAGTATGCTGAATAGCAGGTGGCATCACGCAGGGGCACCCGAAAGATCTACCTCCTCAAACTCCCATTCCACCTCAGCCATGGCTTACCCTTACCATTGAGCATTTGTTACTTGCCTGGGGTCTGTCTGTGACTGCCTGTCCTACAAACCCCAGGCAAACTTGTTGTTGTTTTGTTTTTGAGGTTAGTCTGAAAGATTGAACTCGGGGCCCAGGTACTGTCCCTCAGCTTCTTCACTCCACGCTGGCATTCTACCATGTGAGCCATACCTCCACTTTTGGCTTTTTGCTGGTTAATTGGAGATAAGAGGGTCTCTTGGATTTGTTTGCTTGTATTGATTTTGAATCTTAAATTCTCATAACTCAGTCTCCTGAGGTAGCTAGGATTATAGGCATGAACCACCAGCACCTTTTTCTTTTTAAATGCTGGAGATTTAAGTTAGGACTGCACTGACACTTTTCACATTTGCCAGGCAAGTACTCTATACTTGCCAACTTCTTCTGGGCTGGCCTCCAACTCTTAATCTTTCTGCTTCCATCTTCTAGTAGCTGGGATTGCACATATAAATGGTGGTCTTAGGGTTTGAACTCAGGACTTGTACTTGCTAGGCAGGCACTATCACTTGAGTCACGCCATGGCCTTTTTTGGGGGGATGGGAGGGCGGGGTGTTGTTCTATTGTGAATAGGGCCTTGTTTTTTCAGGGCTATTTTGGACCTCAGTCCACCTAGTTATGCTTTTTCACAGAGCTGGGAGAACAAGTGTGTTTTACCACACCTATCTTTTCAATTGGTTGAGATCTTATAAACTTTTTGCTAGATCTGGCTGTGAACTATGTGACTTTCTACATGTGAGCCTTCTGAGTAGCTCATGAACCATTGTGCTTAGCTCCAACCTGACTTATTTTTGTGGCAGTTCTTGGGCTTGAACTCAGGGCCTAGGCATTGTCTCAGACCTTTTATACTCAAGGCTAGTGCTCTATCACTTGAGCCACAGCTTTTTGGTGTTTAATTTGAGATGAGCCTCATTGACTTTCCTGCTCAGGTTGGTTTTGAACCGTCACAAGTCCAGCCTCCTGAGTAGCGAGTACCCAGTTCTAAATAGATTTTTAAATCATCACTTTGCACATGTTATTGCTCTCCCTAAAGCCACCTATCAGAAGCTTTTCTGCAGATGTAGTCTTTTTTTTTAAATTTTTTTTTTTAACAGTTAAGGACTGTTTATTGAGGAACAGCGAGGGGCACAAACCTTCTGTCTGGATTGGAGGTTGTGCTAGCGACTGGATTCGGGAGTGGGCTTATATAGAGCTTAAGAAGGAAGCAAAAATAAATGGGTTTTGGTGCATATGCAGTCTTGATTGAGTCAATCTGGTTTACTTCAGGATTAGCCATATGAAGTTCATGCTGCCCTCTGCTGGCTGTCCTATTCATGTCTGGCTTCTCGATTCATGTCATTCTGCTCTCATTATTTGGAATGTGCACTTTCTGTTTTCTTCTCTCTCTTTTCTTCTTTCTCCTTTCTATAACAAGGAGATTAAGATAATCCTTTGAAATATTAACAGGTTCTATTTTGTTTGTGTGTGCTGGTACTGGGGCTGAAACTCAGTCTTGCTCTCTTGTCTAGCTTTTTCACTTAAGGCTGGCATGCTATCACTTGGGCCACAGCTCTACTTCTTTTCTTCAGGTTAATTGGATAGGAGTCTCCTGAACTTTGTTGCCCAGGCTGGTTTTGAATCATGATCCTCATATCTCAATCTACAAAGCTAGGATTACAGACATAAGCCACCAGTGCCTGGCATACATTCTTAGACCTTTGAAGACTAGGTATTTTTCTTTTTTGGGGTGTTAAATTCTTCAACTGTTTTATTATTTAAAATAATCATTTTGTTTAGATTTTCAAATACTGTAAAGTTGTAAGAGATCATCCAAGGTCATATTTTTTTTCCAAGGTCATATTTTTAAGCCCCAATACTTGGGGCCTTCCACTTGCTTGGCTTGCTTGCTCATGATTGGCACTTGAATCACAATTGCAGTTTAGCTTTTTGCTGGTTATTTTGTAGATAGTGTCTAGAAAACTTTTCTGCCTGGGCTGATCTCAAACCATGTTCCTGTTGATATTAGCCTCTTGACTAGGTAGGATTACACGTGTGAGCCACTGGTGCTCCAATGAAGTATCTTTTGAGGTGTTGTTTTTTTTTTTTTTTTCCATTTTCCTCATTTGTTTTGCAATGGTTTGCATTGGTACTCTTCCCTGTTTTCTTTTCTTTGGATGCTGGTTCTGGGGCTTGACAGCTGGGGTGCTGTCCCTGACTTTTGTTGTTGTTGTTGTTCACAGCTAATATCCTAGTGCTTGAACCATTGGCCCACTTCTGGCTTTTTGGTAATTAATTGAAGGGAAGAATTTAGTGGACTTCCCAGCCTGGGCTGACTTTGAACCTCAATTTTCAGATTTCAACCTCCTGAGTAGATAGGATTTCAGGCGTAAGCCATTAGTACCTTGCTACATAGACATTTACACATTTACTCTTTTACATGTTTTGTCAAAGGCTGTCTCCTCTCCCTCACCCAATTCTAAGATTAATTATTCACATAAGGTTAACTATATGTTTAGTACTGTTAGTACTTTAGTGCTTGCTGTATTGTTTTATAGAGTTATATCTTTGTTTGCTCTCTGTTAACATATACCACTTTTTTTGCCAGTCCTGGGGCTTGAACTCAGGGCCTGAGCACTGTCTTTGGGCTTTTTCAAGGCTTAGTGCTCTACCACTTGAGCCATAGCACCACTTCCATTTTTTTTCTCTGTATGTGGTACTGATCTTTTGCATGCTAGGCAAGCACTCTACCATTAGGCCAAACTCCCAGCCAACTAGTTTTTGTTATAGTATTGCACAGGCAATTTTCTTTTGTTCTAAGTGTTATTAACATTTCTAAGAGTTAAATGCTTAGGTCATGTCTGCTTATAGATTGTACTGTTTGGCATCAATATTTCTAAGTGTCTAAAAGAATTTCCTTTTTCTCTTTGTGATCCCCTGAGAAACATCTCTCTCTTAACAACTTATGGAGCATGATATGTGGTATCCTATCTCCAGGATACTCTAGAAAATAAGAGTTAGTGACGGTCTTTGTTTCACTGTTGTACTTTCACATCGTTATGTCAACAATCACCATGGTTATAGTTTTCCTAAAACAATTCTTTCACAAGTATCCCAGCCATGATTTTTCTCTGAACCATTTTTCTACAGCCTGGCTACACTTCAGGATTCAGGCAGATGCTCATGATAATTGGTGTTGATCTTGCCCTTGGTTTCATAGGTTAAGGGGTTGAGGGTTGGCAGCAGGAATTTCCAGGTAAGTCTGGTTCTAGAAGAGTCAAATGGGAAGGACTCACTCAGGTAGTAGGGAACCTTATAATCTCATGTTCTCAGACAGAAGGATGCCACAAACCCATTTCCCCACAGTACATGGAGAAGTAGGAGTAAAAAAGAGGGAGGGGCTGGATTGTGGACTAGTGGTAGAGTGCTTGCCTAGCATGCACCAAGTCCTGGGTTCAGTTCCTCTTTCTGAAAAAGCCTGAAGTGGAACTTTGGCTAAAGTGGTAGAGTGCTAGCCTTGAGAAAGTCCAAGGACAGTGCTCAGGCCCTGAGTTCAAGTGCCAGGACTGGCAATAAATAAATAACCCCAAAAAGAGGGAGAAGAAAAAAAGCTGATCTATCTTGACAAATGAAGAGAGTAGGGATTTATCTAAAACATGCATACAGTCCCTGAGGATGTGTTTTTGACATGGGCAGGAGGCCAGGTGTATGTGGGGGGGAGGTAGAAATTAGTGAGTCTAGCTGGTGCTGGCTTAGGGAAGCTCCTGCCTGGGCTCACATGTCTACTCCCCATTGCCTCAGCCATTCTGCAAGCCTGAAGCCAGACTGGCTCCTGAGAAACCAGTTTTAGCTACAGGAAAACAGGAAGCAGAGTTTGGGGATTCCCATGGATGCATGGGTGCTACCATATTTTTACCTACCTCTGTAATAAATAAGTAAGCAAATTACAAATAAGAAGGAACTAGAAAAGAAGATAGTTAACTTTGTGGGTTTCTATGGGTCATGGCCTGAATGTAAAATGCATTTCCTTCCTTTTCCTTTTTGCTGGGAATGGGATTTGAACTCTTGCTTAGTTTTTTTTCCACTTACTATCTCACTTTTAGCCATACCTCCACATCTTGATTTTTGTTAGTTAACTGGAGTTTGAATTCGTCTGCCCCTGCTGGCTTTTTTTTTTTTTTGTGGGTCTTGGGGCTTGAACTTGGCCTGGGCACTCTCACTGAGCTCTTCAGCTCAAGGCTACTGCCCTACCCTTGAGCCAAGCCCCACTTCCTGTTTTCTGGAGATTAATTGGGGATAAGAGTCTCAGGTCCCTTTGTGCCTGGGCTGGCCTTGAATCTTGATCCTCAGATCTCAGCCTCCTGAGTAGCTAGGATTACAGGCATGAGCCACTGCACCCAGCCCTGCTGGTTTATAATTGTATTCCTTAGATCTCAGCCTCACGAGTAGCTGTAATTATAGGCATAAATTACCACCATAGTCTTTTAAAGCCCAATGGAACAAAAAAAAATGCAGATGTGCTTGGCTAAGATCAGGAGCATGGCCTAGTGGTAGAGTGCTTGCATAGCATGCATGAAGCTCTGGGTATGATTCTTTGGTACCCATATACACAGAAAAAGCCTGAAGTGGTGTTGTGGCTCAAGTAGTAGAGTGCTAGACTAGAGAAAGTTCAAGGATAGTGCCAAGGCCCTGAATTCAAACCCCGAGATTGGCCAAAAACAAAGTAGTTAAATAATGGGTTGAATTACAGGTTAAGCTCTAGTAATGAAGCTAGAAATCAATCATAACAGCAGGACATAAAGCTCATGCTTAGCCTGGGAGCCTAAGGCAGAAGGATGACAAGTTCCAGACCAGCCTGAATTACATAGGAATGTTAGATGATTTAGCTAGCAAGATACAGAGATTCCACATTTTTTCCCCCAGTCCTAGGGCTTGAACATAGAGCCTGGGCACTGTCCCTGAGCTTCTTTAGATGCCACACTTTTTTTTGCCAGTCCTGGGCCTTGAACTCAGGGCTTAAGCACTGTCCTTGGGTTAGAGCTCTACCACTTGAGCCACAGCACCACTTCCAGCTTTTTTTTCTATGTATATGGTACTGAGGAATCGAACCTGGGTCTTTGTGCATGCTAGGCAAGCACTCTACTACTAGGCCAAACTCCCAACTCCCAGCTCTCCCCCCTCTTTTTTTTCTTTCAGTCCTGGGGCATGAATTGGCCTGAGCACTGTCCAGGAGCTTTCTCAAGGCTAGAGCTCTACCACTTGAGCCACAGCCCCACACCTGGCCTTTTCTATGTATGTGGTACCCAGGAATCGAACCTGGGCCTTGGTACATGCTAGGCAAGCACTCTATCACTAGGCCAAACTCTTGGCCCAGAGATGCCACATTTTGAAAGGTTGAATTTGGAGTTTTGGAGTACTGGCAGTCTGCAGAGGGACTACTATGGCAAAACTCTGTAGCCCAGAACAAATCCTGAACCAGGTATTTAAAGACAAAAACCACATGCTTGGGTGGAGCTTCTGAGCTCACAGAAGCAGACCTTATTAGGACATACTCAGGCTCAAATTCAGGGGCCAGCTATATTCTTTCCATATACCTTAAGCCTTCCTTGTAGGGAGATTCTTGGAGGCTATTCAGAGTCAAGTAAATCAGATGATTTAGGGGAAATGGAAGACCAGCATTCTCTGAAGCAAAGCTTTCCTAAGGATATGACATTTGCATTTCTTTTAAGCAGAGCTAGCTTTTGAGCTATAGGGCCCCTGCACTTCAGTGAATGGCCTCTGTAAACTCTAGGCTTTCCTGGGTGGAGAGCTCAGCGCCAGGATGTCTGAGAACAGGTGGCATTACTTAGACTCAGTCTCCCTACTTCAGGAAGACTGTCAACAAACAACAAAACAAAAACAAACAACAATCATAAAGACACAGCTAGCAAATTTTTTGGGAGTTCCACCTCACTTCAAAGCCAGGATTCATGGGCCTGGGAACCTGTCAGAAAAAGTTGCTTCCCAGGGGGACAACTTGGAATCTGCTAGTTTAAGAGGCTTGAATTTACCAGGAATGTATTCACCAGGGACATGAACAAAAGGCTGCTATCTGGCCACTTGGCTCCTACTGCCAAAGAACAAGATGGGTATGTGTTGGAGGTGATTGTCATTCCATGAATATTGGGATGTTGCTATACAGTGGAGGTTGGGGAGTATGTCTGGAAGACAGAGAACCTTGGGAATACTTTCTTTTCTTTTTTTTTTTTTGATAACAGTTATACCCACCTAGACAGGACAATGATTGCCATCAGTAATCTTCATTGGATTATTCCACTAGATAAGCAATCCTGGGTAGTTGAGTTGCCTGCTACAGGCCAAGAGAATATGGGTTAGGCAGTGAAGCAATAAACAACAGCTGCAACAATGTGAGCAGTCTATTTGGAGTCAATTAAAATAACAGTTGTTTGCCCTGGTATGATACAAGTAAGGTTTTATTTTTATTTTTTTATTTTTTTTTGCCAGTCCTGGGGCTTGAACTCAGGGTATGGACACCATCTTTGGGCTTTCTCAAGGCTAGTGCTCTACCACTTGTTCTACCACAGAATCACTTCCAGCTTTTTCTGTGTATGTAGTCTGAGGAATTGAACCCAGGCCTTCATGCATATTAGGCAAGTACTCTACTACTATGTCACACTCCTGGCCCCTAAGCAAGTATATTGAGTAAGCAAAAAAAAAAAAGGTTTTAAATCCAGGTGCTGGTGGCTTATGTCTGTAACCCTAGCTACTCAGGTGGCTGAGATCTGAGGATCGAGGTTCAAAGCCAGCTCAGGCATGAAAGTCCTTGAGACTCATCTCTAATTAACCACCAGAAAACTGGAAATGGCTCAAGTGGTAAATCTGAAGAGCTTGATCTGAAGAGCTAGGGACAGCAGCCAGACCCAGATTTCTAACTCCACAACAGACAAAATAAACAGATAAAAATCTTTTAAAAAGCCAGTTTGAGAAAATGGCTATTAAGAACAGAAGTATATCCTTAAGATACCTTTGTTATTATAGAAAAGAGAATGAGGTGCTAGTTTTTCATTAGGGCATTAAATCTTGATTTTAGAAAGTCCTTTAGATAATTTTTGAATCATAGCATTTTTGCCACACAGAAACCTTTTTTTTTTTCTTGCCAGTCCTGGGCTTGAGCTCAGGGCCTGAGCACTGTCCTTGGACTTTCTCAAGGCTAGAGCTCTACCACTTGAGCCTCAGCACCACTTCCGGCTTTTTTCTATGTATGTGGTACCGAGGAATCGAACCCGGGTCTTCATGCATGCTAGGCAAGCACTTTAACCACTAGGCCAAACTCCCGGCCCACACAGAAACCTTTTATATGCTCTATTTTTTTGTTTTTTTGCCAGTCCAGGGCTTGAACTCGGGGCCTGAGCACTGTCCTTGGGCTTTCTCAAGGCTTAGTGCTCTACCACTTGAGTCACAGCACCACTTCCAGTTTTTTCTATGTATGAGGCACCAAGGAATGTAACCCAGGTGTTCGTGCTTGCTGGGCAAGAGCTCTTTTTTTATGGTACATAGAATTTAATATTTTTAGAAATCTCAAGATCATGTGATCATCTTAATTTGTAAGAGAAAACAGGAGTTAGTGCATCATTCATTCATACACAGATGAGTGGAAATATAGATTCAAGAATCTTACAGATTAATTCAAAATTTACATTTATATTTACTTTAAAACAAATGCATACAATGTACCTATGAAATTCTTGGTGCTTTACAAATATTACCTTTTTGATTTCCTTTAACATTATAAGTCAGTGTTCCTACTTAGGCATGGGGAAGTAAAAAGCCTAAATATTTAATAATCTGGCAATTTTTAAAAAAGATGCCTTGACTCTGAATTTCTGTTCTTAAAAACTTTTTCCATACACTATGAGGAGATCTCCTTAAAAAGGTAATAAAAGGTGACAAGGACTAAGCTCATTCAGAAAGAATATCAATTGAAAATTACTGCATGCAGGACACTCTATTACAAGTATCTATTTATTTTGAAAAATGTGTATATTTCTTTCCTTTGTTTTTTCATTTTTTGCCAATCATCAGGCTTGAAGTCAGGGCCTGAGCTCTATCCTTTGAGCCCCAGCACCACTTCCAGCTTTTTCTATGTATGTGGTACCAAGGAATTGAACCCGGGTCTTTGTCCATGCTAGGCACTAGGCCAAACTCTGGGCAAGCACTCTTATCAACAGGCCAAACTCCTGGCTCCATATTTTATATTTTAAGACTTACTAGTTTATATTATAACTCTGGTTTTTATTCCATCCTCTGTGTTTGTGGTGTGTGTGTGTGTGTGTGTGTGTGTGTGTGTGTGTGTGTGAGAGAGAGAGAGAGAGAGAGAGAGAGAGAGAGAGAGTAGAGAGAAGAGAGAAGGAGAGAGAGACAGAGAGAGAGATAGACAGAGAGAGAGAGAGAGGGAGAGGGAGAGGGAGAGAGACTAAGCATATGTGGCTGTGAGCTTAAATTTGGCCTGGGCACTGTCCCTGAGCTTTTTTGTTTCTTCCTCAAGGCTAGCAGTCTACGCTTGAGCCACAGCTACACTTTCAGCTTTTTTTTGGTAGGTAATTGAAGATAAGAGTTTCAGGACTTCAGTCCAGCCTGGCTTTGAACTGAGATACTCTGATCTTAGCATCTTAGCTTCTCAAGTAGCTAGAATTAGGTGTGAATGTGAACCACACACAGAGAGTTTAACCTGACTCTCCTAGTATTCTCCTTGAGTCCCTGGTGAAAAATCTTAAGCATACATTGGGGGACAGTAGGCTTACTATGAGAAGAACCATATTTCTAGAGATAGATGAAAGCGTAATTGGTACAGGTACTGTTAAAACAAAGTGAGACAAAGAAAAGCTAGTGCTGCCAGAGAGAGAGGGAGAGAGGAAGAGGGGGGAGGGAGAGATGGAGGGAGAGAGAGGGAGAGGAAGAGGGAGAGGGAGAGGGAGAGGGAGAGGGAGAGGGAGAGGGAGAGGGAGAGGGAGAGGGAGAGGGAGAGGGAGAGGAGAGAGAGAGAGAGAGAGAGAGAGAGAGAGAGAGAGAGAGAGAGAGAGAGAGAGAGAGAGACTACATAGGCCACAGTTTAACAAAATGACACTAGATGTCTTCCTGTCTTCCAGGAACCAGATGGATACCCTTGTCAGGACCATCTGACAAGAAACCCAAATAATTAATTCAGGAATACAAGACTGAGTTAGCTCATCATGAGTTAACTCACCAAAACCAAATCAAAATCCTCTGCTGATGTCTCAAGCCTTAAGGGCCTTTGTGTATGTGTGGGGAGGGGTGGGAGAGGGGGAGGGAGTTTGTCATGTCTGATCCTCTTCCACAACAACCCAGTTAGACTGAGCTCCAGAAAACAGAAACAGAGAAAAGCAGAAACTTAAATCACCTCCAGAGGTCTCCTGAGTTACTCCAAAAAGATTTCGTGGTTATCAAGTGTCCATGGTCTGACTGTTGGAGCTGTGGAAAGGCCACAGGGCCCTGGGATGTCTCAGGGGGTACCTCCTCTCTGGAGCTCCGTCCTCCAGCAGCCTGACTGCCTAGGCTGTTGACCAGTGGCTTTAATAAATCCAAGTGATCCTATTGGCACTGGGATCTCACTGGGGCCTCCAAACATTAACACAATATAATCAACCATATATATACACGTGTGTGTGTGTGTGTGTGTGTGTGTGTGTGTGTGTGTGTGTGTGTGTGTGGTTCATTGGGCTTTAACTCGGCCTGGGCACTGTCCCTGAGCTCTTCAGCTCAAGGCTACCACCCTACCCTTGAGCCAAGCCCCACTACCTGTTTTCTAGAGGTTAATTAGAGATAAGAGTGTCAGGTTCTTTTGTGCCTCTGCTGGCTTTGGACTTTGATCCTCAGATCTCAGCCTCCTGAGTAGCTAGGATTACAGGTGTGAGCCACGGCACCTGCGATCAGCCATATCTTTGAGAGCCGGAATCAGGAGAGTATTAGAAAGCCAGAGAATTCAAGTGGACTCATGTCCCAAAGAACCTGCAGCCTATGTATTCTTGATATTAAATCCTTGTCAGATGTTTAACTGCCAAAGATCTTCTCTCAGTCTGTAGGATGAATTTTAGCTTAATAAGTATAGCCCTTCTTGCAAAGAAAGTTTTTGGCTTGATGCAATCGTATTCATCTTTTTTCTGATTTGCTAAGCCCCTGAACTCTTCAGAAATTTTCTCTCTATGCCAGTAAGTTCTAGTATTCCTCCTATTCCTACCATAGTACTTTCAAGGTTTGGGTCTTATATTGAGGTTTTTGATACCTTTTGAATTGATATTAGCACAAAGTGACAGACAAGGAGATTTAGTTTTACTCTTCAGTATATGAATATCCAGTTTTCCTAGCATCATTGGTTGAGGAGACTTTTTTTTTTTTTTTTTTTGGCTAGGCCTGGGGCCTGAACTCAAGGGCCTGTGTTATCTTTGTTTCTTTGTTTTTTTCCCAAAGCTAGGGCTCTACCACTTGAGCCATAGTACCATTTCTGGCTTTTTCTATGTATGTGGTACCAAGCAATTGAACCCAGTTCTTCATGCATGCTAGACAAGCACTCTTACCACGAGGCTAAACTCCTGGCCCGAGGAGACTCTTATTTAACCTAATGTTTGAGTCCTTTGTCAAATATCCAATGGCTGTAGGTTTATGGGTATTCTAGTCTATTGCATTGGTCCTCAGGCCTATTTTTGTGACATTACCAAGCAGTGTTTTTATTACTATAAAGCTGTAGCAAAATTGGAAGTCTGAAATTGTGTTACCTCTGTGGAAACCTGTAAATGCTGAGCCATGAGGTCTAATAAAGAGAATTGGAATGCCATTGTCTGATTCCCAGAAAGTGGGAGTGGCCTGAGAAAGATCAGTTGCTCTTAGCATTACACAAGACCCAAGATTATGCCCTAAATGTGAGTTTATAAGAATCTACACTTTCTTGGACCTTGGGGTTGGGTAAAGGCCTATGCAAATTGTGATTGTTTGCTGTGATTGTTTGCTGTTTACCTTTGCCTCCTAAGATAAGGAAGTCACTCACCCTGAGATTGTTTGACTTGCCTATAACTTCAAAGAGATTGTTACCTTCCTGCACTTTTGATAATCAACAAAAAACCCTGTTAATGGAACATTGAGCAGTCTGTTGCTGCCAAGAGGCACAGGCATCCTGGTGCCCTGAAATCCAGTTCCATGGTCCAGTCTCCATCACTGTGTTTCTCCTTGTCAAGGCAGGATAAGGCCCTCGAGGAGGTTTGCAGCCACCTCCAGCAGTGTTTCCCCAACTCTACACTGTCTTGTGATTCAGAGCCTTTTGTAAAATGTTCCGTATGAAATATTGGATTATTTTTGTCAGTAAAAAATGAATGTAGAGTAGTGGAGACAGGGCTCTATCTAAGGGAGGCTTTTCACTAAATTAGTCTGTAAGTTCCCTCCCTTCAGTATTTCCCCTATACCTCCCAAACCAATCCCTCTCATAATGACAAGAAACTTTTGTTAATAAACTTTTAATTTAGCTTGAGCACTAAAAAGGAATGGCTTGGTTTTTCCCATAGTTCATAGAGAAGTAAGAAGAAAGTCGGCTGTGTGAAATCCAGGTGGTGGTATTGTCAAAGGATGAGCTTTCTGTCATGTGGATTTCCTACAAGGATGTCTTCAGCAAATTGCAAAAAAAAAAAAAATTCAAATGAATTTCAAAATTCATGGATGGGGACAGAGAAATCAGGACAAGGAGTGTAATGAGAAGCAGAATAAACAGTCACCTTACTGCTGTGATAGTTATGGGGAGGACAAATGACCTACAGAATGGACAAAAACAAGATATCTGAGTACTCAAGGTAGTACAAGGAGGCCTTGGGTTGTCCCTGAGGGTCTAGGGAAAAATCCCATGATGCTAGCTTTGTTCAGTGCTTATTGCACTCAGCATCCTGGTTTCTCTCCCTTCAGATACCCTGGGGTACATCATTCTAGGTCAACATCAGGAAGAAACCATGGTTCTCTTACCATCTTGCTCTCTAGGATTTTTTTAAATCCTTTATCTTGGGGCTGTGCTTGCCAGGGAACTGGATGGAGCTTCTTGGTTGAATCCTCAGATCTCTGGAGAGCTGACTCTTCAGCATCAGGACTTCAGGTGGTATTAACTACCACCAGTGATGATGGTCCTCCAAATATATCAGTGTCCTCTGTAACACAGACCAACATAGGTGTCTACTAACCTACTTTATCCTGTAACTAGAATAATCTAGTCTAGAATTGAAATAGTCAATACAAGGTAGAGATCTGTGAAAGCCTAACTGTGGAAATGATTACAGGAGGGATTTTGAGGTAGTATCTTCGACTTTCTGTAAAAATAACTCACCCCAGTGGTAATGACTGGGCTAAGAGTCTAGGATGGATGTGTATTAAAGTCATGTTTCACCCTCTCTCTTTTCAGGACAGAGGAGCTTTTTATAATGAGCGGAATATCTGTCATTTACTCCTGGAATTGGCTTTTAAATGAAATGTAATCAGAAAGAGGAAAACAACCAAAGTTCTGCTACATATCTTGAAAGTTCAAAGTGAAAAGAATATTTCTCCTACTGTTGTACCCGAATTTCTAGAACCCCAAATTTCTAGAACCCCAAATTTCTAGAACCCCAAATTTCTAGAACCCCAAAAAGACCACCAGAGACCACAGCCAAAGCTAAAAAGCAGGGGTTCATTTATTTTCGAGTCCAGACTTGTGCCTCCGCGTACCAACAGCCGGCAATGCTGAAAGGCCCTGAGCAAGAACTTTACACCGCTTTTAAAGGTCGAATTAGAACTCAGGTGTCTAACCGCTGAGTACCAAGCTGTTACCACCTGGGGTTCAAGTACATGGGCCCTAAACAAGGGTAGAGGGGGTCATTCCCAGAACTTGGAACAATCTTGGCACAACATTCTCCCCTTTCCCATGATACTTTTAGAGCCAATCTTGGCTATCTCTGGATAATTACACAAGGGCCTAAGGGTCCAGCTAAGACAAAAAACAGAGTTATCAACCAAGGGGAAAAATTCCTTCACTTTGCTCCCTTTCCCATTTTAACAGCAGTAGATGGAAATACACAACTATGAGTATTTACCCACACAAAGTCCCTGTCCAAATACTGCCCATAACTATTATTGATTTTGGCGATGTAACTTAATTTTTAAAAGGTTACTTTTAGTCCAATCAATCTTCCAAGTTGTTTTGGACAAGGGTTCTATAAGGTCTGAAAATGGGTCCACTGGCTTGGCATTGGTGTAATGGATCCAAAAAGCTACTCCGTCTACTTTGAGGGCGGTGGGTGTTGTCAGGATGACCTGAAAGGGTCCTTTCCATTGTGGCTCCAGATTTTCTTGCCGGTGGCGTTTCACGAATACCCAGTCACCTGGTCTATAGCGATGAGGCACCAGAGGTGGTTCTGTCTTGTACAGGTCCCTCAGCTTGGACCAGACTTCTTGGTGAGCCCTTTGCAGGGCTTGCAGTGAAAACAAAAATTCAAAATCACCATCCTCTTCTTTTTTAACAAGATTTTCTTTAAGATTGGGTATTATAGGGGGAGGTCTACCAAACATTATTTTATAAGGGGTAATTTAAAAGGGGAGTTTCGAACCCTGAACAGAGCATAGGGGAGAAGAGCTACCCAGTTTGCGCCAGTCTCCATGGTCAATGGTCAGGGTCTCTTTCAATGTTCTATTCATTCTCTCTACCTGTCCTGAACTTTGGGGTCTGTAGGCACAATGTAATTTCCAATCTGCCCCAAGTATGGAAGCCAGTCCCTGACTTACCTTCGAGACAAATGCAGGTCCATTGTCTGAACCTATCATTACTGGAAAACCATACCTGGGTAAAATGTTCTCAAGTATCTTCTTAGCCACTATCTGTGCAGTTTCCCTTTTAGTGGGGAAAGCCTCAACCCATCCTGAGAAGGTATCTACAAAAACTAACAAATACCTATATCCATACTTCCCTGGTTTTACTTCAGTAAAGTCTACCTCCCAATAGGCTCCTGGCTTATCCCCTCGCTGTCTTGCCCCTAAATTTTGCTGATTTCCCCCTACATTATTTAGCTGACATACTCTGCAACCTGAAATAATCTGATCAATTTTGACGGTTGCTTCCTTAATTCGTAGTCCAGTTTGTCTGATTAAGTCTTGCATCTTTCTGGCTCCCAGATGAGTACTATGGTGAATTTTTTGTAACACCTTCCTCCCTAATTTTTCTGGGAGTACTATGTGACTCCTGGAATCGCTCCACCATCCATCAAGGAGCTGTACCACAGGTAGTTTCTCAATCCATTGCAAGTCTTCCTTCATATACCTTGGGATTGGTGTTAAGACTCTGGGTCCTGGGTCTGGGAGTTGGAGGGCTAGAGCTGGAGTTGAAGATAAAGCCACCTCCTGGGCAGTCTGGTCAGCCAGATAATTGCCCCTGGACACTAGATCTACAGGTTTCTGGTGTCCTGGGCAATGGACTATTGCCAGTTTCTTTGGTTCCCAAAGAGCAGCCAGGAGTGCCAATATTTCCTCCCTATTTTTGATAGCTGTGAGGAGGCCCCTCTCTGTATATTGCCCCATGTATGTGGGTGGTGGCAAAAGCATACCGACTGTCTGTATAAACTGTCAGTCTTTTTTTTTTTTGCCAGTCCTGGGCTTGAGCTCAGGGCCTGAGCACTGTCCTTGGACTTTCTCAAGGCTAGAGCTCTACCACTTGAGCCTCAGCACCACTTCCGGCTTTTTTCTATGTATGTGGTACAAAGGAATTGAGCCCGGGTCTTCATGCATGCTAGGCAAGCACTTTAACCACTAGGCCAAACTCCCGGCCCAAACTATCAGTCTTTTATCCTTACCCAGTCTTAAAGCTTGGGTTAAAGCCACCAGTTCCGCTCTTTGTGCTGACGTTCCTGGAGGCAGGGACTAAGCCCAGATTACTTCAGTCTCTGAGACTACTGCAGCCCCTGCATACCTCTGTCCTTGGTGTATAAAGCTGCTTCCACTGGTGAACCAGACAATCTCCGCACCTGGCAGAGGCCTATCTTGCAAATCCTCTTACTCCATGCACTTGGGCCAAAACCTCAGCACAGTCATGAAGTGGGGCTTCCAGGTCTGGATCGGGCAGTAGCAAGGCTGGGTTAAGGGCAGTTGGAGGCTGGAAAAGAATCTTGAGGGGGTTTAGCAATAGTCCTTGATAATGAATAAGCCGGGCATTACAGAGCCATCGATCTGGGGGCTGTTTAAGAGTGCCCTCGATAGCGTGAGGTGTTGTGACCTGTAACTCCTGTCCCAGGGTCAACTTATTTGCATCCTTTACCATCAATGCTGTGGCCGCAATCATTTGGAGACAGGGAGGCCATCCAGCAGCCACAGAATCCAGCTTTTTAGATAGATAAGCAATGGGTCGTCTCCAGGGACCCAGATGTTGAGTCAGGACTCTTTTAGCTACTCCTTTACTCTCATCCACAAATAACTGGAAGGGTTTGAGAACATCCGGGAGTCCCAAGGCTGTGGCAGACAATAAAGCTGTCTTTATTTGTTGGAAAGCCTGTTCAGCTTCCTCTGTCCAACAAAAAGGTTGCTGATCCTTAGTAGCCAAGTACAAAGGCTTGGCCAGTTCCGCAAACCCGGGAATCCACAGCTGGCAAAACCCAGCTGTCCCCAAAAATTCCCGCACCTGTCGTTGTGATTGTGGTCTGGGTATGCGGAGCACTGTTTCTTTGTGGGCAGCAGTTAGCCACCTTTACCCTCCTTTTAGTAGGTAGCCTAAATAGATTACCTCAGTCTTGCAGATCTGTGCTTTCTTAGCCGAGGCTCGATAGCCCAGCTTTCCTAAGGTTTGTAGGAGGTCCTTCATCCCCTGGATGCACCTTTCATGAGTCTGTGCCGCTATTAAAAGATCATCGACATACTGTAAAAGGGCCAAATCGAGGTGTTTTTGTCTGCACTCACTTAGATCCTCGTGGAGGGCCTCATCAAATAATGTGGGTGAATTTCGTGGAGGGCCTCATCAAATAATGTGGGTGAATTTTTAAATCCTTGTGGCAGTCGGGTCCAGGTCAGTTGCCCATTAATGCCCTTTTCTGGGTCAGCCCATTCAAAGCAAAAAGTTCTTGGCTTTTGGGGGCCAAAGGCAAACTGAAGAAAGCATCTTTTAAATCCAAGACCGTATACCACTTTTTTTCAGGGTCAAGAGTACTCAGGAGGGTATAAGGATTAGGCACAGTTGGATGTATGTCCATAACCCGCTTGTTAACCTCTCTTAAATCCTGCACTGGCTGATATTCTCCTGTGTGAGGCTTGCATACCGGCAGTAATAGAGTGTTCCAGGCTGACCGGCAGCACTCCCTGGTCTAAGAGGCAGCGAATGTGAGAAGTTATTCCTACCCGAGCCTCTAAAGACATAGGGTACTGGAGCCGGGAGTTTGGCCTAGTGGTTAAAGTGCTTGCCTAGCATGCATGAAGACCTGGGTTCGGTTCCTCGGTACCACATACATAGAAAAAAGCCAGAAGTGGTGCTAAGGCTCAAGTGGTAGAGCTCTAGCCTTGAGAAAGTCCAAGGATGGTGCTCAGGCCCTGAGCTCAAGCCCAGGACTGGCAAAAAAAAAAAAAAAGACATAGGGTACTGTCGGACTCGAACAGGGTCAGCTCCAGGTTTTATTTCTATATAGAGTGCTGGCCAGTGCTTAGCTAATCCCATCCCTCCAGTTTCCACCTATGCTTCTGGAAACTGCTTAAGCCAAACATCAATTCCCGAATCAGGGGGGTTCTGTTGCTGATGAAGGTAATACTCATCTTCTAGTGCTAAGGTCAATATTGTCAGTGGCTTGCCCTGGGAGTTTGTTACCTTAGGTCCATCTGGCAGGAAGTAAATCTGAGCTCCCAACTTGGTTAATAAGTCTCTCCCCAATAAGGAGTAGGGGCTTTCAGGGATGCCTAAGAAGGAATGTAACACCTTACCAGCTCCCAGGCCCACCGTCCTTTGAGTTGTCCATGAATATTTCTTTATTCCTGTAGCCCCCTGCACCCACGATGTAACTGTGGAGAGTTTTCCTTGAGGCTTAGTAAGAACTGAATGCTGAGCACCTGTGTCCACTAAAAACTGGACAGGAGTCTCCTCCACCTGCAAAGTTACCCTAGGTTCAGGGAGGGGATCCAAACCCCGTCTCCCCTAGTCCTCTGCATCATGAGTGACTAACAAGGAAGTTTTTCGTTGCCATTTGTCCAATCTGTTCTTTTTTCTTTTCGGGCATTCCCTAGCCCAATGACCAAACTCTTTGCAGTAAGCACATTGATCTTTGCTCAAATCTCGAACTGAAGGCCTTAAAGATTGTGGGCCATGTGAACCTCTTTGTGGTGGTCTTCCCTGTTGAACTACAGCAGCCAGTACTTTAGTCATTATCTCCTCTGGAGCATCTCTATTATTAAAAACTTTCTGAGCAATCCTGAGTAAATCTTGGATACTTTTTCCTTCTAAGTCCTCTAATTTCTGTAGCTTCCTCTTAATATCTGAAGCTGCGTGGTTAACAAAAGACATAACTACAGCTGCCTGATTTTCAGGGGCTTCAGGGTCCATTGGGGTAAACCGTCTAAAGGCTTCCATTAATCTCTCTAAGTGCTCAGAAGGAGTTTCTATTTTACCTTGAAGAACTGAATATACCTTAGCCAAATTAGTGGGCTTGCGAGCTGCAGCCCGGAGACCTGCCATTAGAGTCTGACGATACACCCGTAGCCTTCCCCTACCTTCTGCTGTGTTGTAATCCCATTTATCCTGGGGAGGTCTAGTAATCCCATTTATCCTGGGGAGGTCTAGTTAAGGGAAAAGCATCATTAATCAAATCTGGATTAACAGTGGGTTTCCCATCGTCGCTAGGGACCAATTTCCTGGCCTCCATCTGGATTCTTTCCCTCTCCTCCGTAGTAAACAAGATTCGGAGGAGCTGCTGACAATCATCCTAGGTGGGCTGGAATATGGAGGGGGTTCAAGAAGAAGGGGGTCTGTACTATCGGCCAAGACCGGGTGAAAAGGAGATGAGGGCTTGGGTCGAGAGGTGTCAGCCTGGCGTAGGGCCAAGACGTCGCTTGTCGAGAGAAGAAAGGGAGATAACCAGGCAGGGGGATCTTCTACCAAATTCTGCCAATCAAGAATATAAGGAATCTGATCAAAGTAGCCAAACTGTTCTGGTATCCTCTCCCTTAGCTTCCGTATTATGGAAAGGTTAAAAGTGCCCTCTGGGGGCCATCCAACATCAAAGGTCGGTCATTCCGAATTACAAAGAGTAATTAGTTTGTTTTTACTCAAATCAGAACCTCTGCTTCTAACATCCTTAAAATTCATTATTAGAAGAGCAAGCGGAGTAGTACCCATCTCAGGGGAAAATATCCAAATCAAAAAAACAAACAGAAATACAAAAAAACAAATAAACAACAAAAACAACATGTGCGTGCTTAAACCAATAACCAGAAAGGAATTGTTAACCAGAGGGGCGATCACAACACGATCGTCCTAACAGCAGTTCCCCAATACAGCCTGAATGGGAGTATCAAACAGAGGAATGGTTGCAACACGACCATCCTAACAATAGCTCCTCAACACAGCCTGGATGGAACTATCAGACAGAGGGATGGTCGCAGCACGACCATCCTAACAATAGTTCCCAATAAGGGCACAAGGGACGTCTCCCACTGGCCCTGTCAACAGTCCTATAGCACGTCTGCCAGGATTCTTCGTTGACCCAGATACAGAACCTACAGGCAACCCAGATTAACAAATTATCAAATAAAACACAATACACAGAGACAAACGAAGCCAGCCTATTTACCACGGTTTTTCCACGACCCTTTGACTAGGCGTCTGAGTGGACTTGGGGGTTGCCGGCCAACGCACCAAATGTTGTACCTGAATTTCTAGAACCCCACCAGAGACCACAGCCAAAGCTAAAAAGCAGGGGTTCGTTTATTTTCGAGTCCGGACTTGGGCCTCCAACAGCCAGCAATGCTGAAAGGCCCTGAGCAACAACTTTACACCGCTTTTAAAGGAGAATCACAATTAACCATTGGTCGAATTAGAACTCAGGTGTCTAACCACTGAGTACCAAGCTGTTACCACCTGGGGTTCAAGTACATGGGCCCTAAAAAGGGTAGAGGGGGTCATTCCCAGAACTTGGAACAATCTTGGCACAACACTACATCAATAAGGACATACTAGAAGTGTTAGGGGCCGAGTAATGCCATGTCTAATGACTTTCTCCTCAAGGCAAGGTGCAAGAGGCAGGGCGCAAGACTTGATTACCATTGGTTACAAATGTGTTATTATCGCTCTCTGCTGGGACCTAGAGTGAGGGTATATTAGCTGGAGGGACTTCCTCAGGAGGGGGGTTTATTGGAGAGAAAGAGATTTTCCTGCCTTGATGAAGCTGCATGGCATCTCTGTTCATGCTCCAGGGAAAGAAGGCTAGTGCAGTAGGACAGTGGGCTCTCTCCTCTCGCGGCTTGGACTGGTTGGGGTGTGTTTTTCCCCATCCCTCCTACTAGTTGAGAGGGACTGGGGACGAAGGACCCCGACATAGAAGAACATTGTTTCTAGGATCAAACCTATACATGAAAAAGAATTGTACCCAGCAGATCCTCTCAATCACAGATTGAGTCCCAAAACTGAACATGAAACTTCTGGTGCATAATCCCCATGGGGTACTCATAGTCTCTAGAATGATTTTTTTCAGTTGTGGGGCTTGAACTTGTGGCTTAGGTACTGTCCCTGAGCTCTTTTGTTCAAGGCTAGCACTCTACAACTTGAGATATACTGCCACTTCTGGCTTTCTGGTGCTTAATTAGAGATGAGAGTCTCATGAGCTTTCCTGACCTGGCTGACTTTGAACTGTGATCCTCAGATCTTAGCCTCCTGAGTAGCTAAGATTACAAGTGTGAGCCACTAGCACCTGGCCTCCAGGATAAAATTTGAAGTTTGGCAATGGCAGAGGTCTGGGAAAGATCATCTTAAAACAACAGTAACAATCCAACATCACACACACACACACACACACACACACACACACACACACACACACACCAGAAACAAAAATACAAAGCACACTCAAAACTCACAGACACTGCAATACATTCCATTTTGCTATTAAAATATAAAAAGAACAACATGGTAACCCCATACACATTTCCATTTTGTTTCTAATTTCTTTTGCTCTTCCTTAGCCTCCCAAGTAGAGGGAAAAACCTCACTGCTCCTGAAACCCTCTCCCACTGGACCTAAAATATAGTTACCTACCTTCAATTTTACTATCACTGTAGAAATTGAATTCTAATAACTTCACCAAAGGGTGCACATCTGGAGGAAAATCAGTGGACAGAGTGGCTCACTCATCCCTGACTATACCAGGTAAAGGCACACTGACCTGCTTTTTCCTCTCATCCAGGACACTGCCTAGAGCCTGAATGGCTATAGTTCTATACTTGCAAAATAATTTCTTTACATCAACGATCTACTCCTCCTTCCTAGCACAACCCCAAATCAGAATTTCCTTGATTAAAGCCAGAAATTTGTGACTATGTACCACCCACTTCCACAAGTCATACCTGACATCTGTAATTACAGAAAAGAAAACATTGTGAGGATTAGAATACACTTTATACTTTACACAAGTTAGCTTCTAAACCAGATAGAGAAGAGTGTTTTAGTCAATGGTCATAACCAAAGCTGCTTCTAAGGAAACCAGTAGAAAAGGCAAGAGAGAATGTCTTTTGAAGCATGTACTTATCAAGTACATTTTGACTGTCAAGTACATTATACTTAATTCAATGAGGAAAATCAATGCTGAAGGAAATGCTTCTACTATGCTTTTTTATTTGCAATGTATGCTTTCAGACACAATAAGGTCCATGAGTAAGGTCCAAAAATAAGAACCTTGGGGAATTCTTTCTAAAGTTGATTGAAAGTAGACCTTCATTGCTACATGACACAGAAAGGTACTCTTACAAAGTCAAATTCTTGGTATCTATCTGGTCCACTGTGGGATCTAGAAGGAAACAAAGTAACTGTCAGTATATTGGCAATTGGCGCCAAACTCTGTGTGAAATCTATTATTCCATAGGCTTATTTGACATTATAAAGCAACTTAAAATGAGTAAGTATGACCATAAGCAGCACCTTAAATTGATAGATCATGATTCTGCAGGATGAAGTAATTTAAGGCTAACAGGAATGGTAAAGTCTCTACAGCTAGGCTAATGAGCCCATTAGTTAGTCCCAAATTCATTAGTTGAGAGCAACAGTATAGCCCTACTCACATGGGCTCATGTTTGGTCCTTCAATGTACTACTTTGGGAACTTGGGCCATTAATATTGGTAGTTGGCTTCAGCAACTGGAGAAGTGAGGCAACAAACCAAACTCCGAGTAAAACTCTGGTAAAGAGCATATGTAAGATGTGTATTTGCGATGGATTTTTATCTTTATGAAGTTACTGAGGCACTGTTGCTTTATGAGATACAAATGTGTTCTAAGAAAAATCAAAATATCACCATACAGTGTCACATATAGGTTCACAATAATGAAACACAGAATCACATAAAGGCCCATCCATCTTCAAGTATACCATCTAATAAGCTAGTAGGGATGGGAACAATTGATGCAGGAATCAAAGATACTGAGTTTTTAGCTAATCCACTTCTTTTCGGCCTCTGTACTATAATGGTTCCTTTCAGTAAAGGGGTTAATGAGGATTACTCATAGTTTTCTAATTCTTCTGGAGCCACCTGTCACTGTAGAAAGGCATTATGAGGATGTTGTAATGCTGTGACTTGTTTGCACAGTGTTTTACCACTTTTCATGAGTGTTAAAAGAAAAACATAGACAAGTTAAAGTGTCAAAACAAGGAATGGGTACAGGTTTTGTAATACTTTTGTTAGAGTATGTATGTTTCAACTCCATTTTGACCATCAATTTTTGCTCAAGGCAAGTTTCTTGCCACTTAAACCACAGCACTGCTTCCAGCTTTTTCTGAGTATGTGGTACTGAGGAATCAAACTCAGGCTTTATGCATGCTAGGCAACCACTCTACCAGTCGGCTATACTCCCCGCCTTGACCATCAATTCTTAAATAATTATTTCAAGGAGGATAATTTTTTTTCTGAAGTGGAGGATAGCAAGTGTAAACACTGTCATTTGCAAATTCACTTTTCAACCAGTTAGTGAAGGTATATTCCTCTCTTATTCCAGAAAACATTTTGATGTCTAGAATGTGTATTTTCAAGTCTTTATTATTTGTATTGTTCATATTGGTGTTCTTGTGTTTGAACTCAAGAGGCTTATGTATCGTGAGGCAGACCTATACCATTTGAGCCATACCAGAAGTGTTATTTGCTTTCTTTATTCTTTTTAATTAGGGTTTTGCATTTTGCTTGAGATTGTATGGGCTACAATCAACCTATTTACACTTCCCAAGTTGCTGATATGTTTTAATTGCTGATCTTAATTTAATGGAGATAAATGAAAAAAGCAACATTTCTATTTCTGGCGAAGAAATGCCTTACTATCTCAAAGTGCAGTAACTTGACAAGGGTTTCCTTTCTATTTCAGAAAATTTTGTTTTTATTGGTGATGGGACTTGAACTCTGGGCCTGGGAGCTGTCCCTGAGCTCTTCAGCCCAAGGCTACTGGCAAACCTCTTGAACCACAGCACCACTTCCAATTTCTGGTGGTTTATTTGAGATAAAGAGTCTCAGGGAATTTCGTGCCTGGGCTGGCTTTGAACTGTGATCCTCAGATCTCAGCCACCTGAGTAGCTAGGATTACAGGCATGAGCCACCAAGAAACTGAATTTAAAATCCCCATCAAGTGAATTTCCTGTGCATTGTCTTACAATAATCCCTTTGTATTCCATGAAAGCCTTTGCCCTGGATTTCCTGCAAAGTAGAGACTGGAGACAAAATAGGTTCCCCTATTTTTCTCAGAGGTGCCTCTATTTCCTTTTACAAATTTCCGCCTTAAGGTTTTCCATAGAGAAGTGAGCAACAAGAACCTTAGATTCTGGTAATAGCACTGGGAGAGCTGTTCACACTACAAATGAGTTGGAGCCTCTGCACTTCCTTAGAGCTCAACAAACCACATCTGAAATCCTTCAAGGTTCAGCTTTTTCTTGAATTTAGAACTCAGTTAGACTCTTAAATTGGGATGGGAAGTGGCCTGGTAGCAGAGTGTTTTCCTATCATGTTCAAAGACCTTCATAAAATAAAAAAATATTGAAATCCATTTATCAAAAATGCTTATGTAGTTGGACACTGCAATGGCTCACACCAATAATCCTAGCTACTCAGAAGGCTAATATCTAAGGATCACAGTTTGAAGCTAGACTGGGCAGAAAAGTCTGTGAGACTCATTGCCAGTTAACTACTCCTCCAAATACTATGAATAGAGCTACCGCTCAAGTGGTAGCACACCAGCCCTGAGCAAAAAAATTCAGAGCCCTTGCTCTGAGTCTTCCTCAGGACTGGCAGAAAAAAAGAATGCTTACATAATATTTAGCGTTTATATTATACATTTAAAATATGACATCCTGGGTCTGGGAATGTTGCTTAGTGGTAGAGTACTTGCCTAGCATGAATGAAGCCCTGGGTTCCATTCCTAAGTCCCACATAAACAGAAAAAGCCAGAAGTGGCTCTGTGGCATACATGGTAGAGTGCTATCCTTGAGCAAGACTTGAGCAAAAGAATCTTAGGGACCGTGTTTAAGTCCTAGCTAAGGCATGAGAGTCTTAACTACAACTAACCACCAAAAATATAAAAAGCTGGAGCTGGGTGCCTGGGGATCAGGTCTATAATTGTAGATACTTAGTATCTACAATTGCAATTTGAAGGCAGCTACTGGAAGCCAGAAAAGTCCCTATGAAGCTCTTCTAATGACTCAAAAACCAGAAGTGGAGCTGTTGCTCAAAGTGATAAAGTGCTACCCTGGAGCAAAAGATCTCAGGGTCAGCATCTATGCCCCGAGTTCAAGCCCCACACAACTAATGGCCAATGACCAAGGTTATAGATCTACCAGAGGACAGGGTGAAAAGATTACAGGTCTCAGTAAATCATCAGTGTCAGTCTGTATAAAGAACCCTTTATTACTTTAGTGATTCTCATTATTGGACATTTAGTACCTTTCAGTTCTTAAGGATATACTTTGTGCAGTGACTCATTATGCGACTAACAACTAAGTAAGGAGGCAACAGATGCTCCAGAAAAAAACAAATGTCAGAAATGACAAATGAGATGATGGGCTGAATTTCATGCAGCCTAGACTGGCAGTGGCTTCTCATGAAATCAATAAACAATTCTTGATATCAAAACTGTTGAAAAAAATAGTACTCCTTTTGTACAAGTATTAAAGATAAAAACAAAGACACTGAAGGTTCATGTATGACATTAATATCCTTTAATTTCTGGCTATTTTTTTTCAAAAATCTCTGAACTGAGAGTCACACATTAAATAATTTCCTAATATGGAGCAACTGTTGAAACCATCAATCCTAAGTTATAACTCTGAATATGGTCTATCCCTCCCAAAATTCATCCTCCAAATTTGATCCCATTTGCCACATTAGCAGCATCATCACATGGGAACTTTAAGAGGTGAGTAGAGCTATAGTCTCAGGAATTGGTTAATCCAATCATGTGCTAATGTATAATGGTTCATCTCAAATACTGGGATAGGCTCTCCCTCAAATTTGAGAGTGGCCACGAGCTTGCTGTACATCCCAGGCTGATTTCCAACTACCTACTCAACTTCAAAAGTACCAGCATTAAAAGTGTGTGCCACCATGCCCAAGATGGTTTTGTATCTCAGTATTCATATTTGTCTTTTGCCATGATACCCTGAACTGATTTAAGACTACCAGTAAGAAAACCATTCTGGATGCAGCTTTTTGGTGATGAACCAGATCTATAAATCAAAATCAGTTTCTCTCTGTCTCTCTAAATTATAATCTGTGTTGTTCTGTAGTTAGGAATAGAACAGCAACTAAAGACAACCTCTAACCTTTACTTTAACAGTTGATATTATAAGGGGAAATAAGAGACTGTGAATGTGTTGGCTTCTAAGGACTTGTTCACTCTGGAATAGTTTGTGGCTGACACAGAGAAGCTGCCCACTATTATTTCTGGCGTGAAGAAGGTTTGGTCTGCAGAGCAATCTTGCTACTACTCACCTGAACACATGGTGCAAGTGGCCTTTGAGGAAGGAGACAGAAGTCATACTCAGCTCCTGGAAGTGATGCAAATTGAGGAACTGAAAACTGAAGTGCTTGAAGCACTGTTCCTTCTCCTTTAGGAATGTTATAGGGTATGAGTTTTCACATCTTCCTCATTTAGCCTAGGTGAGTAAACTTCAGAATGGACAGTTCTTAAGTACCACTCATTTTCAATACTTGGGCAGAGTCTAGATGTACCAATTTTAGGACAATCATAGTGTTTTGCCTGAGAATCTCTGCAATCTTCAAGTTCCTATAGTAAAGTTTTTTTCTAGTCCTGGGGCTTGAGCTCAGGGATGGGCACTTTCCTTGGGCTTTCTCAAGGCTAGCGCTCTATCCTTGAGCGACAGCATTACTTCTTTTTCTGTGTTTGTGGCACCAAGGAATCGAACCCAGGGCTTTGTGCATCTTAGGTGAGCACTCTACCACTAGGCTATATAGTAAAGTATATATAGGCCCCCTATAGTAAAGTTTTAATGAACTTTTTCTTCTGTTTAACCTTCACAATGGGAACGTGAGAAATTCATCATGGCTGCTTCAAAACACATATCTGTGAATACCTCCATGGGTGCCAAAGACTGTTTTGTATCCATCCTAGAACCATCCACTTTTTTCTTCTTTATCATGGGCTGGTTAGCCTCTGATAATGAACACTGATCAACCTTGTCATCAGACCATCTGGGGGAGAAGTCGTCATGAGCACTCTTGCATAAATCTGAAACTTTCAGTTTGCATCTTCTATGGAAAAATAGGTAATTAAAACTCAAAGTAAAAACAGAAGTCTCAGAATGCAGGAAAACAACCAAAAAAGGCTGATTTGCAAACCATATCCTAATGGAATTCTGCTTTGTGTTCTGATACTATGGGGGAGAATCCCTTCACCTTGAGATCCTCCCAGGTACCTGTTTCTCTTCTCTCTATTATTTTTAATCAAAGAGGGTTGAATCCAAGGCCTCACAAGTGCTAGGCTACCATCTGCTTTATCATGGAGATATACTATAAGCCTCTGCTGCTTATATCTTTAAGTGACACTGAGAGAGATGTGGCACATGTTGTCTCAGTTGCCTATATGTAGTCCAGTGGCTCATTTCCAAAGTTGTTAGGAAAGGCTTCTTCACTAGCACTACCTAAAGTCCTGAAGCCTATTCTCTTCACTTCAGCAATGTCTAGCTTAGATTCCCAGGCTTCTCAAGTTTCTGAGCTCTCTAAATTGGGTTGAACCTCCAAAGCAAGCAGTGCATCGACCCAGTGAGCACAATGTGGAAGGTTTCCTGGTGAAGGTGCTCTTTGCTTATCAGGGCCCTGAGATGAAGGCAGGCAGATCCAGATCCCTACCATTGCCTTCAGGATCCCACTGTGTCTTCCAGCTTAAGCCGCCATGAATGGAGGGAAGAGCTTTACATGCACGTCCTCTCCTGTGGCAATGGATAAGGTCCAATCCATTAGGAGGCTCTGTGTAACCAGCTCCCGAAAACTTGGTGGGTATACACTCAACTTGATGAATCTTCTCTAAAAATGATAGTAAGAAAACATTCAGGGAACAATCCATCCTTCTCAGGACAGCATGAGCAACTTCACCTTCTCCCATCTTTCATCAGGGCTAACATCACTGCACTGACAGCAGCAGTGGAGTCCTTAGTTTACTTAAATTCTATTCTTCACCCAGTGACCACAACACTGCATCTGTGTCTCTGCCAGAACCAAGATCAGCATTGATTGGGCACAGGGTTCAGTAGGCAGCAAAATGATCACTGACAACATACATATCTACCCACTACCCCACTGAAGAAACAGTTCATGATACATAATTTTTCTTTATAGCATCACATAGGTAGTTAGGAAGTTTCAGATATTAAGATTAGGGATTCTCACTTTGTGGTTAGTCATGGACAATGGGAATGAGAATATCACAAGGCCCAATACAGCCTCTTTATCTGCTCCAATAAAGGAGTTAGGTGGGAAGAATAAGATGCATCATGCAGGCTATGCAAATGCTTTCAGTGAGAAAACACAGGCAGCTGGGTGCTGGTGGTTTACACCTGTAATCTTAGCTACTCAGGAGGCTGATAACTAAAGATTGTGGTTTAAAGCCAGGCTGGGCATGAAAGACTATTATTTGCAATTAACCACCAGAAAACTGGAAGTGGCGCTGTGGCTCAAGTGGTAGAGCTACTGCCTTGATCTGAAGAGCTCAGGGACTGCACCCAAACCCTGTGACCAACGCCCCCCCCCAAAAAAAAAACCCAAAACCAAAAACAATACAAAACAAAGTATAAAAAACAGGCAGTGTAACAGACGGAAGACTTGAAGTATTTATGTATTTTTTCCAATTCAAATTGTGTTGTTAATAGAAAGACCAAATAAATTAATTTCTTCAAATGTAGACATTATAAACATTTTGTTAGAATCCCATAAAGTGAGATACACATTTCAATATGTGTCACTTATATGCCTATTAGAATGATCATTTTGGTATGCATTGAGGGGAATAAATAATTCCTAGTAAAACAAAGCTGCCAATTTCATTTTTCTTCAAAATAATATTGTGGGGTAGCTATAGGAGCCCCGCAGCTTGCCACTTGTGCTTCAGCACGTACATACTCAATGAAGCAAGCAGTCCAGAGTCAGAGGGTGCCTGGCCCCTCCCGCCTAGAGTAGGAGTTCCTGGATACTCCAAGCAAAGTCAAATGCCTCACAGGATTATTGTATTGTTTTAAAGAGGAACTACTTTAAAATCTAGTATTGTAATGCATAGAGCTGTTTACATTGTAAACATCGTATTCTGTTTAGCAAAAAGGCATCAGGGAACTTGGAATTTATTTCCTTGAGTTTAAGTTTGGAGATAAGTATCAGAAATTTAAATGTGAATTTATCAGTTTCAAAAAATCTGATGGTAAAAGGAAGTTTAGGGCTAACAAAAATAATTGTTTGTTATTTTAGTTCACCCTTGTAAGTTTGTTTGTAACAGTCTCCAGTAGTTCATCCTTGTAAGTTTGTAAGTTTCCAGCGGGGCCCACAGAAAAGAACGCAGATTCTTATTTACATCCTTCAGATGTAAATTTGGCCCTTACCAAGTTCCAGTAAGATCATGCTTAGAGACTACTTTTGTGTTGACCACTCTGATGCTTTAATCGGAGTAAAGTGGCCTTTATAGGACTCTTTAATCTGAAAACTGCAGTTCTGAGCCAGCCCGGGCAGAGCAAAGTCCCCGTGAGACTGTGATCTCTAATCTTCCAGCAGAGTTCTGGTAAGGCAGAGTTGCTTTGGAGCTCAAAGTGGCAGAGTGGTAGCCTTGAGCTGGAGAGCTGAAGGACAATGCCTAGGCCCTGAGTTCAAGTCTAGCAACCAACCAAGTGAAATGTCGATGAGACTTTTATCCCTGTGTGGGAGATGGTGTCAGATCCTAGAGTCACTTGCGCTTGGCCATCCAAAATTATCAGAGCCAGGAGGTCATAAAATAGTTTATAAGCATGCCTTACTAATACCTGTGCCTACGGGGCAGGAACTTGTCAGTATAATAACAGGTAGTTTACAATCATAATTTTGCTCAAAGCCCCTAACTGAGGAGATTTGGGTTGACACCAGCCACAAATTCTGGAAAGAAGCTTGTGAACCTGAGGCTGTGTGCCTATCAATCTGTAAAATAGGCTAAGCTTTTAGGGTCCCTGGCCAAGTATAGAGACAATGCTCCTGAGTCAGCTTGAAGAAGTTACAGAAGATGATCTTCGCCCAGATTCCACTCCTGGGACTTTAGCTAGCCCACTCTTGGCCATAGGCCCTCTTAAAAAACAAATATAAATGGGGGGATACAGGTGCCTAAGGCACAGGCCTCAAGATAAGCTTGTTGATGCTTTATTTACATTGAACTTTTAAATTTCAAATCTAAAGGATTTTCCCCTGCTTATAAGCATTGGGGCACCATGCTACCTCGTCCAAATCCCCTGCCCCTTGTCCAAACACCTGGCAGGAGCCTGCCCTCACCAGGATGTACAGGTGTAGACCAGAGAATAGAAGGGTTTCCTTTGTGGACGTTGGCTGTCTCCCCTACTTAAAATCTCCATTTGGGTCTGCCAACCCTGCAGGTGAATTGCCTGAAGAGCTAGGGTGGTAGTCAGTGACGGGTAAGATCCCCAGAGGGGGACAACCTAAGACAGGCACACTCTCGAGTAAGGCAAACACCTGCTAATGAAATAAATACGGGGGAGATGTGGAGCATGTCACATCAGGGAAATGGAAGCCTATGCTGTAAAAGGAGGCCTAACTTGTGGCCCCGTGCTCACCTCCTGGTCTTGGGACCACACCTGGCTGAGATGGCGCCTGCTGCTCGATCAGAGGGCGTAGCTGTGGTTTGTGACGTAAACTAAAGGCCACCTCTGGGATAGGCCCCAAACCCTTCCGCCCTCTCGGACAGCACATGATCCCCCTTCTTTGCATAACTGTTAACTCTCAAGTTTTAGGAGCAGGCAATCTACAAGTTCCTGCCACCATGAAATGGCATCTCAGTGACACCACCTCCAGCCACAGCCAGCTGACCTGAGTCCTGCCTCCATCTTTGTGGCCTTACCAGTATGCCCATGACACAGAACTATCCAGAAAAGCCACCCTGGATGACTGCTCTGCCGAATATGGATGCCACAGACGCTGCTTCCATACTCTCCTCAAAACAGGAATTGTGGGGGCCTGGAGTATCTCCCCTCAAAGCATGCTCGGGAGGACATGGGGGCTGTGCCTTTAATAGGGTATCATGATTCCTGTTTACCCCAATCCCATCTGAAACCCACCTAGCCCTCTTTGGCCCACCAAGCTCATTTCCACAGCAGCAGGACCCATGTTTGCTTTAAGTTGGTTGAGTTTATCCAGGCTTGCCTGGATGCTGTCTAATGTCTTTGCGCATCTTATAGGTCCCATCCTATATTCCGTTATGAGTGTCCATAAAGAAAAAGGGGGAACTGTGAGGTAGCTATGAGTCCTGCTGCTTGCCACCTGTGCTTCAGCACATACACACTCAGTGACAGAAGCAGTCCAGAGCCAGAGGGTACCTGGCCCCTCCTGCCTAGAGTAGGAGTTCCTGAATACTCCAGGCGAGCAGGGCGTGTCTCAGAATGTGGCTGACGGTCACATTCAGGGATGTCCCTATTTGATGATGTGGTGGCCACTGCTGGATCTGTATTTAGTGAGCAGGTTTTCTAAAATAAAGTTAGATCTGCACCGAGAGTCTGGTCTCCAGAGTCTGTGTTCCCGGGATTATTCGTGGGCTCCGTTGCCATCTTACCCTGCTTCCTAGACATCCGAGAAGGTCCCCAACATAATATATTTGGTTTTACACAAAATAATAAATTTGAACAAACATGTATTTATGCTGTACATGATATTCTGAAATGTATGACTACTGTTAATATATGCATTATTACACATTCATGGTGAGATCACTTAAAATGTACTGTTACTAATTTTCATTTGTTATAACTAATTACAATCACCATGTTATTTCTGAGTTGTTCTCTATAACGCTTCACTCCATAAAATTAAAAACAAAAAGAAAAACAAAAATAAGAACAAGAAGGAAATAAGAAAGATAGCATCAGTTAAAAAATACTATGACTAGGCTGGGAGTGTGGCCTAGTGCCTACCTAGCATATACGAGACCCTGGGTTTGATTCCTAGGTACCACAAACACAGAAAAAGCCAGAAGTGGTGCTGTGGCTCAAGTGAAAGTGTGCTAGCCAGGCCAAGAGTTTGGCCTAGTGGTAGAGTGCTTGCCTCGTATGCACGAAGACCCAGGTTTGATTCCTCTGTACTACATACATAGAAAAAAGCCAGAAGTGGCACTGTGATTCAAGCAGTAGAGCTCTAGCCTTAAGGAAGCCAAGGACAGTGTTCAGGCGCTGAGTTCAAGGCCCAGGAGTGGCAACAAAACAAAACAAAAACAAATAAACAACAACAAAAAAAGAGTGCTAGCCTTGAGAATGCCAGAGGATAGCACTCAGGCCTTGAGTTCAAGCTCTAGGCAAAAAAAATACTGAGTTTCAAATTTCTTTTTAAAAAATATTGGGGCTGGGAATATGGCTTGGTGGTAGAGTACTTGCCTAGCATACATGAAGCGTTGGGTTCCATTCCTCAGTACCACATAAACAGAAAAAGCTGGAAGTGGCACTGTGGCTCAAGTCGTAGAGTGAGCCTTGAGCAAAAGAAACTAAGGGACATTTCCAAGGCCTTGCATTCAATCCCCAGAACTGGCAAAAAATTTCAATATTATTTTAGGATTATATAAAATATCATGAACCAAAACAGAAATAAAAATATTTGAAATTAAGGTATAAGTATACTGAGAGGCAATAATCAAATCTCATTTATATGAAAAGGAAATAACTGTATATGTTAACCTGTTTGTCCCCATGGAGACTTTGGCTGAGGGTCCTGATTCATCAGTTCCAGCTAAATGCTGAGAGCCTTCTGCACCACAGCATTGATACCAATGTTCCAGGCCTCTGAGTTCCTCCCCTGGCTCATCATAAACTGTCATATGCCTTCTGGGCAACCTATGCATTCACACCTCCAAGTTTGTAATGAAAAAGCAAAATTAGGCTATATTATCCAGTAAATACTTGGCAATTTTGTTGTTGTTGTTGTTATTGACTTTACATAGATTCACTTGATTGAATCACATGTCCATTCATTTTCAAAAAAGAGAGGATAGAAAATAAAATCAACTAAATGTATGATTGTTGGGGGAATTTTGTTCAAGAGACAGCAGAAGAACAGTGAATTAATCTCTCTTCTTTCTCCCCTTTCTAACCCTCTTACTACCATCACTATCTCATTTCCATTTCAAATGGAACTAGATGACTATCTTCTCTTGCCTGAGGACAGCAGAGCTCAAGGCCCTTGTCTTCCAACTTTTTGATGTGCATTAATGGCCCTGAGACTCAGGTTTCATTTTGGATTAGATTTAACTAACAGCTGTCCTGGTTCTGAGAACATGGTGTTTGGACTGAGTTTCACTAAAGTTTCCTTGGGTCTCCTCTCACAGACGGCATTTAGAACTCTTCTACCTGCACCATCATGTAAGCGTATTTCCCTAATAAATTCCCGTCAGTCTACGTCCCTTTTCAACCTACCATTTATTTATCTATTGATCAATTTATTCATCCATGCATTTCTTTATCAGTCTACATATATCCTATTATTCTATCCCCATTTAAGAACCCTGATTGGAAAAAAAAAGAACCCTGACTGGAACAGATACAAACTGGCACCAGAAAAAATGTAAATGGACTTCTAATGATATATTCATTAATAATGAATATCTTTCTCACAAAGGAAAGTACTTATCAGATGGCTTCCCAGGAATTCTGTTGGGGTCATTCTCGAACGTCTAGGAGGAGGATAAGATGGCAGCGGAGCTCACGAATCCCAAGAACACAGACTCTGGAGACCAGACTCTCGGTGCAGATCTAACTTCATTTTAAAAATCGTGCTTGCTAAATACAGGTCGAACGGTGGCCGCCACGCTATCAATAGGGACGTCCCTGAATGTGACCGTCAGCCAATGGTGTCCTGAGACACACCCCACTTGCTCCAGGTGGGTGGGGCCAGGTGCCCTCTGGCTCCTGACTGCGTGTGTCACTGAGTGTGTACATGCTGAAGCACAGGTGGCAAGGAGCAGGGTTCCTAGAGCTACCCCACAGAATTCTACCAAAATTGTAAAGAACAATTAATGTACATTCTGCATAAACTCTCCCAAAAAACAGAAGGCAAAGGGAAGACTTCTTTCTCTATGAGGTCAGTATTATCTCCACACCAAGCCATCAAAAAAGAATAAAATTACTGGAAATTTCCTTGTGAGTAATCACAAAAATCTTCAATGAAACACTAGAAAAGTCAGTACCAAGTGACAAATTCTTTGTGATTCAGGCAGCACCAAGTGTGTATGATCAATACATTTTGAGGTCACTGATAGTAGAATCATTCCCAGGAAAAATCAAAGGTGCTAGGGAGGCCTTAAGAATAAAAAATAATTTTTCAGGGTCACTCACTAGGTTAAAAAGTGTGTCTGAATTGTCTGGCTTCAGGAAGGAGTTGTAGTGCCTGCTTCTAAACATGCCTGGGTAGGGTGGGTTGTGATGGGGATTTCCAAGTGGCTCTACATCATCTGAGACATAGCAACCCTCCAGTACTGGCAGAAGCCAGAGAGCTAGGTACATCTTTCCTCTGCAGTGAGTCCCCACCTACCTGGCTCTGTATAGGCAGAGCCGTTCAGCTGAGCCAGTTCAACCTGCAGCACTGGAAACAGCTAAAGAGATACCACATCTTTCACTTAGGTTGTATCTTCACTTGGTTCTTCCACACACATCAACTAAGGCAGACCAACCTCTAGCGGTGCTCCCCTCTCCCCCCCCAAAAAGAACCTGAATAACTGCTCCCTCCTGCTCATCCACAAGGCTCTGAACATGTACACTTCTCTTTTCTGTGTAGGAGAAATTTGCTCAATTACACATGGCTGAGTCCAGATTCCAAGTCTGGGAGCACACATTCTGCTTGCTTTGAAAAGAGAGAGAATTCTTGCTTCTCAGATTATCTCCTGAACTCCACCAGTGGAGTGGTTCATCTCTGTCTCTGTCTCTTTTTCTGTTGGTCGTGGGGCTTGAACTCCAGGCCCGGGCACTGTCTTTGAGCTCTTCAGCTCAAGGCTAATGTTCTACCACTTCAGCCACAGTGCCACTTCTGATTTTCTGGTGGTTAATTAGAGATAAGAGTCTCCTAGATTTTAGTGCCCAGGCTGGCTTTGATCCTCAGTTCTCAGCCTCCTGAGTAGCTAGGATTACAGGTGTGAGCCACTGATGCCCAGCTCTCTATTTCTGGAGATAGCTTTCTCCAGATACTTACCCTAAAATCAATGGCCTACCATAACCTTATCTTCTATAGACAGAGTAGTTAACTCCAAGGCAAACATCTCAATCAACCTTGACAGAAATTCTAAAGTTTATTTTTCTCTGTGTAGAGAATATTAAGGAGGTCCCAAAGCATCTTGAATTCTTGTTTAGGTCTTTAAATATTTCTTTGCCTTTGATGCAATTGCTCAGAAATCCTGGAATGTGAGCCCAGTTTGCCTGAGTTTAGTATGTAGCCAACATGCTGAAAGGCAATCTTACACTGACACTAACAAAGATTAATGTTGGGGGGGAGGATGAGAATCAAAGGCATAGGGTTAGATGGTGAGGAGGAGGAAAATATAGTCATAAAATTCAATGTATGTCCTACAAAATTAAAAAAACTGAGGGAAGGGGTATGGTTGGGAGAAATGGGAGAGAATGACCAAAGGGGTTACACTGATCAAGATTCATTGTATTCATATGCTACTTTACTTTCATTTATTAATATTTTTTAAATAAAATTTATTTATTTATTTATTTTTGCCAGTTCTGGGGCCTGAACTCAGGGCCAGAGCACTATCCCTGAACTTCTTTTGCTAAAGGCTAACACTCTACCACTTAAGCCATAACACCACTTCTGGCTTTTTCCTGTGTATGTGGTACCCAGGAATCTAACCCAGGGCTTAATGCATGCCAGGCACTAAATCACATTCTCAATTCCTTTATACAACCTCTTAGATAAAAGTACAATTAAAAATAAAAAAGATCTCCCCAATTCTACTGAGAAGATGACAAGATAAAAGTTGATGGGTATAAAAAATCCCATACAGGGGCCTGGAGTTTGGCCTTGTGGTTGAGTGCTTACCTAGCAAGCACAAAAGACCTGATTCCTTGATATCTCAAGCATAGAAAAAAGAGGAAGAGGTTCTTTGGCTCAAGGGGTAGAGCTCTAGCCTTGAGAAAGCCCAAGGACAGTGCTCAGGCCTTGAGTTCAAGGCCTAGGACTGGCAAATATAAATTAAAAAAATAACCCCATACACTTCAGCTGTTTTTCTTAGCTGGAAGGCTCTCTCTTCTAATTAAAAAAGTCCCAGGCTCTGGGCTTTAGAGAATTATCAGGATGCTAACAGGCTCAAAGGCTAGTCCCTCATGCTAGTGGCTCTACAACCTCAGGCTCTCTTTTACCATTTTAGCCCTGGAGCAGACAAGATTCCACTCAGGAACCAGTAATCTTTTATTTCTTTTCAGTGTCAAATGTCATTATGACATGTTCATTTTTAGGGCAACAATTCTGTAAGCACTGCCTAGAAAATAAGCCAAACACTGCACACTCCATCCTGCCCTAAGGAGGACACATTTTTACACTACTGGGATCACGTTCGTTTTCCTTGCTTGCTGTTTTGGTTTCTGAAGCACCCTCCACGTACCCCGGACTGCCCTCGGACTCGTCCTCCTGCTCAGAAAGTCTCTTCATTGCCAGGATTTCAGGCGTCGACTGTCCGGTTCTGCACTCCAAATCCCAACCCCAGCTTCTCAGCGGGACCTGAGGACAATCTGAGGTGGCGGGGCTGGGCTGGTCACGGTGTCCCCTCCCCAGGCGCACTGACCTCTGTCCTGCCCCCCTCCACCCCACCCCCACACCACGCCTCCATCTTGGGACCCCAGCAGGGCGAGGCCAGCACCCGCAGGGGCGCCGGGGCGGCCGCCCCACTTCTCAGGCACCCACAGCCGGCCAATGGGGCGCGTGCCGAGCTCAGAGGCCTCGGGGCACCTCCCCGTGAGGCCGCCTCCCGCTCCGCACGTGGTCCCCAGGGCTCCGCGGCTTCCACCCCACATTTCCATATCCCACTCCCACACGGAAAAGGGGACCCGGGGGGGCCCGTGGTGACCACCACAGGGTCTGCGTGACTTACCTCTCCCTCGGCCCGCGCTGCGTGCCCGGCGGCGAAGCGTCCCTGGCGCCTCGCCCGAGGCCTCGGTAGCCGGAGGCGGAAGGGGAGGGGGAAGAGGGGGCGGGGCGAGAGGGAGGGGCGGGGATGAACTGGAAGATGACTCAGCAAAGTCCTAGTCTGTACTTCCGGGGCCTTCTCGGGTGAGATCTTGTGAGAGGCAGCATGGCGGGCCTGGACTCTAGGACTTGGAAGACCAGAAGCCGATGAGGAGAGGAGGAGTCGTGGGGGAGGGGAGGGGCTGTGCCCACTCCAGGAGGACGGATGTAGGAGTGTGATGAGTGGGAAGGATGGGGGCTGTTAAGAGAAAGTGGGGGTGGCAGTGAGAGAGACAGGAAGGGAGAAGTGGATTGCAAGAGTTAGGGTAGGGCTGGGGGGCTGGGGTGGGGAGAGGAAGGTGAAAAGGGAGAGATGGGCATCTGTGGGGAGAGGGCACACAAAATGGATGACAGAAGAAGAGAGGTGAGGAAGGTGTGGATGGGGTGCAAAGGAGGGGTCCCTGGCCTGTAAGTGCAGCTTGGATCTGTCCTGGGGCGACTGGGTCCCACCGCATCCCCCGAGTCGGTGTCGTAGCTCCACCTCAACTTCTTCGTAGTGTGCCCCCCCCCACCCCAGACCGTGCTCCTTCCACTGAGAAGGTCTTTAGCAAACCCCGACTTGAAGAAACTCAGCTGCATTCACTGCATTTGCCCTCTCTCCATGCATTCCTCAGCTTCCTCTTAGATCAGGTTTCCCAAATCTTTATCGGCTTTACTTCTATTCCTTCTGCCAATTCTTGGACTCCAGCTTCTGCTTTTCCTAAATTCAGATCTGCCCTTTTTTTTTTTCTTTTCTTACCAGCATTAATACAGGTTGAAAAGACTTGACTGGGTAGCTGGGTCAAGGATGTAGGGGAGTGCAAAAGACCCTGACTGCTGTCTTGACCACCAGGGTATTTTTGCATTTGGAGCCTGCACCTATTCATGGGTCCTGGAATGTCTAGCATGGTTTGTAAAGCTTATGTCAGTTTTTGGCGATAACTTCCCAGTCTCTTTTGAGGCCGAGGGAGACAGTCAGGCTTCTGGAAAGATGAGGATTATCCTTCTCTGGTGAAGAAATGGGGATGAGTTATCAGCAAAATGGGGGACAAATTCAAGGACATTCACTCATGGGCCCTGGACCTTGTCTTTTGGATTTAGCTTCCTTGCTCAGGTCTGGGAAGTACTTAGTCTCAACAATCTGTGTTTCACTCTAAGGGGAATAATGGGGAATGGAAAGAGCTCTGGGATTGTACCCATATCATCAGAGGATGATGACCAATGTGGTATATTTGTCACGCTATTGCACAGACATTTCCATGCCTGGGAACCAGGGATCTTTAAGCTTGCAGTAGTCAAGGAGAAAAGTAGTGAAGGAAGAAAGGGAGGGATGAAGGAGAATGGAAGTAGTGAAAGAATAGTTATATTCAAATATGGTCATTACATTGATATTGCACCTGGAACTGCCTCAGGGAATAGATAGATGACCAAAAAAGTACTGATTTTTGACCTATGGCCTAGATGTCTGGGAGAAAAGAAACTCATCTCCCCCATGTGTTTTCCCCTCTTTCCTGCCAGGGATAGAAAGCACCTGCAGAGTAAACTTCAGTCAAGAAGCAGAACACAAGTCTCATCCTCTCTTGAGGCTTCCAAGTTGCAAACGAGCTGCTGCTGAGCTGCTGCTGTTGTCCCTGAGTGCTGAGGGGTGCTTGCTAGCTGTAGAGGCCACACCAAGGCTGGTGCTCAGCATAAAATGTAGCCACCAGGAGTGTGAAGGAGGTAAGGAGGAGCAGCACGATTGTTTTTGTGTTTTCACTAGAAAGATCAGACATGGACAATCTGAACTTTATGAATCAATTACTGGGGGCATGTTCCTAATTACATTTTGCAGCTTATGCAGGCATTTATGAACAAATAATGATAATTATTACAAATAGTTCCAATGTGACAAATTAAAATAGGGAAAATTGACAAGGATACCCCCTTCAGGAATCAAGGAACAAATATACATCTTAATGTATTTATGTATAATCTCAACAGCAGAACATATTTGCATGACAAATGTGTTTAACAAAATATTGCTTACCAAAACATTGATATTAAGAAAAGATAGGGCCGGGAGTGTGGCCTAATGGTAGAGTGCTTGTCTAGCATGCATAAAGCCCTGAGTACCACATTCCTTGGTACCACATATATAGCAAAAGCTGGAATTGGTGCTGGGTTCAGGCAGTAGAGCACTAGCTATGAGAAAACTCAGTGTCCAGGCCTTGAGTTCAAGTACCAAGACTGGCAAAAGAAAAGAAAAGGTAATTTTAAATTATAAAATGCAACTTTCTATTAATAGTTAATCATGGGAGAAGAATTTCCTGTGTTTCCTTCTACAGTGAGTAGCAATACTTATGTATTGTTACCTTCTCATTTGAAGTTCTCCAATTCATTTTTTAAAATCTTCCCTTCCTCTATTGCAGTGTTCTTACCCTTCTTCTATTCTTATGGTAGATCATATTCTTTCATCTTCTGTATCGCCCTCTCCTGTCTCCTCTGAAGCCAGAAATAAAATTATGTGGGTCTTTCTGATGAATCCTTATGAAATCTCAGGACCTTCCTGAGAGGTCCATTCTTTAACTTATAGGTCACTTATTCAAAGTTTGTAAACAAACTTTGGAGGAAGATGCTTGCACCATGATTTCTTTCCGGAGTTCTCTACCTAATTATAGAACACCATCCATAGGGAACTTAGAAAAAAGATGAAGGGAAGCCTTCCACTCTGTGACAGATATGTCTGAAGCACTCATCCATTTACCATATAAAAGTTTCAAATTCCCAAATGCTCTTGAATGTGTCTGGGCCAGAACAAACCGCAGGGCATTTGAGTGATTGGAACACCACTGAGAACAGTGAAGCAAGCAATAAAATATTGATCTTCCCCTTCATCATTTTCTTTTTCCTCAATACCAAATTCAAGGCCTCCACAATTATCTACCACTTAGAGAAGTTTAGCCCCTACATTTTTAATATCTTAAATCATTCACCAATGATTCATTTGCTTATTCAAACTATATGTGCTTTATTTTTTTTCTTGGCAATAACAAAATTGGCCATGGTGTTTCATGTTACACACCAGGCTATGAAGATCAGGGTATATGAAGATGAGGGCAGGACTAGGTGTGAATGTTCCTGACCTGGGCATCTTTGTGAATGGCACCAACAGTAGGCAAATGTCTAGCTATTGGATATCCTGCTGCAGTGATGAAATGAAATAGACTTCTTTCATGACTTAGAGTACAGGGTTGAGCTACGTAGATATTTGATGGAACTTTCTCAGGTAACTTGTGCTACTGGCCAGCAGATGGGTTAGAAATGGAGGTGCCCGCATATTACTATATTCTTTCCCATACATGCCAGTAGCCAACACCAGATATAAAAGCATCAGGCCAGAGTTTGCAGGATTTGCTGTCTTTCTGATGGTAATAGGTTCAGGCCGGCTTTTGTTTGGACATATCCTCTCATTCTAGACTATTGATCATCTTTCTAGGGGATTCTTCACACCATCAGTAGGGAATGACCCCTCCTCTAATTTTCTTTTTTTGTATAGAAGTTATCATTTACCCTTTCTTTCAGATATGCATTTTGTCCTTTCTGTAAATGAATAATCTTTACTATCAGTAGGAGTAATTGGCTCTAAATTTTGCTTCTCTGACTGTGATCTTTAAGGTACGAACAGTGACAATCTTTATCTCCCAGTTCAGAATCTGCACTGTAGCAAGACTGACAGACAATTTCAGTTCATCATACTTTGAGAATGGTGCGTCTAAGACATGAGAAAGACTTCCGTACTTTTTTTTTTACATTTTAACTTTAAAAATGGTCTTTTGGTTATTTCTTGATTAAGATTCTTTGTATCCCCTTACAGTAGTTAGCACACAGGATAAATGTTAAACAGATAGTTCCTGTAGATCATAATTTATGCTTTAACTTTATTTGTTGTCAGAGTTTGAGGAACAATAAAAAAATCCTTTGTTACATCCACTTTTTTTTTTTGCCAGTCCTAGGGCTTGAACTCAGGGCCTGAGCACTGTCCTTGGGCTTTCTCAAGACTACAGCTCTACCACTCTAACACCACCACTTCTGGCTTTTTTATGTATGTGGTACCAAGGAATCGAACCTGGGTCTTTGTGCCTGCTAAGCAAGCACTCTACCACAAGGCCAAACTCCCGGCCCTACATCCAGATTTTTTTTTCGTGGGTCCTGGGGCTTGCCCTGGGTGCTGTCCTTGAGCTATTCAGCTCAAGCTATCACACTACCCCTTGAGCCACAGCACCACATCCCCTTTTCTGGTGATTAATTGGAGATAAGAGTCTCACGGTCTTTAGTGCCTGAGATGGCTTTGAACTGGGATCTTCAGATTTCAGCCTCCTGACTAGCTAGGATTGCAGGCATGAGCTATTGTGCCTGGCCAGATTTTTTTTTAATGGGTATTAATCCATGGTTTCTTCTGTTTAAATAGACTTAGATTCTGGAGTACATTTTTGAGTAGTCTATGAGATTATAAATTCTATACTTTAATGACTATGACATTGTCTAATCACACTTACTAAAAAGCTTGTATTATATATATAATATATATACTATATATATATTAGATACATATTTTGCCAGTCCTGGGCTTGAGCTCAGGGCCTGAGCACTGTCCTTGGATTTTCTCAAGGCTAGAGCTCTACAACTCAAGCCTCAGCACCATTTCCAGCTTTTTTATTCTTTGTATATGATACTGAGGAATCGAACCTGGGTCTTCGTGCATGCCAGGCAAGCACTCTACCACTAGGCCAAACTCCCAGCCCATGTATTATATATTTTGAAATGTCACTTTACCTAAATATGATATTGATAAGTAAACATGCACGTTACTGAACATTGACACACCCTGAAGGATACTACTTATCAGATAGTTCAGCAGACAACAAAGCTTTTATAATTAAACAGCAGTTCACTGGTTTCAGAATAAATATAAATGGCAGTTAAACAGAATAGGAAATTCAGAGAAAGACCTAAGAACATGATCTTAGTATTTTTGGTGCTCCTATGTATTGTTAGGGTTAAGATCCTTCAGTGTCAGAGCACTTGTTACAATTTTTTTTCACTTGTTACAGTTTTACATTCCAGACATCAGCTTGTCCCTGTATGAAATAAGCTGATTTCTGAGGTGTAGAGAGAAGGAGGCCAGACAGTTTCACTTTACTTCTTTTTTAAAACTGTATTTGAATTGTATTTTATTGTCGGAGTAATGTATAGAGAGATTACAGTTATATTCGTCAGGCAGTGGGTACATTACTTCTTGAACACTGATACCCCTTCACATGTTTTTGTTCCTCTTTCCCTTCCCCCACCCCTCCCACTTTTACTTCTTCATTCACAGGTTCATCTGTACTACAGCTCTCAGGAGGAGCTTCAGTTTCTCGAGTTTGGGAAGCATGTTGGGATCATTTTGCATAGAATGGACAAAGATAAGTGTATATCCACCAATCAGGTGGCTTCAAAACCAGCTAGGCACATGGGTCAACTGTTTGCTTAAGGATAGGTTCTGACATGTCCACTGTTCCAAAAATAGTGCAAAGAGAAGGGAATTTACATAAAATGAACGACTTTAGTTGAGACAAATGGTAGCATTTATATATATTATATCATTCATTGTGTCTGGAAAACACAGGTACAGTTGAAATGTTTAAAATTAGTGTTCCAGATCAGTAATGGGATCTTTATTCCCAACATATTATCTTAGTTTCCCTTTTAGCCCTGAAAATTTCAAGATGAAGAAAAAAATAGAGGGGCAGATAATTTTCTGTTCATGTAACATTTTCATAAAGATAATAATTTTCAGATAGCAGACCCAATTTATGAAATATAACAAGTACTCTTTTTAAAATTTTATTGTCAGGATGAGGTACAGAGGGGTTACACTTATATGCGTAAGGTAGTGAGTGTATTTCTTCTCAAACATTGTTACCCCATCCCATGTTTTTCTCCCACTTCCTCTCCTCCCACCCCCTCCGAAGTTGTAAAGTTCATTTCCAATAAATTGTCTCGTGATTATCGCTATTACATTGGTCCATCCCTTGTCTTTTGTCTTATCATTTTACAACAGGTACTCTTAATTGCGCAATTGGATAAATAAAATATAATTCCTTTGATGTGTAACCATAATTTTATACTCATAGAATAGTAATCTGTGGGTCTGGGATTCAGTTTTGTCCAGTGGCCAACTGTTGGGTGGCAGGTGCTCACTGTGAGCATTCTGTGACGACCTGTCACCCTGGTGATGTATGATGCGCATCCTGTCTTCCCATCCAACTGTCACTCAGCTGAGCGGTTCATAGCTGAGGCAGTTGGGAAGAGCTCCAGGTGATACCTATACTGCTCTGAGATGGGAAACTTGAATTGCTGCTGCAGTGGTATGTAAATCCTGACTGAGTTCTTCAATGCTGATTCTTTGGATGGACCGGTTCAGTTTACTTAACACAATGTCCTTACATGTTTCCATTATCCCCCAAACCAATTTCTCTACTGATTTATACACTCAATTTTTATTTTTAATTCAGTTTTGAAAGTAGCTACCTTAAAAAACTCCTAAATTTATAGAAATGTACATTTCCTAAAGTCAATTGTGAAGATACTGTTGGAGAATAAGACACAAGGAAGCACATCCATATTGCTTCCATCAGCTGTATAATCAATTTATCAGGAGACTGTCCACGAAAGAATCATAGGTTACCCTCTTCTGAAAGCCTATGTCAAAATTCAAATTTAGTGGGACTTAGTGAGTCATGGCTATAATATTAACCACTTGGGAAGTAGTCTTGGGAGATTGTATGTCAAGGCCAGCCACAGATTAAAGTATGTCTTGAAACATTTCTTGGGTACAGAGGTGTCTGTTTGTAATCTCACAAAGAAAAATAAGCACTAATAGGAGGGCAAACTCATGTGTAAGAGTGACCTTCTCTCAAAAAATTCAACACAGAAGTGGCAGACAGTATGGCTCAAGTGGTAGAGTACCTGTCTAGCAAAGTTGAGTTCTGATACACCAGAACGAATTCATATGCAAAGTCATAGCCAGTAATATTCGAAATTCTTAAATGAAGAAACAAATTTGGGTTGAGATGTTCAACAGGCTTCTGGAGACAGGATACTTGTATTGAGAGTGGAACTGGGAAGGGATTAAGAAGAGACACTCTCCGACAAGTTAGGGGAGTTAATACATTCTCCCTAGGCCTTTGTCCAGGGGGCTCAGATCAGTTGTCATTTGACATGGATTTATATCAGTTTCCTCTACTGACTACTTAAATTAGCAAGCCAATGTGACAGATGACCTATAAATACACTTACCTGCTCCTTCAGATGTGGCCAAGACAAGAAAAATCATTTGTGGTGTACCCTAGATGTGGAAGTTGCTTGGGAATTAATAGAGCTCAGCAATATCTTGTGTGCAAGCAAACCTCAGGACATAAGGGGTGGTTATCAGATCATCAGGAAGGTTCCCTAAGAAGCATTTGACAGTGCGGAGAGGATGATGATGGAGGGCCACTGGTGTGGACTTCACAATGCACATCATAGGTCAATACTTAAAAGAAAGTTTCTTATTTTGGGGCCGCAATAGACAAGTAGGAGAAAGAGGCTGTTTAGGACTTGAAACTTTCTCTTATCTCAGGTATGACTTCCAGGCTATTGGACTTCCTGAGGAAATACTGTCACAGTAGATTTTTTGAAAGACGAAGAGAACTCTGGTTTTAGATTTCACTGGCTCTGACATCATCATTTGAAATCCCTAAATTCTCCTTCAGAGAATGGTGAAGTGCAGATTATATCCCTTGCTCTTCTTATGCTTTGAGATGCTGTGAGGTGATAGGAAATAAGAGATTTTAGTCACAGTATCATGATATCAACTATTTCCATGGACCCAGCTCTTTGCAAACACTGGCTGATTCTTGCTGATACTTGCTGATTAAAAACTTTAGGGCACTATTGAGACCTGTCTCATACAAACTTTGCCTTTGTTAATCATTTTTATTCCGTAACGGAGTAACCTAGTAAGATGAACATTGTCCATACTGCATTAATTCCATTTTCTGACTTTGTAAATGATAACTGCCAGAAAAAGTATTGCCCATATATCTACACTGGGTTTCACTGCACTTCCCACTGGAAAAGTCTTCCTAATGCCTGTACTTAGTTTTTCCAGTGGTGAAGACTGTCAGGAACTTCTGAACTACAGGAGCTTTTGTAATAGGCCTCTGTTGAGACATCTATGCATATTTATTAACCTTTGTCACCAATTAGGCAATAAAACATCACAATTAATTCTTCTTTTTCCTAGGTTAGTACAGTTAGAGACTCAGCTTCTATAGTGTCCCTATTTTGAGCTTCCAACTATGAGAGAGGTCCAGTATTGATTTTTTCACCTGGTTAATTTCACTGTTCATACTACTATTCAGAACCATCCTTGGCAAAAGTGAGCACAAATGTTTAAGGTGCTGGATATGCTGTTGATGTACAATGCATACACAAACTGAACTATTACATTGTACCACAGCATATGTACAATTATTATGGGTAAAAACAATGTTTTAATGTAGATAGGCAATTTCTTATTAGCCTCTGAACCTCTAACAGCAAGATGTCAACCCCTGAATCTATTATAATACATTTGACAGGTTGTTGTTGCTGCCATGAGGAATCCCCACCTGTGAGGTCAAGATCATCATCGAGTAATCCAGATTATTATGGCAGAAGAATTCGTCTCTGGCCACCTAACAGTGGAGACCCTGAACAAGAACCAAGCGAAGGTAATGGGGAAATTCAGTCATTGTATCCATTCATCAGTGATGATTCCAAAGTAGTCCTATAATGCAAAGAAAACTGTAATTGTGTTAGGCTATGGTCTTCTATAGTTAATATGCCCAAATTTAAATTCATAAATAATTATTTGTATAATCATCTAAGTGAAGATCCACTTATTAAAGAAATTTCTTGTGCATTAAGAATTTCTTAGGGCTGGGAATGCTTGCCTTGCATTCATGAAGCCCTGGGTTTGATTTCTTGGTACCACAACCACAGAAAAAGCTGGAAGTGGTGCTGTGGCTCAAGTGGTAGAGAACTACCCTTGAGAAAGCTCAAGAACAGTGTTTAGGCCCTGATTTCAAGCCCCAGGACTAGCAAAAGAAAAGAAAAGAAAAGAAAAAGATGGCAATTGTTTCTGTATTGAGCAGAAACTTTTTAATTTGATGCTATTTGTTAATACTTGTTTATATTTTGTAGGAAATTGGGATTTTTTTTGCCAGTCCTGGGGCTTGAACTCAGAGCCTGAACAATGTCCTTGGGCTTTTTCCTCAAAGCTAGCACTCTCTCACTTGAGCCCACAGCACCACTTCTGGCTTTTTCTATGCCTATAGTACTGAGGACTCGAACCCAGGTCTTTGTGCATGCTAGGCAAACACTCTACCACTAGGCCAAACTCCTGGCTATCTACCCATGAGTTATATAGTTCACTTTCATCCTTGCTTTCTTCAATTTTTTTTTCTGGTCTTGGGACTTGAACTGTGGAGGCTGAGTGCTGTTCCTGAGCTTCTTTGTTCTAGGCTAGGACTCTACCACTTGAGCCACAGTGCTGTTTCTGGTTTTTGAGTGTTTAACTAGAGATAAGAGTCTTACAGTGACTTTCTGCCCTAGCTGGCTTTGAACTGTGATCCTCAGATCTAATTTTCCTGAGTCTCTAGGTTCAGTGTTTTTATACTTTCTTTTGTGTAACCTTTGTATGATTTTTTCCTTTAATATATGTCAAGGTATGTTCTATATACCACAAATGGACTATCTTGATGAGTATGTCATATCTGAAGGTAAAACAGTATACTAATTCTCTTATTGTTAGGTGAAATTCTGTACAAATATTAGTTAAGCCTATTTCCTCCATTACTTATTAATTTCAAAGTGCTCTCATGACTGACAACCAGACTATTAAAGTAAGAAAAATGTGTTATCTCAGAGTTCAGAAGGAAGACATCCCAAATCATGCTGTAGGCAGAACAAGTTTGCTCTGAAATCTGTTTGGAAATCTTTTCTTTTGCCTCTTCCTAGATTCTTCTGGGTAATAATAATAAATTATGGACTCTAACTTTCAATAATATTTATGATTGAAAATATTGGTAATAGTACTAATAATTAGTAATGGTTTCAATATTATAACAAATAATTATGAATACTAATAATTATCAATTGAATATAAATGTATTGTTATATGGAATAACTTGGCCTTCCTGGAATCCAATGAAACACTTCTTTTACTTCAGAATCACGTGGCAATGTCACCTTCTCAGTCTGTCACAGCCATTTCATAAAAGAACACGGGGACCACTGGATGGGAGTATATACTTCTCCAATGAACCTTGGAAGGTTAACTGATCTAATCTGTGATGCTTCCATAACATCAATTTTAGAGGTTCTAGCATTGGGTTGTCAGTTTATCATGTGTTTTAAGGAACATATTTGATGTATAAATAGCTGTTCAGTTCCATTCTAATCTTCTTTAGTTCTTCCTCAAAGTCTCTCAAGAACTCACAAAGGCATGTTTAAATGTTCCACTACAGGAGTGGATTCAATCTTTTTTTAAATTGCCTTTCTATTAGTTTTGTTTCTGGTTTTTATCATTCTTGTTCCATACCTTTCCTTTTTTCTTTTGTCCACTAAGAAGCATTAAACTAATCCTGATAGTAACTGAGTCATTCACTTTCATCTCCTCAAGCTCTGTCAATACAAATGAAGTTCTCTGAATTGTTCTTCCACAAAGCCAATGTACTGACAGTCATACTGTTTCTCACTAGATTCTACTAAGGTCATCATGGTGGTAGTGCCATGTGACTACTCAGAAGAGGAAGACCAAGGTATTGATGAGGTAAAGTTGTTCCTTTTAGTTTGAGATACAAGTGTTATTTATTTTCTTGTTTTTTTCCCATTGACTTTAGTTGTGAACCTTACCATACGCATTAAAGAAAACTTAATTCCTGTGTTTAATATGGAAGTCATGTATACTTTTCATTGTGGAAGTTGTCAGGAGTGATGGATTTCATGATTCTGATGCCTGTTTCTTGATGGTGCTGATATATGATAGCATGAGCTAGTAATGGTTGGGGAGCAACACTTTTGTCAGTCATAATGATTTCAAAAATATTTTGCAAGTACCACATGACACACACTTGAGAGTTTGAACACAACGTATATGCTTCTTGAAAATATAAGGTTGAATTTGTGTCATTCTTTCAAACCACTATTTTCATGCCATTAAATTTTTTTTATATAGCATGGGTTTGAACTGAAAACATGGTATTTCCTAGGAAAGCACTACACTACTTCAGTCACATTAGCAGATTTTTTTTGCCAGTCCTGGGCTTGAGCTCAGGGCCTGAGCACTGTCCTTGGACTTTCTCAAGGCTAGAGCTCTACCACTTGAGCCTCAGCACCACTTCCGGCTTTTATCTATATGTGGTACCGAGGAATTGAACCCGGGTCTTCATGTATGCTAGGCAAGCACTTTAACCACTAGGCCAAACTCCCGGCCCCTAGCAGATGTTTTATATGTGAGTGTTTTTCCTTGTATTACTTTGTACTTTTGCCCATGACTCAATTCCTCATCCTCATGATTATGATTCATTTGTTAGCCTTTTCTTAGCTGAGTGCAGGAACACTAGTCCATCATGTTTAGTTTTTTTCCTTTTTATTTGCCAGTCCTGGGGCTTGAACTCAGGACCCCATTTAGTTTTCTAGTGTCACCACAGTAAACAGTTAACCTGCACATACAGAATTGGACATGACTAGCTCCTCATAGTGTCTTCTTTTCTCTTCCTGCAGGTGGACTCCACAGCTCCTGAAAACCGTATGTATTCTCAACTCACAGGCTTAGAAAACATTGTTGCTGGGAAAGGTTGGACTTTCTTGCCTATTTTTGTTCAGAAATCCATACTGATTCCTACTTTGTGGTGATAAAGAGGAATGAGAGTGTGCTCTGTAGGAATGGTGATACAAGGAACATGGTTACCAGTCTTATTTTTTTCCCCCCACTGGAAGCAGCCATGTCATGTTGGTGGTGTGTAGTTGTGAGCCTGAGGGCTGAGAGGTGTCTGTAATTGGGAAATGTAATTGGATGTTAGTGTAATTGGGGGAGGTTTCTATTTTTTCCTCAAAATCATTTAGAAACGGAAAAGCATAGCATTAGTACAAAGTTTTGAAAAATGACCCATTACCAAATATATAGATAATTAATTCATACTTTTCTGAGCATAGCTAACACTAAAGAGTAAATTAATATCTATAGTCCTTACTTGGTTATGAGGCAGAGTGTTTCATACTGTAAATGGATTTAGAATTCTTTTTTTTTTTGCCAGTCCTGGGCTTGAGCTCAGGGCCTGAGCACTGTCCTTGGACTTTCTCAAGGCTAGAGCTCTACCACTTGAGCCTCAGCACCACTTCTGGATTTTTTCTATGTATGTGGTACCGTGGAATCGAACCCGGGTCTTCATGCATGCTAGGCAAGCACTTTAACCACTAGGCCAAACTCCAGGCCCTGGATTTAGAATTCTTAAAGCCAGGCAAGGGCACATTGTTGATTGTCTGAGCTACAGATTTGCATTCATCCTTTGTCATGGTATCCCTAGTCACCATGTTAGGGAGTACCTGATCCTAAACACATGCCTGTCACCATCTCATTTAAGGTAGCACGGTAGTCACATAACAAAGATTATAGATAGTGGCAGGCTTTCTTGTTGATGTGAAATTCATAAATCATATAATTGACATCTCTCCCCTTCTCCTCCCCAATATGACAGCATTGTACTTGTAGAACAGTGTATATGAATATGTGGTCTTTGTTAGCACTTGTCCATAGTGTTTAGTAGTATTCTGTTATTTTATTGTATTTAACATGGTCTTTGCAAACCTTAGAGATCTTCCAATGCATTGGCACTCTGAGGTACAGTGACAACACATGGCTCCACCTGGTTATCATGCTTGGGCACATTCCTGTTGGTTCCAGTATCCAGGACATATAAATTAGGGGGCATCCATACCTTCCTCATGCCAAACTACAGGAAGAAATGTCCGATTCTTGGAGGCCATTGTGAGCTGGAAGTTATTGCCTCTGTGGACACATATACATAATATCTATAAAAGCATTTAGGAAAGGAAAAAATCCTATGTTAGTGATAAATATTTGTAAACTTTGGTATTTCAGTGTTTTCAGACATTTGTACTTTCAGATTATCTCTGTTTCTTTAATTATATTTTATTGTCTGGGTGATGTAAGAGGGGTTACAGTTGCATTTATCAGGAAGTGGGTGCATTACTTCTTGAACATTGATACCCCTTCCCATGTTTTCTCCCACTTTCCCTCTCCTCACCCACTGCCAATCATCTTGTTTTTCCCCTATCCTCCCGTTTCAAGTAAACAAATAAACATATATACAATATACCAGGTATCAAAGTCAGATACAGTAACAACATAAGGTAAACCATAAAGGGAAACAAAAGAGAAAAGAAATAACTTCACATAGTACTGAAAGAACAACAATCACAGAGATAACCCCTTGTTTCCATATCCTGGAGTTCATTTTGCTTAACACCATCCCATATGACCATATGTACATAGCATTTGAGCTATTGTGATCCTCTGCTGGGAGAATCCTAGATGTGTACTAATTATTACAAATGAGGGAAACCATGGGCCTATGTTCCTTTGGGTCTGGCTTACTACACTTAATGGGATTTTTTTCCAAGTCTTTTCATTTCCTTACAAATGGGGTGATGTCATTCTTTCTGATAGCAGCATAGAATTCCATTGTGTATAAATACCTTATCTTCTTGATCCATTTATCTACTGAGGGACATCTGGATTGGTTTCATATCTTAGCTACGGTAAAAATGCTGCAATGAACATCATTGTGCCAGTAGCTTTAGTATGCCTTGTTTGTGGACATTTGGGTAAATGCCCAGAAGTGTGATTGCTGGGTCACAGGGGAGCTCTGTTTAATCTTTTGAGGAACCACCATACTGCTTTCCAGAGTGATTGGACAAGTTTGCACTCCCATCAACAGTGTAGTAGTGTCATTCCCTGCTGGCCACATCCCCTCCAGCATCTGTTGTTACTAGATTTCTTGATAATGACCATTGTACCTGGAGTGAGGTGGAATTTCCACATTGTTTTGATTCGCATTTCTTTTATGGCCAGAGATGTTGAGCATTTCTTCATGTGTCTATTGGCCATTTGTATTTTCTCTTCAGAGAAGTCTCTCTTTAAATCTTTAGCCCACCTTTTAATGGGATGGTTGTTTCTTTGAGGATTTGTTTTTGAGAGATTAAATTATTTGAACTGTATGTATATTTTGGCAAACTATCTTTTTTTTGTGGGTCATGGGGCTTGAACTCTGGGCCTGAGCACTGTCCCTGAGGTCTTCGGCTCAAGGCTACCACCCTATCACTGGGCCTAGGCATTGTCCCTGAGCTCTTCAGCTCAAGGCTTGCCCCTTCAGCCACAGTCTCACCTCCATTTTTCTAGGGGTTAAACAGGGATAAGAGTCTCATGGTCTTTAGGGTCTTTAGTGCATGGGCTAGTTTTGAACCATGATCCTCAGAGCTCAGCCTCCTGAGTAGCTATGATTACAGGCATGAACCACCATGTCCAGCTTAACAAACTATCTCTTAAAATGGGATTTGGAAATTAGAAGGAAATATTGAGTGTTAAAGTTCTTATAAGAGTAGTTACTTTTAGTCAAGGAAGAATCTAGTACAGAGGGAGACACATGAGAGAACATGGGCATGTTGGAGGAAGAAAACAATCTTGAAAGTGATCAACATGGCAGTGAACATTTAATTAAGTTTGTGAAAGAGAAGGAGAGGAATCGGACCTGGTCATTGAGCAGAGCATTCATGTTGCTATTCATACATTTTTTTTTACTCACATTATATGGATTTTTTTACATATTTTATTAACACTGATTTTTACATCATATTTCAAGTGGCATGTTTAACAAACAAGTATTTGAGAAGGGAATCTCTATATGCAATCACTGGCACATAGATTTTAGAACATAATTAAAATTAACCTGAGGGTTTATATGTCATAGATGCACATTAATCTATTTAATAAAACATTCTGTCTATGGAGTATATATCCCATCATAGATTTTTTTTGCATTTCAATAATTTTATTGAAAGGTACCAAACATGAGTTGGTCAGGTTACATCTGCCAACTCAAAGTTAACACTGATGTTTTCAAAATGGTTTTCCATAAAGCATGGTACACAAAAATTAAGGATAACAGACACTGGGTCTTTGGTTTGTTTCTCCAGTGCTCATTTATCCTTAACAGGCGAGAATGGCTAACCACCATTCTGGGGGCCTCTGCCCCTGCATGTCCTGTCCCTAACACTTCTGACACCTCCTTTCCTCTACCTGCTGGTGGGAACAACCCTCACTGTTCCTGCTTCTAGATCCCTAATTATGCAGGTGCTGGCCTTTCTTAAGACAGGGGTATTTATGAAGTACAGTCTCTTCATTTAAAAGCAAAACAGCAGTTTTATTTTTTTTTGATTTTTTTATTATAATTAGTAAAAGGGTTACATGATATTTGCCAGATAGAAGGTGCATTAATTCATATACATTGATACCCTTTCACATGTCTTGGTACCCGTTTCCCTCCCCCCCACACCCCACACCTGTCTTGGTTTTCCCCCCTTCCCTATCAAATTTCAAATATCCAAATACAAATAAATTCAATATATCAGATAACAAAGTGAGATACTATACCAATATGAGATAACCAAGGGACAGCAAAGGAGATGAGAGACAACATAGTACATTAAGGACAACAATCATTCATTATATGGCTTTTGTTTCACTATCCTGGAGGTCCTTTCAATTAGCTTCACATTATATGTCCTTATGTATCAAGATTTTGCTCTATTGCAAATCTCTGCTAGTAGAGCCCAAGGTTTCTACTGATTATGACGAATGAGGGAAACCATTGAGCCTAAGTTCCTTTGAGTCTGACTTACTTCACTTAATATGATTTTTTCTAAGTCTTTCCATTTCCTAACAAATGGGGCGATGTCATTCTTTCTGACAGCAGCATAGAATTCCATTGTGTACAAATACCACAACTTGTTGATCCACTCATCAACTGAGGGACATCTAGGTTGGTTCCATATCTTTGCTATGGTGAATAGTGCTGCAATGAACATTGTTGTGCTAGTGGGTTTAGTATGTCCTTGTTTCTGGATGGTTGGGTAAATGCCAAGTAGTGGAATTGCTGGGTCATAGGGGAGTTCTATGTTTAGCCTTTTGAGGCACTGCCATACTGCTTTCCATAGTGGTTGAACGAGTTTGCACTCCCACCAACAGTGTAGTAGTGATCCCTCCTGGCCACATCCCCTCCAGCATCTGTTGTCATTCGTTTTCCTGATCCTGGCCATTCTAGCTGGAGTGAGGTGGAATCTTAGAGTTGTTTTGATTTGCATTTCTTTTATGACCAGAGATGTTGAGCATTTCTTCATGTGTCTATAGGCCATTTTTGTTTCTTCTTCAGAGAAGACTCTCTTTAAGTCTTTGGCCCATTTTTTAATGGGATGGTTGTTACTTTGGAGGTTAGTTTTGGAGTGATTCAATTTTTTGAGTTGTTGATATATTTTAGATATGAGGCCTTTGTCCGTTGTTTGGTTGGTGAAGATCTTCTCCCACTCTGTAGGCTTCCTGATTAGTTTACTAGCTATGTCCTTTGCCATGCAAAAGCTCTGCAGTTTACTGCAGTCCCACTTATCCAGCCTTTCTCTGATTTGTTGTGATTCTTGGTCCTTATTAAGAAAGTTTCGACCTGTGCCAAGGAGGCCTAGTGTATCTCCTATTCCTTCCTGTAGAGTTTTCAGTGTGTCAGCTTTTACCTCCAGGTCTTTGATCCATTTGGAGTTAATTCTAGTGCAAGATGACAAAGAAGGATCCAGCTTTAGTTTTCTGCAGGTGCTTAACCAGTTCTGCCAGCACAACTTGTTGAAGAGGCTGTCTTTCTTCCATTCTATTTTTTTGGCTCCCTTGTCAAAGATTAGGTGGCCATAGGTCTGTGGTTTAATATCTGGGTCAAAAACAGCAGTTTTATAAAAAAAAGTTTGTTGTAAAAGCTGGGGTTATTATCCACCTTATTTCTTATTTACCTTACTTTAGTGAAGGTAAAACAAGTTTTCAGTGACAACTTCTAACACAACTGACACTAGTTTTTTCAGTGGGACTAGAGTAAGGCAGTAGAGTATAAAAATTTACCGTGGATGTAAACCTCTGTTTTAGGAGAAATATTAAAGATAATATATTTCTCAATCTTTTTTTGCTTTATATAAAATGCCTGCAAATTCAAATGTAATTCTTATGCAGCAGTAAAATCCCCTTTGAATTACCCACTACCTGCATTGTAAGGTCAAAAAGCCACCACTGCCTAGAATATTAACTCTGATGCCTTAAAGTGCATTTGTGAAGTGTTGGCTTTGATGTAAACTTCATAATTTAAAATGTAATGTTTAAGTAGTTTACCATGGTCAATATCACTAAAAAACAATAGCTCTAATATAGAAAGTTAGATCAAAGATAGAAATGAAGATTCACAGTTTACCTTCTTAGGTTTGTTATTAATATTTCACCTTGGTGCCTTTGGCCTTGACTTGAATGCTTTAGGTATGAATTCAAGTCTCAACACAGTTCTACTAAGCATTAATTAGTCAATTTGCCCAGGTCTGAGGTTACGGTACTAACCTAATAGGGCGTTTCCAGGTATCATAACTTACATCCATTTTAATAACATGGAATCCATATTTAGGATCATGGAGAAAGGTTTCAGAGGGTTTGGTTTTGTATTCTGTTTCAATAACACACATTTAATAAACAACAATCCCGATTGCATTGAAGTCTGCCTAAATATCAACCTAACAAGTGAACAGTTCATAGCTAAGATTCATAATTATATGTAGATTTGTTAAATGTTAACATTTAGTTTTGAGTACAGAAAGATGATTACTAAGTTATGAAATTTAGAGAGCAGATAATTTAGTGGTAGAGAATGTGACCAAGCCTCCATTTCTTTATGCATATAATTATAATGTTGAGAAACCTTAGGAAGTTCCAGAAACCCAATGTGGAGATCATCTGCCCATATTCCTGTTTCTTTCAGGCAACACCAAGGTTGAAATGCTATGGCTTGTAAATTTATATACAGGGCAGAGATTTGGTCCTGTTGCTCAATTTGGGCTTTAGTTACTTTGAATGAATTTTCCTTAGGGTCTGCCTACAGCAAGATAGGCAATAAAAAATACTATTTCAGTGCTGCCTCATAAATTCAGGCTATAGTAAGGAGGCTACTACTTCCTACACTGATGATTGAAATGATGACCATTATCCAAGGGTATTCAGTGAACTAAACTGACTGAAGGAATTAAGGTGCTCTGCTGTGTACACAATCATGCTCTCAAGGATTAGCTGATGAGAGCAGTGAGGTTATTCCCCCTTTGATATCCCAACCCCTTTGGTTTATTTTGAAGATCGTATTTCAATTCTTCAATTGTAGAAGAAAATGATACCTCTGGAAACTTTCTATACAGAGTACCAAATTTGCAGATTTAAGAAACTGTTTCAGGGATTGTTGGAAGGTGACTTATTCGGTAGTAACTGTGCTTCAGTTGTCGTGTGGTCCGCCTGGAAACAATCCACTTCAAGTTCTGAACGTTTGGTTTGGAACACTTGTTTGATGAATATTCAGTTAAACACTTGGATACAAGCTCTTGCCGGAAGATTAGATCTCGACCACTTATCTTGGAGTGTTTCTGAAGGCCTTCCAGGCCTTCTGTTAATTCCACACTCTTCTGTGCCTGGACCTTCAAAGCCATGATAGACAGGGCCAGCATGGAAGGCTTTGCTTTTAGAAAATACCATCCTGCAGTAACATGCCTTAAGTTGAGCTTCTAGTCTTTCAAAATGAAGGCTATTTCTCTTTTCAGATGGCAAATTCTCCTGAATGAGGGAAGCATAGAGCTGTAGAAACTGAAAGGCTGTGATAGCTCACACTTTCCAACACACCTTCTCCAAGACAATCTTTTCCATTCTCATCAAGTCTGAAACCATAAATCTATACTGACTTATTTGGATCAAGTCACTTGCCAAAGGGACATTCCTTTCCTCTTCTGCTGACTTTACAGCCGAGTAAAAGTAGCTCAGTCCAACACACCCAAAGTGCTTGGGCTGTACTTTCATTTTAGGCAGGAAGCTGTCCAGTAAGTTCAGCTAGAGAAAACATCTCTGTGTCAAAGTGAAAAAACTGAGTGAGGCTCAGAAGGTCTTTGACTTGGAAGTCCCGGAGTCTGGCTGTCATCCTGAGGCTGTGGTCATGGGCTGCCTTGATCAGCCTCAAGCCGCAAACCTTTGGCTGACATCTAGACTCCTGTTCTACGAGGGTGTCCAGCTGGTGTAGCAAATGCTGGGCGTCAGGTGGTGGTATGTCTATCATCTTGACAGCGCCAGCGGCTCCTCAGCAGCCTGTGCCCTCCCTGGGCCTGCTGTCACCTCACCCCCAAAATGTGACACCAGAAGCCTACAAGGTGATGAGCCCCACGGGCCTGAGTGAGGAGGCCCCAGGGAGGGCGAGCCATCCTGGGCGGAGGTCTCTGCTGAGCCTCCCAGACAACCCTGTCTTCCACTAGGTCCGTGAAGAGCCGGTCATCACAGATTTTTATGTCTATGCAGTTATGTTTATATCTCCAAGACCATGTCCATAAACTTGGGTACCCAAATATTGAGTCATCGCTTGTATACTGTTTGGATCTAATATCCACATATTAAGGATACCATGTGCCTTTTGTTCCTTTGATATTGACTTCTCACTCAACCTGATTTGCACTAATTTCATACACTTCCCAGCAAATGCATTATTTTATCTTGTCTGTTGGCTATGTAGAATTCCATTGTGCATATATATATGTATATATATCACATTTTTTGGTATCCATTCATCTGTAGTAGGGCATCTGGGTTGTTTCCATCACTTTGCTATTGTGAATAGTGCAAAGATGAACATGGATGAGCAGGTGTTCTTATCATATTTTGGGTTATGATGTTCAGGGTAGATGACCAGGAGTGGTATGGCAGGATCGTAGGGAAGGTCTATTTTCAGTTTTTTAAGAAACCTCCAAACCACCTTCCAGAGTGACTGTACTAGTTTACATTCCCACCAGCAGTGCAGTAGGGTTCCTCTTTCTCCACAGCATTTGTCATTGTCTGAGTTCAGAATATTGGCCATTCTAATTGTGATAAGGTGGTATCTTAGGGTTGTTTTTATTTGCATTTCCTTTGTGATCATACATGATGAGCATTTTCTCATTTTTTTTGCTATTTTAACCTCTTCTTTTAATAAATCGCTCTTTAGTTCCCTTGTCCATTTAGTGATTGATTTGTTGGGTTTTGGCGGGGATTAGTTTCTTGAGTTCCCTGTAGATATTGGATATAAAGCGTTTGTCTGATGTGTTATTGGTAAACATCTTTTCCCATTTGATTGGCTGTCTTTTTGCTTGAGTAGCTATGCTTTTATCTGTGTAGAAACTTTTTATTTTTAGGTGGTCTCATTTGTCAAGTCTCTTTCCAATCTGTTGTGACCCTGGGACTCTGTTCAGGAAATTTTTGCCTGTGCTTATGAGTTCCAGAGTCTCTCCTACTCTATCATGTAGCAGTCTCAGGGTTTCAGGTGTGATATTGAGGTCTTTGATCCATTTTGAGTTAATGCTTGTGCATGGTGATGGGCTGGGATCAATTTTTAGTTTTCTACATGTGGCAAGTTTTCCCAGCACCAATAATTGAATAGGCTGTGTTTGTTCCACTGTATATCTCTGACTCCTTTGTTGAATATAAGTTGACTAAAGGTATGTGGTTTTATTTCTTGATCTTCTAGTCTGTTCCATTGATCTTTTGGTCTATTTTTGTGCCAATATCATGTTGTTTTTGTTATTATGGCTCTATATTAGAGTTTGAAGTCTGGTATTGTAATACCACCTGCATTGCTCTTTTTGTCTAGAAATGTTTTGGTTATTCTAGGTCTTTTGTTGTTCCATATGAACCTTTGGATTACATCTTCTGTTTCAGTAAAGAATTTTGATGAGGATTGCATTGAAATTGTATATCAATTTTTGGCAGTATGGCCATTTTCACTATGTTGGTTCTCCCTATCCATGAGCATGGGATATCTTTCCATTTCCTAGTATCTTCTTTAATTTCTTTCTTTAGGCTTTTATAGTTTTTATTAAATAATTCCTTTACATCTTTGGTTAAATTAATTCCTAAGTATTTTATTCTTTTGGGGGCTATTGCAAACGGGATCATTTTCTTGATTTCTCCTTCTGTTTGTGTATTGTTGGCGTACAGAAAAGCTACTGACTTGTGCAGGTTGATTTTGTATCCTGCCACTTTGCTAAAGCAGTTTATTATTTCTACGAGTTTGGGAGTGGAATTTATTGGGTCATTCAGGTATTGGATCATGTCATCTGCAAATAGGGATAGTTTAATTTCTTTTTTCCCTCTGTGGATCCCTTTGATGTCCTTCTCTTGCCTTATTGTTCTGGCCAAGGGTGCCAGAACCATATTGATGAGAAGTGGAGAGAGTGGGCATCCCTGTCTTATTCCTGATTTTAAGGTGAATGGTTCTAGTCTTTCTCCATTTAGTATGATACTGGCTATAGGATTGTCATATATGGCTTTGATTATTTTAAGGAATGTACCTCCTATTCCTATTTTTTTCTAGTGCTTTCAGTATGAAAGGATGCTGTATTTTGTCAAATGCCTTCTCAGCATCCAGAGAAATTATCACATGATTCTTATCCTTAGCTCTATTGATATGATGTATTGCAGTGATTAGTTTGCAAATGTTAAACCAGCCTTACATCTGTTGGATGAAGCCTACTTGATCGTAGTGTATAATTTTTTACATTTGTTTCTGGATTCTGTTGGCTAGTATTTTATTGAGGATCTTTGCATCTGTGTCCATTAGAGAGATAGGTCTGTAGTTTTCTTTTTTGGTTGAGTCTTTCCCTGGTTTGAGGAGGAGTGTGACATTAGCTTCATAAAATGAGTTTGGTATGGCTCCTTCTGCTTCTGTTTCTTGGAAGAGTTTCAAGAGTATAGATATTATTTCATCTTTAAAAGTCTTGTAGAATTTCGTAGTGAAATTGTCTGGACCTGGACCAGGTATGTCTCTGATTGATTCTGCTATCTCATTGTATGAAACTGGTTTGTTCTGTTGACTTATCTCTTCTTGGTTCAATGTGGGTAGCCTATATTTATTTAAGAAATCATCCATTTCTACTAAATTTTCCTGTGTCTTTTTTTTGCCAGTCCTGGGCTTAGACTCAGGGCCTGAGCACTGTCCTTGGTCTTTCTGAAGGCTGGAGCTCTACCACTTGAGCCTCAGCACCACTTCCAGCTTTTTTCTATATATGTGGTACCGAGTAATCGAACCTGGGTCTTCGTACATGCTAGGCAAGCACTCTACCAGTAGGCCAAACTCCCAGCCATAAATTTTCCTGTTTCTTTGAATATAGGCCCTAGAAGTACTTATTTATAATGGACTGAATTCCTTGAATGTCAGTCGTGATTGTTCCCATAGGATCTCTAATCTTGTTTATTTGAGTCTCCCCTCTCCTTTTTTGATTAATCTTGCTAGGGGTCTGTCGATTTTGTTGACTTTTTCAAAGAACCAACTTTTTGAGTTATTAATTTTATGGATAGTAGATCTTCTTTCAACCTCTGATATTTCTGATTGTATTTTTGTTATTTCTATCCTAAGTTGTTTTAGAGTTAACTTTTTCTTGCTCCTCTAGGTGCTTTAATTGCTTCTTTAGGTTGTTTATATGAGCTTCTTTTGTCTTTTTAATGTGGGCTCTTAGTGTGATGTTTGCCCCTTAGAACTGCTTTTGCTGTGTCCCATAAGTTCCTTTGTGATGTATCTTATTGTCATTACATTCAAGAAAGTTTTGAATTTCTTCTTTGATTGTTTTGTAACCCAGGAGTTACTCAGAAGTGTGTTGTTCAGCTTCTAAGTGTTTGAATATTTTTTACCCTTAACTATGTTGTTTAGAACTAGTCTGATTCCATTGTGATTAGATGGAATGCAGGGGATTCTATTAGTCCTCTTGTATCTGCTTGAGTTTTTTTTTGTGAACTGTTGTATGATCTATTTTAGAGTATGTTACATGTGCTACTGAGAAAAATGTGTAGTGTTTTGATGTTGGGTAGAAGACTCTGTGTATGTCTTTTAAGCCCAGCTGGGACATGGTGTCATTTCACTCAGAAGTGTCTTTGCTTATCTTTTGCTGAGCTGATCTCTTTTGGTGAGAGTGGCATATTGAAGTCTCCCACTATGACTGTGTTTGAGTCTATCTTGTCCTGTAACTCTAAGTTTGCTTGACATACTTAGGTGCTTCCATGTTGGGGGGAGAAAATGTTTATAATTGTAATATTCTGGTCATGAATTAACCCCTTTACTAATATGTAGTGGCCACCTTTATCTTTATGTACTGATTTTACTGAGAAGTTAATTTTGTCAGAGATTAGGATTGCTACTCCTGCTTTTTTGCATGGTGCACTGATGTGGAAAATTATTTTCCATCCCTTCACTTGAAGTTTGTTTCTGTCTTTGGCAGTGAGGTGCGTCATGTCCAGAATCATCTCCTTGAACAGAATCATGTCTCGCGTCTCTTCAGGTGTCTTTTATTTGGATGGTGACTTCTCTCTCATCATCCCTTCACTCATTTCATTTTGGAATTTGTGTGGGACTTTGATTATTTAAAAATTTCATGATTTGTCTCTGTGATTTCCGCATTGGGAGTTCAGAGCTTGCTAACTGCTGTTGTAAGTTTGCTCCGTGGTCAATAGGTTGTGGCCTTTACTTGGTTTGGGGCTGGCGGCTCTCTCTGGGTATCTGTGTATGTGTGTGATTCTCAGCCCAATTAATTCCGTTGCTGACTTCAGGTAGGCGGGTCCAGGTGTGGATTTGCACTTTTGGTGTTTCTGGGGTCAGGAGGAGTGTACAGCTGATTTCCCGAAGTGGTCACAAATATCTGTGTATTTGGGATTCTGCTAGATAGAACCACTGTTGGGGCTTGTCCACCAGGTTCTCAGCAGCAGGGACTAGCTGATGATGTGCACCTCTGGTTCTACTGCAGTGGGGCTTACAGGTGATTGCCGGTATGGTTGGGTAGCTGTTGTTGGCATTCCCGCCTGTTCTGAATCATGAATGGCATTTGCTTTTTGAGTGTATGCTTGGACCTCAGCTGAGTAGCACAGTTGTGGTTGTCTTTTATATCTGGTGACTAGCAGAAGGGCTCAGCTGTAGGTATTCTCTTTTGGCTTTTCCCACCCTTAAGTAGGCATGGTCTTAATTCCCAATAGGGGGCATGTTCTCAATTCCCAATAGGAATGAGTGGCTATTGCTGACACGCCCATTGGTTCCCAGTGGAGACACATAGTTGCTGGCTGTGCCCACGCTCTCAACTTAACACCACTATAGTGGGGTGGAGTATACTCTAAGTTCTGGGTCTGAGCATGCAGCCTTTGCTGATGTGCCCAAAAATTTTCTAAAAGCTGTATGCAGCTCCACACCTAGCTAGGTCTCTGCTAGCCCAACTGGTGCTAGTTTGCTGGCCCTGTTCCCAGGGGTTGGGTACAGCTGAGGATGTGCGCTCTGGGGGTTTCCACAGTAGGGTGGAGCAGCGCCTTTCTGGTTCCCAGAGTGCGCGCTTGGCCCTTGCTGGTCTGCCCTTCAGTTCCAACTGTGTTTCAGGGTTGCTTCCCCTGCTCTTTCTGTTTTTCCACACTAGGGCAGAATGCACCCCTGAATTCCACTGGAGGTACAGGGTTGTTTTTGGCTGTGGGTCCTTTTGTGTCTCAGTTGGGTTGCCCCCCGGTGCTGATTTTTCAGAGGCTTCCAGCAGCAGGGTGCCCCACTAGGTTTTGGCTCACTCAGAGGCACTCAGGTGCACACACCCCCACCAACTGTTGGGGTGTTGGGTCATAGTACTCCTCAGTCTCCAGTCTCAGTGGCCTGGGGAGGGGAGCTGCCAGGCAGTTGTGAGCAGGGACACCCCACACCCACTTTTGGGGTGCTGGGTCTTAGCGCCTGCCTGTCAGTCTCTAGACTCAAAGGCCTGGGGGAGGGACCTGTTGGAGAGAGGGGCAGGATTCTGAGTCCCCTCCCCCCCTATGCTTGATTATCTGGATTCTGCAGCATGCTGGAATAGAAGGGCTCCTGGCTCTGCCATCCACCAGAGCACACTGGCACAGAAGCTCCATGGCAAGGGGTGGAGGAGGGGTCTTTGTGTTTCTAATTCTTTGAGTTTGTGGGTTAAAAGCTTTATCTATGTTTCTTTTCTTGTTCATGTAGTTTTCCATTGCTTCTTAAATTTGTAATTATTGATTTTTTCTTAAGACAGTTGGCTCCTGAGATTTCCCAGGGAGAGAGCGAGCCTGGGTCTCTATTGTTTTAGCGCCATCTTTGTCCCTCTGATAGCAATTTTTTTTTTGGTTTTTGTTTTTTGATCAGTTGTAAACTCATGAGGTTTATTTTAGCTGGAAAGCTAAAGCTTCTCTGTCTTATTTTATTCCTGACTCTAACTCTGCCTTTTCCTTTATATTCTTTTTTTGTTGTTGTTGTTGGTTGTGAGGCTTGAACTTGGGGGTTGTACCTTGAGCTTTTTTGCTCAAGGACAGCAGTCTACCACTTTGAGTCACAGTGCCCCTTTTTTGGAGATATGTGTGTCACACACTTTCCTGCCTGGGATGGTTTTGAACTACTATCCTCAGGTCTCTTAAGTAGCTAGGATTATAGATGTGAGCCACCTGACTCTTCTATTTTCTTGACCCATGTCCACACCAACTAATGACCCTGAATAATCACAAGCAACACAATCAATCTGTGTCTTTCCTAGTTGCCTCTGGGACCTTGATGGAGTCTCTTCCTCAGCAAGGGACAAATGAGGAGGACCAGTCTAAAGCAGAAGTAAGTTTTCCTATCTTCATGTGAAATACAATAATTGCTTTTACAATTTCTTTCTTTTCCCAGTGATTTACAATATGATCCCATAAATATGTATATTGTTTTAAAATTTCATTTTCCCAGTTATAGCAATATGAAGTGAGAGTTATAGTTTAACTGAGATATGATTACAGACCACATAAAAATTGTTGTCAGTGTGGCTCACACCTGTAATCTAGCTATGGAGGAGGCTGAGATCTGAGGGTCATGGTTAAAAACTAGCCCAAGCACAAAAGTGTGAGACTCTTTTTTTTTTGGTAGGTCATTGGGCTTGATCTCTGAGCCTGGGTACTGTCCTCCAGCTCTTCAGCTCAAGGTACCACCCTACCCCTTGAGCCACAGCCCCATTTCCTGTTTTCTAGTGATTAATTGAAGATAAGAGTCTCACGTTCTTTAAGTTAGTACCTGGGTTGATTTGTACCTTGATCCTCAGATCTCATCCTCCTGAGTAGCTAGGCTTACAGGTGTGAGCCATCATGCCTGGTTCTGTGAGACTCTTATCTTCATTTAACTGCCAGGGAACTGGAAGTGGCACTGTGACTCAAGTGGTAGAATGCCTAGTTCAAGCCGCACGGCAGATTAAAAAAAAAAGAAAGAAAAGGAAAGGGAAAAGGAAAATCCAGTACTTTGCTGAGAGTTTGGCCTAGTGATAAACTGCTTGCTTAGCATGCATGGAGAACCAGATTCAATTCCTCGGTATAACATACATAGAAAAAGCTGGAAATGGTGCTGTGGCTCAAGCTGTAGAGCTCTAGCCTTGAGAAAGCCCAAGGACAGTGCTCAGTTCCTGTGTTATAGCCCCATGTCTGGCAAAAAAATTACTGCCAGTAAATTACAAAAGGTATCCCAATGAGCATTTTCCAGGTTATTATTTTTTTCAATAAAATTGTGTGAAAGGTAATTTTTTTTGGCCAGGCCTGGGCTTGAGCTCAGGGCCTGAGCACTGTCCTTGGGCTTTCTCAAGGCTAGAGCTCTATCACTTGAGCCTCAGCACCACTACTGGCTTTTTTCTGTGTATGTGGTACCAAGGAATTGAGCCTGGGTCTTCGTGCATGCTAGGCAAGCACTGTACCACTAGGCCAAATTCCAGATTCCACCATGAGACTTTTATCTCCAATTAACCACCAGAAACCAGAAGTGGATTTGTGGCTCGAAAGTGGAAGAGCTAGCCTTGAGCTAGACTTGAGCAAAAGAGATCAGCAACAGTACCTAGGCCCTGAGTTCAAGCCCTACAACCAACCAAAAAAAAATAAGACAAATAAATTTTGTATTTGCAAAAATAGCTTCAGTCATGTTAGATTTTGACAATCATAGTTTTTTGACAGCAGTACTTTTATGTTAACTTTACTTGATCAGTGTTTTTGCTAATGTCACATATGAATGAACCTGTGCACAGGATACAGGAAAGCCTTACTTTTTTTTATATATCTTGTGTGATTGTTGTTCTTAATCTACTATGTTTTTTTTATTTTTTTATTTTATTTTATTGTAATTAGTAAAAGGGTTACATGACATTTGCCAGATAGAAGGTGCATTAATTCACATACATTGATACCCTTTCACATGTCTTGGTACCCATTTCCCTCCCCCCCCACACCCCCAACCCGTCTTGGTTTTCCCCCCTTCCCTATCAAATTTCAAATATCCAAATATAAATAAATTCAATATATCAGATAACAAAGTGAGATACTATAACAATATGAGATAACCAAGGGACAGCAAAGGAGATGAGAGACAACATAGTACATTAAGGACAACAATCATTCATTATATGGCTTTTGTTTCAATATCCTGGAGGTCGAAAGCCTTACTTTTACAGGAGTTCCTTTTCTATTAATACAGGGGGATGCAGGAAGATGTGGAAATGGCAATGAGAATGGAGTAAATCGCATGCATGTGATTGACCTGGATGGTGAGAAGGCAAAGTTCTCTCTCTCCTCCTCTTCTTCCTCCTCCTCCTCTTCCTCCTCTTCCTCTTCTTCCTCCTTCTCCTTCCCCTTCTGCCAGTCCTGAAGCTTGAACTCAGGGCCTGAGCACTGTCCTTGGGCTTTCTCAAGGCTCGCACTCTACCACTTGAACCACACCACCACTTCCAGCTTTTCTATGTATGTGTTAATAAGGAATTGAACCTGCATCTTTGTGCATGCTAGACAAGCACCCTACCACTAGGCCAAACTCCTGGCCCCTTGTCTCTTCTTATAGACAGCTAGTCTGAGTCCAGATTGCTTCACAATATCTATTTATGCATATCAAGGAGAGACATTACATGCTATGGGAGAAGACTAAGGATTCAGAGGGTTGCTTTGCATTGAGAACACATAAAAGAATACATGGAGCAACATGGGGCCTGGTTAACTACATAAATAATTTGTAGGGCAGTGTATCTAAATTAACTTTTATCCTCATGAGAACACTGCCTTTGAAAGGTTTAAGCATCTCTTAATATTCCCACACTCAGGATAGCATCCAAAATATGAACTTTTGGGTCAAACCACATCCAAACAACACAGAACACATGCTACAATCTAGTCTAATGCAGACGGAGTGACTGAGGTACTATTTCTAATACATTTCTTGGCAATGTTTTTGTCTCCAAAGCCTGGAATACAAGGAGATATGATTCCACTAGTGAAGAGGAAGACCTTGAAGGTAGGAAACGTTTTGAGTTGAGAGTCAATATTAAAGCATCCTGGGAGGCAGAGGTTATGTCTTGGATGTAGAGACCAAAGCAGGGAGAATAGAACACAAAGACTAAGGAATATGTTGTCATGCTTTAGTGAAATAGGAATAACAGTGTAGGATAATTACTAACACTGGGGATACAGTCTCTTTTTCTGTAGTACTTAAAAACAATAATCTCCACAAGCCTTACTCTTAATGATTCTGCTTTTGACAAACATCCCATCATTTGGAATTTACTTATTTCCATGTCTAGGGATGCTGACCCAGGTTTGGAGAAATCTAATAGAACAGGCATGATTCTTAGATACTGGGTCAACATAGAGTGGAGATTTTCACCTCTGTTGGGATTTGGATTATCTTCTGCAATTTCAAACCACCTAAAAACATTTTCTATCCTGCTTTTCTTTTGCCTTCGTTTTTGAAAGGTCACTGACTGGGTAAAATGAGATTCAGAATATTCCTATTGGCGTCCTACATACCCTGGGTTAATTTCCCATGGAATGAGCAGTGTATTCTCTATTCATACCCTCACTCTTTATCCAAATCCCACATTCAGAGGACTAGGTATAATCCCTGAGTTCAGCTATGGGATTGTGAAGATGTAAAGTCTCCTTAGTCATTCTCCTTATTCCATGATTAATGGATTTAATCATTGGATGATAAAAAATCATCCAATATGCAGTTAAACTATAATTTCCCTACACATGACACCACAGGAACCTAATCCAATGCTAGGTATCTGGGCATTATGAAATGGAATAAATAGGAAAAAGGACACTGTATTCTTCATCTCTTATTATATGTTTTCAGTATGAAAAATCTATGATGCTAAGGATTATAAGCAGAAAGAAAACTGCCACAATTTATATGAGGGAAAGAGAAAGGTTTCAGTATGTGTGTGTGCACGCACAAGGGGGTAGCCAGTTTCATGAGGACAAATTGATAAAGCCATTTCCCCTTTGAGCATTCAGTTTCTCATATAGTCACAGAATCTGAGCTAGAAAAGGATCTTAAGATCTGGATACTTTCTTCCCCAAGTATAACCTAACTGAAGCCTGAAGACATGAGCCCATGCATGAGGCAACACTGAGTTCTGAGTTTCTTCTATACAATCCTTGGAGAAACAGGAGTCCCAAGTATTTGTCAAAGCATTCATTCTATTCTTCTTTTTCCAGATCACACAATCACTGTCATTGCTGAGGTGCATGCAGAATTTTCATCCAGTGATTCTGAAGATGTGAAGATAGAGACCACCAACGAGAATGTAATGCATTTCCTTTTTCTCTATATCCTATTCCTCTATCAATTACTTCTTTTCTATTAGTCTTCTCCTACATTTACTTGTTTTTCTTTAGCTATCAGTCTGTACAGAAACTTGATTATTTTTGTTTTTTCAGGTTATTTATATTTTCATCCACTTTATACCCACGTTTACAGGCTTGACTTTGGTTGCTTTTGTCTTTCCTTGGTAGTAGAGATTGAACCCAAGCCCTTGCATATACATGATTCTACCACTAAAATATACATCTGGTTCTGATGAACTCTTTTGATTTACAATGCATGATCCATATTTGTTGGTGGTGCTAGATAGATAATAACTATATATGCAAATAATAAAACTGGTTCAAGAAGCTATTCATGTTTAATAAAGGTTGCAGAATGAATCAGTTATGGAGCAGGGGATGCAGTGTAGTGCCATGTCTCCATTCTCTGTCAGCAGATATTCTCCTCAGCAGGCTCAGCTGAATGGGACTCAAATCCTATGTCCACAAATGGAGAATACAATTTCTTCCACCTTACGTTCACCATCATAGCAATAGCTTCTAAAAGCTGCTCAGGTGTGGCTCTGATTTTTTCTCCTTGAAGACCTGTAAGGACATAATCCTTCTACAGAAAGCACTTTAGTGAGCAGCAGATAGGACTTGTTACCTGTAAGTAAACTTTGGAGGTTATCTGGGCTCAAATTCATCATCCAACTCTCAAGAACTTCTGAATCTCCACACGTTCCTCAGCCACCTCCTACTCCATTTTCTGTGTCTCCCCCACTTGCCTTGAGTCAGTCTTGTAATTCCTTAATTGAATTGTGCAAAGACAGAGACCTATTGCTTCTTTTTTTCTCAATTAAATTCTATTGTCAGGATGATGTAAATAGGGTTTATAGTTACAAATATAATGTAGTGAGTATATTTTTTGTTGGACATTGTTACACCTCTCATGTTTTTCTCCCACTTTCCCTCTCCCCAACAAGTTGTAGAGTTCATTTCCATCATACTGTCTTTTTCTTTTTTGCCATTTCTGTGGCTTGAACTCAGGGCCTAGGCACTGTACTTGGGCTTTATCAAGGCTAGCATTCTACCACTTGAGCCCACAGTACCACTTCTGGATTTTTCTGTGTATGTGGTACCAAGGAATTGAATCCAGGACTTTGTGCATGCAGGCAAGTGTTCTACCACTAGTCCATACTCCTGGCATATTGTCTTGTGTGTATTGCTGTTACAATGGCTCACACTTTGTACTCTCTCTCACCATTTTAATGTTCCATTTCCCTTGTCTAATTCAAACAAACATACAATACACCAGGTACCAGAATCAGATACAGTAACAACAGAAATAAGCCATAATGGGGAAAACAAGCATGCTGGTTGCAGTGGCTCACACCTGTAATCCTAGCTACTCAGGAATCTGAGATCAAGGATCACAGTTTAAAGCCAGCTTGAGCACTAAAGTCCATGAGACTCTTATCTCCAATTAATCACAAGAAAACTGGCACTGTGGCTCAAGGAGGTAGGGCGGTAGCCTTGAGCTGAAGAGTTCAAGGACAGCACCCAGACCAAGAGTTCAAGCCCCACGACTGACAAAAAAACAAACAACATAAAAACAACAATCACAAAGAGAAATCTTGTTTCCATATTCTGGAGTTCATTTCACTTAGCATCATCCTATATGGTCATTGCACGATTATGATCTTCTGCTAGGAAAATCCTAAAAATATACTAATTATTACCAATGAGGGAAACCATGGAGCTTATGTTTCTTTGAGTCTGGCTTACTTTACTTAACATGATTTTTTCCAAGTCTTTCCATTTCCTTACAAATATGACAATGTCATTCTTTCTGATGACAGTATAGAATTTCATTGTGTATATATACCACATTTTCCTGATCCATTCATCTGCTGAAAGACATCTGGGTTGGTTCCATAGCTAAGCTATGGTAAATAATGCTGCAATGAACTTGGTTGTGCTGGTGGCTTTAGTATGGCCTTGTGGACATTTGGGTAAGTGCTTAGGAGTGGGATTGCGGGGTCATAAGGGAGCTCTGTGTTTAGTCTTTTGAGGAACCTGCATACTGCTTCCCAGAGTGGTTGAATAAGTTTACACTCCCATCAACAGTGTAGTAGTGTTCCCTTCTGGCTACAGCCCTTCCAGCATCTGTTATTAGATTTCTTGATAATGGCCATTCTAATTGAGGTGAGGTATAATCTCAAAATTGCTTTGATTTGCATTTCTCTTGTGGCCAGAGATATTGATCATTTCTTCATATGTCTATTGGCCATTCTTATTTCTGTGAAGTCTTTGACTACTTATTAATGGGGTTATTTTTTCTTTCAGGATTTATTTGTTTTGCAGGGTACTTAATTGTTGGAAGTATAAGTATACTTTAGATATGAGGCCCTTGTCTGATGCATAGCTAGTAAACATCTTGCATCCTGTGGGCTTTTATTTATCTTGCTAGCTATGTCTTTTGCATGCAAAGTTTTATTAACTCTTATTTTCTAATATATGACTGATAAACTCCTAAACAGATATAGAAGCGAGTCCTACTGTCACTCAGTTCCTCCATATCTCTCTTGTTGGCTTTATTGTCAACAATAACTATTACTACTTGCCATCTATCCATGAACCTGTTTCTTTATGTAATTTGTTGACGGGAGTCTGTTTGTTTATTAGAAGTGCTCATGGAAATAATATAACTTAGGTCTTGGATGGCTTGGGGATTAAGGCCGTCATACCTAAAGCAAGCAGTACTGGTATCAAATCTATGCCCATCATGTCTCCTCTTGTGGGTCTTCAATGCTTTGCTCCATGTATCTACAACACAAAGGGTTTCATTGTGTGATATTTCTTTTCATTCTCTTTTATGTCATTACTCCTCAGAATTTGGAAGGATTCCCTTTAGGCCACAGATGCTACTTGCTACAGTATGACTTATTAGACTATGACTTCCTAGTCATTTTTCCCTGTCATAGGAACATCAATTACAAATCACTATTTTATTTCCAGTAGAAACTATGGTGCTACAGTTTTTATTATTTGCTTGTGCCTTTGTGTTCATATTTTTCAGTTTTTGACATCTCAACTGTGGTTATCTTCAATTCTTGTATGTTATCTGAAACCTTCAACTATTATATTTACCTTTTTTTGCCAGTCATGGGGCTTGAACTCAGGGCCTGGGCACTGTCCTTGGACATTTTTTCTCCAGATTAGCACTCTGCCACTTGAGTCACAGCACCACTTCTAGCTTTTTCTCTGTATGCAGTATTGAGGAATTGAACCCAGGACTTTGTGCATGCTAGGCAAGCACTCTACTATGCTATACTCCCAGCCACCTATTTACTATTTTTGGAAACATTGGCCTCTTCTCTTTCTTGCAAGTATCAACCCTTCACTAGTTTCCCTGTTGTACTGATTTCAGTGTTTCCTTTGTCATTGGTGATGTCTGTCTTTAATTCTTAGTTTCTAATTTTCTGATAATATTGCCTTGCATGCTTTACATTATTTTCTGTGTGATGTTTCCCCTATTTTATTTACTTGTTCATTTATTTTATTATCTTTAGGTAGTTGCTATTCAACAAAGTAGTTTATAAATACATTGTGCCTCAGTCAGTGTTGCCCCTTTGAACATTCTCACCTCACTCTCACAACTCCCCTTTGCTTACTTAATTTTGCAGATGTACATTGCATTTTTTTTCCAGTCCTAGAGCTTGGACTCAGGGATTGAGCATTGTCCTTGGACATTCTTCAAGGCTAGTGCTCTACCACTTGAGCCACAACACTGCTTCTGGCTTTTTCTGTGTATGAGGTACTGAGAAATCGTATCTGGGTCTTCATGCAGGCTAGGAAAGTACTCTACCACTAGGCCACACTCCGGCCCTGATTTTTTTTTTATTTTGATTGGCAATTGGGCTGGAACTCTGGGCCTGGGTTCTGTCCCTAAGCTCTTCAGCTCAAGGCTAATGCTCTACCATTTGAACCACAGCACCACTTCCTTTTCTGGTGGGTAATTGGAGATAAGAATCTCATGGACTTTAGTGCCTGGGCTGGCTTGGACCATGATCCTCAGATCTCAGCCTCCTGAGTAGTTAGGATTATAGGCATGCGCCACTGGCACCTGGCTACAATGAATTTTTAAAAATTATATTTCTCCTTTCATTTTCTCTTTATTATATCTGCTTCCCCTTTTTCCTTCCCACTCTTGGTGCTTATTTCCTGGTATATATTTGGTTGACATTTGATTTTGTCTTTCTAAGGAAAGTATATAGAGACTCTCAAGACTCAGAATTTTCATGTTTTATCAGCATTACTCTGTACTGATGCACAGTTTCTCCTATAATATCATTGGATGGAAATGACATCAATGTTCTTCTCTTTCCTTTTAGAAGTCAAAGATATCTACTGACCATCATTAAGTCTTTCCCAAATTCTATGTTGCTTTTGCCCAAGTCATACTCAGCCCCATGTCCTCTTATTTCTTTTTCCTTAGAAAGATTTTATTTCAGGTGTACATTGAAATGCCAGATCTTCCTATTTAGTATGCTAACATCACCATAGCGAAAAATAGTGTATATAGGACTGGACATGACCTATTTCTCATAATGTCTTTTTCTTCTCTATCTCTAGGTGGATGCCATTGCTCTGGAAAACCGTATGTATTTTCAACTCCCAGGCTTAGGAAATATTTAAGTTCTGAGAAGGTTTGGACTTTCTTGCCTGTTTTTGTTCAGAAGCTGATCTTGATTCCAGTTTCCTGATGGAAAAGAGGAATGAAGGTGTGCTGAGCAGGAACCATGATACAAGGAACAAGTCTGACCATCTTGTTTTGTCCCTGGAAGCAGCTATGTCAATTTGGTGGAGTGTGGTTATGTGAACAGGGGTTGGGAGGTATCTGTAAGTGTGTCTATATGGAGTTATTACCTAATATCTGTAAAACTAATGGTAAAATAGGATCCCCACTACTCATATGGTTATGATGCAGAGAAACTTGGCCCACAGTGAAAATGGACAAGGATATTTTGAAGCCAGGCATAGACCCAGTGTTGATTCTCCGAACTAGACTTGTATTGTTTTGTCATGGAATACCTAGTAACCATGTCAGGGTATTACACATTTGATTCTGTGTTGTAGCTTACAAAGAGCTGTCAGTCATTTGAGTTGGTTTCAGTGGTCACATGCCCCATGGTACAAGTAGGAAAAGACTTCTCCAGTCATTAACATCACAATTATAAGCTGTGATCAGGATCATCTCCCAGGTTTGAGTGTGATGAGACATGGAATAGAACAGTGCTGATGAACATGTAACAGTGATGGTGGCCTTTGTCAGCACTTGTAGCAATTACGTATCAAAGATTTCTTTTATTGTAATCAATATGATTTTCAAGTACTTTGCAAACACTCAAATTCAACAGCATATTGATAATAGGTATGGTCACAAGTAACACAGAGTACCACTTGTTTACAAACTTGGACCCCACTTAGATTCAGTCTCTAGGACAGAGGAGTTAGAGGCTATCTATTTTTTCCTCATGCCAAACTCCAGGAAAAAATGTCTATTTTTGGAGTATATTGTGAGATGGGGCCACTGGCTCTATCAACACTCATACATTGTGTCTGCAAAATCAAGTCAAGAAAAGGGAGAAACCAAACCACATGTTGCTAGTGAATATTTGCAAACAGTAGCATTTCAGTATTACTGGATTATGGATTTGGAAATTACAAAGAATAACTAGCTTAAAACTAAGTACAGTATAAGAACAATGATAAAGAGAATATATATGAGTGTATTATTCTTGGGAGGCAAAAAGATCTTGGAAGGTATCAACAGGGTAATGGAAATCTAGTTCAGTTTCTGAAAGGAAAAAGAAGGAGTCACATCTGGTCAATAAAGCACAGCATGGACCTTAGTGCTCACACACCTTTTAAACACTATCACATTGAATAGGTTTCCTTTAGCTGGAAATATAAAACTTCTGATGCTTCTTATTTTTTTCTAGTTTTCTCCTTTCCTTTTATTCTTGTCCCATGTCCACATCAACTAATGATCCTAAATAATCCCAGGCAACACTGTCATATTACTGACCATCAATTTGTTTCTTCCCAGTGGCCTCTGAGACCATGCAGGATTCTGTTCCTCAATCCAGGACAAATGAGGAAGAGTCAATAAAAGATGAAGTAAGTGTGCCTATCTTTGTGTGAAATACAAGTACTGCTATTTTTCCATTGTTAAACTTATTGTAATACAATCACATAAGCATGTGTATGATAGTCCTTTAAGGGAATATGAAGGGATAGATATTTTCCAACTGAAATCTGATTGTGGACAACATTAAAAATGTGCAATTATGACTCAGGTGGTAGACAGCTGTCTAGGAGCGAAGAAAATAAAAGAGGAAAAAAATGACCTTCAGTAATTTACAAAATTTATAACAATAACTTTTATCCACAGAAACATTTTTCTATTGTTGGTCATGGAGCTTGAACTCAGGGCTTGGTGCTGTCCCTGAGCTCTTCTGCTCAAGGCTGGTGCTCTGTCACTTTTAGTCACACAGCACTACAGGTTTTCTCATGGTTAATTGGAAATAAGAATCACACAAACTTTCCTGCCCAGGCTCTTAGCCTCCTAGGTAGGATTATAAGCATGAGCCATTGACACTCAGCTCGCAGTAGCATTTAATAAAATCCATGAAATAAAGTGTAATTATCACTCCCTAAAAATGGACAGAGACTGGGAATTTTGCCTTGTGGTAGAGTGCTTGCCTTGCATGCAGGAAGACCTGGGTTCAATATCTCAGTACCACATACAAGAAAAAACTGGAGTTTGGCCTGAGTCTCAGGTGGTAGAGCTCTAGCCTTGAGAAAACACAGGGACAATGCTCAAGCCTTAGTTCAAGCCCCAGGACTGGCAAAAGAAATGGACAAAAAGTAATCAACTCAAGAAATCCCATTAAGGTCTCATATCTCTTGGCAATGGTCCTTTTAGTGTATAGCTGTAGGTTCTTGTGACTTGATCAGTTTTTCATTTGATTTCTAATGCAACCAAATGAACAGACAGGTGTGTAGGACACAAAGTAGCCTTGTTTTCACAGTAACTTCTTTTTGTCATTATAGGTGGATGAAGGAGGAAGTACAAATTATAAGGAGAATGAATTAAGTCACGTGCAAGTGACTGATCTGCATGGTGAGATGAGTAGAATTGTCTTGTCTCTTCTTGTGACCTGCTAGCCTGATGATAGATTCCTTTACAAATCTCCCGAGAAGAGAGATTACATGGCATAAGAGAAACCCCCAGAGATTCAGAGGCTTGCTTTATATTTAGAATATATATTCTAAATTATTTGGAATATACAATATACATATATTATAATAGATATAATATAGAATGTATATATTAGATATCATATTATATATATATAACATATAATATATAGATTCCAGAGAATGAATCTAAGAAATCTATATGGATTACTTCTTATGTTGGTGTCTCAAACTGACCTAATTATCTTTGTGAAAACCTATCTCTGAAAGGTTTTATTATCTCCATATATTGACACACTTAGGATCAAGTATCCAGAATATTAACTTTTGGGCCATACCACATTCAAACACTATAAAGCACATAATATAATATAGTCAAACAAAGAAAGAATATTGAGGTACTCTCCCCAATAAATTTCTTTGCAATGTTTTTTCTCCTGGAATATGAGATAATATGTTTCAACTAGTGAAGATGCTGAAGATAGGAAATCCTTTGGAGCTGGGACCCAATGGTGAAAGGTTCTGGGAGGTATAAGTCATACTTCAGCCCTGGAAACCAAAGAAATGAGTAGAGAATACAAAGAAGAGAAAGTATGTGTGACCTTTTAAATTAGTGACATAGGAATAAGTTTGGGATAATTGAAGGTATGAAAGTCTGCAGTCTTCCTTTCTTTGGTACCTAAAAACAATATTCTCCATGAGCTTTATTTTTCCTGATTTTACATCTGCAGAAGATCACACATTGGAGTTCATTGGTTGACTTGCCTTAGATGTTGATTTACAACGAAAGAGTCTATTGGTACAGGCCTGGCTCACTCTCAGGTGCTAGGTGAATGTGGAGAGAGAGTTATTCTTACTATGTCAGGAGATAGATGAGAAATTCATTCTGGCTCTTTGCCTTTCAGGCCTTAGAGCATCCCTTTCCATTCTGCCTCTTTGTCCAATCCTGACTGATTGACCACTGCTCAGGAGGAATGAAATATAGAATATTCCTATGGGTTTTCAGCATACTTCTGTGGCCTTTAGCAGAGGAGTGGTGACAAGTATGCTCTCCATTTTGTACCTTCACTCCTCATTCAAATCCCAAATTCTGGGACTAGTGTAGCGCTGAGGTCAGGTATAGAATTGTGAAGATCGAACGTCTCCCCAGTCACTAACCTCATACCCAGAAAAATTTGGCTACAGGTGGGTTAGCTGTAATTCTTTCCAATAGGGCACAAGAAACCCAAGCCAATACCATTACAGCAAGGCTGAAAGAAACTGAGTCCTTAGGAATGAAGAAATTTTATTCCTCAACTGTTATCCAGTGTGCCACATATGAGAATCTTATGATAGTTCAGGTTCACAGTGATTAAGAAAATTGTCAGGGGTTGGAGGCATGGCACACATTAGCCAATTAGTGCAAGTGTCAGATCAAGAGTTTGAGTCCTCAAGAGTTTGATGATAAAGAACAAGAAAGGAAGGAAGGAGAGAAAGAGAAAAGAAAAGAATGAGGAAGCCAACTAGCCAGGTGCCTGTGGTTCATGCCTATAATCCTAGCTACTTGGGACACTGAAATCTTGAGAATGATGATTCAAAGCCAGCCTGAGAAGGAAATAGTGTGAGACTCTTATCTCCTATTAACTATCAAAAGACCAGGAAGTGTAAGTGTGGCTCAAGTGGTGGAATGATGGACTTGAACAAAGAAGCTCATGGACAGTGCCCAGGCACAAAGTTCTCTCTCCAAGATTGGCACCTCCCAAAGGGAAAGAAAATAGTCACAAATTAGGAGAGGAATGAGAAAGTTTTGTGTGGGGAAATGAGAGAAATTAATGTTGTGAGGACAAATTCATAAAGTGCCTCCCCCTGTGAGGATTGCGATAAAACACCACTTTCTGCTAGAGTGGCAGAATCTGAACTGACAAAGGACTCAAAGATTCTCATTACAACATAACCTTACTGAAGCCAGGAACTCAGATAATTTGTTCTCTGTCATTCCAGGGAAATAGCAGTTTATAACTTAGGTGTTTAATCTATTCTTTCTCAGATGATGTCACCGTCACCACTGTCACTGCTGAGGTGCATGAGGAACCCTCCTCCGATGATTCAGAGGATGTGGAGAGAGATACCACCAATGAGAATGTAATTCAGGTCTTTTTTCTGACTCTTGTGTATCCTATTTTTTTTCAATCAACTATACTTTTACAGCTGTCTCTCTTTTTTCATATAATTTTTATTGTAATTAATAGAAGGGTTACATTACATTTGCCAGATGGGAGGTGCATTACTTCACATACATTGATACCCTTTCTCATGTCTTGGTCCCCATTTCCATCCCCCCACCCTCACCTCATCTTGTTTTCCCCCCTTTCCTATCCAATTTCAAATAAGCAAATATGCATATATCCAATATATCAGATAACAAAGTGAAATACTGTAAAAATATGAGATAACCAAGGGACAGCAAAAGAGATGAAAGATAACATAGTATATTAAGGACAACAATCACTCATTATATGGCTTTTGTTTCTACATCCTAGAGGTCCTTTCATTTAGCATCATACTGTATGGCCTTATGTATCTAGGTTTTGCTCTATTGCAAATCTCTGCTAGAAGAATCCAAGGTTTTTACCGATTATAGCAAATGAGGGAAACCATTGAGCCTATGTTCCTTTGAGTCTGGCTTACTTCACTTAATATGATTTTTTTCTGTCTTTCCATTTCCTTACAAATGGGGAGATGCCATTCTTTCTGACAGCAGCATAGAATTCTATTGTGTATAAATACCATATCTTTTTGATCCACTCATCAACTGAGGGACATCTGGGTTGGTTCCATATCTTTGCTATGGTAAATAGTGCTGCAGTGAACATTGTTGTGCTAGTGGATTTAGTATGCCCTTGTTTCTGGATAGTTGGGTAAATGCCAAGTAGTGGAATTGCTGGGTCATAGGGGAGCTCTATGTTTAGTCTTTTGAGGCACTGCCATACTGCTTTCCATAGTGGTTGAATGAGTTTGCACTCCCACTAGCAGTGTAGTAGTGATCCCTCCTGGCCACATCCCCTCCAGCATCTGTTGTTATTAGTTTTCTTGATCCTGGCCATTCTAACTGGAGAGAGGTGGAATCTTAGAGTTGTTTTGATTTGCATTTCTTTTATGACCAGAGATGTCGAGCATTTCTTCATGTGTCTATAGGCCATTCTTATTTCTTCTTCAGAGAAGACTCTCTTTAAATCTTTGGCCCATCTTTTGATGGGATGGTTGTTTCTTCGGAGATTAGTTTTGGAGTGATTCAACTTTTGGAGCTGTTGATATATTTTAGATATGAGGCCTTTGTCTATTGTGTGGTTGGTGAAGATCTTCTCCCATTCTGTAGGCTTCCTAATTAATTTACTAGCTATGTCCTTTGGCATACAGAAGCTCTGCAGTTTAATGCAGTCCCACTTATCCAGCCTTTCTCTGATTTGTTGTGATTCTTGGTCCTTATTGAGAAAGTTTCGACCTGTGCCAAGGAGGCCTAGTGTATCTCCTATTCCTGCTTGTAAAGTTTTCAGTGTGTCAGTTTTTACCTCGAGGTCTTTGATCCATTTGGAGTTAATTCTAGTGCAGGGTGACAAAGAAGGACCCAACTTTAGTTTTCTGCAGGTTCTTAACCGGTTCTGCCAGTACCACTTGTTGAAGAGGCTGTCTTCTTTCCATTCTATTTTTTTGGCTCCTTTGTCAAAGATTAGGTGGCCATAGGTCTGTGGTTTAATATCTGGGTCCTCAGTTCTATCCCATTGGTCTTCAGGCCTGTTCTTGTGCCAGTACCAGGCTGTTTTGATAATTATAGCTCTGTAATAGAGTCTAAAGTTTGGTATTGAAATTCCTCCTGTGCTGTTCTTTCTGCTAAGAAGTGTTTTTGCTATACGGGGTCTTTTATTAGTCCATATGAAATTTTGGATTGCCTCTTCTATTTCTTTAAAGAATGCCATTGGGATATTGATGGGTATTGTGTTGAATTTGTAGATAGCCCTTGGCAAGATTGTCATTTTCACGATGTTGATTCTTCCCATCCAGGAGCATGGGAGGTTTTTCCATTTTCTCAGTTCTGCTTTAATTTCCTTTTTCAGTGTTTTTAATGCCAACAGTGAGAGGAATGAGGCAACAGTCAGGAAAGCAACTCCTTTTGCAATAGCCTCAAAGAAAATAAAGTACCTAGGAATTAACTAAGAATGTAAAGGACCTTTTTGATGAAAATTCTGTGGGCTTTCTGTTTAACTTGCTACAGAAGCTTTGAAGTTTAATGCAGTTCCATTTGTCCAAGCTTTCTTTAATATTTTGTGTGTCTAGGCCTTTATTAAGAAAGTTTCAACCTGTCCCAAAGAGCCCTAGTATATCTCCTATTCTTTCCTTTAAAGTTTTCAGAGTATCTGCTTTTACTTCAAGGTATTTGATCCATTTAGAATTAATTCGGTGCAGGGTGACATATAAAAATCAAGCTTTAGTTTTCTTTTTTTGGGGGGGAGGAGTCATGGGGCTTGAATTTGGCCTAAGGCCTGTCCTTGAGCTCTTCATCTCAAGGCTACTTACTGCCCTACCCTGGGCTTGGGTGCTGTCTCTGAGCTCTTCAGTTCAAGGCTACCACCTTATCCTTGAGCCAAGTCCCACTTTCTGTTTTCTAGAGGTTAATTGGAGAGAAGAGACTCAGGTCCTTTTGTGCCTGGGCTGCCTTTTAACCTTGAACCTCAGATCTCAACCTCCTGAGTAGCTAGGATTACAGATGTGAGCCACCATGCCTGGCCACCAAGTTTAGTTTTCTACAGGTGCTTACCAACTAGCAGTTTTCAGGATGGACTTTTTTAGGGTTGGTGTATATGTGTGTGTATGGGGGGGTGGAGACAGAGCAGTGCTGTTTGTCCATTCTGTTTCAGCAGCTCTCATTTTCTTCAGCAGACTCAGCTGAGTGAAGCTTACAGTCTGTATCTCATAGGCTAGGAGCACATGTTCCTCCAACTCTAGTTTACCATCAGAGCAACAGCTGCTAAAGCCTGCTCATATGTGGCCCTGGGGTATTTTCTCTTGGTAAAGACTTAAGGACACTGTCTAAAGGTTCACTAAAGATTTAGCAGACAAGCCTTGGTGCTTCCAGCCCTAAATCACGAATTACCTAGGTTCAAGTTTATTTTCCAAGGCTGAGGAACTTCTGACTCTCAGTTCACTCAATCTACTCCATAGTCTGTATCTCCACATGGAAACTCAATTGGTTTATATTGCTGATTCTTGAAGTCTGGGGCGACATATATACGATTTTTTTTTTGGCAGTCCTGGGGTTAAACTCAGGGCCTGGGCACTGTTCATGAGCTTCTTTTGCTCATAGCTAGCACTCTACTGTTTGAGTCACAATGCCACTTTCAGCTTTTTATGTTTATGTGGTACTGAGAAATTAAATCCAGGGCTTCACGCATGCTAGGTGAGCACTACTAAGCCATATTCTCAGCCCTAGATATGAATTTTTGAACTTGGAGCTCACTTCCTGCTAGTCTCACAATCATTAATAACAGTTTTAACTTTAAATAGTTTAAATTTAGTTTTTTTTTGCCTGTCCTGGGCTTGACCTCATGGCATGAGCCCTGTCCTTGTACTTTCTCAAGGCTAGAGCTCTACCACTTCTGGCTTTTTTCAATGTATGTGGTGCTGAGGAATTGAACCCGGGTCTTTGTGCATGCTAGGCAAGCACTCTACCACTAGGCCAAATTCCCAGCCCCAATTTAGTTGGTTTTTAAAATGTTATTTCTCTTTTTAATATTGTAAATATGTTCATGTATTTTATAATACATTGTTCTTACTCAGTAATATACAAGCTGTGCCATAGTAAGCTTTAATCAGGGAAACATTTTTTTCCTCGTAAAAAAATTGGTTTCCTTCTTTTTCCTAAAAATATTTGGACAATACATAAATAATGTCTTGGGCTTCTTTGTATTAGTAGTTTATAAAAAACATTATTGCTAGAGGAAGTGGCACTGTGGCTCAAGGGGTAGGGTGGTAGACTTGAGCTGAAAAGCTCAAGGACAATGCCTAGGCCCAGAGTTCAAACCCCATGACTGACAAAAAATTATTGCCAGGGTGCCAGGGTGATGTACAGAGCCTAGGCCCAGAGTTAGATATGTAAGGCAGTGAGTACATTTCTTGTTAGACACTGTCACCTCCTCCCATGTGCAGCACTAGTTTTTTTTTTTTTTTGTCAGTTTTGGGCTTGAGCTCAGGGCCTGAGCACTGTCCCTGGACTTCTCAAGGCTAGAGCTCTACCACTTCTGGCTTTTTTCTATGTATGTGGTACTGAGGAATTGAACCCTGGTCTTTGTGCATGCTAGACAAGCACTCTACCACTAGGACAAACTCCTGACCCAGCAGTAGTTTTTTTTTTTTTAATTACATATTTTTTTGTCGGTCATGGGAGTTGAACTCTGGGCCTGGGCATTGTTTCTAAGCTCTTCAGTGCAAGGCTACTGCCCTACCTCTTGTGCCACAGTTGCACTTCCAGTTTTCTGATGATTCATTGGAGATAAGTTTCTCATGGACATTTTTAGTGCTGGGTTGGTTTTGAACCGTGATCCTCAGATCTCAGCCTTTTGAGTAGGATTACAAGTGTGAATAAGCCACCCTGCCCAGCCTTTGTTAAACTTTTTTTTTTGTTTTGCCCATCTTGGGGCTTGAACTCTGGGCCTGGACACTGTCCTTGAGCTTTTCAAGGCTAGAGCTCCACTACTTGAGCCATCAGGTCTGGTTTTTCTGTGTATGTGGTAATGAGGAATTAAACCCAGGCCTTCGTGCAGGCTATGCAAACACTCCACCACTAGGCCACACTGTAGGCCTGCAGCAGTAGTTTTGGGTTATTTATTTATTTATTTGGTGCCAGTCCTGGGCTTCAGCTCAGGGGCTGAGCACTGTCCTTGGACTTTCTCAAGGCTAGAACTCTACCACTTGAGCATCTGCACCACTTCCACCTTTTTTCTATGTATGTGGTACTGAGGAATCGAACCTGGATCTTTGTGCATGCTAGGCAAGCACTCTACCCCTAGGCCAAACTCCCGTCCCCCCCTTTTTTAATTTTAAAGATTTTATTAACATTGATTTTTACATGGTATTTCACATGTCATGTTTAACAAACAAGTATTCAAGAAGTGAATCTATATATAATCACTACTGTGTAGATTTTAGAACATAATTAAAAATAACTTGTCTGACTTTCACAGGTAAGAAATTTCCCAGGATTTAAGTGTGGGCACTTTCTTTGTGTAGGGAATTCTTTTTGCCAGACCTATAGCTCGAACTTGGGTCTTGGGCATTGTCCCTGAGCATTTTTGTTGAACTCTAGGGCTCTAACACTTGAGCAACAGCTTCATTTCTGGCTTTTTTATTGTAATTAATAGAAGGGTTACATTATATTCACCAGATAGAAGATGCATTACTTCACAAACATTGATACCCCTTCTCATGTTTTTGTTCCCACTTCCCTCCTTCAACCCCTCCCCTCTTCTTGTTTTCCTCCCTTCCCTATCCTATTTTAAATAAACAAATAAACATATATACAATATACCAGATAACAAAGTAAAATACTGTAACAATATGAGAATAACCATGGGACAAAAAGGAGATGAGAAATAACAGAGTACCTTAAGAACAACAATCACACATTATATGGCTCTTGTTTCCATATCCTGGAGATCCTTTCATTTAGCCTCATCCTATGTGGCCTTATGTATCTTGGTTTTGCCCTATTGTAATCCTCTGTTAGGAGAGTCCAAGGTTTATACTAATTATGACAAATGGGAAACCATTGAGCCTATGTTTCTTTGAGTCTGGTTTACTTCATTTAATGATTTTTTCCCAAGTCTTTCCATTTCCTTACAAATGGGGTGATGTTCTTTCTTATGGCAGCATAGAATTCCATTGTGTATAAATACCATATCTTGTTGATCCAGTCATCTACTGAGGGGCATCTGGGTTAGTTCTGCAACAGTAGTTGCAGACCAGAACGGGAACTAAATGATCACTGCAGTCTTCAGCTTAAAGCCTTAGGCTGTAATCTTGGGCTGTAGCCCTCCTGACCCCATCTATTACTTGTCTTGTCTTTTTCTCTTCTCATCCTCACCCCCTAATCAGGTATCCCGCCTTGCTGCCTGCTGGCTCTGGCAGTAGACCTTAGAGTTGCCTTGATCATCTTCCCATCTGCTTTGTAATGTCATCAAGTGAACAAACTTGTGTACAGGACACAGAATAGCCTTATCTTCACAGTAACCACTTTCCTGTCATTGCAGGAAGATGCAGGAGGAAATGGAAATAACTGCAAAAACGGACTGAGTCAAGTGCAAGAGGATGATGTGGATGGTGAGAAGGGTCTCTTGATGTGGTTAGGCAGTATGATACCAGATACCTTTAGATTATGCAAAAAAGTACATATTAGGAAGAGAGAGATGACATGAAATAGGTAGAAGCCCTATGGATTTAGAGGCATGCTGTACAATTAGTGTGCATTTTGCTGTGGGGAATGAATATGTGGCTAATCAAAAGATATTAAGTCAGGCATGGTGGCTCATGCCTGTAATTCTAGCTACTCAGGAGGCTGAGATCTGAGGATCAAGGTTCAAAGCCAGTCTGAATACAAAAGGACCTGAGACTCTTATCTCCAATTAACCTTTAGAAAATGGGAAGTGGGACTTGGCTCAAGGGTAGGGTTGGTAGCCTTGAGCTGAAGAGCTCAGGAACAGTACCCAGGCTGAGTTCAAGCCCCATGACCCACAGAAAAAAAAGATATTAATTCTTTTCTAGATAGCATTCCCACATGGCATGAACTTTGTGAGGCCTTACCTTTGAAACGTTTCTTCAGTTGCCAGCATTATAACTCTCAGAAACAAGCCTCCAAACCTGGGAACCTTTGGGCAAAAAACACATCCATACAGTAGAGAACACATATTATAATGTAGTCTAATGTAGAATCAAGGAGTGAATTTCTCTAACAAACTTCTACCAAATGTTTGTGTGTCCAAAGTCTGGAATATGCAGGAATATGACTGGACCAGTGATGAGGAAGACACTTCAGGTAGGGAAACTCCTTGACTTGAGACCCAGTTGTGTAAGTCTCTGGGAAGTATAGGTTATGCCTGTCCTCTGGAGACCAAATCAGATAGAATGGAATAAAAACAAAGCATGTGCTTCCTTCATAATTAGTGACATAGGAACAATTCTCAGAGTAGCAGTATCCAGTAAAGTCTCCTTTCTTTTGTGTTTAAAAACAATGTTGTCAGCAAGCTTTCTTCTTCTTCCTCCTGCTGCTGGAAGAATCCAAATGATGACAGCATTTGGTCACAGACAGGCATGCCTTGGAGCAGGCCTGGCTCTGATATGCAGGAGCATGTAGAGAGGGAGTTTTCCTCACCTTTGTCAGGAGGTTGAGTAGGTCTATTTTCATCTGTATTTTCAAGCCTCAGAGTATCACTTTATTTTATACATTCTCTCATCAAAAGGACACTTCCCAGCTACAGTGAGTTAGAAAATACTCCTATGGGCTACTCACTCACTTTTGGGTCCTTCTGGATAGGAGTTGTGAGAAGTGTTTTCCATTTCTTATTTCTACTTTTCATCCATATCCTACCTTCTGGGACTACATGTAACCCTGAGGATAGCTATGGAATGGTGATGATTGAGTGTCTTCCAGTCACTAGCTACATCTCATACGTAGAAAATTCAGGTTACATTTGGGTGATTGTAATTCTCTCCAACAGAACACAGCAGAAACCCAAATCAATGGCAGTTATCCCGGAGTATTAAGAAACAGTAATTAGCACTAACTTACATATGTAACTGTAACCCCTTTGTACATCACCCTGGCAAGAAAATTATAAAAAAGAAACTGAGGGTCCTGGAGTATAGCCTAGTGGAGTGTTTGCCTAGCAGGCTCCAAGCCTTGGATTCAATTTCTCAGCACCAAATATTCAGAAAAAGCTGGAAGTAACTGGATGCCAGTGGCTCATGCCTACAATCCTAGCCACAAAGGAGGCTGAGATCTGAGGATTGCAGTTCAAAGCCAGCCTGGGCATGAAAGTCTGTGAGACTCTTATCTCCAATTAACCACCAGAAAACTGGAAGTGGTGCTGTGGCTCCAGTGGTAGAGCCCTAGCCTTGAGCAAAAAGTGTCTGAGGTCAGTGCCCGGCCCCTGAGTTCAAGTCCCAGGACTGGCAAAAAAACCCAACAACAACAAAAAGACACTGAGTAATTAGAAAAGGTGACAATATATCCTTAATTTTGTATGTAGTATTCTATGTAGGTGAAACCTAGGAAGGTTCAGGATTAGAGGAGAAGGAAATTTATGAGAAAGAAGGAGATGAAAAGAGACAAGTGTGCATAGGGAGTGATGGAGGCTGATATAACATGAAGGCAAATTAATAAACTTCTTTGAACAAATGAAAAATTTCACACATCCTGCTATAGTGGCAGTGTCTGGTTTGGACCAGAAGATGATAGACAATATCCTCACTGCAGTATAACCTAACTGAAGCCTGGAGACAGGAATACAGAGATGAGGAAGAATAGAGTTCTGAGTTTGTTCTCCATGACACTATGGGCATTCACTCTATCCTTCATTTTCCCAGATGACTCCTTATATCTCAGTGCTCTGGAACATGACCAAACTTCCTCCAGTGATTTCTCCAGTGAGGATGTGGAGAGAGAGAGCATCAGTGAAAATGTAATTAATTTCATATCTCTGTCTTTTAATTCTTTTAAGGGTTTTCCTATAAGTTTCTGTCTCCATTAGAGATTTAGTTTGTTAGCTCTGTCTTCAGATCTTCCTCTTCTTGGCAATGATTGAGTTCCTTTTGTCTTTTTTTTTTTGCTAGTTCTGAGGCTTGAACTCAGGGCCTGGGCACGGTCCCTGAGCTTCTTTTGCCCAAGGCTAGTATTCTCCATTTGAACCACAGTACCACTTCCATCTTTTTGTTTATGTTTTACTGAGGATTCAAGCCCAGGGCTTCAAGCATTGTAGGCAAGCACTAAGCCAAAGTCTCAGCCCTTTGTCTTTCTTTGTCAGTAGAGATTGATCCCAAGCCAAGGTATATGGATAAGTCTATACTTAAGATAGTATTTCACTATCTTAAGAAAATCAGTGAGACCATTGATTTTCTTTCAATTTCAGTGCATGGACCATCTATGAGGATGGTATTAATAAGATCATTATCATAAAAAATATTCTGAGCCAGGTGCAGTGGCTTATGCCTGTAGTCTTAGCTACTCAGGAGGCTGAGATCTGATGCTAGTGCTTCAAAGCCAGCCTGGGCACTAAAGAACGTGAGACTTATCTCCAATTAATCACTAGGAAATAGGAAGTAGGGCTGTGGCTCAGGGATAGGGCGGTAGCCTTGAGCTGAAGAGCTCAGGGACAGCGTCCATGCCCAGAGTTCAAGCTCCATGACCAACAAAAAAAATGTTCTGAGAATATGTTTATGGTTAACTAGACGATCTCTGGATGGATTCTTTATAGAATGAGGACAGTGGAGTTGTACCACATCATTATTCTATGTCAGCATTTTTCATGCTCCTCAGCATAGCTGAGTGGAGCTAACCCAGAGTACACCTTACAACACTTGAAATTCACCTTAGAGCAATGGTGGCTAATGGTTACTGAGGAAGATATTTTGAGACCCTCCCTTCCCTCCTGCCCCCGGAAAAAAGCAGAAAGGGCTTGGTTCCCTCAATCCTAAAGGGGTCAAGGTCACCGCTCCAAGGCTGAGGAACCAGTGATACTCCACCCAATTCTCAGTCATCCTTCTTCCATATCTCTCTGCCTCTCTGTTCACCCATTCCTGTTTCTGTGTTTCAGGATCCTGAAGTAAAACCTGAGGAGACAAAGACCTGAATTCCTTAACTTGGCGCTGTGGTCCTATTTGTACTACCTACCCCCCCTCAATAGTTTTAGTTTTCAATTGTTTAGAGTTAGTAGTTATTAAATTAATAATATAACCAATAACAATATAATCTAGATATATATAGTCAAACACACTGAATTATAAGTATATACTAAATCAAAATGTTATATAGAAATAGCAATATTAAATTAAGTATAATTAGATATATTAATATAATTAGATATTAGATATATTATTAGGTAGATATAAGATGTAATAGATATATTAGCTATATTAAATATAGTTTATTAATATAATCATACATTAATAATATAATTAAATATATAAAATTATCAATATTAATATAAATATAAACACACTGTGATATAACTTAATAGAATATAAGTGTAATTAATATAATTTAATAATCTAATAAAATATATTAAAATATAATTAGATATTTACATTAAATCAAAACATTAACCTCAAAATGATTAATATCAAGATATTGTGAAATATAAAAATTTAATAGTATATAATTATAATATAGAATATAATATGCAATAGTAATGATATCTAAATAATTAAATATGAAGTTAGATATTAACACTGATTATTAATATTGAAACCTTAATGTTAAAACATAAATATCACATAATATGTAATTGATTATAAATATAATTTAATATAATACAATGAGTAATATAGTTAATAATAGTTCTCTTTTTAATATTATATATTTGTTTATACATTTTATTTGTCCGTACATATTAAATAGTATTCACTTAGTGTAAGGTTTTATTAAAATCTGTTTTATATTCTATAATAGATCATAAGCTAGACCCTAAACAGTTGAAAATTTGTGGATCATACTGCATTTACCCTAGTGATGCCAACATCACCCAGTTTCTCTCATTCTTTTTGACTTCATTGAACATAGTAGCTGCCTGTTTGGTATTAGCATCTCTCCTAAGGTCACTGCTTCCCTAGGTATTCTGTTAATTAAAATCTGTTTTCCACTACAAGTCTTCATAGCAGTCATGTTAATTAAAATCTGTTTTCCACTGCAAGTCTTCATAGCAGTCATATTATCAAAATTCTTGATGCCTTAGACTTCAGAGACTTAATATCTGAACTCAGCTTAGCTGGTATGAAATCCTGACCACACTGTTTCCTTTCTGGGGTCTTCAGTGTCTTCTCTAATTTCTTTCAGCACACGGTTTCTACCTCATTGTGAAAAGTCACTTTCTATTGGCTTGACATTTGCTCTTCTGTTCTGACATGCCAAGGATTCTCCTAAAGTTCACAATTTTAGCAGAATATAGATATGATATGCTGTTCTTCATTGCCAGTCATGAGAACTGTATCTTGAAGAAACACTTTCCAATAAAAATTATAATTCCTTTTACAACTAATTTAAGATAAAAATAATTTCTTCCCCTCTTAAAAAAACTCAACCCAGGGGGAGGGAAATGGGTACCCAAGACATGTGAAAGGGTATCAATGTATGTGAATTAATGCACCTTCTATCTGGCAAATATCATGTAACCCTCTTACTAATTACAATAAAAAATGCAAAAAAAAAAAACTCAACCCAGAGGGACAATTGTAGTAATGGAGATATGATGTGTCTTGACTTTATCAAAGTTAGTATACTGAGATATGGTACAGTAGTTTCTGAAGATTTTCTTTTATCACTGGGAAGAGAGGCTAAAATTTACCTATTTGCAAATTCTTTATAACTACACAAGAATAAACTATTATCACAAAATAAAAATAATTGAAATTAAAACAAAATCAAATCATTTAATTTGTTCAGAAATAGTGCCTTCTCCTTTTTGTGGCAAGGCACAACCCCTCACTAATTCTTTCTGAGGTTTATTTCTGTATTGAATGAAATATAGGTGCTTATCATCTCCTGTCATCAGTCCATTTAATTCTCTTATTTTGCTTGATGAAGTCCTTTTATGCTTTGTCTCATTTCCTATATGTCTTCATTTTTAGGAAATTACATAGAAATTACCTCCCATCAAGTTTCAGGGCTGTAATAATTTGAGTGGCTTTACTCTGTATTTATTTATGTTTTCTCCATTTTTATATGGAAATTACATCAGTGTTTTTCTGTTCCAGCATAGACATGAAATTCATCAGAGTGTCTCATAGTGAAAACACATGCAGCTTCTCTTTGTTCTTTCTGTACACTGATCATGTTTCCCATCTTCTTTCCAATAGTTGCTAGTTGTAGTCTTAGCCCACTCTTCAATAAGCCATGTCTCTCATTAAAACTTGTATCTTGTTCTTACCCTTCTGTCTTCTAGTATTTTGTTCTTGCACTCTAATTATTGCTTTTTTACATTTGGCATCTCTTTCAGGGAACAACTGTCAGCATAGGACAAAATCTGTCCTTAAAAATGTTCACTTTAAGAGCTTTTACATTTCCTATCATGTCAATGATTTAGCTAGTGTCCACTCTATGCCTATGTATTATAGACTTGCTGAATTACTTTTTCTCCCTTTTATCAATCAGCATTTCAATCTTATAATTACTATTAATTTCTTTTCATTTATATTAGTTACAGAAGTAATTTTCTCCAAAATTTGTTTTAGAGTATTTGAGTTTAGAGAATTAGATTCCACTTTTTATTTTGAGGTTTGCTGTCTGGTTTTATGTATGAGAACTTTCATAGCTATTTGAAATCTTTTATTTAACTGGAAACTTAGATTTCCAGACAAACAAGTACAGGATTAACTTGGCCTGCCTGTGATACAAACTCTTGCTAAATGCCTTATGCTGTATTCACACACTTTAATTTCTTACCTCACAGCATCCAAAGATTTACACTAAATTTGTTCCTAGTTTACATTTTAAAAACACCATATAGAAACCTTAAGAAAAGGTTTGTAATTTTCTTGACTGATTTTTAAAAAAATTACTGTCCCAAATGAACGTATGTCAGTGCTAAAATGTTAAAATGTTATTCCTCTTTAATAATAAGAAAAAAAGTCTGTTAGGCCCCAGTATTTATGGAGCCAGACGACATCATGCTAAGAGAAATAGACAGACTCACAACAAAGTGATCTCAGAGTGGACATTTACTTAGTTGTAGAATCCAAACCGGGTAAACTCACAAAGACAGAACAGAAAAATAGCCACCATGGACCCAGGGTTTTAGGAACTGGGAGTTTTTGAACCAAGACATTAGGTTTCAGTAGTGCATGCGAAGTTCTAGAGGTGAAACTTACTGCAAATTCCAAGTGTAGATTGTGCTGGGAATTTAGTGAGAGTAGGACTTAAGGGTTCTTGACACAGAGAATATGAATATGTATGTTAGTTACTGGGTTAATTAGGTTGACAAAGTAAATAAGCACTATTTAGAATGTATATAAAACATCACAGTGTTCCTTAAAATATAAAATCTTGTTAATTTTACATTAATAAAAATGGAAAAAATTTAAAAGTTAAACCTAGACTCAAAGAATTTTTAATTGACATGTTAAATTATTACTGAAAGTTGTTTTTTGTAATAATTACTTCCTCTAGTAATAATAAAATATTAATTTTAAATAATCAGAAATGCATTCCTTATTGTTATAGAGTATGTGTAGTCAAAAAAATAAAATAGAAAACATACACTGAGGCCGGGTGTTTGACCTAGTGGTAAAGTGCTTGCCTACCATGCACAAAGACCCAGGTTCGATTCCTCAGTACTATATACATAGAAAAAAGCCAGAAGTGGTGCTGTGGCTCAAGTGGTAGAGCTTGAGAAAGTCCAAGGACAGTGCTCAGGCCCTGAGCGCAAGCCCAGGACTGGCAAAACAAAACAAAACATAAACTATTATTGGTGATCATGAATTTTCCAACATTGATTGAAGTTGCTTAGAGTATATCAAGTTAATGACAATTATAAAAATTATTCACTTTCCTATCATAAATGACACATTTATAAACTAGAAAAATTGGAAAAATCTCATGATTTTTCCATTAAGCCAAAGACATATCATTTTCATATTGTATAATAAAAACAGTGACATAAAACTTGTCTTTATATGCCAATTTATAGTTGCTCATATATGTTTACCATTTAATAATAAATTATTTTGTAAAAAAAGACCTCATGATTGTGGTGTTTAACTGGTCATTTTCCTACTTTTGTTTTTCTTTTTATAGTGCTAGGCATTGAATTCAGGGCCTTAGGCCTACTAGGAAAATGCTCTATAGCTTGCTCCATTCCCCTAATCCTTTCTTTTAGTTAGTTTTTCAGATAATTTCTCTCACTAGACTAGCCTGAAGAGACCCCATCTTCCTCTCTCCTTTTGAATACTGGGATAACTGGAAGATGCTAGCAATTACAGTTAACCAGACTATTTGAAAAGGGAACTCTGGTTCTTCTTTTTGTCCTTACTGTATTAGTCTATTTTGTCCTTCTGTAACAGAATACCCAAGATTGAGTACTTCAGATAACATTTATTTCTTAGTTTTAGCACTGGAAACCCAATTTTAAGGTGCCTGGGCCTTCTTTTTGGGTTGTACATTGGTGTTTCCAAGTACAGAGAAACACTACTGAATCAGCCTTCATCCCAAGATCATCCTCATGATAAGCTGTCCATTCCCATTGCAATTGCATCCACCCATTCATGACATCCAGTCCTTCATGAATGTGTTCCTTCTGAAACTTCCTAATACATTCTGGTTTGCTGAAAATTATCTTTGCAACATATGGAGTGCGGTTAAACCATAGCAGCTTCTCAAAGCCCTGAGGAGGGAGAGAAGGCTAATTCTATTAAGGGAGATATGAACCATGACTCATGGACATGTTAGACAAGGGCACTCCATCATTGGAAAGTCTCATATACTTCAGAATGACCACATTATTGTCCCAGGGTCATTGTTGGTCTTTACAAAATGTGACTATTATATCTGACAGTCGAGAGAAAAGTTAAGTGTGTGAATACATGGTTTCACATCAAGCAGCAAATGGAAATGTAATACAGACAAATGGAATTGATTGGAAAGTGAGAGAAGCCACTTTTAGTGGATTCTTGTGGCATAAGCAATACATAGGCTGACTCATTCTGCCATATGATAATTTGGGGTCTTTTATGTGTCAGGAAATGGTTAGGAAGGGTAGGGAAATATTTATCTTAAAAATGTGTTAAATACATCTTTATTATCTAGGAAGATCTTTAAAGCTCTCACGTTCCATCCTTAGTCATCTGCTGAAAGTAGCCTCTCCTGATCCCCAAACAACTTGGAAACAATGGCAAACTCACCAAATAGTGGAGATATTCATGAATCCTATGTCTAGAGGATAAAAATAGAGCAGCTTAAACATCCACACTCAGGTTGTATGGGAAGACTAGATGTCTTTTTATCCTGATTCATTATCTAGACATTGAATCACAGGGTTATGCTGCCAGTATTTTCTAGCTTGCCCTGTCCATACCTCAGGTAACACCTCTCCAAGTATGAGGTGGTGCTCATACATCTGTTTTCATGGCTTCCCTGTCATTTTTTTTGCCAGAAGTACCTTCTCAGACCCTCCTCCTGGGTCCCTAGCTGTCTCTTGTGGGAGCTTCTTCCTTTGACCCAGGACCTTCAAATAGCTTCTACCACACACCAGTTGTTATGAGTCTGGTGTGTGATGCACATTTTTTGCCAATCCTGGGACTTGAACTGAGGACCTGAGCACTGTCCTGGGGCTTCACTGTCCTGGGGCTTTCCTCAAGACTAGCCCTCTACCACTTGAGCCACAGTACCACTTTTGCCATTTTGTGTGTATGTGTTATTGAGGCTTCATGCATGCTAGGCAAGCTCTCTTACCAGTAGGCCATGCTCCTGGCCTCTGATACACATTTTTTGCCAGTCCTGGGCTTGAGCTCGGGGCCTGAGCACTGTCCGTGGACTTTCTCAAGGCTAGAGCTCTACCACTTAAGCCTCAGCACCACTTCTGGCTTTTTTTCTATGTATGTGGTACCGAGGAATTGAACCCGGGTCTTCGTGCATGCTAGGCAAGCACTCAACTACTAGGCCAAACTCCCAGCCCCGCCCTGATACACATTTTTATTTTTATTTTTTTGTGGGTCTTGAGGCTTGAACTAGGCCTGGGTTAGAGAAATGTACCTCTAGTTATCAATATATTGACTTCTCTTGTAGCTTCCTAGCTCTTGCAAGGACCTAATGGAGGGACAGGGCAAATGTGTTCCTAGTGAATTCCAAGATATTGTCACTTGCTTTCTGAGATAGCAGAGCTTCTCATTTTTATTTTTTAATTTGACAATTGAATCCAGATGGGAACTTTTGGTCATGTGTATCACAGAAGTCAGGTATAGTTTCCTTGGGATTCTGGAAGGAACCCCATTACAAAATGATGTAAGGGAGCACATAAATGTGAGAAATTGTTAGAAGTGATGGGATTTTCCTCAAAATCTTCCCTTCCTTGGATTATATACTTTCAAACTACCTACCAAAAGATGTCTCTGTGGAGATTATGCCTTAGGGCATGTTGCTCTAAGTCTTCTTTGACTTCACCTCTAGCCCTGATTTTTGCTGGTTGTTTTAGAGATGGAGTCTAGTGAGCCCAGGCTGGCCTCCAGCCACTATCCTTCAGATCTCAGATCTTTTAGTATGCAGGACTATGGGCATGTATAGTAATTATAAATAATAATAAATAGCAATAATAATTTAGTCACAATGAAACAACTGAAATGTTTAACAAAAATATAAAATGTATCATGTAATGGATAGTATTCAGCTATAAATCACGATAGTGTGGATGCATCTATGATGCCAAATGAAGTATCAAGAACATGTATGTTCTTATAGTTTTATAAAACTAGAGATAGGAGGTGATGACTGTATGTCAAGGACTATAGAGAAGATACAATGGGGAATTTAATTACAAGGTATGCTCTTTCCATTGGGAGGGATCAAAATGGTTGAGGACAGTGAAGAGACATAAAATGTAGTGGGATCTGAGTCCAGCAAGGCATGCTGTTGAATTGACCCTGAGATCACACACCCACACCCACACCCACACCCCCCCCCACACACACATCTAATTTTTAAATATGTGTGTAAACATACATATGCATATGTAAATATTAACTAAAATATGTTATATACACCGGGAAATTCCAGGGGTATTACTCCTTTGAAGAACTAATTTACAGTGTAACAAAATAAATACCAGGAAGCTGGTAGTTGAGTTACTGGAATGGGAGAGGTTAAGAGGAGGGGTTAGATAAATGAGAGGAAGTGTGGGAGGAAACAGTTATTATATGCAATATATATGTGAAATTTAGGAAAATTGAGGGTAAGGATGGGGTTAGGATTGATGGGAAAGAATTATGAAAGAGGTAACACTGACATCCTGAAGAACTGACATGCTGAACTGAAATTCCTTTGTACAACTACTTAAAATAAAAATAAAAATAATGATGAGTAAAGCCATCTTGCTGCATGCTTCTTTTTAACTGTTTTGTATAAGAATATATCAGAATGTAGCAAATTGAAGCCAATCTTCTCATGGGCTGACAGTTTTTGCTGAGGCCAGCTGAATAATGGCTAGTACAGAGAGCACAGAAACAACTTTCCAAAAGTCTGATGTTTTCTGTGCTTTTAGGAGTCAGTATAGTCAGTTCTGCTGTTTGAATATCAGGTGGTGGTCTACATCAATTCTGCACTGGTCTTAGAGCCATACCCAACAGGAGCATCTTAGAAGTTGGTAACCTCATTAAATGCAGTTATCATTAAGCTAATACTGAACTCTTTACTGACTAAATTAGGCTTGTATAAAACCTTCTCTGGAGTGTTGTCACTGTCCCAGTTTGGAGGCAAATGTTTCCTTTACATCTTCTGGGAAACATCTTGCAAAGGGGGCAGCCTCTTTGGAGAGGACACATGGGAAAATACTGTTTTTCCCACATTTGAGAAACCAGTTTCCTCACTAAAAGTGTAACATCCCCAGAAGCCATGTGATCATTAGACTTTGAATAATCCCCTTGTTTATTTAACAGATGGGCAATTGAACAGCAAGAACAGAGTCCCATGAGTAAACTAGACTGAGAAGAAGACCAAGCGATTTCAAGGAAAATACTTGGTCTGTTATGCTGGTTAACATCTTCTTGGGAGAGACTTCTAGTTATCTATTTTACTCTTTTTATTTTACTCTATTAATCTTCTAATTAGATCTAATTTTTCATGTATCCAGGCCATAAAGTCATATAACATGCCACAGTGTACCATACTGTCTAATTTCCCAGTGGCTCATAGTCCTGTGGACCAGGCTTCTATAGAATTCTACTTCCACTGTTCTTCCTGCTAAGGAGTGTTTTTGCTATTCTGGGTCTTTTATTATTCCATAAGAATTTTTGGATTTCTCTATTTCTTTGAGAAAATTTGTTGGGATTTTTATTGGTATTGCATTGAATGTGTCTTATTTCTTTGGGAAGTACTGGCATTTTTACATGTTAATTCTTTCCACCCAGGATTTAAAATTTTTTTACAATAGAGGTCCTTCACCTCTTTGGTTAATTCCTAGATTATTTTTGAGGCTATTACAAATTCAGTTGCCTTCTTCATTTCAGACGCTTTGATCTTCTCATTGTTGACATACAGGAAAGCTATTAATTTTTGTTATACCCTAGTACTTTGCCAAAGTTTCAGCTCAACTCAGGAGCTTGTGATGAATCTGTAGAGTTCTTTAAATACAGAATGATATCATTCATAAATGAGATAGTTTTACTTTTTTCCTTACTTGAATCTCTTTTATGTTTTTCTCTTGCCTTATTGCTTTTGCTAGGAATTCCAGCACTATATTGAAGAGAAGTGAAGAGAATACGCATCGCTGTATTGTTCCTGATTTTAGAGGAATTGGTTTTAAGTTTTCAGCATTAAATGTAATGTTAGCTATAGATTTTTCATATGTAGCCTTAACTACATTGAGGAATGTTTCATGGATTATTAGCTTCTCCAGGGCTTTTATCATAATGGGTATTAGTGCTTGTCAGATGCTTTTCCTGCATCTATTGAGATCATCATGTGGTTCTTATCCTTGCTTCTGTTGATATATTGAATAACATTAGCTTGTGTATATCATCAATTTTTCATCCCAGGAACAAATGCCATTTGACCATAGTGTATGATTTTTTGGTTAGTTGTTGAAGTCAGTTGGCCAGAATTTTATTGAGAAGCTTTGCATCAGTGTTCATCTAAAAGATGGGTATATAGTTCTCTTTTGCTGATGGGTCCCTACTTGATTTTGGAATGAGTGTTATATTGTAGTGATTTGGGTAGTGATCTTTCCTTTTCCATTTCAGTGACAATCTGGAGTATTTGAGTGACTTCTCCTTTGAAGGCCTTGTAGCATTTGGCTGTGAATACATCTAGTTTTGGGCTTCACTTAGATGGGAGGTCCTTTATTGATAACAATTTTATTACTTGTTATGGTCTATTTAGTTTGGTTAATTCTTCTTGGCTCAGTTTGAGTATATCAACATTCTCTAAAAATGCTTCCATTTCTTTCAATTTCTGAAATTTATAGGCATAAAGGTTAGTGGAGGATTCCCTAACAATATTCTGAATCTTACATATTTCTTTTATTTTATTTTTTTTATTTTTATTTTTTTATTGTAATTAGTAAAAGGGTTACATGATATTTGCCAGATAGAAGGTGCATTAATTCACATACATTGATACCCTTTTGAATCTTACATATTTCTGTTTTGATGATCCCATTTTCATCTCTAATTTTATTAATTTGGTTTGTTCTTTTTTAAAACTAAATTTTCTATAGATCTACCTTGTTAATGTTTCCAAAGAACTAGCTCTTCCTTTTGTTAAGTCTTTTTTTGTTTTTTATTCTCTAATTCATTTATTTCTGGTTAAATTTGTATTATTAGTTTACATCTACTGGCTTGGGGTTTGGCTTGTTCCTGTTTTGGAAGGAGCATGAGATTCATCATTAAGGTGTTGATTTTTCTCCAATTACTTGATGTAGGCATTCAGAGTTACAATTTTTTCCTCTGAGTATTGCCTTTCCTGTGCCATAGAGAAGTAGGTATTTTTGTGTTCATTTTTGTTAATTCCATGAATGTTTGAATTTCCCTTTTAATCTCTTCAATGATCCACTGATCATTCAGCAATATGTTACAGAGTTACAGAGTTTTCTGTAACTAATGGACTTCTAATGTTTAGTTCTAATGTTTTTCCTTTGTTGTGCCCAGTACCTGAGTAAGGTAACAACACTCTTTATTTGTGTGGATTAAAGCATGCAATTCCAGTGGGCCCCTCCCAAAGTGCTCAATTGCCATCCTGCTAGCCTCTAAGATACTTGTTAAAAACACCAAATATTTAAAGCAAATGTTACAGTCAATTGCCAATGAGGAAGACAGCCTAAGTTCTGGGACTGTGTGAGTGTTGAGGCAAAAAAGGTAAAGTGTTCTTATTAATTCCTTCTCTTGGAGAAGATAAAATCTGCCACAAGAATAAGCTGAGACTTCGAGCCCAGATGAGCTCAGAGAGGAGTCTAAGGCTTGATCAGCACTGGTCCTGGAGATCCAAGTCAGTGCCACAGTATCCCCATGACCTTTGGCCTTAAACATCTTTCTGTTGCCAGGAACCAGTTCAGATTTTTTAGGAGTACAGAGTCCATTGAATGACTCAGAGTTCTATCTATGTCACTTGACATTATGCAGAATTAGACTGTCTTGCTAAGTACTAGGACCTCTGAAATGAAGTCTAACACCTCCATTAGGTATCAAAATCTGTGGCTATACAGAAAGGCAGTTTTGTTATTGTACCACCAAGTAGTGGTGCTCACAGGTTTCCTCAAAGGACCTTAATAGGTGCTCACATAGGTTTCCTCAAAGGACATAGCCAGGATCTCATTTTCACTATAACAAGGAGAGACTGAATAAATGGCCAAAACTTAAAAGAGATCAGAGCTAGTCCCTAAGAGTTTTAAGTAGTGAGGACACCAAAGCTCATGTACAGAAGATGTAGCTCAAAGTGCGAGTTAAATTTCACAAGGGAATACAATTTAACTCTTAAAAGACCTTTAGGACATTTTGAAAGTCTGTTAAAGAGTATGGCTAGAAATTACCTGCCTTGTGAACCTAATCTTATGTTATCTCTTTATAACATCTCTGCATAGGAATATCCATGGCAGAGAGCCAATATCCATTGGCTCCCATTGGAATGGTCTCTGGGAGGATAGTGGCCCATTAACCACAGGCAAAAAGTAGATTACCTATGTAATTTGCCAAAAGTAGATAACCTGCGTTCAATATCTTCAAACAGGACTGGTAGCACAGCCCATGGAGAGCTGGGCTCCTGAACAAAGGCCTTCTGTGTCACTTGATACGTTAACCTGCATGTACATGCACGTATGTGTGGACACAGACACAGACCCAGACCCAGACCCAGACCCAGACCCAGACACACACACACACACACACACACACACACACACACACACACACACACACACACACACACAAAGAGATGAGAGAAACCCAGTAGCATATAGCCCCTGAGGTTCTACCTAAAGCCAAGTAGAATGTGTGAGGGTTGCACCCAGATCGTACCATGAATTAAAACCTCAGAATGCAAAAGCATGCCAAATGAAATGACATAGGGTCAAGGTTGCTCTTGGGACTCGTATTGTGGGACTCACGGGCCCCTTCCTGCCCAAAGGCCTGGTGGTGTGGTATGGGATGTAAGTCAGTATTTGAGGTACTGCCAAGTGTTCTAAGAGCAAGGTAGTCTGCGACCAAGGCTGATGGTGTGACAACTGCCTCCAAAGATTGTGGTACAACAAAATACATGACTCTAGACCTTCTCAGGCAAAGTGAGATGTGCATGAGGGTGTCTCTGTGACTGAGAAATCATCCTTTTGTATTCTGTGGCTGTTGATCACCAAGGAAGCAAGGGCATGATATGAGCCCTTCTCTCATAGTTTGCAAGTTTATATTGGCCCATCCTGCATTTTGACCGTTAGGGCCTCTGTCCTACACATGCACATTGTGAGAAATAACATTTTTCCCATCAATCTTTTGTAGTCATTGGGGTCCTTCTTGGACGTCTGGGAGGGGAGGTGAAGTGGCCACGGAGCCCATGAATAATTCCGGGAACACAGGCTCCAGAGACTAGACTCCAGGCGCAGATCTAACTTTATTTTAAAAAATGGGCTGCTTGATGACATGATTCTGTATTTAAAGAATCCTATAGACTCTACTCCCAAGCTCCTTGAGCTGATTCAAAACTTTGGAAGGGTAGCAGGCTATAAAATTAACCCTTCAACCACTATGGAAAGCAGTATGGCAGTGCCTCAAAAGGCTAACCATAGAGCTCCCCTATGACCCAGCAATTCCATTATTTGGCATTTACCCAACCATCCAGAAACTAGGGCATACTAAATCCACTACCACAACAATGTTCATTGCAGCATTATTCACCATAGCAAAAATATGGAACCAACCTAGATGTCCCTCAGTTGATGAGTGGATCAACGAGTTGTGGTATTTGTACACAATGGAATTTTATGCTGCTGTCAGAAAAAACGACATCGCCCCATTTGTTAGGAAATGGAAAGACTTAGAAAAAAATCATATTAAGTGAAGTAAGCCAGACTCAAAGGAACTTAGGCGCAATGGTTTCCCTCATTTGTCATAATCAGTAGAAACCTTGGGCTCTACTAGCAAAGATCTGCAATAGAGCAAAACGTTGATACATAAGGCCATATAGTATGAAGCTAATTGAAAAGACCTCCAGAGTATTGAAACAAAAGCCATATAATGAATGATTGTTGTGCTTAATGTACTATGTTATCTCTCATCTCTTTTGCTGTCCCTTGGTTATCTCATATTGTTACAGTATCTCACTTTGTTATCTGATATATTGGATTTATTTGTATTTGGTTATTTGAAATTGGATAGGGAAGGGGGGAGGAAACCAAGACGGGGCGGGTGGAGGGAAGGGTAATGGGGACCAAGACATGTGAAAGGGTATCAATGTATGTGAATTAATGCACCTTCTATCTGGCAAATATCATGTAACCCTTTTATTAATTACAATAAAAAATATTAAAAAATGTGCTGTTTAAGTACAGATCATGCAATGCCTGCCACCTCATACCAGCAGCAAATAGGGACCTTTCAGATGCAACCATCAGCCAGTGGTGTCCGGAGACACACCCCACTTACTGGGAGTTTCCAGGAGCTCCTGCTCAAGGCGGAAGCAGCTGGGACCCTCTGGTTCCAGACCACCCACGTCACTGGGTGTGCCCAGAAGTGTACGTGTGTTTAGGCCCAGAGTCATGGAAGCACAGATAGCAACCTGGCTTCTACACCACTTAGCTAGGAGGCCCCACAATCTTTCACTTAATACTTAGGGCCATTTGCATTCTGATGGCTCACGTGAATCTGCTAGGCTCAGCTAAGGACACCCTGAGAACCATTCATATTAATTTTAGGGGAGTATGTAAAGGTTCCATGACCTCAGTGATCTACCTCATTTATCTCTGCCTATCTCTGTAGCAGATGTAGTTGCAGGAGCATCTAAGGTGTCCAGCAGACACCAGATCTATGATGCCTCTTACATATGTCACATTCCTAAACTTACAGTCACTTCTGCTGTAAGCTCACATACTATGTACCTGAATCTGTGCTCAGGATTCTATTTTCCTCACTTAGGGTCTTTCCTAATGAGACAGTGGAGAGCCCAGAAGAGTAAGGGAAAGCAGAGTGAATGGATAGGGCCTGTAAGCATAGAAGAAGGGTTGGCTCCTGGAGCTTGATATCAGCCCCCAAATACCATAAGACAGTAAGGAGGGGGTTCCTGTGTAGCGAATCAATAGCAAAATGGGGCACATATGCTAACACTTGAGTGCATTGACTTATCACATTTAACCATATTAACTTGGTACAATATCACTGTATAGGTTGTAAACTAGGGTAGAGCCCAGGGTTCTAGTGACTGAAGAGACCAAAAAATCAGAGAGGAGAAACTCCTTATAACAAGGCCTTGGATGTTCAGAATCCAGTGGCAGTAAAGCTATAGATCTTTCCTTGGAAAAACTGATGGCAAAAGGAAACAGACTTCACCTGAGAACAGTGGCCCTTAAGAGCTGGAGGCTATGGGGAGAAAAAAATGAAAGTCTGAGGAAGAAATATAGGGTACAGAGGTCCTTCAGTTAATCTACATGAGGACTACATCTTGTTGATTTAGTATCCACTTGATCCCTAACATCTAGCTTGGTGCAGCAGTCACCATTGCCTACAGGTGCACAAAAATGCAAGTGTGTATCACACATGGGCCTATATTTAATCCTATGATATGATGGAACCAGGTCAGTTTCTGGGGGCAAAGTGAACTCCAGAAGCTACCTCATTGCCCAGTGTCAAAACTTCTCAGCGATGTGTCCAACCTCAGCCAGGCTTTGGTGACCCCACAATAGTGCCCAAGAGAAGGGCACTATTTGCCATCCCTACTGTACAGAAAGGAAAGGAAAGCATAGCAAGCACTTGTCAGATACCATCTGGTGGTGAAAGTTGGGTACCACAGTCTAGAAGGGTGGCTACCTGGATTTTCCTGATGATGCTTGTGTGTTCCTGTCTTCCAGAGACTGACTTCATGGTACTGTAAGTGCTAAAGTCCTTATTCACAGCAAATAATGCCTTGCATGAGATAACTTCTGTACCTTATGTCTAGTGTCCATTGCCTCACTTGGATATGTACCTTCTTTTGGGGACACGATTCCATATTCCATAGCACAGTCTAGGTGAGTCAAATGGTCTTATACCATTCAGGGTGACACAGATATAGAATGTTAGTCATCTGTCCTTATCCTGTACTGAAGGCCTAATCTCAGAGACAGAGAATTAAAATGGTTAGGCTCTTAGGGCAGTGAGGGAGTCCAAAGCATTAGCCTGCAGCTCCTGGACCTGCCTTTATGACCCCTTTCCCATGACAGTTCTTGCTTCATGGAGTTCTCACAATTCCATCATATTGGTTAGTTCTGTTGAAATGATAAAGGTGGTACCACAGCAGCATCTTATATTCTCCACACCAAAATACACATTGAGGCTGGGACCATAGCTTTTGGCGCTACTGAGAGATGACTGAATCAAGATGCCACTCACCTTTGGAATAATAGACCAATCAATTGATAAGTTCAAAGTTGAATGGGCTATGTTAATAGACAGGGCCTATGTTAGAAGATGTGGATAAGTAGTGGTTTGCTGTTGAAGGATATATATCTTATACCTGGACATTTCTTCTCCTTTTTCCTCTGATTTCTGACAACCATGAGTGGAATAACTATCCTCTGAGATGTCTTCCCACCATGATGCTTCTTCTTGCCATAAGTCCATAGCTGTGATCCAGTTGGATGGAAATCTCTGAAACACCAAACTAAAAACTTTTCTTTTTTCCCTGAGTTTGTTTATTGTAAGTATTTTATCAGTGACAACTTCAAATTACTAACTTAAAACAGCTCAAGACAAGGAAGCAGTTCTTGTTATTTCTTTTTCTGTTAACTATCTATTGTATGCAGTGCAACATCCAGTGAGATACCACGAGACCAGCTAGGCCCCAGATATGCAAATATGGACAAAGAAAAGTCTGGCCCTAGAGCAGAGGGCCACTAAAGGCCATATTCTGGAAAGGAATATGGAAGCTTCTTAGATGGGAACTGAAGTCATAGTAGAGGGTCCTGCAATTCAGCTTTTGGGCACTGAGGACCCTATTACAATACTCATCTCTTCTTCATTGACCTACTACCAAGATTAGGTAATCAATAAAGGTACTATGTCAGAGATAAAAATTCCAAAGACAACATACATCTTGACACAACTGCATTTTCTGGGGGCAGATCTGAGGAAAAGAACACTGAACTCCTTTGGAATTTCCTGAATAGCCATCACTTATTGACCCTCAGCTGTGGCCAGCTCAGATCCTTAAGGTTCCTATGCTCTTTATCTCCTTGGACCAGCAGTACTATCATCACTTTGGCTTAGTCAAAGATTCTGTTTTTCAACACACAACAAAGGAATGTGAACTGACCACACATCACAATAGCAGCCAAGATGCTCAGCAACAGGTGCAGGCTGTGAAAGCTCTTCCACCATCTCTTTTGTGTATGCCCTTCCAGGGCACTGACAGAACTGCATTGCTGGTGTTCAACCAATGTCTGACCAAGGAAAGATGAGAGACAACCTAACAAAAATGCCCACACAGAAAAACTTTATATATCCAGGGGCCATCCACACCTTTCTCAGTAGAGCACCATCAATGACCATTCTGGGAAGAAATGACAGGTTTACACAGAGAAGCATGAAAACCAGCATTATCTCTTGGCTGTAGAACTATCACAGGCTTTAGGCAGAGATGGTGCACACTGTGGCCCAAATGGTTTGAAGGACCAGGAATATCAGAAAAAAAGGGCAGAGAAAACACAGGAGATGGCAGAGCACCATACAGTTAATCTCTCTGTAAAGCAACTGTGGCAACTTGAAGAAGAGCAGGATGAGGTCCTGGGAAGGAGGTAGAGCACAAAGAATACACAAATCACTAGAAATGCCAATGAGTATCCAGGCCTACAGCCACTACTTGCAAGGAACATGTTCTGACTGGTTCTTTGCTCAGAAACAATAAGAACAAAAATTCAAGAAAAGATTACTTATAATTTCCTGTAATAATGCGGGGCTTATTTTAATGTGTAGCAAGTCAAACCAGAGAGTACGTTATATCTCACAATGTAGAAAACACAATGGAATAAGAACGTTCATCATATTATGCGCATAGAGTAACACTGAATTTGTTTCAAAGACAAGATTTTTTTGGGTGGCGGGAATGGCTTTATTGTGAAAGTGCAGGTGTGGCTTTGGATCTACAGGTTGTCCTAACATGCATGACACTCTTTATTACAGACACAGATTATGTGCATCCACACCCCACACAAGGACACTCAGGGTCTCTTTCTTCCCTCACAAGCTCCCATGAAGAAGCCTCAACTTCATTCTTACTGCTCCAGAGCCCCACTGCCTGGCTCTGACTTAAACCCTCTACTCACCCTAGGCATGGAACAAGACACAGGCTACGAGATCCTGACTCAGGTTTATTGGTAGAAATGACACAGGCCACTGGTCATTTCTCCTGTCCACACACTGGCAGAGAAAGGTCTTCATTGTGGGCCTTCACAGGGTCCTGGGCACCTTTAGATGCTGGAGCCTGGGCACCCTTAGGGGTTGCAGCCTGGGCCTGAGCTGGAGTGGCTGCTGGAGCCTGAGCTTGTGCCTTGGCCCTGGCCTTGGCTTGGGTCCCTTGGCAATGTAAGCATGAATGTGCTTTGCAAGCTTGGGGTGGGTGATGTAGGCAAGTCGCTGGAGCTTGTGGTTGGCTTGCTCGGGGAGCTTGCATTTGTTGCTCACTACTTTGGGCTTCACCAAGGTCTTGATGGCCTCTGCCCCAGTGCTTATGGCCTTGGCATTGTTGGCTTGCATCTTCTTAAAGCCCTTCTTGTGCTTCTTAGCAAAATGCATGTTCCTCAGGAACTTGGGATCCATCCTCTTCAGAGATGCTATTTCTGTGCCATTTCCAGGACCAGTTGTGCGTAGTGTGGTTCTTGGACTTGATCATGTTTGAACCACTAACCCACAGGAACTAATGCGCCTGGAACAGGAAGGAGAAGAGAAAGGCTGCCTAGACAAGACCTTATTGTTTCAAACCAGGATGGTGTCAAAATAAAAGTCTTGCTCAGCTCTCATGTGCTGGGGTTGTAAGCATGTGATTTTACACTTGGTAATAACAAACATACAGGTACACATAAACATGTATGTCTCTCTCTCTCTCTCTCTCTATATATATATGTCTTGTTATGAATGAGTTACATAATTAGATACGTGAGCCTTGACTACATGAAAAGTTGTAATAATGGGGATGTTACATTGGTTTCTTGTGTGTTTAGGGCAGACTGAGGTCTTCAATGCACCTAGGTGCTACCTTGGTCTGCAAGCCAAGCAGGGAGACTGAATAGTTTTCTTTTAAGTGCAATTTGACCCAGTGTTTAGATAACTTTTCTGCCATTTTAAAATGCTCAAATCAGAATCTACCTGGACAACAATTTTCCACACAGCCATGGGGGTACATGCTTACAATTTCAGAGTATTCAGGTTTTCTTGGTAAATATTTTAGAACTTATACCTAACACTGGCAGTGTTTTCTTAGGGGGAAAGATTCTACCTGCATTAAATATAAGACATAATTGAAGAGCATGTATCTGACACCAGCAATTCTAAGGCCTGGGTATTCAGCACATACAATATAGATAGACATGTCTATTCACTAGTCAGCCATACTCCCTTTCTAACCTCCTCTCTTAATCTCATCTCTTTCTCACCCTCAATCTCTTTCTACTCTTTCTTCTATAATATGTAAGCACAAAAATTTGGTTTGCTCATTCATTCACATACTTTCTTGATATTTACTGCATACCAGGAATTGTGCCCTAGGCAAGAAAGACAAAGTTGAGTGAATGAGTACAATTCCTCTCCGCTTGGGCTTGTATCCGATTATATTAACAAATATATACACATGAAGTTTACACTTAAAATGGATACATACAATCATATATTTTGAAGAACAGCATGAAAGGAAAGTAGATGAGAGTATAAGATATTTTTGATAATGTGGAGGAATTGATTTTACATTGGTAGTGGTAGAGAACAAGGATGGGCTAACATATAGATAAATTGGGAAAGATTATCCTGTCACTGAACATCAATCATGAAATGAAAAAAAATGGTACTCCTCTACAAATGAAAGCCAGATGGAAAGATCTGACTGGATGTTGTAGAAGGTTTGTAGGTCTCCTAGTATCTAAAGTAGATTGAGTCAGAAAAGTTATATACATTACTGACAGCATGTGGAATTGTATGAATGCTTCTTAATATGAGCAGGTTCATTTCCTTCTCCCTCATCATGATCTTTTATTATACATTCATGTTATTACACATACAAGTTATTAACACATACAAGTTAACAAACAAGCAAAATAACACGTGGGCCTGGTTGACTCAAATGGGCGCTGGCCAGTCCTCATCTCTAAATGAAGCTCCGCACCTGGGTTCTGGGCTAAGTGCTGGCTTAGAAAGTCCTTTTGTTACACATGCTCCCAACAAGTCTCCATCTGGCAGTCTGTCTTGTCCATATGTCACTCATGGTATTTGTCATTTGGGCTGTATCTCAGAACTCCAAGATAACAAACTGCTGTATCACATTAAATGCTAACTAACACAAGAGGTGCCTCTTGTACATCCACAGGAAAATGTAATGGTGAGTGATGTGCTTGGATGCATGGAGTTTATACTCTGGAAATGCAACTTAAATCATCTACAGCGGTCTCAAGTAATCTTCCCTGGAAAAGTCTTCTTAGGAAAGAAACACAAGTACTGGTAGGTGAAAGATAAAATACCTACTCTTGAAACTACATATTCTCTGAAAGATATTAGCTTCCTGCTTTCTCTATTACTTTCAATTATACCCATGATAATCAGTCTTCCTTCTGACACATCATGTGAGCTGCTCCTGTAGTCTTTAATATAATCACATATTACCAAACACAAGTGAGTTTTCAATCCTTCATTTTATTTTGAGTGATATTCAGCTCAGATGTTTAGACTATCATTATTTATCTTTTCATGGTTTCTAAACCTTGGCCCTACTACTGCAGTGCCTTTTCTTTTTTCTTTCTTTTTTTTAAGGAAAGAACAATTTATTGTCCCTAATATGAAAAACCCTAGCAGTCTGTTGTTGTTGTTTTTTCCCATTATAGTTTATTCCCCTGTTGTTGTTGTGTCTTACCTGGTGTACTGTATAAACATCTATTTGTTCATTTGAATCAGGGAAGAGATGGGGAAAAACAAATTGATATGAAAAAGGACAAAGGGTGAACCAGTGTAACAACAATATTCACAGGACAATATGTTGGAAATAAACTTTACAACTTGGGAGGGGGTGGAGAGGAAAGCGGGAGAAAAACATGGAAAGAGATAACAATGTTCAGGAAGTAATTTACTCACTATCTCACAAATGTAAGTGTAACCCCTCAATTACCTTACCCTGACAATACATTACCCTGACAATAAAAAGAATGCTGTAATGCAAATGAGATCCAAAGTCCCTACTATGCTATTTCTAAGAGTTCACTTCCCAGCAGCAGTGAAGAGCCATATCAATCACAAGTGCCTTCCCTGACCTAAACTTCTCACCCTTAGGAAATGCACTGACATAGTACTGAGGTCCCTCACATTTTAACTTCCTAATATTGCTCTAGCTGTTTTATCTGACTGGACTGGACCTTTTATTTTCTGGTCCTGGGGCTTGAACTCAGGGTCTGGGCTCTGTCTCAGAGTCTCTCTGTGCTCAACGATAGTACTCTACTACTTGAGCCACAGAGCCACTTCCAGCTTTTTCTGTTTATGTGGTACTGAGGAATCAAACTCAGGGATTCATGCATAGAAGGGAAGCACTCTACCACTAAGCCATATTCCTAGCCCATGACTGGACCTTCTTTTTCCCATGCAATCTCTCTTTTCCCAGGCCCAAGATCCCATTTTTTTGCCTGGGTTTTCGGGCATCTTAACCCATGATCAATCTTTCCTCATTCCTTCTAAGCTAAGCTTCCTCTTAGTTTCTTTCTTTAGTGTAACAAACACCAGGCTTAGAAACGTTTTTTTTTTGTTGGTCATGGGGCTTGAAATCTGGGCCTGGGCTCTGACCCTGAGCTCTTCAGTTCAAGGCTGCAGCTCTACAGAAACTTTCTTTACTGTAATGAAACCACCAGGGTTTTTCTCTTCATTCATCTTGACAGTACTTGACTTCCTCACATTTGAAGATAATTTACTGCAGGTCTTATTGGAACCTGAATTCCCAAGCTGATCATTGCTTGGTACAATATCTTCCCTTCTACTCCAAATTTCTCTTTACTGAGCCTCAGATCCACAGCCCATCCTCTTGCTTGGAGTCATCATGAGATGTACTCCATGGTGGTTTTGGCACAGGGGTCACAACATGACTGTCATCTTGCTGCTTTCTGTAGTTCATTGGGTTCATTATTTTCCCTAGACTTAGCCAGTAGTGTAGTTATTTTTTATTCCCCAGGGGTTGACTTTAGTATATTAGTAATAATAGCATATTAGTATAGACTTTGACTTAATCATTTTATAATTACTTCTCACAATCCTTCCTCTTCTCTCAATTCCACCAAAATATAGTTTTGTAATGCATTGCCAGGTAGAAAGCCTGGCCATGGGCTTGTCTTTGTGCCACTGTGTTCCAGGCTTCATTCTGCATGTGTGATGTGGTGCTATGAATTACTACCTTAGCCCAGTTTTTGGATTCCACATGTTGTAAGGAAACTCATTTATGAGAAACTGAGAAAAATATCACATAAAAGGCCAAATTTGAGTCTTTACTGGAGAGCCAAAGGACTGCTGGTGGACTCTTGTTTCAAAGACCATCAGCCCCTAATGCAGCTATCACAAGCTTATATAGGACCAAACCACACAATATGTGTGGAATCTTATCCAACAAAAGTGTTATACTGCTTCATATTCTTGAGCTCTCAGCTTCCAAACTATGTTGAAATCTATCATCGAGCAGCTTTCATGTTGTAAAAACCCTGGGTTTTTCTGTCAAATGGGTGATTTATGAATATCATGAATAAGGCACTATTTGACATTGTGGCTGCACACTCTGTTTCCTCATCTGTTCAGGATTTGGATTGTCCTGAGAATATATAAGTATCTAGAGGTCTAGAACAAGCTTGGCACCTTGAAGGTTCTAGGTAATGCTGTTTTGAGGGTTGTGCCTGGAATCCTGTGAATCTTGAAAGTGTGTGTAAGCACTTAAAATAATTCCAATGGCCTTTCATCCAGTCCTTTTACATTTGCCAAACTCTTTTCCAGGATGACTAGCTTCTTTCATCTCTGCTATACTGGTTTTCCAGATCTGCCATTATAATCACAGAGACAGGCAGACAAAGGTTGAAGGCTCACGCATGTAATCCTATCTACTCAGGAGCTTAAGATCTGAAGATTACTATTCAAAGCCAACCCAGGCAATAAAGTCTGTGATACTCATTTTTGCCAGTACCTGGGCTTGAACTCAGGGCCTGGGTATTCTTTTTGGGCTTTCTCAAGGCTAGTGCTTATATCCACTCTCTATTGTATTTAAGTCCCTCTGTACCTACAGTATAATTGAACACCTAGATATACAGTATTGCTCAACAACCATCAACTGTAGATCCATGCATTATAAAATTTGAAGGATGAACAGAGGACCAGAGATAGAAAAATAGTATGAAAGACAAGCGGGGAGGTAATAAAAGAGTAATGTAGGAGTGTAAGATTAATATAGTAATGAAGGAAAGGGGTAGAGTAAGGATAACTGACCTAAGGTGACAGAAAGGTAAAATAGTTGAGTACAAAATTTAGAAGAAATAAGATAAAACTTATGAAAATAAGAAGAGTAATAAGAATATATAAAGAAAAGAGGAAGGTATATATAGGAGAGTTCAATGATAAAAATTAAAAAAAGTAAAAATAAACAAAAGGTGGGGGAGATCCCATGCAATTGTAAGTTCTTGGACAAGAAATACCAGGGTTAAGAACCAACAGATTAAAAAGCAGGTGACTGTATCAATAAAAATATCATTTGTATGCAGTCTGTATCCAATGCTGTCACTATATTTCTAGGAATGACCACAATGACAGAAGGAAAGCAGGGGAAAAAAAGAAAAACAAATCAAAAGAATCGTAACATTATATATAAAAAAGGTTGAGGTAAAATGGAAAAAAAATAAGAACACATAAAAATGCAAATGAAAAAAGATAGAAAGAAAAAAAAGGGGGTATTCTCCAGTTTTTTTATTTTTTTGCCTGGGGGGAATGGGGTAGGAAACCTGTGTCTCCACTAAATTCGGATCCAAACACTTCAAAAAATCTTTTTCTCTTGAAATTCGGCTTTGTGGTTTTTCTGATCAGTTTGCTTGATTGGGCAGAAAAGAATAAACAGGTGGAGCCATGAGCACCTTTGTTTACCAGGAGTGCGGCCTCGCCCAGGGGGAGGAACTTCCGCTAGCACTGGGGGCAGATGTCTGGCTAAGCAGACTCTGGGAAAACCTTTTCCCTTTTGAATGATGGCCCTGCCAGCACCACCTCTCAGGCTCTAGTTGGTTTGGCAGGGTATTTGCCAGCAGTCAAAATGGCACTGCTCTTGGCTGGTGTGGGAGGGGATTCCTTTCCAATGCCATTCCATGAGCAGAAGTGGAAATGTCCTCGGAGGAACTCACAAATTGCTGGATTTTCTGGTTCCATTAAGCTGGCAGGTCCACTGTGGTGACTCTGTCTGGCTCTATCTGGAGCTGGCAGGTCTGCACCACTGAGATGCTGTAATTCCCAAGTCGCAAGATGACCACTAAGAAGACCACCGAGAATCAGACTTCCTGAAATGCAAAAGCAAGGCTTTATTCAGGCAGGCTCGGGCCTCTGTCCTATACCCCAATACAGCAGAGCTTAGGAGGAAGCCCAGAGCTGAAATTTTACAGGGCTTTTAAAGGCAAAGACCCCAGATTTACAGCAACACAACAACTAGGTGTTTGAGTGAGATAAGGGGGGGATCAGGGACATTCCAGGGCAATGGGAGCTAATGGGAAGTTCCCACGCCGGTTGAATCCTATTCAGCTGTCTGAGGGTAGTTTTATGGCTTGGAAAAAAAATGCTATCCTTGGAATTTATGTGAGTTCTCATTTTAACACAAACAGGTCAGTTCCTGGAACTTATGGACACCACAATCCTGTTTAATTTGTGGGTGCTCTGGGTCACTCATAGTTTAATGTAAACAGCAAGGTGGTTGCTGCTTCAGAATGGGAGGCGTTTCTTAGCTCCTCATTCCCTCCTTTGATTTATGGGACCTGAAACACACCCCTGTGATTCAGTCCCAAAACTAAACTCCAGCAGCTCTCTGTCTGGAAGAGGTATATACCTATTTTGCTGTAACATCAGTTGTATAGTATTCAATTTTTCATAAATTGTACCAATCTATTTAGAATGCAGGGCCTAAATGTCTGTAACAGAATAATAATCACCAAGGGTCCCAATAGAGTAGATATTACTGTAGTAAGCCAAGGAGAATAATTGAACCATCTTCCAAACCAGCCTTGTATTGCCTCATACTCTGGCTCTTCTCTAGTCCTTCTCTGACCTTAGCCATGTTATCTTTTACCATTCCTGAATGATCAACATAAAAACAACACTCTTCACCCAACGTAGCGCAGAGTCCCCCTTGCTGTAGAAAAAGAAAATCTAAACCTCTTCTATTTTGGAGGACCACCTCGATAATGATGTTAGAGATTCTTGGAGGTGAGAGATAGACTCCTCTATCCTTTTGATACCTTCCCACAAGTCATCATAATACCCTCCTTGTTGGACAAGGGAGGCTATCCCTGTACCAAGTTCTCCTAGGCTAGTTCCTATCAGTAAGCTCAAGGTAATGGCCGTGATGGGCTCTCTTTTTATTCTGGGGCTTTACTCTGAACTGAGTTGCCTCCAAGAGTTCTGCAAATTATCAAGGAAATCTGGGTTTGAATAATTAGTTATGATGAGCACCAGTCATACCAACACACAGGAATCATTAAGATTCTTCAGGACAGTGCGGTGTACACAGGGGGTTAGGCCTGCCTTGGAACAGGCCCACCAAGCATCTTGCAGAAGCAGCCGGTAGTCAGTTCCTGATTCAATATTAATAGTATGGTTACACGAAGAGGCCGTTTCTTTCCCTGGTGTTCCAACACAAGTGCCCAAGCCAGTGATTGGGTTAAGGTGAGTCCCACCTTTGACTTCCACCTGCAAGATTCATCCTTATTAGCTTGGGACACCTCATCAGGGACAGTAATACCTTCACAATAAGGTGGAGCAACATGATAGCAAAGCCAGCAAGATTCAGTGAGATTAGTCTGAGTATGGTTTAGGATCATATAGGATTTCTGCATTAAATTTACTAAAGAATTCTTATTAGGGGGTAAATAAGTGGGTGAAGGCTTGGTACCCAGAGCTAGGGTGGGGTTAAGAGAGGGTCCCTGAGATCTTGCTGGGATATCACCCAGGGTTGGTTTTTCAGTAGGCTTGACAGTGGGTGGTTTTGGCTTTAATGTTGAGTTGGGACCCACAGCCAAATTCGTTATAGGTTTAGCAATAGGCTTGAGAGTAAATAGAATGCCCGTGTTTCCCGTTGGGATATATCCATCTCTTCCCAAATAGCATTTATAAAGCCGGAGACCCCATGTTTTACCCAATCCCCAAGTCAGGTCCTTCCTTCCTTGATCTGTAGACTTAAGCTTGATCTTTGGTCCAGTCCTAGTTTTATATCTATTAGGTCTCCACCTTTTGCTTTCCAGTCTGTGGCAAAAGTCTCGCATCCCCAATGAGCACAGTACCGCTGTCAAGCCCGGAAATAAATGCGGAGTTGGTGCCCTTTCCTAGCTGGCATAAATAAAAACTTAGGTCAGGGAACTAAGGGAGCTGAGGTCCATTAGAGACTGGAGGACCTGTTGCCCCCCAATCACCAGATTATTGATTACCCATGTCCAGTTAAAAGGGGTGTGGGGGTTGGTATTAACTTTAGTCAAGTTAGTAGGAGAAAGAGGTAAAAAGAAAATAATCTTAGCAATTATAACATTCAGTCTAAGTTCCTCTTTGCTAGACAAATACGAAGCGTCTGGGTTAGATGCTTGGAGACTTCCCATGTTTCACCATGGTAGTTTTCGTCCAGGGCAAAGGGGTCAGCTGGTCTGGCATGGGAGTAATGGACTCAAGAAAGTCAAAGTCCATTTCTCTGGAGTCTGAAAGTCCAGGATCCTCACAAGCTGTCTTTACCTAGGAGTGATGAACCCAGTAGCTCTTTCCTGCTACCTTCACAGTGGTTGGAGTGTTGGGAATCACAGTGTTGGGAATCACTTGAGTGCCAGGATACTGGAAACCAGATGATGAACATGTCTTCAGATCAACTTGTAAGGCCTGTAAGGCCTGGACTGAATCAGGGTTAACAGTGCCAGCTGAGATAATACATGGCTTGGGGGCCAGCAATTGTTATCAGATTCGGGCAGACAGCATTCTTTGGTCTGGAGGGGCATATAGTATGTCCTCCCAGTTCTGCACCCAAGAAAGCCCTCACAACTGGGAAGCAAGCTTAACAATCCCGCAGGTAGGCACAAAGAATAGTTCCACATCACTGTACCAATCCTGACCCAGCTTGCATTTTGGCTAACTCAATTATATACCAATTCTACTTGTAATGCCCATTCTTAAGATATGCTCATACCTTCTACTACATACAGGAACACTAGGATTTGTCTTTCTCCCTTTTTGTAAAACAATCATTTAAGACAATTCTTTCCAGATCCTTTGTTTTCCATAAGAAACTATTTTTTAAACTCCTCTCCCCAAACCTTTACTAACCTTTTTCTATTTTTCATTTGACTATAGCCCTCATTTTCATTTGCACCTCTCACCTCTAGGCTGTTCAGCACTGGATGGAAAATTCCCTTCACCCATCCAGAGTCACCATAATGGCAGCAAAAACCTAGGGGACTTTGAACTTAGCACAGATAGAATGTCCCACCACCAAGGGTTTAGTTCTAATCCTCTCAGGAATCAGATGAGCAGTGGTGGTGGAATCAGGCAAGACAGAATGTATAGCAGCAGCTACAATGGAATGTTATACCTCCTGCTGGGTCATCTGCAAATTTCTGCACAGACTGGTTAAAGAAGCTTAACCTACGGCCTGACTTTGATGAATTCTCCCAATGATTTCCTGGTTGCTTTACCTGAGCACACTTATTTTTGCAGGCTGGCACCCCATTGGTTTTTAGGACAGTATAGGGTTGAGATTCCAAATTAATACCAGGGTGACAACTTTTAGTAACCAGATTTCCTTTAAACAAGGCTAAGATTCCTCAGACAGGTATAAAAGATTTGAACCTGTAGCCATTTCCCACAAGTGCGGTCTCCATTTTTGCATATCTGTTACTCCTCTTTCCCATGCCTCTAACTTATCCTGTCTTATTTTCCAAGAATGACTTTGGTCCCTTCATCTTAAGGGGGTTGGTGAGCAAAGATCCATCTTCTGTAACTTCTTCAAGCTTCTCAGGGACGTTGTCCCTACACCTAGCCAGGGACCCTAAAGCTTAGCCTAATTTACCAAGAGGTTGCCAAGATTACATATTAGGAGAAATATTTTACTCCAAATTGGAGATCATATAAAACATTTAACAACTGTACAAACTTTTTCTTTGGCTACCACAATGTAGTTTACTTAGCACCCATTTGCAAAGGCATTTTCTTTTTTTTTTTTGCCAGTCCTGGGCTTGAGCTCAGGGCCTGAGCACTGTCCTTGGACTTTCTCAAGGCTAGAGCTCTACCACTTGAGCCTCAGCACCACTTCCAGCTTTTTTCTATGTATGTGGTGCTGAGGAATAGAACCCGGGTCTTCATGCATGCTAGGCAAGCACTTTAACCACTAGGCCAAACTCCTGGTCCCAATGCAAAGGCATTTTCTTGTTATCTGGGGATCTTAATCTCTGTGACCCTAACAATGCTTCAGTTATCAGTGCAGGCCTAAATAGATCAATAGGGACACAGCCTCAGGTCCACAAACATTCCTGAATTTTGTGGCTGGTGTCAAATCAAACTGCTCAGTTAGAGCTTTGAGCAAACACAGGGTTCAGGATTGTAAATAACTCACTATTAAGATGACGGGCAAGTTCCTGCCCAGTTATGAAGTTAATGGACATGGACAGTAGTAAGGCATGCTTACAAACTATTCTATGACCTCCTGGCTCTGATTAATTTTGAATCGCCAAGCACAAGTGACTCTAGGATCCTTTAGGATCTGACACCATCTCTGCCATCCAAGCAGTGGCTTACTGCAGCTGGATGCTTGGAGTGTCTCTTCACACAGGGATAAATGTCCCATTGGCATTTCAGTTGGTTGGTTTCTGGACTTGAACTCAGGGCCTGAGCTCTGTCACTCAGCTCTCCAGCTCAAGGCTAGCACTCTGCCACTTGAGCTTCAAAGCAACTCTGCCTCACTAGCACTCTGCTGCTAGATTAGACACCATAATCTCTCAGGGACTTTGCTTTGCCCTGGCTGGCTCAGAACTGCAGTTTTCAGATCAATGAGTCCTACAAAAGGCCACTATACTCCAACTGGAAGCAACAAGGTGGTCAACTCAGAAATAGTCTCTAAGCATGATCTTACCTGCAATTTGGTAAGGGCCAAAATTACATCTGAATAAGGATCTGCTGTCCTTCTCCATGGGCCAGCTGGAAATTGCTGTACAGAGACTTACAAAAGCAAACTAAAATAGCAATTAAGCAATCATTTTGGTAGTCCTAATTTTCCTTTTTTCTTTCATGAAACAAACATTTAGGACAACTTCACTTTCAAATCTTGTTTAGAAACCCATTTCTAATGTTCTTTAAAACTTTTACTGATATTTGCTTAAACACAACACTTTAGCCTTTATTTGCATTTGAAAAACCTTTAAGGGCTCAAGGCACTCCCTTTGCCTCGAGGCCTCCTTTTTTAGAAGAGGCATTTTTTTTCCTGAAGTTTAGGTTACTGCCTAGAACTCCAACAACAGTTTAAACTCAAATAAGTTTTTCCTTAATGCAAGAACTACAAACATCATCAGTACACCAAAAGTCTAAGTCTGGACTTAGTTTCCTTCTTTTTCTTAAATACATCCAATTGCAATTCAGTAGCATGAAACCAAATCATAAGGAGATAAACCTTTAAACATTCCTTTTAGAACCCTTTCCCCCAATTTAATACATTTTAGGGGGCAGTTTAAGGAATACTAATCACATCACCCACATTTTACCATCAGATTTTCAGTGTCAGTTTGCAAGGAAAAAGACAGGATGAAGATGGTCCACTCTGCCCATCTGACCAAGTTTAGATGAACAGCCTTTGTGCAAGCTTATTTTTTTTTTCACCATGCATGGACCCTCCATAGGGCCTGACCCACCATGGAAACCCAGAGCTGCACCTTTGCCAGTTCACCTCTCACCTCCAAAGATGGCCACACAGGACTATCCTAAGTTTTCCCTGACCTTTCTCTTGGCATTCAATTACCTAAACAGTTTTAAAAGACAGACAGGCAAAGTTTCTGACATTGATATTCACGTTTAAATTTCTGTTACTTGTCTCCAAATTTTAACTCAAGGAAATAAATTCCAAATTCCCTAATGCCTCTGGGCTAAACAAGATACAATGTTTACAATGTAAACAGCTCTATGCATTACAATACCAGATTTTTTTTTGTGCATCAATGTTTATTTACCTTTTCTTGGGTGTTTTCCCCTTAGATAATTCCCTTCATTAATATGCAGTGTCCTTCATTGTCTCTTTCCACTAAATACCAGATTTTTTAAATGCAGATTTCAGAATCTTTAGAAAAATCCAATTAACCAGTTCCTCTTTAAAATAAGACATTGTAAAACATTCAAACCTAATAATTTTCTTGAAGTTTAGACTTAGATTTACCCAATTGTCTTTGTGTTTCAAGTATGAGCTGACAATTTAACCTTGAACATGTTCACTCACACCCATCCACACACACATTCATACTCAAAGATCTTAAAGCGTGCAAAATTAATAACAGTCGTTCATTTTCTGGAAGCTTCAGTGTGAAGAGAGTTTTGCCAATCTTACTCTTGCAGGTGAGAACCGGGTTCAAAAGAAATTTTTTTTTTTTACAAGGCAACTTAGTTGGAATTTATTTTTTCCAGGGCTTATTATAACTGCAGCCACACGGGGGCAGCCATACCATGCCCGAGATCCAGAAATGTTCAAATAAGTAACAAAGATGTACACACACAAAAATCACAAGGATCCATATTTAGGACTGGTACCAATTTTGAAAACAAGACCAGACAAGACAAAAAAAACATAACAAAACAAGACAGAAGCAGAAACCTTTATGTACCCCCAAATTTTGATGGAATGCCTGGCACCAGTTAGAGTGAGGAAGACACCTCAGGGCCCTGAAAACTCTCAGGGGGCGCCTCTCCCGTGGAGACTTCCATTCTCTGGCAGCCAGCTGGCCAAGGCCATCCTACCTGCAAAAATTGCTATCAGGGGAGCAAGAGTTTTTTGTTTCCTTAACCTCCTTCCAGTGAGCTAGAGTCAAGTCTAGGGGGCTGGATGGGACATTGTCCATGGCTATCAGTCTTGTCAGTTGTTCAGTCCACAGAATAACAAAGGGTAAGACAATTCCAACTAAACAGAAAATACAATACACACAGGCCTGAGTCTTAAAAGACTTACTAGATGGAGATCTCCCAAGTTGGTCTGCTGACTCCTGTGAAGAAACAGAAGGAGCAGACCCAAGAGCGAGGTGGGCCAGTTGAGTCTCTGTTAGGAGACTTTCTCAGTCAGTCCTGGCCAAAAACCGGACTGACTTATGCCCTATGAATACTAGGAAGGTGTTCCAGGGGCCCCCTTCTACGAGCGGAGGGTTTGGGATGTCTCCCAGTCCCTCCAGGGTTGCCGTAAAAGTGCATCCACTTCGGCAATCGCTTCGAAAAATACAAGTTGGAGTGGCCATCCTCAAGCGAGAGTGAAACAGACAAACAGACAAATGACGGGACAAGACAAATCAACAGTGCTGTTTCCTTACCTTCGGAATCTGTGGTCTCAGGGGTCTCTGGGCGTATCCCGGTATGCCCAAGTTGTAAGATGACCACTAAGAAGACCATTGAGAGCAAGGCTTTATTTAGGCGGGCTTCAGCTCGGGCCTCTGTCCTATACCCCAATACAGCGGAGCTTAGGAGGAAGCCCCGTGCTGAAATTTTACAGGGCTTTTAAAGGCAAAGACCCCAGATTTACAACAACACAGCAACCAGGTGTTTGAGTGAGATAAGGGGGGGGGATCTGGGACATTCCAGGGTGATGGGAAGTTTCCACGCCGGTTGAGTCCTATTCAGCTGTCTGAGGGTAGTTTTATGGCTTGGAAAACAAATGCTATCCTTGGAATTTACATGAGTTTTCATTTTAACACAGACAGGTCAGTTCCTGGAACTTATGGACACCACAATCCTGTTTCTTTCATTTATGGGCGCTTTGGGTCACTCATAGTTTAATGTAAACAACAAGATGGTTGCTGCTTCAGAATGGGAGGCACTTCTTAGCTCCTCAAAACATTGCCTGCTCAGGTTCTGGAGGGACGCTTTGTCTCTGCAGCGGCTCCGAGCGGCTGGCGCCTCTCCATGCTGTCTTCTTGCACTGGTTTTCTGCCTTTTTCCTCTCTGACTGAGATCTCTCTGGTCCTAAAGCTTACTTAGGATTGATCTTTGGGTATGATCTTTCCCCTACAATGCTAGAACTGGTACCTTATCAAGAGCTCAGAATGACTCACACTGAACTGCTGCCATCTTCTGCCGATCTTAAGGGACTGTGGTTTTTTCAGGAAATTTTCTTTTTTTTTTTTATTAGCCTTCAATGTTATGCAAAATGTGTTTCACTGTGACACCTTCCCAAATATATGTGGTTAGTTGCAATCGATCTCACCTACTAACTCAGCCTTTTTCAATCCCCTTCTTCCTTTTCCTAAGCCAATTTCAACAGGTTTTATTCCATGGTTCTATTTTTAAAAAAATTTTTTTATTGTGATTAATAGAAGGGTTACATTATATTCACTAGATAGAAGGTGCATAACTTCACTAACATTGATACCCTTTCTCATGACATGGTCCCCATTTCCCTCCCGCCCTCCCCCCCCCCCCCCCCCGCTTATCTTGATTTCCCCTCTTCCCTATCCCCATGGTTCTATTTTTATACAAGCAAACAATTTGCTTGCCTTTCTGTCCTCACCATCCAAACCTGTATTGTTCAAGAGTAGAGTGCTTGCCTAGCATGCATGAAGACCTGGGTTCGATTCCTCGGTACCCCACATACATAGCAAAAAGCCAGAAGTGGTGCTGAGGCTCAAGTGGTACCTTGAGAAAGTCCAAGTCAGTGCTCAGGCAATGAGCCCAAGCCCAGGCAAAAAACAACAACAACAACAAAACAACAACAAAAACATTCATCCTCTTAAATTCTTTATAGTAATGGTATTTTTTTGCTATTACAACCCTCGTAGGCCCTTTTGCCTTAGCTCTCCCCTCCACTTCCTTCTACCACCTTTTTTTCTTTTTTTGCTTGCTGCTCCTCAAGGTGCAATAGTTTGTACCTGTAATCTTAGCAATTGGAGGGGAGAAATGGGATAGCACTTAATGGCTAGCCCTGGAAAAATATGCAAAACCTGTCTGAAAAACAAATAGCACAAAACAGTTTGAGTTATGGCTCTGTCAAATCCTGAGATCAATTCCCAGCACCACCCAAAAAGTAAATACGAAATTAAAAACAAAAGTAAGACAGGTGAAAGAAATCTGTTTCAATTACAAGTCCCCATTCCAAATGCTCACCTGTTTTCCTGTTTTGTTCTGCTTCAGAAGTCACTGGGTTCTGCCTTATTTCACTGGGTTTCAACTAGCTAAAGTCCAAGCTGCATGAGGCCCTTGTTTGGATCTTCAGTATAGAAACCACACCCTAAACCACTCTTTAAAACTGATGGCAATGTACAGCCAATGAGATTCTCCACTCAGACCTCCCATTGACCATGGAGTTTCCAAAAGCTCTCATAAGCACCCTCAGGCCCCAATAACCCACTGTCTTTGAAGAAAATCTGAGCTTTACCTGTCTAGTCAGGTCTTCTCTGAGGTTTCTTTAACAAGCATCAGACCCACAGTGTGGTCTGAAGATTCCTCAATCCAATCTTAATTTCTGTCTTTTCATTCTCACAGGTACTGTCCCCAATAAACCTTGGGCAATCTTAACTCCTTCTGACTTAATCCCCAACTAACTAACAAACTGAATGACTACGTGACTAACAAACTCTCAATCAATACATGTGGTAAATGTAATAACAATGACTTTCATAAATTTTCTTGTATAGTTCTTTGTCCAGTAAATACAAATATTCTGTGTGTGTGTGTGTGTGTGTGTGTGTGTGTGTGTGTGTGGTGGGGCTTGAACTCAGTCTGGGCACTGTCTTTGAGCTCTTCAGCTCAAGACTACTGCCCTACCCCTGGGCTTGGGCATCATCTTCAGGCTCTTCAGGTCAAGGCTACTGCCCTACCCTTGAGCCAAACCCCACTTCTCATTTTCTAAAGGTTAATTGGAGATAAGAGTCTCAAGTCCTTTTGTGCCCATGCTGGCTTTGAACCTTGATCCTCAGATCTCAGCCTCCTGAGTAGGTAGGATTACAGCCACCACACTGGCTAAATACAAATAGTCTTAAAACAGCTTCTTTTGTCTAAATCTTTTCTTCTGAGCCATTCTCCCCTGAATATATATATATGAATATATATATGAACATATATATGAACACACATATATATGAACATATATATATATATATATATGAACATATAATCTTTTTTTGAACATACAATCTTGTTTTTTTTTTTAGTCCTGGGGCTTAAACTTAGGGCATGGGAACTGTCCTTGGACAATTTTTGTGCAAAGCTAGCACTCTGCCACTTGAGCCACGCACCACTTCCGGCTTTTTCTGAGTATGTGGTACTGAGGAATTGGACCCAGGGCTTCATGCATGCTAGGCAAGCACTCTACCACTAGGCTATGCTCCTAGCCCCCTGAACCTTATAAAACAATGTAGAGTGTTTATTATGTAAAACTATTCCCTGAAATAACATTTGCAGCAATATAAAATGTTTTATTCCCCATTATTCTATTGTGACAAACACTCTGTGTTGTCGTAGCCTTAACATGATTCTTCATTTCAAGGTTTTCCACTTTAGTGATCTTTTTGTGCTGTAGGTTGTATTCTGCTGCTCACCTCAATTTCTCATCTGTGGTCTTTGAGCTACAGTTAAACTCGCTATTACATTTCAGGGTATTTTGACAAATGCAGATCTATGAATATACTATAACATGGTTCAGTATTTCTTTTTTTAAATTACAATCTTTATTTTGTTATTATTATTTATTATTTTTATGTATATTATATATAACACATAACATAATACAATATACATCAAAATATAATTATATAAATGTTATTTTTATTTATATTCTGTTATTATTTATTTGCCATTTATTTATTATTCTATTTCTGTTTCTGTAAAGGAGAAAAATCTGTCCTTCTTAGAGTTTTGATACTTACTGAACTTTCATCCCTGTTCCTCCCAGATCTTTGGATTAAGATTTGATCCTCATTCAAGCTTTAGCTTTAGCTCCAACTTATCAGAAGTGATTTTTCTTGACTATGTTATCTAAAATAGCCATAATACAATTTATTCTCTATCCTTTCACAAGCTGTTTGAGTCATGGCCTTAGCTATTATCTAGATTATATTCACCAGATAGAAGGTGCATTTCTTCACAAATGTTGATACCCTTTCTCATGTTTTGGTCCCCATTTCCCTACACCCCCACCACCCCTGCCTTCCCTATCTGATTTAAAATAACCAAATATGCATATAAACAATATACAGATAACAAGGTGAAATACTGTAACATTATGAGGTAACCAAGGGACAGCAAAAGAGATGAGAGATAACGTAGTACATTAAGGACAGCACTCACTCATTACATCGCTTTTGTTTCTATATCCTGGAGGTCCTTTCATTTAGCATCATAGGTGATTCAGTATTTCATAATGAATATAATATTAATATAATAATCATTACAATCATTAATATAATCATATAAAATTATTCCTTAAACTGATATGGTTAATATACAAATCTACTACATAAAATAATTAAGAGAAGTAGCATGAACCTATGCTAAAGCATAATGTAGATCACAAATATAATGTACTAATTTGAAATTATTTCACATCTTCCTATCAAATTCCTTTCAAAATTCTTTTTGTTTTGTTTTGCAGTAACCCTCACTTGGGCTCCTTTCTTTCCTGGCAATTAATGGTCAGCTGATGTTCTTATAGTTTGGGCCAACTTCTAGCAGTGGGGTTCTGTGAGATCTCATTCAGGGTCTATCATTTATTTATTTATTTATATTTTATTGTAATTAGTAAAAGGGTTACATGATATTTGCCAGATAGAAGGTGCATTAATTCACATACATTGATACCCATTCACATGTCTTGGTACCCATCTCCCTCCCCCCGCATACCCCCCCCACATCTTGGTTTTCCCACCTTCCCTATCAAATTTCAAATAACTAAATACAAATAAATTCAATATATCAGATAACAAAGTGAGATACTATACCAATATGAGATAACCAAGGGACAGCAAAGGAGATGAGAGACAACATAGTACATTAAGGACAACAATCATTCATTATATGGCTTTTGTTTCAATATCCTGGAGGTCCTTTCAATTAGCTTCATACTATATGGCCTTATGTATCAAGATTTTGCTCTATTGCAGATCTCTGCTAGTAGGGCCCAAGGTTTCTACTGATTATGACGAATGAAGGAAAACATTGAGCCTAAGTTCCTTTGAGTCTGGCTTACTTCACTTAATATGATTTTTTCTAAGTCTTTCCATTTCCTAACAAATGGGGCGATGTCATTCTTTCTGACAGCAACATAGAATTCCATTGTGTACAAATACCACAACTTGTTGATCCACTCATCAACTGAGGGACATCTGGGTTGGTTCCATATCTTTGCTATGGTGAATAGTGCTGCAATGAACATTGTTGTGCTAGTGGATTTAGTATGTCCTTGTTTCTGGATGGTTGGGTAAATGCCAAGTAGTGGAATTGCTGGGTCAAAGGGGAGTTCTATGTTTAGCCTTTTGAGGCACTGCCACACTGCTTTCCATAGTGGTTGAACGAGTTTGCACTCCCACCAACACTGTAGTAGTGATCCCTCCTGGCCACATCCCCTCCAGCATCTGTTATTATTCTTTTTCCTGATCCTGGCCATTCTAACTGGAGAGAGGTGGAATCTTAGAGTTGTTTTGATTTGCATTTCTTTTATGACCAGAGATGTTGAGCATTTCTTCATGTGTCTATAGGCCATTTTTGTTTCTTCTTCAGAGAAGACTCTCTTTAAGTCTTTGGCCCATTTTTCAATGGGATGGTTGTTACTTTGGAGATTAGTTTTGGAGTGATTCAATTTTTTGAGTTGTTGATATATTTTAGATATGAGGCCTTTGTCCGTTGTTTGGTTGGTGAAGATCTTCTCCCACTCTGTAGGCTTCCTGATTAGTTTACTAGCTATGTCCTTTGCCATACGAAAGCTCTGCAGTTTAATGCAGTCCCACTTATCCAGTCTTTCTCTGATTTGTTGTGATTCTTGGTCCTTATTAAGAAAGTTTCAACCTGTGCCAAGGAGGCCTAGTGTATCTCCTATTCCTTCCTGTAAAGTTTTCAGTGTGTCAGCTTTTACCTCCAGGTCTTTGATCCATTTGGAGTTAATTCTAGTGCAAGGTGACAACGAAGGATCCAGCTTTAGTTTTCTGCAGGTGCTTAACCAGTTCTGCCAGCACAACTTGTTGAAGAGGCTGTCTTTCTTCCATTCTATTTTTTTGGCTCCCTTGTCAAAGATTAGGTGGCCATAGGTCTGTGGTTTAATATCTGGGTCCTCAGTTCTATTCCATTGGTCTTCAGGCCTGTTCCTGTGCCAGTACCAAGCTGTTTTGATAATTATAGCTCTGTAATAGAGTCTAAAGTTTGGAATTGAAATTCCTTCTGTGCTGTTCTTTCTGCTAAGAAGTGTTTTTGCTATACGGGGTCTTTTATTATTCCATATGAAATTTTGGATTGCCTCTTCTATTTCTTTAAAGAATGACATTGGGATGTTGATGGGTATTGCATTGAATTTGTAGATAGCTCTTGGCAAGATTGTCATTTTCACAATGTTGATTCTTCCAATCCAGGAGCATGGGAGGTTTTTCCATTTCCTTAGTTCTGCTTTAATTTCCTTTTTTAGGGTTTTAAAGTTTTCGTCAAAAAGTTCCTTTACATTCTTAGTTAAGCTAATTCCTAGGTACTTTATTTTCTTTGAGGCTATTGCGAAAGGAGTTTCTTTCCTGATTATTGCCTCGTTCCTCTCACTGCTGGCGTAAAGGAAGGCAGTTGATTTTTGAGGGTTGATTTTATAGCCTGCTACTCTTCGAAAGTTTTGAATCAGCTCAAGGAGTTTGGGAGTAGAGTCTATAGGATTCTTTAAATACAGAATCATGTCATCTGCAAAGAGGGATAGTTTTATTTCCTCTTTCCCTACTTGAATCCCCTTTATGCTTGCTTCTTGCCTTATTGCACTGGCTAGGAATTGTAGTACTATGTTAAAAAGTAGTGGAGAGAGTGGGCATCCTTGTTTCGTTCCTGATTTTAGAGGGAATGGCTTTAGATTTTCACCATTAAGTGTAATACTAGCAGTGGGTTTCTCATACACAGCCTTTATTTCATTGAGGAATGTTCCATGGATTCCTAGTTTCTCCCGAGCTTTTAACATAAAGGGGTGTTGGATCTTGTCAAATGCCTTTTCTGCGTCTATTGAGGCAATCATGTGATTGTTGTCCTTGCTCCTGTTGATGTGTTGAATTATATTAATTGATTTACGTATGTTGAACCAGTTTGCCTCCCCGTGATGAATCCAGTTTGATCATAGTGTATAATTTTTTTGATGAGTTGTTGTAGACGGTTGGCCAGTATTTTGTTGAGAAGTTTTGCATCGATGTTCATCAAAGATATAGGTCTATAGCTCTCTTTCTTTGATGAATCTCTGTGTGGTTTGGGGATGAGGGTTATACTGGCTTCATAGAATGAGGTTGGTTCCATATCTTTGCTATGGGGAATAGTGCTGCAATGAACATTGTTGTGCTAGTGGGTTTAGTATGTCCTTGTTTCTGGGTGGTTGGGTAAATGCCAAGTAGTGGAATTGCTGGGTCATAGGGGAGTTCTAAACTTTATACTCAAATATTCTACCTGTCTATCCCCTTAGATCAGTTATCCTTACACAATACCCTTTCTTCACTACTATAATAATCTGACATTCCTGCATTATTCTTTTCCTATCTCCCTTGTCATCTTTCATATTATTTTTCTATCTCTGGTCCTCTGTTCATCCTTCAACTCTAATAATACATGGATCTACATTTGATGGTTGTTGAGCAATGCTATGTATCTAGGTGTGCAATTATACTCTAGATCCAGAGGGACTTAAATACAATAGAGATTGGTTGAGGGGCTTATTTTCTTGGTCGTAAATCGATAATCTCTGGTTGTATTAGATTTGTATGTAAGTGCAGAAAAAGAAAGAGAGAATGATATTACCAATCTAAAAGAGAGAACATCTATTATCAGCAACTAAAAAGGTCTAGGTTGGTTACATCTGAAAAATTATAATCTTTTTTAGTATTAATCTTGCCCCCTTTTTCAAATGGGCAGAACAAGAAACTCAAGAAAAATGTGAAACCAAGGAATAGCATCTCCCACCCAACATAAACAGGCAATGGAGCAGTCAGTGGCAAATCTAGAGGAGAGTCTTCCAAGTGCTATACAAATGCATTGATAAACATCATTAATAAAAAGTGTAAAAACATAAAGAAAGAGATAAGGGAGGAAGCCATAGCTAAACAAGAGAAAACCATAAACAAGGTGATATGTGAAAAAGGGGAAGCCATAAAGGAGGCCATAGTAAAGGTTTTTCAAAGAAAAATGAATTCATAGAATCCACAAACAAAAAGGTGACCGAACTCCAACAAATGTCCAAAGAGAATAAAGCTGCTGAGCTAACCACTCAAATGGAAATCAAGGAGCTAAAGAAATCCATACCTGATCTAAAACAAGAGATGAAAGGCATCAAAAATGAGCAATTAGAAGCAAGGGAGATGAACAATAAAGTAGAAAGCTTTGATAGCAGGTTAGACAATGCAGAAGAGAGAATTTCCGGGGTTGAAGATAATTTAGTTATTATAGAGAAAGAACAGAAAATAAGTCAATTCAAATCTAGGAAATAACAGAAAATGCTACAGGAGGTCCAAGACACAATTAGGAAGCCTAATTTAAGGCTAATTGGTATTGAGGAGGGTCTGGAGAAAGAGGTCAATGGCATTGGAAATATACTTCAGGGAATCATCTCAGAGAACTTCCCAAATATCCAGAAGGGCAGGCCCATCCAGATACAAGAAGCTTTTAGAACCCCAAACAGACCTGACCAGAAAAGGACATCCTACCGCCACATTATAATATGAACTGGATCAATAGAGACCAAAGATAGGATCCTAAAAGCAGCCAGGGAGAAGAGAACAATCACCTATAAAGGCAAACCAATCAGAATAACCCCATATTTCTCAGCAGAGACCATGTAAGCAAGAAGAGATTGGAAGGATGTATGTCATGCCCTGAAGTAAAATAACTACCAACCAAGAACACTGTACCCAGCTAAGCTCTCATTCATAACTGAAGGAACAATAAAAACATTCCATTCCAGGGAAAAACTGCAACACTATATAGCAACAAACCCAACATTACAGAAAATTCTCAAACATGTTCTACACATAGAAAACCAACACAAATTTAATACAGAGAAAGACATGGCACCTAAAAGTCATAATATCTAAGTACCACAAGAACTATCAAGACACACGCCCCAATAAAGCCTTTTAAAAACGGCAGGAACTAATAAATATTTCTCAATCCTGACTGTCAATATCAATGGACTTAACTCTCCAATTAAACAACATAGACTATCTAGTTGGATTAAAAAGCAAGATCCATCATTCTGCTGTCTTCAAGAGACACATCTTACCCCCCCCAAAAAACAAACATTTTTTGAAAGTAAGAGGTTGAGATAAACTCTATCAAGCTAACGGCCCCCATAAACAGGCCGGAGTTGCCATCCTCATATCAGATAAAATAGACTTCAAACTAAAATTAGTGAGAAAAGACAAAGAAGGTCACTACATACTACTAAAGGAATCCATCCTCCAGGAGGACATAACCATCCTAAATATCTACACACCCAATCCCAGAGCTCCAAACTTCATCAAGCAAACTTTACTTACACTGAAACCATACATAGATTGAAACACACTGATTGTTGGTGACTTTAACACACCACTCTCACCTATGGACAGATCAACAAGGCAAAAAACTCAACAGAGAAACCTTCGAATTCAACAACTGCATAGACCAACTAGATCTAACAGACATCTGCAGAATATTCCACCCATCAACAACACAATATACGTTTTTCTCAGCAGCACATGGAACATTTTCCAAAGTAGACCACATTTTAGGGCATAAAACAAACGTGGGCAGATTCAGAAACACTGAAATTATTCCCTGTACTCTCTCAGACCAAAGGCATCAAATTGGAACTGAATATCCATCTCCACCAACAAAAACCCTGTAACTAATGAAGATTGAACAACACATTGTTGAATCACGAATGGGTCATCGAAGAGATCAGAAGAGAAATCCAACAATTTATGAAATTTAACAAAAAGGAGCACACAAATACAAACTTCTTTGGGACACGGCAAAGGCAGTACTCAGAGGAAAATTCATAGGTCTGAGTGCCTACAATAACAAATTGGAAAAATTGCAAACCAACAATTTAATGTGTCACCTTAAGCTCCTGGAACAAGAACAACAAACCAACCCTAATCCCACTAGAAGGAAGCGAATTATTAAAATCAAAGCAGAATTAAATAAATTGGAGTGTAAAAAAACTATAGAAAGAATCAACAAAACATCCCCGAACCAGATAGAGATTCATCAAAGAAAGAGAACTATAGACCTATTTCTTTGATGAACACCGATGAAAAACTTCTCAACAAAATACTGGCCAACCGTCTACAGCAACTCATCAAAAAAATTGTACACTATGATCAAACAGGATTCATCACAGGGAGGCAAAGCTGGTTTAACATACACAAATGGATTAATATAATTCAACACATCAACAGGAGCATGGACAAAAGTCACATGATTGTCTCAATAGATACAGAAAACGCATTTTACAACATCCAATTCCCCTTTATGCTAAAAGCTCTGGAGAAACTAGGTATCCATGGAACAGTCCTCAGTATAATAAAGGCTGTGTATGACAAACCCACAGCTGGTATTATACTTAGTGGCGAAAATCTAAATCCATTCCCTCTAAAATCAGGAATGAGAAAAGGATGCCCACTCTCTCCACTACTTTTTAACATAGTACTACAATTCCTAGCCAGTGCAATAAGGCAAGAAGCAAGCATAAAGGGGATCCAAATAGGGAAAGAGGAAGTAAAACTTTCCCTCTTTGCAGATGACATGATTCTGTTTTTAAAGAACCCTATAGACTCTACTCGCAAGCTCCTTGAGCTGATGCAAAACTTTGGAAAGGTAGCAGGGTATAAAATTAACCCTCAAAAATCAACCGCCTTCCTCTATGCCAACAGTGAGAGGAATGAGGCAATAATCAGGAAAGCAACTCCTTTTGCAATAGCTTCAAAGAAAATAAAGTACCTACAAATTACCTTAACTAGGAATGTAAAGGACCTTTTTGAAGAAAACTTTAAAACCCTGCAAAAGGAAATTAAAGCAGAACTGAGGAAATGGAAAAACCTCCCATGCTCCTGGATTGGAAGAATCAACATCGTGAAAATGACAATCTTGCCAAGGGCTATCTACAAATTCAAGGCAATACCCATCAATATCCCAATGTCATTCTTTAAAGAAATAGAAGAGGCAATCCCAAAATTCAATTGGAATAATAAAAGACCCCATATAGCAAAAACACTTCTTAGCAGAAAGAACAGCACAGAAGGAATTTCAATACCAACTTTAGACTCTATTACAGAGGTATAATCATCAAAACAGCTTGGTACAGGCACAAGAACAGGCCTAAAGACAAATGGAATAGAACTGAGGACCCAGATATTAAACCACAGACTTATAGCCACCTAATCTTTGACAAGGGAGCAAAAAAAAAATAGAATGGAAGAAAGACAGCTCTTCAGCAAGTGGTGCTGGCAGAACTGGTTAAGCACCTGCAGAAAACTAAAGTTGGATCCTTCTTTGTCACCCTGCACTAGAATTAACTCCAAATGGATCAAGGAACTCGAGGTAAAAGCTGACACACTGAAAACTTTACAAGCAGGAATAGGAAATGCACTAGACCTCCTTGGCACAGGTCGAAACTTTCTTAATAAGGACCAAGAATCACAACAAATCAGAGAAAGGCTAGATAAGTGGACTGCATTAAACTGCAGAGCTTTTGCATGGCAAAGGACATAGCTAATAAATTAGTTAGGATGCTACAGAATGGGAAAATATCTTCACCAACCACACAATGGACAAAGGCCTCATATCTAAAATATATCAACAACTCAAAAAATTGAATCACTCCAAAACTAATCTCCAAAGAAACAACCATCCATTAAAAAATGGGCCAAAGACTTAAAGAGAATATTCTCTGAAGAAGAAACCAAAATGGCCTATAGACACATGAAGAAACGCTCAACATCTCTGGTCATAAAAGAAATGCAAATCAAAACAACTCTAAGATTCCACCTCACTCCAGCTAGAATGGCCAGGATCAGGAAAAAGAATAATAACAGATGCTGGAGGGGATGTGGCCAGGAGGGATCACTACTACACTGTTGGTGGGAGTGCAAACTCGTTCAACCACTATGGAAAGCAGTGTGGCAGTGCCTCAAAAGGCTAAACATAGAACTCCCCTATGACCCAGCAATTCCACTACTTGGCATTTACCCAACCACCCAGAAACAAGGACATACTAAACCCACTAGCACAACAATGTTCATTCACCATAGCAAAGATATGGAACCAACCTAGATGTCCCTCAGTTGATGAGTGGATCAACAAGTTGTGGTATTTGTACACAATGGAATTCTATGTTGCTGTCAGAAAGAATGACATCGCCCCATTTGTTAGGAAATGGAAAGACTTAGAAAAAAATCATATTAAGTGAAGTAAGCCAGACTCAAAGGAACTTAGGCTCAATGGTTTCCCTCATTCGTCATGATCAGTAGAAACCTTGGGCTCCACTAGCAGAGATTTGCAATAGAGCAAAATCTTGATACATAAGGACATATAATGTGAAGCTACTTGAAAGGACCTCCAGGATAGTGAAACAAAAGCCATATAATGAATGATTGTTGTCCTTAATGTACTATGTTGTCTCTCATCTCCTTTGCTGTCCCTTGGTTATCTCATATTGGTATAGTATCTCACTTTGTTATCTGATATATTGAATTTATTTGTATTTGGATATTTGAAATTTGATAGGGAAAGGGGGAAAACAAAGATGTGTGGGGGGTGTGGGGGGGGAGGGAAACGGGTACCAAGACATGTGAAAGGGTATCAATGTATGTGAATTAATGCACCTTCTATCTGGCAAATATCATGTAACCCTTTTACTAATTACAATAAAAAAAGTTTAGATGAACTTAGATAAAACTTGTGAAAATAAGAAGAGTAATAAGAAGAATATAGAAAAGAGGGAGGTAGATATAGGAGATTTCAATGATACAAATTTTAAAAAGAAAAAAACAAAACAACAACAAAATAAAAGAAAACAGAACACACACAAAAAACAAAAACAAAACAAAACTAAACAAAAAACCCCCAAACCCCCAAAAAGAACACAAAAAAGTGTATTCTTCAGTTTTTTTTTGGGGAGTTGGAGGACAGGAAACTTGTGTCTCCACTAAATTCGGGATCTAAACACTACACGTCTTTTTCTCTTGTGATTTTGCTTTGCAATTTTTCGGATCAGATTGCTTGATTGAGAAAATGAAGTTGTAAGATCCGTGGGCAACTTTGTTTACCAGGTCTGTGGTGGGCACAGGGGACGGACTTCAGGAGCACTGGGGCTGGATTTCTGGCTAAGGGATCTTTGGGAAATCCTTTGTCCTACAGATTGATGGCGCTGTCAGCAACACCTCTCAGGCTCCAATTGCTTTGGCCTGTCTTTGCCAGCAGTCAAGATGGCACTGCTCTCAGCTGGAGGGGCGGGGGCTCCCTCCCAATGCCATTCTGCGAGCAGAAGTGGAAACTTCTCCTCGGAGGCACTCACAAATTGCTAGATTCTCCAGTTCCGTTAAGCTGGCAGGTCTGTGCACAGCCGGGTGTCGGCTCTGGGCTTGCACAGGCTCTGTGTGGCTCTGTCCACAGCCGGCGGGTCTGTGCTGCTGTGGAGCGCTTTCTCTGCTCTGATTCAGAAGGGCTTTTGTCTCCCCGGCTGCTCCGCAGCTGGTGGGGATCTACACTGTCTTCTCGCACCGGTATTCTGCCTTTTTCCTCTGTTATGCTAAAGCTTACTTAGGATCAATTTTGGTAAAAAAACAAAACAAAACAAAGCAAAACACTGTCCCCTACGCTGCCAGAATTGGAATCTTGGCAGGAGCTCAGTACGTCTCACAGTGAACCGCCGCCATCTTCCGCCGATCAAACACCTTCTTGTCTTTCCTTTAATAATTTCTTCAGCTAACTAGGGAACGTTTCCATACAGGGGTTTCTTAGACCATGGTACACCACCCACGTTGTTCTTCAAAGAGATGGTTTTGGAGTGATTAGGGTGAATGTGGGTGTGAAGTTTAGGGTAGGTCGCTGAGGATATGAGGCTTGATGGCATGTCCCCAACCAGTCTGTTTTTGTCTCTCTGTATTGTATGCCTAACCTTGTTTTGAATTCCTACTTCTTCTCTGCTCCTAAAAGTTCCTCTAACTAACTCTAGACTACAGATCTAGGAGAACTCAGACTTGTCTTTCCATCCTTTGTCTTAGTCCCTCATATCTTAGATCCTATACTTCTCTCTTAAACATTTATTGTGGTTTTTGGTGATCCTTTACATGCAACATGATTGGGAAAGATTGGATGGGACATTTTCATACTTGATATTCAGTCCTCCAGTATATGGACTCTCCAGCCCCTTTATGTGGACCGAAGGTCTTCCTCATGGAAATGGAGATAGTAGGGCATATTTAGATGTATAGACTTCAACCCGAGAGCTCCTATAATAAAATAAAGGAAAAATAATTTCTTTGTATAAAAGTAAATTCCTCAAAGGCCTGGAGATAAGGATCAGGTTAAAACTGGTGTGTTCCCAACACTAGCTGTGTAGTGTAATTTAGTGTAGTTGCTTTCTTTCTTTCTTTTTTTTGTCGGTCATAGGGCTTGAACTCTGGACCTGGGCACTGTCATTGAGCTCTTTAGCTTAAGGTTAGTGCTCTACCACTTGAGCCACAGTGCCACTCTCAGTTTTCTGGAGGTGTATTGGAGATAAGAGTCTCATGGTCTTTTGTACCCAGTCTGGTTGTGAATTGTGATCTTCAGATCTCAGCCTCCTGAGTAGCTAGGATTATAGGTATGAGCCACCCATGCCCGGCTGTAGCGTAGTTTTTATTGTTTAAGGTTATACTTTTGATAAACTTATTTCTGAGTATTTTACTTATGATACTAATATGAATAGAATTAACTCCCTGCATTAGTTTAAATATTTATTTATTTATTTTGCCAGTCCTAGGGCTTGAACTTAGTGACTGGGCACTATGCTTGGGCTTTTTCCTCAAGGCTAGTGCTCTACTACTTGAGCAACAGCACCACTTCTGGTTTTTCTATGTATTTGGTACAGAAGAATCAAACCCAGGTCTTTGTGCATGATAGGCAATCACTCTACCACTAGGCAAAACTCGTGGCTCCCTGTATTTTTTAAAAAAAACTATTTTTTTTGCCAGTCCTGGGGTTTGAACTCAAGGCCTGAGCACTGTCTTTGGGCTTTCTCAAGGCTAGAGTTCTACCACTTGTGCCACAGCACCATTTCTGGCTTTTCCTATGTATGTATTACTGAGGAATTGAACCTGGGTCTTCATGCATGCTAAACAAGCACTCTACCACTATGACAAACTCCCAGCCACCCTTGCATTATTTTTAAATTGTGCATTGCTCAAATATGTAAGTCCATTATTTTTATATTGTTACTTTATTGAACTCAATTATTGAGTATAATAATTTTTAGTGAATCCTTGTGATTTTCTAAATAATAATGCTTCCTTTGGGAGCCAGTGGCTGCTGCCTGTCATCTTAGCTGCTCAGGAGGATGACATTTGAGGACTGTGGTTCTAAGCCAGCCTGGGCAGGAAAGAACATGAGAATATTATCTCTGGATTAACCATCAAAAAGCCAGAAGTATATCTGTGGCTCAAGTGGTAGAGCGGTAATCTTGAATGAAAAAACTCAGTGATGGCACACCAGCCCACAGTTCGGGTCTCAGGATGGCACAAATTAAAAGATAATGTTGCCAGGCACTGATGGCTCATGCTTGTTACCCTAGTAACTCAAGAGGCTGATTTGAGAATCATGGTTCAAAGCCAGCCAGGGTATGAAAGACCTTGAGACTATTATCTTTAATTAACCACCAGAAAACCAGAAGTAGCACTATGGCTCAAGTGGTAGAGCACTAGCCTCAAGCTGAAGAGCTCAGAGACAGTGCCCAGGCCCAGAGTTCAAGCCCCACAACCAACAACAACAATGAAAAAGGGTGAGCCAGTGTAACAGCCATATTCACAAGACAATACGTTTGAAATGAACTTTACAATTTGGGAGGGGGTGGGGGAAGGAAAGTGGGAGAAAAACATGGGAATGGGTGACAATGTTCAAGTAGTAATGTACACATTACCTTATAAATGTAAATATAATCCTCTACACATCACCCTCTCAATAAAAAAAAAGGTTTTATAGAGGGAATTTGGGAGTTTCTGGGAAAGTAATCAGATTTTGAGAAGTCTAAGTAGACACAAAGATTATGCTGCTTATCTTCCTAACAATCCTGCTATTTTATTCCATTGTGTACATTAGAGGAGCTGAAAACAGTCCAGGAATCAGTTTAGTGCCTGAGAATATCTTTTTTTTTGTCGGTTGTGGGACTTGAACTCTGGGCCCAAGTGTAGTCCTTGCTCTTCATCTCAAGGCTACCACCCTTTTAAAGAGGGAGAGGTAATATTCAAAAATTTAAGGCAAACAGCAACGTAACTCAAACTCAGCAGAATGCATCTGTTAAACAGAAATAAAAACAAGACAATGTAGTCTCATGACCGTATTTACATTATTAAAACTGAGAATTAAAAAGCCAATTTATTTAATGCTCTGAGTACAATGTTTCAGGAGGAAACCAGCATTTTCTTTTTTTTTCTGTTTGTTTTTGCATTTTTTATTGTAATTAGTAAAAGGGTTACATGATATTTGCCAGATAGAAGGTGCATTAATTCATGTACATTGATACCCTTTCACATGTCTTGGTACCCGTTTCCCTCCCCCCCCACCCATCTTGGTTTTCCCTCCTTCCCTATCAAATTTCAAATAACCAAATACAAATAAATTCAATATATCAGATAACAAATGAGATACTACAACGATATGAGATAACCAAGGGACAGCAAAGGAGATGAGAGACAACATAGTACATTAAGGACAACAATCATTCATTATATGGCTTTTGTTTCGATATCCTGGAGGTCCTTTCAATTAGCTTCATACTATATGGCCTTATGTATCAAGATTTTGCTCTATTGCAGATCTCTGCTAGTAGAGCCCAAGGTTTCTACTGATTATGATGAATGAGGGAAACCATTGAGCCTAAGTTCCTTTGAGTCTGGCTTACTTCACTTAATATGATTTTTTCTAAGTCTTTCCATTTCCTAACAAATGGGGCGATGTCATTCTTTCTGACAGCAGCATAGAATTCCATTGTGTACAAATACCACAACTTGTTGATCCACTCATCAACTGAGGGACATCTGGGTTGGTTCCATATCTTTGCTATGGTGAATAGTGCTGCAATGAACATTGTTGTGCTAGTGGATTTAGTATGCCCTTGTTTCTGGATGGTTGGGTAAATGCCAAGGAGTGGAATTGCTGGGTCAAAGGGGAGTTCTATGTTTAGCCTTTTGAGGCACTGCCACACTGCTTTCCATAGTGGTTGAACGAGTTTGCACTCCCACCAACAGTGTAGTAGTGATCCCTCCTGGCCACATCCCCTCCAGCATCTGTTATTATTCGTTTTCCTGATCCTGGCCATTCTAACTGGAGTGAGGTGGAATCATAGAGTTGTTTTGATTTGCATTTCTTTTATGACCCGAGATGTTGAGCATTTCTTCATGGGTCTATAGGCCATTTTTGTTTCTTCTTCAGAGAAGACTCTCTTTAAGTCTCTGGCCCATTTTTCAATGGGATGGTTGTTACTTTGGAGATTAGTTTTGGAGTGATTCAATTTTTTGAGTTGTTGATATATTTTAGATATGAGGCCTTTGTCCATTGTTGGGTTGGTGAAGATCTTCTCCCACTCTGTAGGCTTCCTAATTAATTTACTAGCTATGTCCTTTGCCATACAAAAGCTCTGCAGTTTAATGCAGTCCCACTTATCCAGCCTTTCTCTGATTTGTTGTGATTCTTGGTCATTATTAAGAAAGTTTCGACCTGTGCCAAGGAGGCCTAGTGTATCTCCTATTCCTGCTTGTAAAGTTTTCAGTGTGTCAGCTTTTACCTCCAGGTCTTTGATCCGTTTGGAGTTAATTCTAGTGCAAGGTGACAAAGAAGGATCCAACTTTAGTTTTCTGCAGGTGCTTAACCAGTTCTGCCAGCACAACTTGTTGAAGAGGCTGTCTTTCTTCCATTCTGTTTTTTGGCTTCCTTGTCAAAGATTAGGTGGCCATAGGTCTGTGGTTTAATATCTGGGTCCTCAGTTCTATGCCATTTGTCTTCAGGCCTGTTCTTGTGCCAGTACCAAGCTGTTTTGATAATTATAGCTCTGTAATAGAGTCTAAAGTTTGGAATTGAAATTCCTTCTGTGCTGTTCTTTCTACTAAGAAGTGTTTTTGCTATATGGGGTCTTTCATTATTCCATATGAAATTTTGAATTGCCTCTTCTATTTCTTTAAAGAATGCCATTGGGATATTGATGGGTATTGTGTTGAATTTGTAGATAGCTCTTGGCAAGATTGTCATTTTCACAATGTTGATTCTTCCAATCCAGGAGCATGAGAGGTTTTTTCCATTTCCTTAGTTCTGCTTTAATTTCCTTTAGCAGGGTTTTAAAGTTTTCGTCAAAAAGATCCTTTACATTCTTAGTTAAGTTAATTCCTAAGTACTTTATTTTCTTTTAGGCTATTGTGAAAGGAGTTTCTTTCCTGATTATTGCCTCGTTCCTCTCACTGTTGGCGTAAAGGAAGGCAGTTGATTTTTGAGGGTTGATTTTATAGCCTGCTACTCTTCGAAAGTTTTGAATCAGCTCAAGGAGCTTGGGAGTAGAGTCTATAAGATTCTTTAAATACAGAATCATGTCATCTGCAAAGAGGGATAGTTTTATTTCCTCTTTCCCTATTTGGATCCCCTTTATGCTTGCTTCTTGCCTTATTGCCCTTGGTAGGAATTCTACTACTATGTTAAAGAGTAGTAGAGAGAGTGGGCATCCTTGTTTCGTTCCTGATTTTAGAGGGAATGGCTTTAGATTTTCACCATTAAGTGTAACACTAGCAGTGGGTTTCTCATACACAGCCTTTATTTCATTGAGGAATGTTCCATGGATTCCTAGTTTCTCCCGAGCTTTTAACATAAAGGGGTGTTGGATCTTGTCAAATGCCTTTTCCACGTCTATTGAGACAATCATGTGATTTTTGTCCTTGCTCCTGTTGATGTGTTGAATTATATTAATTGATTTGTGTGTGTTGAACCAGCTTTGCCTCCCCGTGATGAATCCAGCTTGATCATAGTGTATAATTTTTTGATGAGTTGTTGTAGACAGTTGGCCAGTATTTTGTTGAGAAGTTTTGCATCGATGTTCATCAAAGATATAGGTCTATAGTTCTCTTTCTTTGATGAATCTCTGTCTGGTTTGGGGATGAGGGTTATACTGGCTTCATAGAATGAGTTTGGTAAGGAATCTTCATTTTCAATTTCGTTGAAGAGCTTGAGGAGTATTGGTGTGAGCTCTGCTTTGAAGACCTTATAGAATTCAGCTGTGAATCCATCTGGCCCTGGGCTTTTCTTAGGTGGAAGTTCTCTAATTGCCATTTCTATTTCAGAGCTTGAAATAGGCCTGTTGAGTTGGCTTAGTTCTTCTTGGTTCAGTGTGGGTATGTTAATATTGGCTAGGAATTCATCCATTTCATCTAGATTCTCAAGTTTGTTGGCGTAAAGGTTTGAGAAGTATTCCCTCATGATATTCTGGATCTTGGTAATTTCTGTCGTGATATTACCATTTTTATCTGCGATTTTGTTTATTTCGATATGCTCTCTTCTTTTTTTGGTAAGATTTGCTAAGGGCTTGTCAATTTTGTTAATTCTTTCAAAGAACCAACTCCTTGTTTTGTTGATTCTTTCTATATTTTTTTTGGATTCCAAATCATTCAATTCTGCTTTGATTTTAATAATTCGCTTTCTTTTACTGGGATTAGGGTTGGTTTGTTGCTCTTTTTCCAGGAGCTTAAGGTGAGACATTAACTTGTTGGTTTGCAATTTTTCCAACTTGTTGTTGTAGGCACTCAGCGCTATAAATTTTCCTCTGAGTACTGCCTTTGCTGTGTCCCAAAGGAGTTGGTATTTTGTGTGCTCCTTCCTGTTAAATTTCATAAACTGTTGGTTTTCTGTTCTGATCTCTTCGATGACCCATTGGTGATTCAACAATGTGTTGTTCAGTCTCCATGAGTTACAGGGTTTTTGTTGGTGGAGATGTGTGTTCAGTTCCAACTTGATGCCTTTGTGGTCTGAGAATGTGCATGGAATAATTTCAGTGTTTCTGAATCTGACCAGGTTTGTTTTATGGCCTAAGATGTGATCTATTTTGGAAAATGTTCCATGTGCTGCTGAGAAAAACGTATATTGTGTTGTTGATGGGTGGAATATTCTGCAGATGTCTGTTAGATCTAGTTGGTCTATATAGTTGTTCAGTTCTAAGGTTTCTCTGTTGAGTTTTGCCTTGTTGATCTGTCCATAGGTGAGAGTGGTGTGTTAAAGTCACCGACAATCACTGTATTTCGATCTATGTATGGTTTCAGTGTAAGTAAAGTTTTCTTGATGAAGTTCGGAGCTCTGGGATTGGGTGTGTAAATATTTAGGATCGTTATGTCTTCCTGGAGGAAAGATCCCTTTAGTAGTATGTAGTAACCTTCTTTGTCTTTTCTTACTAATTTTAGTTTGAAGTCTATTTTATCTGATATGAGGATGGCAACTCCAGCCTGTTTATGGGGGCCATTAGCTTGATAGAGTTTATTCCAACCTCTCACTTTCAAAAGATGCTTGTTTTTTTTGGGTAAGATGTGTCTCTTGAAGACAGCAGAACGATGGCTCTTGCTTTTTGATCCAACTAGACAGCCTATGCCATTTAATTGGAGAGTTAAATCCATTGATATTGAGAGTTAGGATTGAGAGATATTTATTAGTTCCTACCATTTTTAAAAGCTTTTATTAGGGCCTGTGTCTTGACAGTTCTTGTGGTCCTTAGAAGGCATGCTGTTTAGGTGCCATTTCTTTCCCTGTATTGCATTTATTTTGGTTTTCTATGTATAGAACATCTTTCAGAATTCTCTGTAGTGTTGGTTTTGTTGCGACATATTGTTGCAGCTTTTCCCTGGAATGGAATGTTTTTATTGTTCCCTCAGTTATGAATGAGAGCTTAGCTGGGTACAGTATTCTTGGTTGGTAGTTATTTGACTTAAGGGCATGACATATATGCTTCTAGTCACTTCTTGCTTGCATGGTCTCTGCTGAGTAATCTGGGGTTATTCTGATTGGTTTTCCTTTATAGGTTACTGAACCCTTTTCCCTGGCTGCCTTTAGAATCCTTTTTTTTTGGTTTCTATTGATCCAGTTTGGATTACGATGTGGCAGTGGGATGTTCTTTTCTGGGGAAACCAGTATTTTCAAGAAGGAATCTACCTTACCTTCAGCGGTTGGGGAAAAAAAGATCCCCTTGCACCCATGGCTCACCTAGGGTCTAAGGCTGTTCAACCCCTAAAATAAGCCTACTTTCTCCTGGGTGGCACAGTGTAATGTGGGAAATGTAGAATGTAGTCTTTTTTTGAGGACAACCCCTTTGGAAGTGTGGTTTTTTTTTTAAGAGGTTGGGAAGATCCTTCTGCGCGTGCGCCTCTCCGCCCAATTGTCAGTGTTTTCATTCTGCGAATTCCCATTCCAGGGCTTTATTATGCTGACTGAAGTGCTCTGAAATACAGTTTTGCAGTCCGAAATTGGAAGCTGGAACTTGAAGGGATCTCAGGCTGCAGGACTGATATCAGGTATGGATCACCAGCTGGTCACGGGACTAGAATCTACCCTCCACGTGTTCAAGTATGGGGTTGTTGAGTTTGTTTAGGGTTCATAAATTTGTTCTACCATTAGACCCTGTGCCTCAAGACGGCAGAAGCTGGCTCCCAAACCTCTGCAAGCAAGTTGGGTGGGTTCTCGAGAGAAGGAGAGTCAGGGGAGGTGTGCGTTTATACTCCATAACTGAGAGAATCTATTAACCCATGTTGGGCGGCATTCACTTAGTCCACCTATAAGGTGAACACAGTAGCAATTCGAGTGAAATTGTGATGTGTATCCTGGCCTTGAGCCTTGTTATATTCCAGTTGTATTTTGAAGTCCTGTGTTGTTTCTCCTAGGGATGTTTCTGGTCTGCTTCCGCCTTGTTATGCTTGTTAGCATTCCTGGCATGAATTCACATGAGTTTGTGTATGACCTTGTTTCTGGACATAGTTCTGTGTGGGATATTTGAATAATGTGTGACAGGGCCTAAGCACTGTCCTTGGGCTTTCTCCAGGCTAGAGCTCTACCACTTGAGCCACAGCAACATTTCTGGCTTTAAAACATTTTTCTTTTAAAAAATATTTTTATTGTAATTAATAGAAGGATTACATTATATTTGCAGATAGAAGGTGCTTCACACACATTGATGCCTCTTCTCATGTTTTTGTCTCCATTTCCCTCCCCCACCCTTCTCCTCATCTTGTTTCCCCCCTTCCCTAACTTATTTCAAATAAACAAATAAACATATATGCAATATATCAGATAACAAGGCAAGATACTATAACAATATGAGAATGACCAAGGGAGAACAAAAGAGATGTGTCACCCTTTGTCCTTTGTCTCATCTTGTTTTTCCCCTTCCTTAATTTGAATAAATAACCATATATATGATATACCCCAAAGTCAGATACAGAAATGGGCTAAACCATAAAGGGAAAAAACAAAAAAGAAAAGAAATAACTTCACATAGTACATTAAAAACAACCACATAGATAAACCTCTTGTTTCCATATCCTGGAGTTCATTTCACTTAGCATCACTTAGCTACTGAGCTATGTGCATATTGTGATCCTTGGCTAGAAGAATCCTAGATGGGTACTAATTATTACAAATGAGGGAAACCATGAAAACCTATGTTTCTTTGGGTAAGACTTACTTCACTTAATATGATTTTTTTCCAAGTCTTTCCATTTCCTTACAAATGGCACAATGTCATTCTAATGGCAGCATAGAATTCCATTGTATATGAATACCACATCTTCCTTATTCATTCATCTACTGTGGGGCATCTGGATTGGTTACATATTTCAGCTATAATAAATAATGATGCAGTGAACATCGTTGTGCTGCTAGGTTTATTATGGCTTTGTTTATGGACATTTGGGTAAATGCCCAAGAATGGGATTGCTGGGTCATAGGAGAGCTCTATGTATAATCTTTTGAGGAACCTTCACATTGCTTTCCAGAGTGTCAACTTATATTTTTGACTTGTTTGTCAAATATTGGATAGCTATAGGTGTATGGGTTAACTTATGGGTCTTCTAGTCTATTCTGTTGGTCCTCAGGTATATTTTTGTGCAATTACCAAGGTATATTTGATTCTACATAGCTGTAGCAAAATTAGAAGTCTGGAATTGTGATACACCCTCTCCCCTGGATTGCTCTGTGATTCAGAGCCTTTTTCTAAAAATTTCATGGAGTATAGCCTAGTGGGAGAGTGTTTGCCTAGCATGCATGAAGCCCTGGGTTTGATTCCCCTGTACCACACACAAAGACAAAGCCCTATGTGGCAGTGTGGCCCAAGTGGCAGAGTGCTAGCCTTGAGCAAAAGTGTTCAATGACAATGCCCAGGCCTTGAGCCCAAGCCCCAGGACTGGCAAAAAAGGTTTCATATAAAACTTGGATTACTTTATTCATGTCAGTGAAAAATGATGAATATAGAGCAGTGTAGACAGTGCTGTATCTAAGGGATCCTTTTACCATGTAACAACAGTGGGTCTGTGCTTGGCCACACAGACGCATCAGACCTATCTTTGAGAGGTCTAGATGAACTGAGCAGGCAATGAGCTATGTGTCCCTGTATATTGTGGTCTACTCAGCCCAGTGAAACCTCTAAGCTGGGCATATCACTATCTACCTCTCAGAAACTGTGACAATGAACAAATGAAATTTTATTTTATTTTGTAAGTACTTGTGCAAAGAAGTTACTTTTGAAATCAGCATATACATTCAATACATTTTAATCATTGTCTCTACTTCCATTCTTCACCATCCCTCCCAACCCAACCTTCTGAAAATGACAACCAACACCTGATAATGAACATTAAGTTTAGACTTTGGGATAGAATTTATACAGAAATGGAACAAAAGAAAGTCAGCTGTTGGTTACACAGGTAGTGATCTTGTCAAAAGCGGAGCTTTCTGTGGATTTCTTACAGGGATGACTGAGCTCCATCAAACTGCAAAAATATTAAAATTCATGGAGGGGAGAGAAAAGTTAGGGTAAGGGATGTTACAAGAAAGTAGTAAAATGATGAACACTTACAGTTGTGATAGTTGTGGGGAGGATACAACACTCAGAGAGTGGGCAAGCTAGAAGAGTACTCAAGGTCCTACAAGGAGGCCTTGGCTTTTCATGAGAGTGTAGAGAAAATATGGTGATGATAGCATTGGTAAGGTCTCCATGTTCAGCATCCTAGTTTATGTCTTTCCTAGATACTGTAGGGTGTATCATTCTAGGTTAATTTTAGGAAGAAACCAAGATTCACCTACCAGCTTGCTCTCTACGATTTCTTATCCTTTACCCTGGGATAAGGCTTGCTGAGCTTCTTGGATGACCCCTCAGATCTCTGCAGTGCAGACTCTTCAAAGTCAGGACTTGGTGTAGAATTAACTGCCCCTGGTGATGATGGCCCTCCAAAGGTATCAGTATCTTCTGTAACACAGACCACCATAGGCATCTGCTAACATGTTCTATCATATAACTAGAATAATGTAGTCTAGAATGGAAATCTTCAATACATAGTCAGAAATCATCTAAGTCTATTTTTGGAAATGGCTACAAGAGGAACCTTTGACGTTCTGCAAAGTTACATAACTCATGCCAGTGTTAGTGATTGGATGAGGAGTCTAGGGTGGATATGTATAAAGTCATGTTACATTCCCTCTTTTCTCAGGACAAGGGACCTTTTACAATGAACTGAAACTATCTACTTGTCCACCCCTGGAAGTGACCTTTAAATGAAGTATAATCTGAAGGAGGAGAATAATGAAAGTGCTGCTACACATCTTAAAAAGATCAGAGTGAAAAGTATTTTTCTCCTACATCTATGGACTCACACTTGAAGAACATTTCTCCAGTTTCAAATATGTGTGTGAAAAAGAGTTGTACCAGAAGGTTCTATCACAAATTAATTGCACAAACTCAACAGGACACTTTTTCTACACAATCCTCTTGGGGTGCTCATAATCTCTAGCATAAATTTTGGTGTCAGGGAACTGTAGAGGCAGGAAAGAATAGATGTTCTGGAAAAGATCATCTTTAAACCTCCAATGAAGACACAAAGCACATTCAAAAACCACACATACAGACACAGCAAATCATACCCTTTTTACAATTGAAATGTAAAAAGAACAGAAACCCCACACATATTTACTTGTTTCTGATTTCTTTTGTCTTCCCTCAACTTCCTAAGAAGAGGATATAACCTAACTGTTCCAGAAATCCTCTCCTATTGGTTCTTACCTGGAATGCATTTACTTACCTTTAATTTCATCATCAATGTAGAAATTTTCTAGTTCTTCTACATCCACCAAGTAGCCCACATCTGGAGGAAAATTAGTAGACAAAGTGGTTCACTCACTCCTGATTACACCATGTGGAGGTACACCACTCACAGAAGATTGAATTGTTTTTGCTCTGGCCCAGGATCTAGGCTAGAGCCTCCATGGCTATAGTTCTGCTCCAGCAAAATCATTTATTTTCATCAAAGACCCCATTCCTGTTTCCCAGTGCAACCCAGAATCAGTGTTTTCTTGACTGAAGCCACAGAAATTCTTCCTCAAAAATTGTGAATACATACCACTTCCACAAGTTGCACCTGACATCTGTAATTATAGGAAAGAAAACGCCGTGAGGATTAGAACACTCCACACTGGTCAGTTTTCTTTTAATGATTTAGAAAACCAGATAGAGAACAAAGTTTCAGTTAGTGGTCACAACCATCAAGAGCTGCTCTAGAGGATTCCACTAGAAAAAGCAAGAGCAAGCATTTCTTGAAGCATGTATTTCACGCTTCATGTACATTCTGATTTTCAAGTACATTATCCTTAATTAAAGGAGGAAATTTCATGCTGAGGGAAATTCTAGTATTACAGTTTACTGCAGTGTGGGGAGTTTAATTGTCCTATTTAGTCTCTTTATCATTTGATAAGATATTCTCAGGCATGTTTCCTTCATTTGTCATAATCAGTAGAAACCCTGAGCTCTCCTAGCAGAGATTTATGATAGAACAAAATCTAGATACATAAGGCCATATAGTATGATGCTAAATGTAAGGACCTCCAGGATATAGAAACAAAAGCCATATAATGAGTGATTGTTGTCCTTAATGTACTATGTTATCTCTCATGTATTTTGCTGTCCCTTGGTTATCTCATATTGTTACAATATATCACCTTGTTATCTGATATATTGGATATATTTGTATTTGGTTAATTGGAATTGGGTAGGGAAGGAGGGAAATCAAGATGAGCAGGGGGAGGGAGGAGGGAAATGGGGACCATGTCATGCGAAAGGGTATCAATATTTGTGAAGTAATGCACTTTCTATCTGGTGAATAAAATGTAACCCTTCTATTAATTACAATAAAAATATATGAAAAAAAGATACTCTCAGGCAGCACCACTCCACTATAGAAATTTACTTCTTTCAAAGAATAATGGCAATGGTCAACTTTTTCTTCTAAAGTTGATTGAAAATAGACCTTCATTGCTATATGAGACACAGAAAGATGCTCTTACAAAGTCAAATTCTTTGTAATCCATTCCATCCTTTGTGGGATCTAGGAGGAAACAGAGCAATTGTCAGTATGTTGGCATTAGGAACATTTTGCTGTGGACATAGGGCTGGAGTATATGGCAATGTGTAGATAAGAAACATGGACTGAACTGTTGCTGAAGGAAAGGGGTAGCAAAGAAATGAGACATGGAGGCCTTGAATTTGCAAGTAGTGTCCTCAAATAGTCAACTTTAAATGTGGTTAGGGGCACAATATGATTGAGCCCATAATGATATGTTTGTAAATGCATTTCAAGTGCTAGCACTTTTATGGCATTACTACAATCTGATCTATAAGCACCCAATTATGTTATGGGAAATTGATAATATAATTCTTGGGCCACACAAAATTATCAATACAGGTGCATGGCAAGAAGCACACATGTATACACATGTACCAAATAATTTCTTAGTCATTAAATAATGAGTGCCAGATAGTCCCCCCAATTTTTTTGACAAATTTCACATTTGATTAAAAACCATTACCTGTGAAGTAGAATTCATCTCAGTAAATACATTTTAACTCATTTATCATTAATTTTTGTTATTAAGACAGTCAAAATTAGATTTGACACTGTTGAAATACAATTTAAAGACAATCAACTATTTCTTTTCTATCTCTGTCAGTCGTGGGGCTTGAACTCAAGACCTCAGCAGTGCCCCTGAACTCTTTTCTCTATCCGTTTGAGCCACAGCTCCATTTCTAGTTTCTGGTGGTTAGTTGGAAATAGGCATCTCACAGATTTTCTTGCCTAGGTTGGCTTTGAACCGCACTCCTCCAGTGCCTGGCTTATTTCCTCTTTGGGTATGTCTTTGTCTTAGCATTATATATATACTATTTTCTTTTTTTAAAAATATTTTTATTGTAATTAATAAAAGGGTTACATGATATTTGCCAGATAGAAGGTGAATTAATTCACTTACATTGATACCTTTCACATGTCTTGGTCCCCATTACCCTCCCCCAACCCCCTCATCTTGGTTTTCCCCCCTTCCCTATCCAATTTCAAATAACCAAATACAAAATATATATACTATTTTCTCTGTGGTTTTTTTTCATTGAATGTTTTCAGACATACAAAAAATTGTATATTGTTGGCTACTTCAGCTTTAACTCAGGCCAGAATTCTACTATTCAGTTTCAACTAAGGCCAGCATTCTACCATTTGAGCCCTATATCTCAAACTTCTTTGGCAAAAGTTTTTTTTAGGTAGGGGTTGTAGCCTTCCTAACATTTTGTCTGAGGTGGCCTAGATGGTGAATCATCCCCCAAGTGGGGGATAATATACATGAACTGCTATGCATGACACAAAAATGCATTTTTAAATCATCACTTTTTTTTGTTGGTCATGGGACTTGAACTCTGGGACTGGACACTGTCTTTGAGTACTTCAGTTCAAGGCTATCACCCTATCCCTTGAGCCACAATACCACTTTCTGTTTTCTGGTGGTTTATTGGAGATAAGAGTCTCACAAGACTTGAGTGCTGAGGCTGGCTTTGAACCGTGACTCTCAGATCTCAGCCACCCGATTAGCTCGGATTACAGGTGTGAGTCACCACCAATGCCTGGCCATGTATTTTTCTTTACATCAAGAGATAATTCTAGGTGACTTATCAGGTGTCAAAAAAGGCATCACTTTTCTTTGTCATCACCACAAAAGGAAGCATACAGTAAATAACCAAAATAGTTATCAATCAAACCTTGAGAGGGAAGATAAGTCAATTACAAAAGCAGACTACAGTTAGATTTATCTGGGTGATAAGCAAGTACATTAAAATCATCAGTATAATATCCACATTTGTTTGCACTTAGGAAATACTTACTTCTTTGTGAAAGAAGATAATAGGAAAAGTAAAAAGTAAAAATGAAACTTGGATTTCTTGACTGTGTATCTAATATACACACCATGTGACATGATATTGATAAGCAATGGAAAATCCTACACTATAAATTCTGGTTTAGTGCAAGTCTCTTCTTTCCTTTTTCCCATTTTGAATCTACCAACTTTCATTATCTTCTTTAGCAAGACTAATGGGTCCTGCTATCATTTGGTAACATTCACATTTCATCTAATGAAGTTTTACTAGAATACAAGACTAAAATCCAAGAAAAACATTCTATTACTTCACCAATTTTAGGTCAAATATGTAAATATATTAAGTATTTCAAACCAGAAATGACCATGCATCTATCATATGTTTCCTTCAACTCTTACATTTTTATGTGACTTGTAGATCCAATGATTTAGTGTGTGTACCATCTATAATGACATAGCTTATAACAGAGTAGAGGTATGTATCAGGGACCACCTGATACTCAGATGCATGAGACTTACATGAGTAATGTAGAAATCATCCTAAAAATGAAACTAAAGCCAGAGCCAGAATTTATCATTCGCCAAATTTTATGTGTTTGTATCTGTCTTCTAAGAAAACATTCCAGAAGGTTCAGATGTGGATTACCTTGCCCTACACAAATACTGCTACTTCTCCATCATGTATGATTAGCTCAGAAATATCAGGGTATATTTATATGCATTTCATAAAAGTGAAGATGTAAAAGTCTGTGTGAAAAGTATATTAATACATTGGCTTAAAAATAAAATAAAATATCTTAAACCGATTGATTTTAGGATGGCACACTTCAGGGATGATATGGAATTGTAAACTCTCTAGGGCTAATAAGCACATTAGAGTCAAATTCATTACATCAGCTGTGATCAACAGTATTGTCAAACCCAAATTAGCTTGTGTTTTTTTGTCTTTCAATGTAATGATTTGGGAGCTTGTGTCATTAATATCAGTATGTGATCTTTAGCATGAGGAGAAGGGAGGCAAGAAAACTCTGGTGAGGACGGGATGATATAATGTATATTCAGTGTATGTAAGGTGTGTGTTTGTGATGGATTTTATACTTAGGAAATTATGAAGGCAACTTTTCTGTGTAAGATACAAATATGTCCAAAGGAAAGCAAAACATCACACATATACATTATAAATAGGTTCACAATCATGAAGCATAAAATCCCATCAAAGCCCCAACCAGTATTCAAGTATACGACTACAAATAAGCAAATGGGGACCAGCACCCAAAGAAACCCTAAATCTTTACCCAAAGAATCAACTTTTATCCAGCATTTGTACTATACTGGTTCCTTCTGGCACTTTAAAATTTGGGTGGCATTTCAAGAGAGATGCTACCAAATTTACCACATGCATCATAGCATCTATGTAGGTCCAGAACACTTACCACATTCCACATCTTCTTCAGGGATCTGAAACTACAGAAACAAACACATTATGAGGACATTGTTGTGTTGTGAGCCATGAAGTAAAGGAAATGGTACATCTATTGAAGATGCACGGGCTTTCCTGGAGTATATGTAATTCAATTCAATTTCTGTCATCATAACCCCCCTTTTTGGTGTCAGTCTTGGGACTTCAAAGCCTCAGTGCTATACCTGAGCTTTTGTTCTAATGACTAGCACTAAAGGCTAGTTGAATCATGGCTCCACTGCTGGTATTTTTGGTATAATTGGTTAACAGTCACAGTGTTTCTTGCCAAGTTGAGCTTTCAGCTGACTCTCCCATCTCAGTTTCTTGCATAGCTAGGAATACAGATAGGAGACACCAGTGACCAGCCAGATCATGAGTTCTTAATAACCTGAGGTAAGCAGGACTCCTTATTTTCAAGGAAGTGGTCAGCAAGCACAGGTATTATAACATCATGCTGTCATTTGCAAATGTTAAATGTTAAATGTAAAGGTCTGTTTCTCTGTCATTCTAGAGATCACATTCAAATGTCTACTCTGAATATTTTCAAGTCTTTATTGATTGTATCGTTCATATTCAGGGTCCTCCAACCCCAGGGTTTGAACTCAAGAGGCTCACACTTGTGAAACTGTCCTTTACCACTTGAAAATACTAGAAGTGCTTTTTGTTACATGTATTTTTCCAAATAGCATCTTGCTTTTTGCCTGGGCTTGCCTAGGCCACAACTTTCATAATTATACTTCCAAGTAGCTGACAAGACAGGTACATATCACCACAGCCATACTTCCACTGAGTAAGATGATATATCATGAACTTTTTTCATGGGATGGCCTAGATCATTCTTCTTGTCATTTTGGCTTCTTGATCGCTGGGATTACAAGCACAAGTGTCTGTAAGTCGCTTATTTTTTATTTGTCTTAATGTTTTTTTTTCCATTCCTGGGGCTTGAACTCGAGACCTGGGCATTGTCTTGGGCTTTTTCCTCAAGGATCACACTCTGCCACTTGAGCCACAGCACAACTTCTTGTTCTTCAATGTATGTAAAACCAAGGAATTGAACGTGGGTCTTTGTGTATGCTGGGTAAGTAATCTACCACTAGGCCAAACTCCTGTCCCTGTTTGTTTCAATATAAAAAGGATAAAGAAAGCTTGCATTACCAATTCAGAGAGTAGAAACTCCTCAAGGAAATCTTCCTCCATTTCAGAAGACATCATTTTAACCGAGCCTTTCATAATAGCTAGGGATGTAGACAGGTTAACTGGGAATTATTGCTAAAGTTATACATAGATTAGTTATACATAACTTAGAAACAACTTAGGTTATTTTACACCCAGAGTAGTTTATGAACCCTTGCACTAAAAATTGTAAATAGAATTTCTTGTAGGCCATGTCTTTCTGTGATAGCAGCAGAAAAAGAAAAAAAAATACAAGGAAACTCATTTTTGGACATTTTGCCAATCGCAATGTAAACTAACAGAAAATATTCTGTAAATGTAATAGATTCCGATTGTTTCTGCTGATTTCTTAGGAATTAAGACCCCAAACCATAAAACCTATGAGACCATCCGAGATATAATTTGTGATGAAAAGTAATTAATACAAAGTGTTGAGGATGAAATAATTGACTGCGGCCCTAAAGCAATTCAAATGAGTCACACCAGTAAAGTCAGGAGAATTGAGATGGACAAACACTTTCTCCTCTTCAATACATTTTAAGATAGTTTGAAGTTTTGCATTTATTCAATGTAGAAAGCTAATAGGAAATAAAATTGTTTTCACTCAAGTGAAAGCAGCAAGCTTTGTGGCATTTTGTCTAGGTAGAGTACCACAAACACTGTAGGTTTGTAATCAGACTTAAGAGTCCTGATTAAACAAAGGAGAATTAAATGAATTGGAGTCCAAAAAACTATAGAAAGAATCAACAAAAGAAGGAGTTGGTTCTCTGAAAAAATTAACAAAATTTACAGACCCTTAGCAAATCTAACCAAAAAAAAAGAAGGGAGCACATCCAAACAAACAAAGTCACAGATGAGAAAGGTAATATCGCTACAGAAATTACCAAGATTCAGAGCACTATGAGAGAACACTTTTCAAACCATTATGCCAACAAATTTGAGAATCTAGATGAAATGGATGAATTTTTAGCCAATATTAACATACCCACACTGAACCAAGAAGATCTAATCCAACTAAACAGACCTATTTCAAGCACTGAAATAGAAAGGCAATAAGAGACCTTCCACCCCCAAAAAGCCCAGGGCCAGATGGATTCACAGCTGACTTTTATAAGGTCTTCAAAGCAGAACTCACACTAATACTCCTCAAGCTCTTCAATGAAATTGAAAATGAAGGCTCTTTGCCAAACTCATTCTACGAAGCCACTATAACCCACATCCCAAAACCAGACAGAGATTCATCAAAGAAAGAGAATTATAGACCCATTTCTTTGATGAATATTGTTTCAAAACTTCTCAACAAAATACTGGCCAACCGTCTTCAGCAACTCATCAAAAAATATACACTATGATCAAACAGAATTCATCACAGGGATGCAAAGCTGGTTCCACATACGCAAATCAATTAGTATAATTCAACACATCAACAGGAGCAAGGGCAAGAATCACATGATTGTCTCAACAGATGCAGAAAAGGCATTTGACAAGATCCAACACCCCTTTATGCTAAAAGCTCTGGAGAAACTAGGAATCCATGGAACTTGGGAACATAGCTGTGTATGACAAACCCACAGATAGCATTATACTTAATGGCAAAAAGCTAAAGCCATTTCCTCTAAAATCAGGAATGAGACAAGGATGCCCAGTCTCTCCACTCCTCTCTAACATAGTATTAGAATTCCTAGCCAGTGCAATAAGGCAAGAAGCAAGCATAAAGGGGACCCAAATAGGAAAAGAGGAACTGAAACTTTCCCTCTTTGCTGATGACCTGATTCTGTATTTAAAGAGCCCTATAGACTCCATGCCCAAGCTCCTTGAGCTGATTCAAAACTTTGGCAAGGTAGGAGAGTACAAAATTTACCCTCAAAAATCAACTGCCTATTTTTCCATACATTTTTATTGTAATTAAAAGAAGGGTTACATTATATTTGCCAGATAGGAGGTGCATTAATTCACATACATTGATACCCTTTCTCATGTCTTGGTCTCCATTTCCCCCCCTTCCCCACCCCTCATCTTGTTTCCCCCTTTCCCTATCCAATTTCAAATAACCAAATACAAATATATCCAATATATCAGATAACAAGGTGAAATACTGTAACAATATGAGATAACCAAGGGATACCAAAAGAGATGAGAGATAACATAGTACATTAAGGACAACAATCACTCAATATATGGCTTTTGTTTCTATATCCTAGAGGTCCTTTCATTTAGCGTCATACTATATGGCCTTATGTATCTAGGTTTTGCTCTATTGCAAATCTCTGCTAGGAGAGACCAAGGTTTCTACTGGTTATGACAAACGAGGGAAACCATTGAGCCTATGTTCCTTTGACTCTGGCTTACTTCACTTAATATGATTTTGTCTAAGTCTTTCCATTTCCTTACAAATGGGGCGATGTCGTTCTTTCTGACAGCAGCATAGAATTCCATTGTGTACAAATACCACATCTTGTTGATCCATTCATCAACTGAGGGACATCTAGGTTGGTTCCATATCTTTGTTATGGTGAATAGTGCTGCAATGAACATTGTTGTGCTAGTGGATTTAATATGCCCTTGTTTCTGGACGATTGGGTAAATGCCAAGTAGTGGAATTGCTGGGTCATAGGGGAGCTCTATGTTTAGCCTTTTGAGGAACTGCCATACTGCTTTCCATAGTGGTTGAACTAGTTTGCACTCCCACCAACACTGTAGTAGTAATCCCTCCTGGACACATCCCATCCAGCATCTGTTGTTATTAGTTTTCTTGATCCTGGCCATTCTAACTGGAGTGAGGTGGAGTCTTAGAGTTGTTTTGATTTGCATTTCTTTTATGACCAGAGATGTTGAGCATTTCTTCATGTGTGTATTCTTATTTCTTCTTCAGGAAAGACTCTCTTTAAGTCTTTGGCCCATCTTTTAATGGGATGGTTGTTTCTTTGGAGATTAGTTTTGGAGTGATTCAATTTTTTAGCTGTTGATATATTTTAGATATGAGGCCTTTGTCCATTGTATGGTTGGTGAAGATCTTCTCCCATTCTGTAGTCTTCCTAATTAATTTACTAGCTATGTCTCAACTGCCTTTTTATATGCCGATAATGAGAGGAATGAGGCAACAATCAGGAAAGCAACTCCTTTTGCAATAGCCTCAAAGAAAATAAAGTATATAGGAATTAACTCAACTAAGAATGTTGTTGGGGACCGAGTGTGGGGTCAGTGACCGTGACTGTGGGGTCAGTGACCTTGACCAGCACAATTGAGTACACAAGGAAGTAAGCTCTTATCATAATTTTGGGCTGTGTCAATAGTTTCTCATTTAACCTATTTGGGACTTGATAGCTTCTCATTTAACCTATTTAGGACTTGATCGCTTCTCATTCAACCTATCTGAGACTTGATACTGTTTGTACGAATGTAGCCCCTGGCAGTTCCCTAGTTTAATGAAGTGTATTTAAGGTCAGAACTTGAAATAAACTTGGCTACAGTCTTGGGCTACAGGCTTCTTAATAAGCTGTGGCTCTTGATTTGGGTTGTAGCCCTCCCAAACCCCATCTGTTTGTCTCTCTTTTATTTTTTCCTAGTCCCTGCCCCCTATTTCAGGAATCCCAATTTACGAACCCTGGTTCAGTGCCGGCTGGCTCCGGCAAGTGGCGTCCGTACAGGGACCTTGAAAATCTGGGACGACGGTGGAGGACCCAGCTGTGGTGAGTGACACTTCATAGGACTCTTAAGAAAGGATCTTAAGAGAGTGAGAGAGTTGGAGAGTGTATAGTTGGGAGTAAAAAATTATGGGTCAAGACAGCCACAGGCTCTATGTGCAGGTCCTTAGGGACATACTTCAAGCCCGCGGAATGCAGGTGGGACAAGCTTGAGAGGTTCCTACAATTTTCGAGGAAGCATGCCCGTGGTTTTCAGAGGAGGGAACCCTAAATTTAGAAATCTGGCTAAGGGTAGGGAAAGGAATTCAAGATTATTATGGTATAAATGGCCCTAAAAAGACCCCTGCAGAGGCTATTACTTTGTGAAATTTAGTAAATGAATGTTTAGATCTTCGACATGAGAATGCCAAACTTAATCTTGAATTAAAGAACCCTTCTGAGAAAAAACCTGAGGCTGGGCCATATGGCACAGCCTCGAGAGACTTTAAGTGAGATCGTGAAAAGGGAACAACAGTCAGTAGATATTGAGTATAAGAATTCAGATTTGAATATCAAGGAGGAAAGATATGATGAGCCATCGGAGATCTGGCCAGCTATGGTGGAGGAGATGCTTAAAGAAATTCTACATTTACTATTTAAGATGGGGATAGAGCAGATAGCCCCCCAGAAGTAGGAAATAAATATGACCCTCCAGCCACTATTGTGGCCTATCCTAATCCTTACCCCCCACTTTCACTGCCTCCAGCTGCAGCCTTACGGCCCCAACCCCTTTTCAACCTTTAGGCATGCCTGAAGGCCCTAGCAACAAGTCCCTCTTAACAGTCACTACGACCAGGCACAGTGTGCCACAACTAAACCTGGCTCAGGCTGCTAAAAAGGGGGAAGATGTCTCCGGGTCTCGATTCTTTCCCATTTTAGTTGATCATGATGAACAAGTATACCACCAACCTGTTCCTTTTAAACTATTACAGGACTTAAATAGTGCCTCCTCCCAATATGGACCAACTGCCCTTTACTCGATAACATTGGAGTCTGTGTGTACTGACATTTTATGCCCAAATGACTGGAAGAAGCTTGCCAGAGCATGCCTTAGTGGGGGAGATTACTTATTATGGACAACAGCATTTATTGAACAATGTCAAGCTATAGTTGAAACAGTAGGGGCTAAGAACCTACCTTATACTTTTGACCAATTGGTAGGAGAGGGAACCTGTAGAAATACCAAAGATCAATTGGGCTATTCAATGGAAGCCTATATACAAATAAATGCAGTGGCGAAAGAGCCTTGGAAAAAATTACCAAATTCTAACTATACTAAAAATCTTTTTGAAATCAGACAGGGACCTGATGAACCTTATCAAGAATTTTGTCTCGATTAATGGACACTGCAGATCGCCTAGTACAAGGTGAGAACGCAAGCAGGGCTATAGTTAAACAAATAGCCTATGAAAATGCCAACGCCGCCTGTCAGGAAGCTATCAGACCCCATGGGAATAAGGGTGGAATCACAGACTATATTAGACTGTGTGCTGATATAGGACCCTCCCATATACAAGGCCTCACATTAGCCGCCACTCCTCAAGGAAAGACTGTTAGTGAAAATATAAAATATAGAGGCCAGGGCATTCTCGGGCTGCTGGACCCCCAGGGAGTTGCTTTTCTTGTGGACAAATGGGACATCAGATGGCGCAATGCCCATGTCAGGCCAAGTTAGAGAGAGAAACCTCACCTGGCACATGTCCATGCTGTGGTAAAGGGAAGCACTGGGCTAAAAATTGCAAGTCAGTAACAGACAGAAATGTCCGCCCATTTTCGGGAAACTGGAAAAGGGGCCAGCCCTTGGCCCCTCAAAATTATGGGGCATTCCCTCCCTCTTCTTGGCCACAAGTTCATCTTCTAACAACCCCCCAAAATCAGTCTCCGACCTCTTCCGTGCCACCCCAGGCAGTGCAGGACTGGACCTCTGTTCCTCCACCTACACGGTATTGACACCAGAAATGGGGATACAATCTCCCCATGGGGGTCTTTGGCCCCCTCCCCTCAAGAATGGTTCGATTGCTGCTAGGGCGTAGCAGCTCAGCCCTTAAAGGCATTCAGATAACACCTGGTGTGATTGACCAGGATTATACAGGTGAAATCAAGGTCATTGCCTCTGCCCCAAGGCATGTGATAGGGATCCCGGCAGGACAGAGAATTGCACAATTGGTGCTGGTACCCTTACTCCCTGTGGAGATTGCTAATTCCTCTGCCCCACATGGACAGAGAGGATTTGGATCCTCTGATCTCTATTGGGTACAAAGTATAAAACAAGAGAGGCCTGAGATGAATATATTTATACAAGAAAAGCCCTTTAAAGGAATATTAGATACAGGAGCAGATGTGTCTGTGATATCTAAAAAGCATTGGCCAACCCAATGGCCCCTGACAACGTCTATGACTTCCCTACAAGGGATTGGGCATGCAGCTGACCCACAGCAGAGCAGTGAGATTCTTGCTTGGAGAGATGAGGAAGGGTACTCTGGTCATTTTCAGCCATTTGTCCTGGATCATTTGCCAATTAATTTATGGGGTCGTGATATCATGGAAAAAATGGGAGTATAAATGGTTAGTCCTAGTGCTGCAGTTACTAAGCAACTGCTTGATCAAGGCCTCCTCCCTTACTGGGGACTAGGCCGAGCAGCACAGGGAGGGCCAGAGCCACTCCAACCCCAGCCTCGCCCACCAAGACAGGGATTAGGGTATTTTTAAAGGAAGCTGCTGTTTGTCCTGCCCCTCACGCCGATCCCATATATTGGCTTTCAGAGGAACCGGTGTGGGTGGAGCAGTGGCCACCTCCCCCTAGAAAAGATAATTGCAGCTCAGCAGCTGGTGCAGGAACAGCTGGATTTGGGACATATAACCCCTTCTATCTCTCCATGGAATTCTCCAATTTTTGTTATAAAGAAAAAATCAGGTAAATGGAGGCTGTTACAAGATCTAAGAAAAGTAAATGCAACTATGGAACTGATGGGGGCATTACAGCCCGGCTTGCCTTCCCCCATGGCAATCCCAAAGGATATTTATAAAATTATTATAGATTTAAAATATTGCTTCTATTCTATACCCCTGGTGCCTCAAGACTGTAAGCATTTTGCCTTTAGTGTCCCCTGTGTTAATCTTAAAGAACCCATGAAACGGTATCTTTGGCTTATGCTCCCACAGGACATGGCAAATAGCCCAACTTTATGTCAAAGTTTTGTAGCTAGAGCCATTTCTTCCACCCGTGAAAAATTTTCTTCTGTTTATATTGTTCATTATATGGATGATATTTTGTTGGCTTGTTCTGACCCCACTGTTGTACGACAAGCTTTTGGACAACTGAAGCAAAATCTGAGCCTTTTTGGCCTCATTTTAGCAGCTGAAAAGGTTCAGGAACATCCCCCATTTACATATTTGGGCCATATATTAGGCACTCACTACTTTAAAAGCCAGAAAATACAATTAAAAACTTCGCACCTAAATACTCTGCATGATTTTCAACAATTCTTGGGGGATGTAAACTGGCTCTGGCCTAACCTAAAACTACTACTGCAGAGTTAAAACCCCTTTTCAATCTCTTAAAGGGAAATGCAGATCCTACATCCTCAAGCCATTTGACTCCTGAAGCCAGGAAGGCTATTCAAATTGTAGAGGATGCACTTTCCCAGCAGCATGTGAACTATTGTGATTATTCATTACCTTGGGGAGCTTACATGTTAGCTACTTCTCACTCCCCAACTGCTGTGCTATGGCAAAATCGTCCGCTTTTATGGCTTTATCTGCCATCAACACCTAGCAAAGTGCTGACTCCTTATTACGAATTAGTAGCCACTCTAGTGCATATGTGCCAAGTGGATTCCTGCAAATATTTAGGCCAGGAACCTCACTTTATTTGTGTTCCATATAATTTACAACAAGATTGGCTATTTGCCCATTGTGATACTTGGGCCATTGCCTGGGCCAATTATACAGGAAAAAATTTGCATCACTACCCATCTAACAAACTTCTCCAATTTGCTGCATGCCATATGTTTCTTTTTCCTTCCATAGTACAGACCTCGCCTTTGTCTTCTGCTGCTTTAGTTTTTACAGATGGATCCTCTAATGGAACAGCTGCTTTAACCATTAATGGGAAAACTCAATCTTGGGTTACAGGTTTTTTCCTCCGCCCAAGAGGTAGAATTAGAAGCTGTTTTACAGTCAATATGTAATTCGTGCTCTTCAAGTCATAGAAACTATTCCTTTTATTGGAACTACTACCTCCAACATTCAGACCCAATTCCACCAAGTACAAACTTTGCTTTGTTCCCGTAACCACCCCTGTTTTTTTTTTGGCTTTGTTCGAGCTCACACTAATCTTCCTGGCCCTTTAAGTGAGGGCAATGCAGTTACTGACTCCGCCACCAGAGTTTATTTAACTCAGGTTGAGCTTGCTAAGCAGTCACATGCCATCCATCATCAAAACAGTTGAGCCTTGCACCGACAGTTTAAATTATCTACAGAAGCAGCACGACAAATAGTTAAAACTTGCTTCAACTGTGTGCCTTTCTCACCAGCTCCTCATGGTGTAAATCCATGGGGACTGCTTTCTAATCACATTTGGCAGATGGGTGTCACACAAATTCCATCATTTGGCCAGTTAAAATATGTTCATGTTACAGTAGATACTTATTCTAATTTTATCCTGGCCACCCCCTTGCTGGGGAAGCTACTAAACATTGTATTTCCCATTGCCTTCACTGTTTTGCTGTGATGGGGATTCCCTCACAAATTAAAACAGATAACGTCCCTGGTTATGCAGGCCATGCATTTCAATCCTTCTGCCATTCTTATAATATCACTCATATTACAGGCATTCCTTATAATCCTCAAGGTCAAGGTATTGTGGAGAGAGCTAATGGATTACTAAAACATCAAATTGTTAAAATACAGAAGGGGGAGTTGTATCCCGCTATCCCTGTGAATATACTTAATCATGCTTTATTTGTTTTAAATTTTTTGAATTTGGACTTAAATAATTTATCCACTGCTCAGTGATTATGGGAAAAAAATAGGGCAGCGTGCTTTTGCCTTAGTAAAGGGGAAGGATCCCCTAACTGGTGCTTTGCATGGACCTGATCCTGTTCTAACATGGGGTCGAGGGCATGTATGTGTTTTTTCACAGGAAGAAAATGATGCCCGCTGGCTGTCTGAATGCTGTGTTCAGATTGTGGAGAGTGACAGTGGCCATCCAAGCAGTGACTCACTGGGCCTACATCCCTGACCCTCCAGTGGTGCATCCTGTGATGTGGGAAGGACCTGAGTTATTTCTGCGTGTCAATTGATCAGCATATGGGACTCCTCCTGATCCGTTTATTCAACACATTCAAACGGGTAGATTCTCTACTTCTGGGATCGGCACCCCACTGTGCTTTAAACTTCGGGACAATGACTCCATCCCAGGATGTGCTGAGATGCAGTCTATCAATAACTGGATATGGGTGCCAGATCAAAAGCAACCTTATCACCAATATTACTGGGACTTTCTCACAGCTACTAGACTGGTCAGGAGCCAATTCTACCCAGCTCCTCCTATCAAAAGAACATTAAGAGCTGCATTTCTCCTCCTTTTGCTATTATGTATGGACCTTTTTAAGATATCCATTGATTCTACACAAGGCAATAATTGTTCTTTTACAAATTGTATGTATAGTGGATTAGTTACCTCTGTTATTATTGTTAAACAACCACCTTATATTATGTTACCTGTGAATATGTCTGTACCCTGGTATGAAGATTCTGGTATCTTGGCTTTACAACTATTGAAAGACCTAATGCTCCCTAGGAGGTTTATTGGATTAATAGTAGCAGGTATTCTAGCTTTTATTTCCTTAGCAGCTATTGCTGCTAAGCCACTGTTGCTTTGACACAGGGCCTTCATAACCTAAAAGGCTTGCTGATGACCTTTGTTGGTCCAGGAATGTTGCCTGCCTTGTGTGGTAAAGATCTTGCAAAATTCGTTGCTAAACCTTGCAGGACAACTCCACAGATCTAAGCCCCAGATGGATGAGTTCCCCCTGAGAGGAATCGCAGTCAAGGATGGGTAAGAGAGGATGCGCTCTGACCAACCTAAGACAAGACCTTCAGCTTGATCTGAAGAAGTTCCCCATGACAGGTAAGGCAGAGTCAGCGATCCACCCAACTAAGACAGGTGGGTTCGCATCTTTTAAAATAAAGATGGGGGAGATGTTGGGGACCAACTGTGGGGTCAGTGACCTTGGACCCGCACAGTTGAGTACACAAGGAAGTAAGCTCTTATCATGATTTTGGGCTGTGTCAATAGCTTCTCATTTAACCTGTTTGGGACTTGATCGCTTCTCATTCAACCTATTTGAGACTTGATACTGTTTGTATGAATGTAGCCCCTGGCAGTTCCCTAGTTTAATGAAGTGTATTTAAGGTCAGAACTTGAAATAAACTTGGCTACAGGCTTCTTAATAAGCTGTGGCTCTTGATTTGGGCTGTAGCCCTCCTGAACCCCATCTGTTTGTCTCTCTTTTATTTTTTCCTAGTCCCTGCCCCCTATTTCAGGAATCCCAGTTTGCGAACCCTGGTTCACTGTTGGCTGGCCCCAGAAGAATGTAAAGGGCCTTTTTTGATGAAAACTTTAAAACCCTGAAAAGGGAAATTAAAGCAGAACTGAGGAAATAGAAAAAAACCTCCCATGCTCCTGGATTGGAAGAATCAACATCGTGAAAATGGCAATCTTTCCAAGGGCTATCTACAAATTCAATGCAATACCATCAATATCCCAATGTCATTCTTTAAAGAAATAGAAGAGGCAATCCAAAATTTCATATGGAATAATAAAAGACACCATATAGCAAAAACAATTCTTGGCAGAAAGAACAGTGCAGGAGGAATTTCAATACTAAATTTTAGACTCTGTTACAGAGCTATAATGACCAAAACAGTTTGGTACAGGCACAAGAACAGGCCTGAAGACAAATGGAATAGAACTGAGGACCCAGATATTAAACCACAGACCTATGGCCAACTAATCTTTGATAAGGGAGCCAAAAAATAGAGTGGAAGAAAGACAGCCTCGTCAACAAGTGGTGCTGGCAGAACTGGTTAAGCACCTGCAGACAACTAAAGTTGGATCCTTCTTTGTCACCCTATACCAGGATTAACTCCAAATGGATCAAAGACCTCAAGGTAAAAGCAGATACACTGAAAACTTTACAAGAAGGAATAGGGGATGTACTAGGTCTCCTTGGCACAGATCAAAACTTTCTTAATAAGACCAAGAAACACAACAATTCAGAGAAAGACTGGATAAGTGTGACTGCATTAAACTGCAGAGCTTCTGTATGGCAAAGGACATAGCTCGCAAATTAACTAGAAAGCCTACAGAGTGGGAGAAGATCTTCACTAACCATACAACAGACAAAGGTCTCATATCTAAAATATATCAACAGCTCAAAAAATTGAATCACTCCAAAACTAATCTCCAAAGAAACAACCATCCCATTAAAAGATGGGCAAAAGACTTAAAGTGAATCTTCTCTGAAGGAGAAATAAGAATGGCCTATGGACACATGAAGAAATGCTAGACATTTCTGGCCATAATAGAAATGTAAATCCAAACAACTCTAAGATTCCACCTCACTCCAGTTAGAATGCCCAGGATCAAGAAATTTAATAACAACAGATGCTGGAGGGGATGTGGCCAGGAGGGATCATTACTACACTGTTGGTGGGAGTGCAAACTCATTCAACCACTATAGAAAGCGGTATGGCAGTTCCTCAAAAGAATAAACATAAAACTCCTCTATGACCCAGCAATTCCACTACTTGGTATTTACCCAATCATCCAGAAACAAGGACATACTAAGTCCACTAGCACAGTGATGTTCATTGCAGCACTATTTACCATAGCAAAGATATGGAACCAACCCTGAGTTGATGAGTGGATCAACAAGATATGTTATTTATACACAATGGAATTCTATGCTGCTGTCAGAAAGTATTGCATTGCCCCATTTGTAAGGAAATGTAAAGACTTAGAAAAAATCATATTAAGTGAAGTAAGCCAGAGTCAAAGGAACATAGGCTCAATGGTTTCCCTCATTTGTCATAATCAGTAGAAACCTTGAGCTCTCCTAGCAGATATTTACAATAGAACAAAACGTAGATACGTAAGGCCATATAGTATGTCGCTAAATGAACGGACCTCCAGGATATAGAAACAAAAGCCATATAATGAGTGATTGTTGTCCTTAATGTACTATGCTATCTCTCATGTCTTTCGCTGTCCCTTGGTTATCTCATATCGTTACAATATTTCACCTTGTTATCTGATATATTGTATATATGCGTATTTGGTTATTTGAAATTGGATAGGGAAGGGGGGAAAACAAGATGCGGGGTGGGCGCTGGGGGAGGGAAATGGGGACCAAGACATGAGAAAGGGTATCAATGTATGTGAATTAATGCACCTTCTACCTGGTGAATATAATATAACCCTTCTATTAATTACAATAAAATATATGGAAAAAATGTAGTGATTACATTCATAATGCCAACTCAGACCAAATCCACCGATGACATAAGTCATCATGGAGGAGAGGCATGGGTGAGGGACTAATGTATAAAAGTATTGTACATATCATTCTGAAATCCAAATGTAGTCACAGTGTCAGCTCCCGAGTCCGCACTGTCTTCCTGGCCGGTCAGTTCATCATCTATTTCCCCTGGCCGGTTGGTTCACCATCTACTTCCCCAATAAATTCACCTTTGTATATGAGACTGTCTCTGCATGGTGGACTCTGGTAGAACATGGATTCCCCACCTGGAGGGATGTGGAATCCCCTCCTCTTGACCCCATAACATTTGTGGTGCATGGGCCTGGAAGAGCCCTTAATCACAGGGTGATGCGCAAGTTCGAGTCCCACCGGTGGATGTGGAATTCCATCTATGGCGTCAGACCCAAGAGAGTCTCTGATTATCCTCCAGGAATTCTTAACCATCTTTTTGGGGGAAATCGCCCAGTTGAAAAGTAAAGGCCTCTGGTGGTAAGTAGAAGTTAGTTGACCACTCTCTATTTCTGTACATATTTCTGGAAAGTGCACTTTGGTCTAAAACAGAGAGGAAAAAGCTGGACGCAGCAAGCTCTCTAAAGCCGGGGTGGTCAAGGGACACCTTGACCCTCTTGTGGAGGTTCCTATTGGGAGGGATGTGGAATCCTCTCCCTGGAACCATCATATCCTTGGCAGGAGGGATGTGGATCCCTCCCCAGGACTGAAGTGATAGTGAGTCTTGCCAGAAACAAAAAACTCTTGCCCCCCTGATAGCAGTTTTTGCAGGTAGGATGGCCTTGGCCAGCCGGCTGCCAGAGAAAGGAAGTCTCCACGAGGAGGCACCCCTGAGAGTTTTCAGGGCCCCAGGCCCTGACTCTGACTGCTGCCAGGCATGCCATCAAAATTTGGGGGTACTTAAAGGTCTCTACTTGTGTCTTGTTTTGTGAGGAAACTAAGTCCAGACTTAGACTTTTGGTGCACTGATGATATTTGTAGTTCTTGCATTAAGGAAAAACTTATTTGAGTTTAAACTGTTGCTGGAGTTCTAGGCAGTAATCTAAATTGCAGGGGAAAAAAGCCTCTTCTAAAAGGCAAAGGGAGTGCCTTGAGCCCTAGGATGCCTGGAGGCAAAAGGAGTTCTTTGAGCCCTTAAAGGTTTTTCAAATGCAAATAAAGACTAAAGTGTTAAGTGTTTAAGCAAATATCAGTAAAAGTTTTAAAGAACATTAGAAATGGGTTTCTGAATAAAATTTGAAAGTGAAGTTGTCCTAAATGTTTGTTTAAGAAAGACAAAAGGAAAATTAGGACTACCAAAATGATTGCTTAATTACTATTTCAGCTTGCGCTTGTAAGTTACTTTATAGGAATTTCCCACAGGCCCATGGAGAAGGACAGCAATCCTTATTCAGATGTAACTTTGGCTCTTACCAAGTTCCAGGTAATATCATGCTTAGAGACTATTTCTGTGTTGACCACTTGTTGCTTTAATTGGAGTATCGTGGCCTTTTGTAGGACACATTGATCTGAAAGCTGCAGTTTTGAGCCAGCCAGGGCAAAGCAAAGTCCCTGTGAGACTGTGGTGTCTAATCTGTCAGCAGAATGCTGGGGCAGAGTTGCTTTGGAGATCAAAGTGGCAGAGTGCTAGCTTTGAGCTGGAAAGCTGAGGGACAGCACTCAGGCCCTGAGTTCAAGTCCAGCAACCAACCAAGTGAAATGCCAATGGGATATTTATCCCTGTGTGGAGAAACACTACTGGGACAAAAGCAATGAAGCATCCAGATGCAGTAAGCCACTGCTTGGATGGCAGAGATGGTGTCGGATCCTAGAGTCACTCGTGCTTGGCCATTCAAAATTAATCAGAGCCGGGAGGTCATAGAATAGTTTGTAAGCATGCCTTACTAATGTCCGTGCCTTTCATAACTGGGCAGGAACTTGTCAATCATCTGTGATAGTGGGTAGTTTAAAGTCCTAACTGAGCGAAGTTTGATTTGACACCAGCCACAAATTCAGGAAAGTTTGTGGATCTGAGGCTTGTGTCCCCATTGATCTGTATTTAGGCCTTCATAGGTAACTGAGGCATTGTTGGGGTACAGGGATAAAGTTCCCCAGACAATCAAGAAAATGCCTTTGTGAATGGGTGTTAAGTAAGCTACACTATTGTAGCTAAAGGAGGTTTGTGCAGTTGTTAAATGTTTTATATGATCTCCAGTATGGATTAAAATATTGCTCCTGAAATTTAGTCCTGGCAACCCCTTGATAAAATAGTCTTAAGCTTTTGAGGGTCCCTAGCTAAGGATAGAGACAACACCCCTGAGTCAGCTTGAAGAAGTTACAGAAGCTGAATCTCCACCCAACAACCCCCTTTAGATGAAGGGACCAGAGTCATTTTTGGAAAGTGAGACAGGATAAAATTAAAGACATGGGAAAGAGTAGTAACAGATGTGCAAGAGTGGAGACTGCACTTATGGGGAATGGCTACAGGTTCAAGTCTTCTATATCTGCCTAGAGAATCCTAGCCTCATTAAATCTGGTTAAATGTGAATGAGGGCTATAGTCAGGTAAAGAAGAGAGAAAAAGTTTAGTAAAGAAAACCTTTGGAAAGGAATTGAGGAAATAGAAGGATAGTTTATGGGTAAGGAAGGATCTGAAAAGAACTGTCTTATGTTTGTTCTACAAAAAGGGAGAAAAAGAAATTCTAGAGAGTTCCTGTATGTAGTAGATGGTATGAGCATTATCTTAAGAATGGAGATTACAAGTAGAATTGGTAGGTATGTAATTGAGTTAGCCATGATGCAAGCTGGGTCAGGATTGGTACACTAATGTGACACTATTCTTTATGCCCACCTGAGGGATTGTTAAGCATGCTTCCTAGTTTTGAGAGCTTTTTCTTGGGTGCAGAACTTGGAGGGCACACTATATGCCCCTCCAAACCAAAGAATGCTGTGTGCCCGAGTCTGATAACAATTGTTGGCCCCCCAAGCCATGTGTTATCTCAGCTGGCATTGTTAATCATGATTCAATCCAGTCCTTACAGGCCTTACAAGTTGATCTGGGGACATGTTCATCATCTGGTTTCCAGTACCCTGGCACTCAAGTGAACCTATGCTGTGATTCCCAGCACTCCAACCACTGTGAAGGTAGCAGGAATGAACTACTGGGTTCGTCACTCCTAGGTGAAGACAGCGTGTGAGGATCCTGGACTTTCAGACTCCCAGAGAACTCACTGAGGTCCCTAGCTGAAGTTGTCCTCCAGAACAGAAGAGGACTAGATATATTGTTCCTAAAGGTTTGAGTGTTACCCTGGGAGGAGAATGTTACTGTTGATTGGCCTATGTGTGATTAATGAAATGTACTTTAGTAAAAAAAGGATCACAGTTATAAAACTGATGATCCTACACACCCGGTATAACCCCATTTGTACTAAGGTAAATTAGTCAAGGATTTGACTAGGCTAAAAGAAAAGCGGGGAGTGTTAAGGGGAGCAGGGAGTGTTAAGGGGATCAGGGATTGGCACCATCCAGAATGCCTAAGAGTTCCCCTGCCCCATTGTGGAAAGTTGACAATGGTACAGCCCAGCCACCTCAACCTCCCCATCCCCCCATGAGGAGGGATATCTGGTACAGCCCAGCCACCTTTGCCCTTCTAGGGAGGGGCAACCTTGACCTTCTCCCCACCCCCCATGAGGAGGGATATCTGCTTGGGTGGGGGTGGGCCTGATTTGTGTGGAAACCTTCCCAATTTGCGTGCCAACTCTAACTAAGGTGATAGGTAAATTCAAACACAGGGCTGTAACCCTATTGGGTACCTGCATGTAGACGGAGCTGGCAATGGTCCCTCTGTGTATGTAACTATCCCACTGGCCACCTGTGTTGGCCAGATTCCACTGCATGGGGTTTGCCCTTAAAAACCTAGCATGAGAGCCGCTCAGGGTCACAGTGTCAGCTCCCGAGTCTGCACTGTGTCCCTGGCTGGTCAGTTCATCATCTATTTCCCCTGGCCAGTCAGTTCACCATCTACTTTCCCAATAAATTCACCTTTCTATATGAAAACAAAAACAAAACGTGTGTCCCTATTCACCATTCTTCTGGAGTGTTAAATGGGCTGAATTGGAGTCTTTTCTTGTTCATGGTTCCAGTATAAGGTTCACTAAAATATTTATCCCAATTTTATCCTGTTTTTTAACTTACACATTGGGCCACCTTGTCCTAAAAATTCACTTATGCCTAAGTATATATGAACTGGTCACAAATATAATATGAATGAAGATACAAACTGTGAAAATCTATTATTACCTTGGCTTATGTAACAATATAAAATATCTCAAAATGAGGAACAGTGACTATGACAATAAACAGGAACTGTATTGATAGATGACTACTGTCTAAGATGGATTAACTTAATTAGCCCAGGAATGGTAAATTCTTTACACTATGGTTAATGATACACAAATGATTCTAAATTATTGACATTAGCTGAGAGCCACAAAATAAGCAGACTCATAAGCTCATAAAACATGAGCTCATGTTTTATGTATCAAAGTATAAATTTGGAGCACAGTCATTAATATCAATACATGAGGTTTACCACCTGGAGTAATAAGACAGCCAACCAAAATCCTGGTACAACTCTGATGAGGACTGAATGATCTAATGTACATTCTGTATGTAAAGTGTGTTTTGGGGATATATCTTTATCTTTAGGAAGTTAATAAAGCACTGTTGCATTATGAGCTTAAAATATGGCCTAAGAAATGCCATATTACACATACAATGTCATTACAGGTTCACAATCATGAAACATATAGAATCACATTGAGATAAATCAATCTTCAAGTATACAACCCAATAAACTGATAGGGACCAGAACAACATATGCAGGACCTAAACACACCTGAGTTTTTAGCTAGTCAATTTTTTTTGCAGCCCTTGGTCTATACTGGTTCCTTTTTGTAATGCAGAATTGGGATGACATTTTGAAAGAGAAGCTACAAGTTTACCCCATGTATTTTTGCCTTCATATTGTTTTCCTCACGTAGTAAGTGAGGAATACTTACCATTTTCTAGTACTTCTGAGGCCACCTGAAACTATAGAAAGACACAATGAGAATGGTGTGCTGTGACTTGGATGCACATTGTTTTAGTATTCTTCATGAGTATTACAAGAAAAATAACTGTCAATTCAGTGCCAAAAAAGCAATGGGTACATGTTTTGTATTTGCTTTTCTCTGAGTATGTATGTCTCAACTCTGCCTATCAATTAGTTATTTCAAGCAGGGTCTTAATTTCCAAAGAGAAGAATAGCAAGTATAAAGTTTGTCACATCACACTGCAATTTGCAAACATTTTTTGCAATCAGTTGGTAAAGTATATTTCAACTGCATTCCAAAAAACACAGTTGGATGCTACAATGTATAGTTTTAGTCTTTATTGTTTCTATTGATCGTATTGATACCTCTTCGGTTTGGATTCAGAGATTCTTCCTTGTGAAGCAGACCGGTGCCACCTGAACCATACTAGAAATCTTATTTGCTTTCCTATTTTTAAAGAAAATTTAACAATATTTACTAGTATCCAATGTTTGTCATATAGCCACAGACTGATGTGTAAAAGTACAAAAATATTATTGGGAAGGTGGTATACTGAGGGGTTAATTACATATAACTCAGGTAATGAGTATAATTTCTTTTTGAACAGTAACACTTCTTCCATTGTTTTATCCAAGTTCTCCCTCCCTCACAAGTTGTATAGTTCATTTTCAACATAGTGTCTAGTGAGTATCACTGCAATATTTATTTACCCTTTGTCCCATCATATTTGGGCTTTCCCTTACCCTCCCCCAAACAGATAAACTTACATAAAAAAGGCAATGAAATCTATGACAGCCACAAAGAAGAAAAAAAACCTAAAAATACCTCATTTTCATTTCTTGGAGTTCATTTTGATAGATATCATTTTATACGATCATATGCAATTGAGTCTTTGTAGTCATCTCTGCATGAATGTCTAGAGTACTCTATATCATGTGAAAATGTATTTTTTGTCTTTTACCATCTAGTGTGTTTACTTGTAGATTTGTAAACACTTTGCAGTTACAACAAATGAGGGAAACCGTGCAACCTATGTTTCCTTGGGTATGGCTTACTTTGCTTAATGTATTTTTACCAAGCCTCTCCATTTCATTATGAATAGTACAATACCATTCTTTCTGATGGAAGCATAGAATTACACTGTGTATATATACTACATTTTCTTGATTGATTCGTTGCTGAGGTAGTTTTTGTTTTCTGCTTAGGGCTTTACATTTTGCTTGAGCCCATATTGGGCTGTAATCTGCCTATTTACACTTCCCACATTGCTGACAAGGCAAATACATATCACCATAGTCATCCTTTCATTTTATGAGATGAAATTTTGTGGACTTTCTTGCCTGAGATGTCCTAGAAACACTCTTATTATCTCAGACTCCTAAGTAGGAAGGAATACACCTAAGGCCTGGCTTTCATGACTCATATTTTTTTTAACTGGTGATCTTAAAGGATAAAAATGAAGAAAGCAGTATTTCTATTTCAGGCAAAGAAATGTTGCCTTACCATTTCAGAAAGCACTAACTCATCAAGAATATCTTCCTCCATTTCAGAAGATGTCTTTTTAACAGAGCCTTTCAGGACAGCTAGGAACACAGATAGTTTAACTGTTAATCATTGAGTAAAAATTTTCTCATAGAACTTATATTGTTTAGTCCAGAGTGGTGTGTGTTATATACAAAAAATTGTAAATAGACCTGTTGTTAGAGCTTCCTGAATGAAATGTGAAACTGAATTAGAGGTAGGAAAGAAAAGAGAATTTTATTTCTGGGCATTTTTTCTAATGGCAGTATAAGCTAACAAGAAACAGTGGTAAATGTAGAAGAACTGCATATCATATTGATTACTTTGAACCTTAGACTAAAGATTTTATAATATGTTGAAGCAATCTAAGCTATAATTTTTTTGGAATGGCAATTAATAAAACTTTTTAGGATAATTTATTGTGACTCAAAAGAATTCAAATGAATGTAGTTCATGGAGTGACATAATTGAACACTGCAGAAAATAGACTGACAAATACTTTCTCCTCGGGAGGTTTGTGTTTATTCAATTTAGGACGCTATTATTCAGGACAAAAATTTACTGATCTCAAGCTTTGCAAAATTTTATCTCATCATAGTACCATATACTCTGTGCTTCTGTGATCAGAATGAAAAAAGTAGCAATCACATTAATGGTACAAATAAAAACTTTGACACCACGTGAATGAGAGAAAGAGTAAACTGATCTGACACAGAGTATTTCCGGGAAAAACATGATTTGATTTGTCTGGCTGACATACACTTGTCTGTTTTCAAACATTTCAAACTCAGTGAAAAAATGCATTTTGAAGTGAGATTTGGTACAAACAATTGCGACTCTTTTTTTTGTTGTTGCCAGCTCTGGGCTTGAGCTCAGGGCCTGATCCCTGTCCTTGGACTTTCTCAAGGCTAGATCTCTATCACTTGAGCCTCAGAATCACTTCTGGCTTTTTCCTATGTATATAGTACCAAGGAATTGAACCCTGGTATTCGTGCATGCCAGGCAAGCACCGAATCACTAGGCCAAATTCCCGGCCCTAATTATGACTCGTTTGTGCTTACCTGAAGTGAAGGATATATATTGGAGGTACATAATACATACAGTATATTAAAGAAAAAGTGCTTACTAGCATTGTTTATAGTTTCCTCTTATGCAGGGCTTTCCACATATGCAATAATCTGAGCCTGATTTGAAAAGACCTGGAAATACTTTACTCACTTCCAGTTGACATTGAAGTTCTGCACAGATAGGAAGGAAAGCTATCAAGTAGAATTATAAGCAGGACAATAGTTGAAGCATTTCCCCAAAACAAAAATAGCATCCCATGACAAGACTTGCATAGTTACTGACATTAAAGGAAATTGAAGGGCTAGAATTATAACTCAGTTGTAGAGTCCCCATCTACCAAGCATCAACCCTGTGTTTTAAACACAACTGCTACACACAAAACAAGAAAAAAGTTAAAAAATAAAACTCTATCTACTTCATGAACATAAGTAATCACACATGGCAAATAGTGATAAGAATTGAATTCATTCAGCAAGGTCAGGAATTTAAAGTTTAAGAAAAGATACAAGTAGAATAATGCAGTATTAGAAAGGCACAAAGGTCTTCTGAGAGTCTTAGTTTGAAGCCAGCTTCAGAGGAAACTCTATGAAGATAATCCAATCCAATGAACTACCAAAAAGAGTCATAAGTGGCTGGGAGTTTGGCCTAGTGGTAGAGTGCTTGACTAGCATGCACGAAGACCTAGGTTCGATTCCCCGGCACCACATCCATAGAAAAAAGCCAGAAGTGGTGCTGAGGCTCAAGGGGTAGAGCTCTAGCTTTGAGAAAGCCAAAGGACAGTGCTCAGGCCCTGAGCTCAAACCCAGGACTGGCAAAAACAAAGAAAAAGAGTCATAAGTGGAGCTTTGGCTCAAGTGTTAGATCAGGAATGTTGAGCAAAAGCTGAGGAATGTTGAGGAAAAGTGCCCAGTCCTTGAGTTCAAGCCCTAGGCCAACTCTCTCTCTCTCTCTCTCTCTCTCTCTCTCTCTCTCTCTCTCTCTCTCTCTCTCTCTCTCTCTCTCTCTCTCTGTCTCTCTCTGTCTCTCTCTCTCTCCCAGAGCTTGTTATTTTTATCTCTTGGAATACTTACTTGGGAAAACTTGAAAAGTACAGATCATAATTGGAATTCAAAGTATTATTAATGAAGAAATATTTACAGGCAAATTACTTGAGAGAAGATTGAAATACATAAGTTGAAAGAATGAAATAACACAAAATATAATTATTACTATTTCTGTTATAATTCAGAAAATAAATTTGTAACAAGTATTTTAAGACATATTAACCAGATAGACTTGAAGAGATATCACTGAATGGATAATATTAACATACCTTTTGCACAGCAAACTATGTTTCCCATAGTGAAATTCTGGCAAAGGAAAAAATATACTATAAAACGCTGTGCTACTTAAGCTTTAGCAACTCAGTAAAGAATGTGGCATTCAATGCTAGGTAAAGCACATATATGATTATATCACTATAGTAACAGCATGTAACAGAACTTTCAGAGTTGCATCACAATTCATATTGTGTGGCCTAATAATTGCTATATGTACAGTATCTATCTATCTATCTATCTATCTATCTATCTATCTATCTATCTATCCACATATACAGTGTATATACACATAGGTTTTATAATATAATACTTCTTTAATTTATTAACATTGATTTTTACATCATATTTCAAATGATGTATTTAACAAATAATCAAGAAGGGAATGTCTATATACTGGTACTTAGATTTTAGAACATAATTAAAATTAGGCTGAGGGTTTGTATGTCATAGATACATATTGATCTATGTAATAAAACATTATGTTTATAGATTCTATAGCCACATCTTAAGGATACCATGCGCCTTTTGTTCCTTTGGTCTTGACTTGTTTCACTCAACATAATTCACTCTAGATTCATCCACTGCCCTGCAAATGCCATTATTTTATCTTATCTGTTGGCTATATAGAATTCCATTGTATATATACCACATTTTTGTATGAATTCTGCAGTAGGGCATCTGGATTGTTTCCATAGCCTGGCTAATGTGAATAGCACAGAGATGAACAACGCTGAGCAGGTGTCCTTGTCATATCCTGGGTTATGATGTTCAGGATAAATGCCCAGGAGTTGTATGGCGGGATCATTTTCAGTTTCTTAAGAAACCTCCACACTGCATTCCAGAGTGGCTGAACTAGCTTCCAATCTCACCAGCAGTGCAGTAGGGTTCTTTTTTCTCTACAACCTCACCAGCATTTGTCATTGTCTGAGTTCAAAATCTTGGCCGTTCTTGTTGGGATAAGGTGGTATCTTAGGGTTGGTTTTTTTTGCCAGTCCTGGGCTTGAGGTCAGGGCCTGAGCACTGTTCTTGGGCTTTCCTCAAGGCTAGTGTTCTACCCTGAGCCACCATACTATTTCTGGCTTTTTCTATGTATGTGGTACTGAGGAATCGAACCCTGGTCTTTGTGCATGCTAGGCAGGCACTCTACCACTAGGCCAAACTCCCAGCCCCAGGGTTGTTTTTATTTGCATTTTCTTTATGACCATGGATGATGAGCATTTTCTCATTTGCTTTTCTGCCATTTTAATTTCTTCTTTTGATCAATCTCTCTTTAGTTCCCTTGTGCATTTAGAGACTGGTTTGTTGGGTTTGGGGGGATTAGTTTCTTGAGTTCCCTGTAGATATTGGATATTAAGCATTTGCCTGATGTAATATTGGTAAATATCTTTTCCCACTTGTTTGGCTGTCTTTCTACTTTAGTTGCTATGCTTTTATGTGTGCAGAAACTTTATTTTTAGGTAGTCGAGTCTCTTTCCAATCTGTTGTGACTCTGGGATTCTGTTCAGAATGTTTTTGCCTGTGCCTATGAGTTCCAGTGTCTCTCCTACTCTATCATGTAGCATTTTCTAGGTTTCCTGTTTGAAATTTAAGTTTTTGATCCATTTTGAGTTAATGCTTGTGCATGACGAAAGGCCAGGGTCAATTTTTAGTTTTCTGCATATAGCTGTGCAGTTTTGGCAGCACCAATAATTGAATAGGCTGTGTTTGTTCCACTGTATATTTTTGGCTCCCTTGTCAAATACAAGTTGTCTATAGGTATGTGGTTCTATTACTGGATCTTCTAGTCTGTTCCATTGATCTTCTGGTCTGTATTTGTGCAAATATCATGCAGTTTTTGTTATTATGGTTGTATGATAGAGTTTGAAGTCTGGTATTGTAATACCATCAGCATTGCCCTTTTTGCCTAGAACTGTTTTGACTATTAGAGGTCTTTTCTTGTTCCATATGACCCTTTGGATTGTATCTTCTATCTCAGTAAAGAATGTCTTTGGATTTTGATGGGAATTGCACTGAATTTGTGTATCAATTTTGGCAGTATAGCCATTTTCACCACGATGACTTTCCATTTCCTAGTGTCCTGTTTAACTTCTTTTGTTAGGCTTTTGTAGTTTTCATTAAATAATTCCTTTACATTTTTGGTTAATTCCTAAGTATTTTATTCTTTTGGGGGCTATTGCGAATGGGATCATTTCCTTGATTTGGCCTTCTGTTTGTGTATTGTTGGTGTACAAGAAGGCTACTGACTTCTGAAGGTTAATTTTGTATCTTGCCACTTTGCTAAAGTAGTTTATCAATTCTTGGAGTTTGGGAGTGGAGCTTATTGGGTCACTTAAGTAGCAGATCATGTCGAAGAGGGATAGTTGAATTTCTTCTTTCCCTATGTGTATCACTTTGAAGTCCTTTTCTTGCCTTATTGCCCTGGCTAAGGGTTCCAGCACTATATTGAAGAGAAGTGGAGAGAGTGGGCATCTCTGTTTAGTTCCTTACTTTAAGGTAAAGGGTTCCAGTCTTTCATTATTTAGTATAATACTTGCTGCAGGTTTGTCATATATGGCTTTAATTATTTTAAGGAATGTACCTCTTATTCCTATTTATCTAGTGCTTTCAACATGGATGGATGTTGTATTTTGTCAAATGCATTCTCTGCGTCCAGAGAAATTATCATATGATTCTTGTCCTTACCTCTTGATGTGATGTATTGCAATAATTGATTTATGAAGGTTAAACCAGCCTTGCATCTTGATTGTAGTGTATAATTTTTAAAATTTGTTTCTGGATTCTGTTGGCTAGTATTTTTTATTGTAATTAATAAAAGGGTTACATGATATTTGCCAGATAGAAGGTGCATTAATGCACATACATTGATACCCTTTCACATGTCTTGGTACCCATTACCCTCCCTCCCACCTCCCCTCTTGGTTTTCCCCCTTCCCTAGTCAGTTTCAAATAACCAAATACAAATAAATCCAATATATCAGATAACAAAGTGAGATACTGTAACAATATGAGATAACCAAGGGATACAAAAAGAGATGAGAGATAACATAGTACATTAAGGACAACAATCATTTGTTATATGGCTTTTGTTTCAATATCCTGGAGGTCTTTTCAATTAGCTTCATACTATATGGCCTTATGTATCAAGGTTTTGCTATATTCCAGATCTCTGCTAGTGGAGTCCAAGGTTTTTACTGATTATGACAAATGAGGGAGACCATTGAGCCTAAGTTCCTTTGAGTCTGGCTTATTTCACTTAATATGATTTTTTTCTAAGTCTTTCCATTTCCTAACAAATGGGGCAATGTAATACTTTCTGACAGGAGCATAGAATTCCATTGTGTACAAATACCACAACTTGTTGATCCACTCATCAAATCAGGGACATCTAAGTTGGTTCCATATTTGTGCTATGGTGACTAATGCTGCAATGAACATTGTTGTGCTAGTGGATTTAGTATGCCCTAGTTTCTTGATAGTTGGGTAAATGCCAAGTAGTGGAATTGCTGGGTCATAGGGGAGCTCTGTTTAGCCTTTTGAGGCACTGCCATACTGCTTTCCATAGTGGTTGAACTAGTTTGCACTCCCACCAACACTGTAGTAGTGATCCCTCCTGGACACATCCCATCCAGCATCTGTTGTTATTTGTTTTCTTGATCCTGGCCAGTCTAACTGGAGTGAGGTGGAATCTTAGAGTTGTTTTGATTTGCATTTCTTTTTTTTTTAAATTTTTTTTCTTTTTTATTGTGATTAGTAAAAGGGTTACATGATATTTGCCAGATAGAAGGTGCATTAATTCACATACATTGAAACCCTTTCACATGTCTTGGTACCCATTTCCCCCCCCCCCCCACACCCCCCCTCCCATCTTGGTTTTCCCCCCTTCCCTATCAAATTTCAAATATCCAAATACAAATAAATTCAATATATCAGATAACAAAGTGAGATACTATACAAATATGAGATAACCAAGGGATAGCAAAGGAGATGAGAGACAACATAGTACATTAACGACAACAATCATTCATTATATGGCTTTTGTTTCAATATCCTGGAGGTCCTTTCAATTAGCTTCACATTATATGGCCTTACTTATCAAGATTTTGCTCTATTGCAGATCTCTGCTAGTAGAGCCCAAGGTTTCTACTGATTATGACGAATGAGGGAAACCATTGAGCCTAAGTTCCTTTGAGTCTGGCTTACTTCACTTAATATGACTTTTTCTAAGTCTTTCCATTTCCCAACAAATGGGGTGATGTCATTCTTTCTGACAGCAGCATAGAATTCCATTGTGTACAAATACCACAACTTGTTGATCCACTCATCAACTGAGGGACATCTAGGTTGATTCCATATCTTTGCTATGGTGAATAGTGCTGCAATGAACATTGTTGTGCTAGTGGATTTAGTATGTCCTTGTTTCTGGATGGTTGGGTAAATGCCAAGTAGTGGAATTGCTAGGTCATAGGGGAGTTCTATGTTTAGCCTTTTGAGGCACTGCCACACTGCTTTCCATAGTGGTTGAATGAGTTTGCACTCCCACCAACAGTGTAGTAGTGATCCCTCCTGGCCACATCCCCTCCAGCATCTGTTGTCATTCGTTTTCCTGATCCTGGCCATTCTAACTGGAGTGAGGAGGAACCTTAGAGTTGTTTTGATTTGCATTTCTTTTTTTATTGTAATTAGTAAAAGGGCTACATGATATTTGCCAAATAGAAGGTGCATTAATTCACATACATTGATACCCTTTCACATGTCTTGGTACCCGTTTCCCTCCCCCACACACCCCCACCCGTCTTGGTTTTCCCCCCTTCCCTATCAAATTTCAAATATCCAAATACAAATAAATTCAATATATCAGATAACAAAGTGAGATACTATACCAATATGAGATAACCAAGGGACAGCAAAGGAGATGAGAGACAACATAGTACATTAAGGACAACAATCATTCATTATATGGCTTTTGTTTCACTATCCTGGAGGTCCTTTCAATTAGCTTCACATTATATGTCCTTATGTATCAAGATTTTGCTCTATTGCAAATCTCTGCTAGTAGAGCCCAAGGTTTCTACTGATTATGACGAATGAGGGAAACCATTGAGCCTAAGTTCCTTTGAGTCTGGCTTACTTCACTTAATATGATTTTTTCTAAGTCTTTCCATTTCCTAACAAATGGGGCGATGTCATTCTTTCTGACAGCAGCATAGAATTCCATTGTGGACAAATACCACAACTTGTTGATACACTCATCAACTGAGGGACATCTAGGTTGGTTCCATATCTTTGCTATGGTGAATAGTGCTGCAATGAACATGGTTGTGCTAGTGGGTTTAGTATGTCCTTGTTTCTGGATGGTTGGGTAAATGCCAAGTAGTGGAATTGCTGGGTCATAGGGGAGTTCTATGTTTAGCCTTTTGAGGCACTGCCACACTGCTTTCCATAGTGGTTGGACGAGTTTGCACTCCCACCAACAGTGTAGTAGTGATCCCTCCTGGCCACATCCCCTCCAGCATCTGTTGTCATTCGTTTTCCTGATCCTGGCTATTCTAGCTGGAGTGAGGTGGAATCTTAGAGTTGTTTTGATTTGCATTTCTTTTATGACCAGAGATGTTGAGCATTTCTTCATGTGTCTATAGGCCATTTTTGTTTCTTCTTCAGAGAAGACTCTCTTTAAGTCTTTGGCCCATTTTTTAATGGGATAGTTGTTATTTTGGAGGTTAGTTTTGGAGTGATTCAATTTTTTGAGTTGTTGATATATTGTAGATATGAGGCCTTTGTCCCTTGTTTGGTCGGTGAAGATCTTCTCCCACTCTGTAGGCTTCCTGATTAGTTTACTAGCTATGTCCTTTGCCATACAAGAGCTCTGCAGTTTAATGCAGTCCCCCTTATCCAGCCTTTCTCTGATTTGTTGTGATTCTTGGTCCTTATTGAGAAAGTTTCGACCTGTGCCAAGGAGGCCTAGTGTATCTCCTATTCCTTCTTGTAAAGTTTTCAGTGTGTCAGCTTTTACCTCGAGGTCTTTGATCCATTTGGAGTTAATTCTAGTGCAAGGTGACAAAGAAGGATCCAACTTTAGTTTTCTGCAGGTGCTTAACCAGTTCTGCCAGCACCACTTGTTGAAGAGGCTGTCTTTCTTCCATTGTATTTTGTTTTGGCTCCCTTGTCAAAGATTAGGTGGCCGTCGGTCTATGGTTTAGTATCTGGGTCCTCAGTTCTATGCCATTTGTCTTCAGGCCTGTTCTTGTGCCAGTACCAAGCTGTTTTGATAATTATAGCTCTGTAATAGTGTCTAAAGTTTGGAATTGAAATTCCTCCAGCGCAGTTCTTTCTGCTAAGAAGTGTTTTTGCTATACGGGGTCTTTTATTATTCCATATGAAATTTTGGATTGCCTCTTCTATTTCTTTAAAGAATGCCATTGGGATATTGATGGGTATTGTGTTGAATTTGTAGATAGCCCTTGGTAAGACTGTCATTTTCACAATGTTGATTCTTCCAATCTAGGAGCATGGGAGGTTTTTCCATTTACTCAGTTCTACCTTAATTTCCTTTTTTAGGGTTTTAAAGTGTCCATCAAAAAAGGTCCTTTACATTCTTAGTTAAGCTAATTCCTAGGGACTTTATTTTCTTTGAGGCTATTGTGAAAGGGTTTGCTTTCCTGATTATTGCCTCGTTCCTCTCACTGTTGGTGGAAAGGAAGGCAGTTGATTTTTTGAGGGTTGATTTTATAGCCTGCTACTCTTCCAAAGCTTTGAATCAGCTCAAGGAGGTTGGGAGTAGAGTCTATAAGATTCTTTAAATACAGAATCATGTCATCTGCAAAGAGGGATAGTTTTATTTCCTCTTTCCCTACTTGAATCCCCTTTATGCTTGCTTCTTGCCTTATTGCACTGGCTAGGAATTGTAGTACTATGTTAAAAAGTAGTGGAGAGAGTGGGCATCCTTGTTTCGTTCCTGATTTTAGAGGGAATGGCTTTAGATTTTCACCATTAAGTGTAATACTAGCAGTGGGTTTCTCATACACAGCCTTTATTTCATTGAGGAATGTTCCATGGATTCCTAATTTCTCCCGAGCTTTTAACATAAAGGGGTGTTGGATCTTGTCAAATGCCATTTCTTTCCGTATACTGCATTTATTTTGGTTTTCTATGTATAGAACATCTCTGAGAATTCTCTGTATTGTTGGTTTTGTTGTGACATATTGTTGCAGCTTTTCCCTGGAATGGAATGTTTTTATTGTTCCCTCAGTTATAAATGAGAGCTTAGCTGAGTACAGTATTCTTGGATGGTAGTTATTTGACTTAAGGGCATGACATATACGCTTCCAGTCACTTCTTGCTTGTATGGTCTCTGCTGAGAAATCTGGAGTTATTCTTATCGGTTTTCCTTTATAGGTTAGTGTTCCCTTTTCCCTGGCTGCCTTTAGGATCTTTCTTTGGTTTCTATTGATCCAGTTCGGATTATGATGTGGCGCTGGGATGTTCTTTTCTGGTCAGGTCTGTTTGGGGTTCTAAAAGCTTCTTGTTTCTGGATGAGCCTGCCCTTCTGGATATTTGGGAAATTCTCTGAGATGATTCCCTGAAGTATATTTCCAATACCATTGACCTCTTTGTCCACGCCCTCCTCAATACCAATTAGCCTTAAATTAGGCTTCCTAATTGTATCTTGGACCTCCTGAAGTGCTCTCTCATTTTTCCTAGATTTGGATTGACTCATTTTCTGTTCTTTCTCTATAATAACTAAATTATCTTCAGTCCCGGAAATTCTCTCCTCTGCATTGTCTAACCTGCTATCAAAACTATCTACTTTATTTTTCATCTCCCTTGCTTCTAATTGCTCATTTTTGATGCCTTGCATCTCTTGTTTTAGATCATGTATGGATTTCTTTAGCTCCTTGAATTCCATTTGAGTGGTTAGCTCAGTAGCTTTATTTTCTTTGAACATTTGTTGGAGTTCGGTCACCTTTTTATTTGTGGATTCTATGAATTCATCCATCTTTCTTTGAAAAACCTTTATTATGGCCTCCTTTATGGCTTCTTCTTTTTCACTTATCACCTTGTTTATGATCCTCCTGTTCAGCTATTGCTTCCTCCTTTATCTCTTTCTTTATATTTTCACATTTTTCATTAATGATGTTTATCAATTGCATTTGTATAGCACTTGGAAGACTCTCCTCTAGGTTTGCCAGTGACTGTTCCATTGTCTGTTTACATTGGGTGTGGGATGTTGTTTCTTGATTTGACATTTTTCTTGAGTTTCTTGTTCTGCCCATTTGAAAATGGGAGCAAGATTAATAGTAAACACGATTATAGTTTTTCAGATATAACCAACCTAGACCTCTGTGGCTGGCAGACACTAGATGTTCACAATTTTTGATTGGTGTTATCACTCTTTCTTTTTGTGCAGTTACTGACCATTCTAATACATCCACTGATAAGCGATTTATACCCAAAACAATAAGCCTCTCAATCCAATCTCTATTGTCATTAAGTCCCTCTGAGCCTAGACAATAATTAAACAGCTAGATATACAGTATTGCTTAACAGCCATCAAGTGTAGATCCATGCAGTATAAGGGTTGAAAGACAGACAGAGGTCCAGAGATAGAAAAATAGAATGAGAGAGGTCAGGGGAGGTGCAAGAGGATTAATGTAGGAGTGTAAGAATATTGTAGTAATGAAGAAAAGGTATAGCATAAGGTTAACTGACCTAAGTTGGTAAGTAGGTAGCGTATTTGAGTACAAAGGTTGGAAAGTATTAGAATAAACTTATGTGTTGCTTCATGACTAGCTCTTAGCCCAACCAGTGGCCTCACAGTGGACCATGGGATGGATCTGCGAGCTTCCGTCTGAGCGCGGTTGGCAGCCGTTTTCCTGTGCTGTTTCCAGGGGCAGCCCCAAGCCAAGGGTCTGGGGTTTGAGAGTTTCCAGGGGCTCTCAGCAGGATCAGCAGGAGACCCTCTGTTCCCAGGGGCGGGGACCAGTTGAGGACATGGGCTCCAAGGGCGGAGCCGGGCCTTTTTGATTCTCAGAAGGGGAGCTTTGCTGCTGGTCGGCCCTTCAGATCCCTGCTGTGTTTCCACTGCTTTGTCAGAGTCTGTGATTGTGGGGGGGCCCCTCGGTGCTGTCTTGCTCAGGATTCCCAGCTGGAGGATGCCCTGCTCAAGAATTGAGGGGGGGCAGATGCTGGCTCCTATTTTCCCGCACCCCTACCCGCTGTTGTAAGGCAGGGTCCCAGCGCCCTCCACTCTCCAGATCCAGTGGCCTGGGAGAGGAACCTGGTGGGCAGGTGGGAGCTGGTACAGCTCCGCCTCCCCTGGTGGTGTGCTGAGTCTTAGGGTCTGCCTGCTTGTCAGTCTCCCGTCAGAGGGCTGGGGGTTGAGCCCGTTGGGCTGGTGGGAGTTGGGACAGCCCCGCCTCCATTTGTGGGGTGCTGGGTCTTAGGTAACCTGCCTGTGAATCTCCAGTCAATGGCCTGAGGGAGGGGCTGTTGAGGGAAGGGACAGGATTCTAAATTCCTTGCCCCCCTGCTCCTGCCAGTCTTTCTCGGGTTGGATGGAGGAATCTGAGTTAAGTTCTATTGCTTGGCACCCTCCCTGCTTTCCCAATGTGTTTGGGGACGCGCTGATTACTCACGCGTCTGAGTCCGTCTGCGGGTGTTCCACGGTTGTTGGAAGTCTTTCACTCCCCCTGGGTCTCCGCCGCCGCCTGTGTTCTGCATCTGGTTCCACTGCTTGCTGTTCTGGTTCCGCGTCTGGGTTCCGCTGCTTCCGCCCTTCGCTCGCCCGGTTCTGTGCTGTTTTCTGCAGCAGTTGGGCTCCCGGCCTGGCGCCCTTCACTGACACCGCTGTTCATGGCTTGGAGCCGGCGCCCGCCGCCGCTTTTCGCGGCTTTCCGCGGTTTCGCGGCTTGGAGCTGGTGGAGAGAGGTGGGGGAGGGGTCCTCGCGTTCCGAATTCTTTGAGAAAGTTGGATGTGAGCTTTATCTGGATTTCTTTTCTTGTTTGAGTCCTTCTCCGTTGCTTTTTGAGATATTTGTTGTGGATTTCTTTAAGGTAGTTGGCTCGTGGGATTCCCTGGTTCTTTCTTTTTATGAGAGAGAGCTAGGCAGCATCCCTATTGTCTCAGCGCCATCTTCCTTCTTCCCTTCTTTGTCTTTTCTTACTAATTTTAGTTTGAAGTCTATTTTATCTGATATGAGGATGGCAACTCCAGCCTGTTTATGGGGGCCGTTAGCTTTGTAGAGTTTATTCCAACCTCTTACTTTTAAAAGATGTTTGGTTTTTTGGGTAAGATGTGTCTCTTGAAGGCAGCAGAAGAATGGATCTTGCTTTTTGATCCAACTAGACAGACTATGCCATTTAATTGGAGAGTTAAGTCCATTGATATTGAGAGTTAGGATTGAGAGATATTTATTTGTTCCTATCATTTTTAAAAGCTTTTATTAGAGCCTGTGTCTTGACAGTTCTTGTGGTCCTTAGATGGTATGATGTTTAGGTGCCATTCTTTCCCTATATTGCATTTATTTTGGTTTTCTATGTGTAAAACATCCTTGAGAATTTTCTGTAGTGTTGGTTTTGTTGCTACATATTGTTGCAGCTTTTCCCTGGAATGGAATGTTTTTATTGTTTCCCTCAGTTATGAATGAGAGCTTAGCTGAGTACAGTATTCTTGGTTGGTAGTTATTTGATGTAAGGGCATGATATATATGCTTCCAGTCACTTCTTGCTTGCATGGTCTCTGCTGAGAAATATGGGGTTATTCTGATTGGTTTGCCCTTATAGGTTATTTTTTAAATATTTTTTATTGTAATTAATAAAAGGTTTACATGATATTTGCCAGATAGAAGGTGCATTAATTCACATTCATTGATACCCTTTCACATGTCTTGGTACCCATTAGCCTCCCCCCCACACCCCCACCTTTCTTGGTTTTCCCCCCTTCCCTATCAAATTTCAAATAACCAAATACAATAAATTCAATATATCCGATAACAAAGTGAGATACTGTAACAATATGAGATACCCAAGGGACAGCAAAGGAGATGAGAGATAACATAGTACATTAAGGACAACAATCATTCGTTATATGGCTTTTGTTTCAATATCCTGGAAGTCCTTTCAATTAGCTTCATACTATATGGCCTTATGTATCAAGATTTTGCTATATTGCAGATCTCTGCTAGTGGAGCCCAAGGTTTCTACTGGTTATGACAAATGAGGGAAACCATTGAGCCTAAGTTCCTTTGAGTCTGGCTTACTTCACTTAATATGATTTTTTCTAAATCTTTCCATTTCCTAACAAATGGGGAGATGTCATTCTTTCTGACAGCAGCATAGAATTACATTGTTACAAATACCACAACTTGTTTATCCACTCATCAACTGAGGGACATCTGGGTTGGTTCTATGTTTCTGCTATGGTGAATAGTGCTGCAATGAACGTTGTTGTGCTTGTGGATTTAGTATGTCCTTGTTTCTGGATGGTTGGGCAAATGCCAAGTAGTGGAATTGCTGGGTCATAGGGGAGTTCTATGTTTAGCCTTTTGAGGCACTGCCACACTGCTTTCCATAGTAGTTGAATGAGTTTGCACTCTTACCAACAGTGTAGTAGTGATCCCTCCTGGCCACATCCCCTCCAGCATCTGTTATTATTCGTTTTCCTGATCCTGGCCATTCTAACTGGAGTGAGGTTCCTGGCTGCCTTTAGGATCCTTTGTTTGGTCTCTATTGATCCAGTTCGGATTACAATGTGGCCGTGGGATCTTCTTTTCTGGTCAGGTCTGTTTGGGGTTCTAAAAGCTTCTTGTATCTGGATGGGCCTGCCCTTCTGGATATTTGGGAAATTCTCTGAGATGATTCCCTGAAGTATATTTCCAATACCATTGACCTCTTTGTCCACGCCCTCCTCAATACCAATTAGCCTTAAATTAGGCTTCCTAATTGTATCTTGGACCTCCTGAAGCGCTCTCTCATTTTTCCTAGATTTGGATTGACACATTTTCTGTTCTTTCTCTGTAACAACTAAATTATCTTCAGCCCTGGAAATTCTCTCTTCTGCATTGTCTAACCTGCTATCAAAGCTATCTACTTTATTTTTCATCTCCCTTGCTTCTAATTGCTCATTTTTGATGCCTTGCATCTCTTCTTTTAGGTCATGTATGGATTTCTTTAGCTCCTTGATTTCCATTTGAGTGGTTAGCTCAGTAGCTTTATTTTCTTTGGACCTTTGCTGCAGTTCTGTCACCTTTTTATTTGTGGATTCTATGAATTCATACATTTTTCTTTGAAACACCTTTATTATGGCCTCCTTTATGACTTCTTCTTTTTCACTTATTAACTTGTTAATGGTTCCTCTTGTTCAGCTATGGCTTCCTCCCTTATCTCTTTCTTTATATTTTCACATTTTTCATTAATGATGTTTATCAATTCCATTTGTATAGCACTTGGAAGACTCTCCTCTTGGTTTGCCAGTGACTGGTCCATTGTCTGTTTATATTGGGTGGGGGATGTTATTCCTTGATTTGACATTTTTCTTGAGTTTTTTGTTCTGGCCATTTGAAAATGGGAGCAAGATTAATAGTAAACACGATTATAGTTTTTCAGATATAACCAACCTAGACCTCTGTGGCTGGCAGACACTAGATGTTCACAATTTTTGATTGGTGTTATCACTCTTTCTTTTTGTGCACTTACAGACCAGTCTAATACAACCACTGATAAACAGTTTATGACCAAAACAATAAGCCTCTCAATCCAATCTCTATTGTATCTATGTCCCTCTGAACCTAGAGTGTAATTGAACACCTAGATATACAGTATTGCTCAGCAGCCATAAAGTGTAGACCCATGCTTTATAAGCGTTGAAAAACAAACAGAGGACCAGAGATAGAAAAATAGAATGAGAGAGATCAGGGGAGGTACAAGAGGATTAACAGAGGAGTATAAGATTATTGCAATGAAGAAAATGTATAGCGTAGGGATAACTGACCTAAGTTGGAAGTAGGTAGCGTATTTGAGTACAAAGTTTGGAAAGTATTAGATAAAACTTATGTGTTGCTGCACGACTAGCTCTCAGCCCATCCAGTGGCCTCACAGTGGGCCGTGGGATGGATCTGTGAGCTTCAGTCTGAGAGCGCTGGGCAGATGTTTTCCTGTGCTGCTTCCAGGGGCGGCCCCCGGCCAAGGGTCTGGGATTTGAGAGTTTCCAGGGGTTCTCAGCAGGACCAGCAGGAGACCGCTCTGTTCCCATGGGCAGGGCCCAGCTGAGGACCTGGGCTCCAAGGGCGGATCCTTGCCTTTCTGATTCTCAGAAGGTGAGCTTGGCTGCTGGTCGGCCCTTCAGATCCCTGCTGTGTTTTCCACTCCTTTGTCAGATAGTCTGTGACTGTGGGGGGGCCCCTCGGTGCTGTCTTGCTCAGGATTCCCAGCTGGAGGATGCCCCGCTCAAGATTTGAGGGGGACAGATGCTAGCTCCTATTTTCCCACACACCCCACCCGCTGCTGTAAGGCAGGAACTCAGCTCCCTCCACTCTCCAGATCCAGTGGCCTGGGAGAGGAACCTATTGGGTGGGTGGGAGCTGGGACAGCTCTGCCTCCCCTGGTGGGGTGCTGAGTCTTAGTGTAGCCCGCCTGTCAGTCTCCAGTCAATAGCCTAAGGGAGGGGGCTGTTGAGGGAACGGACAGGATTCTAAATTCCTTGCCCCCCTGATCCTGCCAGTCTTTCTCGGGCAGGGTGAAGGGGTTTGAGTTAAGTTCTATTGTTTGGCACCAGCTCTGCTTTCCCGATGGGTTTGGGGACCTGCTGTATTTCTCATGCCTCTGCGTTCTGTCTGTGGGTGTTCCACGGTGGTGGGGAATCTTTCACTCCCCTCTGGTCTCCTCTGCCACCTGTGTTCCGCGTCTGGGTTCTGCTGCTTGCTGTTCTGGTTCCGTGTCTGGGTTCTGCTGCTTCTGCGGCTTGCTGGCCCGGTCCTATGCTGGTTTCTGCTGCGGTCGGGGCTGCCCAGCCCGGCGCCCTCCGCTGCCACTTTTCGTGGCTTGGAGCCTGCGAAGAGGGGTGGGGGAGGAGTCCTCACATTCCGAATTCTTTGAGGAAGTTGGATGTAAGCTTTATCTGGATCTTTTCCGGTTAGAGTCCTTCCCCGTTGCTTCTTGAGTTTATTGTTGTGGATTTCTTAAGGTAGTTGGCTCGTGGGACTCCCTGGTTCTCTCTTTTTGTGAGAGAGAGCTAGGCAGCATCCCTATTGTCTCCACGCCATCTTCCGTCTCCTCCTCCTATTGTATGTTGGCTAGTATTTTACTGAGGAGATTTGCATCTGTGTTCATTAGAGAGATAGGTCTGTCATTTTCTTTTTTTGTTGGGTCTTTCCTTGGTTTGGGGGTGAGAGTAATATTAGCCTCATAAAATGAGTTTGGTCGTTCTCCTTCTGCTTCTATTTCTCGGAAGAGTTTCAAGAGTATAGGTATTACTTCATCTTTAAACGTCTCGTAGAATTCTGCAGTGAAACCATCTAGACCTGGGCTCTTTTTGGTTGGCATTTTCCTGATTGCTTCTGCAATTTCATTGTATGAGATTGGTTTGTTCAGTTTGTTTACCTCTTCATTGTTCATTGTGGGTAGCCTATATTTATTTAATAAATCATCCATTTCTAGTAGATTTTCTTGTTTCTTTGAGTATAGGCCCTGGTAGTACTTATTTGTAATGGACTGAATTTCTTGGATATTGGTTGTGATTGTTCCCGTGGGGTCTCTAATCTTGTTTATTTGAGTCTCCCCTCTCCTTTTTTTGATTAATTTTGCCAGGGGTCTGTCAATTTTGTTGACTCTTTTAAAGAACCAACTTTTTGATTTATTAATTTTGTGTATAGTAGATCTTATTTCAATTTCTGATATTTCTGATTTTATTTTTGTTATCTCTGTCCTTCTAGTTGTTTTAGAATTAACTTTTTCTTGCTCCTCTAGGTGCTTCAATTTCTTCTTTAGGTTATTTACATGCTCTTCTTCTGTCTTTTTAGTATTTGTTCCTAGTGTGATAAATTTGTCCCTTAGAACTGCCTTTGCTGTGTCCCATAAGTTCCTTTGAGATATCTCTTGATTGTCATTACATTCAAGGAATTTTTGAATTTCTTCTCTGTTCTGATCTGTAACCCAGAGGTTATTCAGAAGTGTGTTGTTCAGCTTCCAAATGATTGAATGTTTTTTGACTTTTACTGCATTGTTCAGAACTAGTCTGACTCCACTGTGATTAGATAGAATGCATGGGATTATATCAGTCCTCTTGTATCAGCTTAACTTTTCTGTATGAACTATTATATGATCTAATTTGGAGTGTGTTCCATGTGCTGATGAGAAAAATGTATAAAGTTTCTCCATTGGATGGAAGACTCTGTGTATATTTGTTAAGCCCAGCTGGGCTATGGTGTTGTTTAATTCGATGGTGTCTCTGCTTAACTTTTGTTGAGTTGACCTGTCATTTTGTGAGAGTGGTGTATTGAAGTCTTCCACTATGATTGTGTTTGAGTTTATCTTGTTCTGTAATTCTAAGAGAGTTTGTTTGACGTATTTGAGTGCTCCCGTGTTGGGGGAGTAAATGTTTATAACTGCAATATTGAGGGTATGGATTGTACCCTTTACTAATATGTAGTGGCTGTCTTTATCTCTATGTACTGATTTTACTGAGAAGTTAATTTTGTCGGAGATTAAGATGGCTACTTCTGCTTTTTTTGTATGGTGCATTGGAGTGAAAAATTTGTTTCCATCCTTTCACTTGGAATTTGTTTCTGTCTTTGGCAGTGAGGTGGGTCTCTTGGAGGCAACATATGGATGGGTCTTGTTTCTTAATCCAGTCTGCTGCTCTGTGTCTTTTGATTGGATTGTTCAGCCCATTCACATTTAGGGAAATTATGGAAGAGTGGTCAGTGTCCATTGTCATTATTTTATGTTTACTTCTAAGTTTCTTTTGCTCTCTTTTTCCCTTTTGTGTTTAGTGATTTATAGGTAATTGCTTCTTGATGGGGGTTTTTGCTGTTTTGCAGTTTGTACTTGGTTAATATTTTTTGTAATGTTGGTTTAGTGTGAACATATTCATATAGCTTCTCTTTGGAGTGAAATATCCTTTTTTAATATATTTTTATTGTAAGTAATAGAAGGGTTACATTATATTCACCAGATAGAAAGTGCATTATTTTTTTTTATTGTAATTAGTAAAAGGGTTACATGGTATTTGCCAGATAGAAGGTGCATTAATTCACATACATTGATACCCTTTCACATGTCTTGGTACCCGTTTCCCTCCCCCCCCACACCCCCCACCCGTCTTGGTTTCCCCCCCTTCCCTATCAATTTTCAAATATCCAAATACAAATAAATTCAATATATCAGATAACAAAGTGAGATACTATACCAATATGAGATAACCAAGGGACAGCAAAGGAGATGAGAGACAGCATAGTACATTAAGGACAACAATCATTCATTACATGGCTTTTGTAGAAAGTGCATTATTCACAAACATTGATACCCTTTCTCATGTCATGGTCCCCATTTCCCTCCCCCCCCATACAACTTGATTTCCCTCCTTCCCTCTCCTATTTGAAATTACCTAGTAAGCATATATAAAATATATCAGATAACAAGGTGAAATATTGTAATATTATGAGACAACCAAGGGACAGTAAAAGAGATGAGATATAACATAGTACATTAAGGACAACAGTCACTCATTATATGGCTTTTGTTTCTTTATCCTGGAGGTCCTTACATTTAGCGTCATATTCTATGGCCTTATGCATCTAGATTTTGTTCTATTGTGAATCTCTGCTAGGAGAGCCCAAGGTTTCTACTGATTATAACAGATGAGGGAAACGATTGAGCCTATGTTCCTTTGAGTCTGGCTTACTTCACTTAATATGATTTTTTTCTAAGTCTTTCCATTTCTTTTCAAATGGGGCAATGTCATTCTTTCTGACAGCAGCATAGAATTCCATTGTGTATGAATATCACATCTTGTTGATCCACTCATCAACTGAGGGACATCTGGGTTGGTTCCATATCTTTGCTATGGTATATAGCGGGGCCCAGGTGAGAGCCTGGGGTTTGGGATTTTCTGGTAGCTCTCAGCTAAACCTGTCCGACTGGTTTCCATCCTGTTCCCAGGGGTGGGGTCTGGCCGAGGACTTGGGCTCCAAGGGTGGATCTGAGCCTTTCTGGCTCTCAGAGAGTGAGCTTGGCCCCTGCTGGTCTGTCCTTCAGTTCCCTGCTCTATTTCAGCTGCTTTGGCAGAGAGTCTGTCTGTGACTCCGAGGGGGCCTCTTGGTGTTATCTTGCTGGAGGCTCCTGGCAGGCGGGTGCCCCGCTTATGGTTGGGTCATTCAGATGCTTTCTCCCAGACTCACACACACACACACACCCACTGTTGGAAGGCAGGGTCTCAGCACCCCTCAGTATCCTGTTTCAGTGGCCTGGGAGAGGAGGCTGTTGGGCAGATGGGAACATGGACATCTTCACCCCCTTTGGTGGGGTGCTGGGTCTTAGTGCTGCCTGCCTGTCAGGCCCCAGTCAACGGCCTGGGGGAGGGGGCTGTTGGGGGAAGGAACAGGATTCTGAATTCCTTGTCCCCCCTGCACTTGCCAGTCTTTCCTGGGTGGGGTGGGAGGGTTCTGGGTTAAGTTCTGTAGCTCACCACCAGCTCTGCTTTCCAGATGTGTTTGGGGGAACCCGCTGCACTACTTACTCATTGGGGTTTGGCTGTGAGCTGCGCTGCGGTGTTGGAGGGTCTTTTGCTTCCCCTCTGGTCTGTGCTGCCATGTGTGCTGCCTGTGCCTGGTCTGTGTGGTACTCCTGCATCTAGATTCCGTCGCTTGCTGGAGTTGCTGGAGTTTGGGTCTTCCCCCGGCTTGGTCCTGGCTGCGAGGGGTAGGGGAGGGGTCCTCACATTTTGGATTCTTTAAGAATGTTGAATATAAGCTTTATCTTGATTTTTTTTGCAGTTTGTGTACTTCTCCGTTGCTTCTTCAATTTGTAGTTGTGGGTTTCTTAAGATAGTTGGGTCATGGGATTCCCTGATTCTCTTTTTTGTGGGAGAGAGCTAGGCTGGGTCCCTATTGTCTCAGTGCCATCTTCCAACTTTGACAGTATCAGCTTTTAAACAACAAGTGGTTGCTCATATATGCTCAAATTATGGCATAGGCACTCAGTTGGAGGTACCAACTAAATTTACCTAAGAGCTTTCAACGGTCTTCAAACCTTGAGATCAAGGATCCAGGTTCCTTTTCCACAATGGGTCATGGACGCTGATAGGAAATACCTGCTTCCAAATCCTCAAATGTTGAAAGCAGCCTATTGTCCTACTACAGAGTGACACAGTTTTCAGTTGCAGTGTAAAAAGTACCTAAAGCCAATTCTCTTTGCTTTAGATTTCAGAACAAGGATTCAGGTTAATTTGACCTGACATGTTGGGTCATTGGGCAATATCAGCCTCTATCTATGAAAGGATTGTTGCTAGTTGAACAAAATCGTCCTAGCTCACAGTGTTTTAAGTTCTGAGTCATGTTAAACTAACACAATTCCAATGGATTCATGTTTTTGTACTAATATGTCAATGGTGCAACTTGGCAATATCAGTTCCTAAATACTAAACAGTTGCTGATACCCTCTTAAACTATAGAATAGGCACGCAGGTGGAGGTGCTCACTAATTGGCACCTAAGAGATTTCAACAGGGCTTAAGCCTTGATATCAAGGATTCAGGTTTCTATTGCACAATAGGCCCCTGAATACTGAGAGGCAATATCTACCTCTGATTTCTCAAACGTTGCAAGTAGCCCACTGATCTATATGGAGTCACACATTTTCAGTTGCTGTGTAAAAGGAACCTAATATCAATTCATTGTGTTTAAGATTTCTCAAAAAGCATTCAGGTTACTTTGACCAGACATGCTTAGGGAAGATGATTGGGAATTCAGCCGCTACATATGAAACAGTTGTTGCTAGCTGAATGATGTCTTCCTATCTTGCACTGTTTTGGGTGCTGAGCTATGGGAATCTAACAAAATTTCACTGCTTTCATGTCTTTGAACCAATATGTCAGTGGTGCCACTTGGCAATATCAGCTTCTAATCACTAAATGGTTGTAGGTATAGGCACTCATGTAGAGGTGTTGCCTAATTTTTTTTTAACCAACTTGCTTTGAGATCAAGAAATCAAGTACCTATTACACAATAGGCCCATGATTACGGACAGCCAATATTGGCTTCTGAATTCTAAGAGGTTGCAAGACGCCCATTGACCTACTACAGGGTTGCACAGTTTCAGTTACTGTGTAAATGTACCATAATAGAAATTAACTGTATTTCAGATTTCACAATAAGGATTCAGGTTACTTGATGAGACATGCTTATGGAAGGTGATTGGCTGCCTGTAAATATGAAACAGTTTTTTCTAGCTGAATGAAGTTTTCCTAGCTTACAATATTTTAGGTTTTGAGCTATGGGAATCATTTTTTCCATGTCTTTGTGATTGTTGTTCTTTTTTAAAATTAGTTTTAAAAAATTTATTGTTGACAGACAAAGGCCTCATATCTAAAATACATCAATAGCTCAAAAAATTGAAGCATTCCAAAACTAATCTCCAAAGAAACATACATCCCATTAAAAGATGGGCCAAAGACTTTCTATATATGTGGTAACCAGGATTCTAACCTGTGTCCTCTTGTGTGCTAGGCATCCACACTTTAATACTAGGCCAAAAGCATAGCTCCTCCAATTGACTTTCTTTACCATACTTAAAGCAGGTATATACAACCATTTACTATTTAGAAGCTGATATTGCCAAGTGGTGTAATGACCTAAGCAACTTGAATCATTGTTCTGAAATCATAAACACTATGAATTGGCATTAGATTCCTTTTACACAACACTGAAAATGTGTGACTCTGTAATAACTCAATGGGCCACAAACAACCCCTTGATGATGTAGAAGCAGATATTTGCAGTCAGTATGCAAAGGCCTATGTCGTAAAGGAAACCTCAATGCTAATTTTGAAGTATTTCAGGTAGTGGAAAGCCCTTTGGTTCAAACTGTTCAGCAACTACAACTGGATATGTATGCCATAGTTTAAGCATGTATCCACAGCCATTTAATGTTTAGATCTTCATATTACCAAGTGTTGCAATTGACCTATTGGTTTGAAGAAACCAAAATCCTTTCTAAAGAGATATGAAGCCAATGAAATGTTAGTTTGCCCTAGTTCAGAAAATAAAACACTGTAAGCGATAAAGCCTTCCTTCAGCTAGCAAAAACTGTTTCATATCTAGACATGGATATTTCCAATCATCTTCCATAAGCATGTCAAGACAAAAAGAAACTGAATCCTTTTCCTAAAATCTTACACATTATGAATTGGCATTAGGCTCCTTTTACACAGCAACTGAATCTATGGGACTCTGCCAGAGCTGAATAGGCCACCACCAACCTTTGAGGATTCAGAAACAGATATTTCCTGTCACCTATGCATGCATAGGCCTATATGGCATACAGGAAACCTCAATCCTAGGTCCGGAGTTTTGCTGTAAGTTGAAAGCGCTTGGGTTCAAATTGTTCAGCACCTCAAGCTTTCTTTCTCTCTTTTAAAAAATATCCTTGAGTTCCAGGGGCTTGAACTCAGTTCCTGGGCACTACTATCCTTGGGCTTTCTCAAGGGTAACACTCTACCCCTTTAGCCTCATCACCACTTCTGGCATTTTTCTATACATGTGGTACCAGTGATTTGAACATGATTCCTCTTGCATCCTAGGCATGCACACTATACCACTAGGCCAAATACCCGGCTCCTGCAACTGACTTTTTTTGTTGTTGGTTGTGGGACTTGAATTCTTGGCCTGGGCATTGTCCCTGAGCAGTTCAACTCAAGGCGAGTGCTCTACCCCTTCAGCCACAGCATCACTATGGCTTTCTGGTGGTTAATTGGAAATAAGAATCTTACAGACTTTTAGTGCCTGGTCTGGGTTTGAAATGAGTTGCTCAGATCTCAGCTTCCTGAGTAGGTAGGATTGCAGGTGTGAGCCATCTGCCAGGTTTCAACTGACTTTCTTTACTATACTTAAAGCAGGTACCTTCAACCATTTAGTATTTAGATATTGCCAAGTGGCACAATAGCCTTAGCAACCTGAATCATTGTTTTGAAATATTAAGCATTGTGAATTGGAATCAGGTTCCTTTTACACAGCAACTGAAACAATGTGGCTCTGCAATAGCTCAATTACTACCATCCTTTGTGGAGTTAGAAGCAGATATTGCCAGGCAGCATACATAAGCCTATAGCATACAAGAAACCTCAGTCCTAGGTTAGAATCTTGATGGAAGTTGACAGCTCTTGGGTTCAAATTGTTCAGTACCTCCAACTGAATACCTATGCCCTAGTTCAAGCAAGTATCAGTAACCATTTAATATTTAGAAGCTGATAGTGCCACCATTTATATATTGGGTCAAAGAAACCAGAATCCTTCCAACAAAGATATGAAGCCAGGGAAATTTAGTTTGTTTCCCCTAGCTGAGAACTTAAACCACTGTATGCTAGGAAGCCTTCATTCAGATAGCAAGAAGTGCTTCAAGTCCAGATGATGATATTTCCACTTCCCTTCTATAAGCATGTCAAGACAGAAGGAACCTGAACGCTTGTTCTGAAATCTCAAACACTGTGAATTGGAATTAGGTTCCTTTACCCAGAGACTGAAACTCTGTGACTCTTCAATAGTTAAATGGGCCACCATCACCCTTTGAGGATTTAGAAGCAGGTATTGCTGATCACCATGCAATGCATGCATTGGTCTATGACATACACAAAACCTCAGTCTTAGGTCTGAAATCTTGCTGAGAGTTGAAAGCTCTTAGGTTCAAATTGTTCAGTACCTCCAACTTACTTTTTTACTTAAGAATTTTTTTGCCAGTTCCTGGGCTTGAACTCAGTTCCTGGGCACTGTGTTTGGGATTTCTCAAGGCCACAGGTCTACCCCTTGAAACACCTCACAACTTCTGGCATTTTTCTGTATATGTACATGTGAGTTTTGAACCCTGGTCCTCTTGATGCACATTCTACCTCTAGGTTAAATGGAGGGCTCTTCCAACTGTCTTTCTTTACCATACTGAAATCTGGTACTTGCAACTGTTTAGTATTTAGAAGCTGATATTGCCAACTTACACCATTGGCCTAAGCAACCTAATCCTTGTTCTGAAATTTTAAACACCTAGAATTGTCATTATATTTCTTTTACACGACAGCTGAAACTGTGTGCTAGAGCTCAGTGAGTTTGGGTTAGGGTTAGGATTCAGGATTAGAGTTACAGTTAGGCTGAGGTTTAGTGTTAGGTTTGGGTTTAGACTAAGGGTTAGCATTAGTGTTAGGGTTATGGTTAGTGTTTAGGGTTAGGATTAGGCATTAGAGTTATGGTTTAAGGCTAGAGTTTGGGTTTAGGGTAGGGTTAGCTTTAGGATTATGATTTAAGCTTAAGGTTAGCGTAAGGGTTAGAGTTAGCATTTGGGTTAGGTTTAGGGTTAGGGGTTAGGATAGGATTAGGGCTAGGGTTAGAAATAGTGTTAGGGTTAGTGAAAGGGGATTAGTGAAAGGGATAGGGCTAGATTTTGGAATAGGGTTAGGGTTAGGTCTAGGGCAAGGGCAAGGGCTAGGGCTAGGGCTAGAGCTAGTGCTAGTGCTCGGGCTAGGGTTAGGGTTAGGGTTAGGGCAAGGCCTAGGCATAGAGTTATGGTTAGGTTTAGGGCTAGGGGAGGGGTAATATTATTATTAGTATGTTGCAACAATTCTAAATCATTTTTATTAAGAAGCATCTTTTGATATGCTGGTCAGAAGTTTTAATATAAAGCCCTATTTCTGAAGTAGAATTTTCTCCAGTCTTAATATCATTAAATAGCCAATACTGAGGATGTTAGCCTGTGCTTTGTAGATATTCAAAAGTATTCTGATGATGGAATAGTTTAGATATGGCTCACTGTCAAGGTTGGGTGGGACAGAGATTTCATGATAAAATTGGCTACAGAAAGCTAAATAAACTCATAATGACTGAACAATGATTTCCATTTTGCTTGAGCCAAACAGATGTTGTTTAAACCATCACATTCCCTATTTAATATTCCCATTTCTTTATTCTTCATAGTTTTCAAATGAACGTATTAGTATTCCCAAGATTATAAAAAGTTAACCTTTCTACCAAAAGTATAAAGACAAATAAAATGTCGACTCACAATACAAGTTTTTACATAGCATCACAGGGGTAGTGTTATTATTAGGATTAGTGTTTGGGGTTAGTGTTAGGTTTAGGGTTATGGTAGGGTTAGGGCTAGGGCTGGGTTTAGTTCTAGGATTAGAGTTGTGTTTAGGGCTAAATTAGGTTTAGGGGTATGGTTCAGGCTGTGGCTAGGTTCAGGGCTTGGTTTATGGCTAGGGTTAGGTTTAGTGCTAGGGCTCAGGTTAAGACTGGGATTGGGTTTAGGTTTAGGTGTAGGGCTATGGTTAGGTTCAGGGTAGGTTTAAGGTTAGATATAGTGTTATAATTAGGGATGGGGTTAGGTTTAGGGTTAGGTGTAGGGCTGTGGTTAAGTTTAGGATAGTTTTAGGGTTGGGGCTAGGGTTAGGATTAGGGTTATGGTAAGGTTTTAGGATCAGGTTTAGAGCTAGGTCCAGGTTTAGGGTTATGTTTAAAGTTAGGGTTAGGTTTATGCTTAGAAGCAGGGTTAAGGTTAGGGCTAGGGCTTGAGTCAGGTTTAGGGCTAGTGTTAGGTGTAAGGCTAGTTTTAGGATTACAGTTATGTTTAGGGCTACGCCAAGATCTAGAATTAGGTCTGGGGCTCGTGCTGGGGTTAGGGCTGGCATTAGGATTAGGGTTAGGTGTAGGGCTAGGATAGGTTTAGGTTTAGGGTTAGCATTAGGGTTAGGTTTAGGGTCATGGTTAGGGCTTGGGCTAGGTTTAAGTCTAGGGTTATGGTTGGGTTTAGGGTTTGGCTTTTGGTTAGATTTAAGGTTTTGGTTAGTGTTATGGTTAGAGCTAGAGTTAACTAGAGATAGAGTTAGGGCTAGGTCTAGGCTTAGGGTTAAGGTTAGGGTCAAGTCTAGGGCTAGACCTACGGCTAGGGTTAGGTTTAGGTTTTGGGGTAGGGCTAGGGTTAGGGTTAGAGTTAAGGTTAAGGCTAGAGTTAATGTTAGTGCTAGGCTTAAGGTTAGGTTTAGGCTTAGGCTTAGGGTTAGGTTAGAGCTAGGGTTAGTGTTAGGGTCAGAACTAGGGTTAGAGTTAGGCCTAGATCTTCTTTCAGCATTAGGCCTAGATTTAGGCTTAGGTTTAGGTTAGGGCTAGGGCTCAGTTTAGGGTTAGGGTTTGGCTAGGGCTGAGGTTAGGGTTTGCATCCCAGTTAGGATTGGGCTAGGGTTGATTTTAGTGTTAGGGTTACAGCCAGATGTAGGATTCTGGTTACAGTTAGGGTTAGTGTTAGGATTATAGCTAGATTTAGGTTTAGGATTAGAGTTAGGGTAGTGTTAGTGTTTGTGTTAGGATTAGGGTTAAGGTGAGAATTAGGCCTGGGCTAAATAACTGGTAATGGTTAGGGTTAGGGTTTGGCTAGGGTTAGTGTTAGGGTTAACAATGGAGCCAGTATTAGGATTAGGCTTACAGTTAAGGTTAAGTTATAGCTACATTTAGGTTTAGGGTTAGGTTTAGCATTAGTATTACAACTAGCTATAGGATTAGGGTTAGTGTTAGGATTAGATTTAGGGCTAGGGTTAATGTTAGGTTTAGGGTAAAGGCTAGAGGTATTGTATGGGTTAGTGTTAGATGTAGATTTAGGTTTAGGGCTGTGGTTAAGGTTAGGGTTAATGTTAGGGCTAATTTTAGGACAAAGTTTAGGGTAATGATTAGGCCTAGGGTTATGGTTATGGTTGTGGTTAGAGCTAGGGCTAGGTTAAGAGGTAGGGTTAGGATTAGGGTTAGAACTAGGGTTAGGGTTTGGGTTTAGGGTTAAGGGTATTGTTATTTCTAAGGTTCAGTTTAGAGTAAGTGTCAGGGTTAGGATTAGGGTAAGCTTAGGGTTAAATTAGGGCATGCTTTAGGGTTGGTGCTAGGACTAAGGTTTGTGTTAGGCTTAGCGTTAGGGTTAGGGCTATGCATAGTGATAGGGTTAGGTCTAGGTTTAAGGGTATGTTTATTGTCAGTTCTTGGGCTTGGTTTAGGGTTATGGCTAGGACTAGGGTTATGTTTAGAGTTAGGGTTAGGGATAGTGTTATGGTTAGTGTTAGGATTAGGGTTTGGGATAATGTTCGGTGTAGGGATCGGGTTAGAGTTTGTGTTTAGTTTTAGGGTTAGATATAGGGCTAGGGTTAGAGTTAAGGTTAGTATTAAGAGTATAAATTTAGGGTCAGGATTAGACGTAGGGATTATTCCAGTGTTAGGATTAGGGTTTGATTTTGGGTTATGTTTAGGGTCACAGTTAGGGTTTGGGTAAGAGTTAGGCTTATGGTTTAGAGTTAGTGCTAGGTATAAAGATAGAGTTAGGGTTTGGGTAGGGCTAGGTTTAGGCCTAGGGTTAGAGTTATGTTTAGGGCTAACATTAGGGATAGGTTTATCGTACAATTAGGGTTAGCGGTAGGACTCATGTTAGGCCTGGAATTAATTTTAGGGCTAGAGTTAGGTTTAGTGTTTAATGTTAGGGCTAGTGTTAGTGTTAGGATTAGAGTTAGGTTTAGAGCCAGGGTTAGAACTAGGCCTAGGGTTAGGACTAGTGTCAGTGTTATGTTTAGGGCTATGCTTAGGGTTAGATTTAAGGTTTCATTTTATGGTTAGAGCTAGTGTTAAGGTCAGGGCTAGGGTTAGGGTTAGGGTTAGGTTTAGAGCTATGGCTTGGGTCAGGGTTAGGTCTATGGCTAGCATTAGTTGTAGAGTTAATCTTAGGGTTTGGGTTAGCATTAGGACTAGTGTTAGTAATAGGGTTAGGGTCAGGATTAGGACTAGTAGGGTTAGGGTTACGGCTAGGATTAGGGTTAGGAGTAGGGTTCAGGCTAGGGCTAGGGTTGGGTTTAGTGTTAGGACTAGGGCTAGGGTTAGGGTTAGGTTTAGGTTTAGGGCTAGAGTTAGGGCTTGGATTAGGGTTAGGGTTAGGTGTTTGGCTTGCATTAGGGTTAATGTTAGAGCTAGTGTAATGGTTATGGTTAGTTTTAGGGTCAGCGTTACTGTTAGGTCTAGGTTTAGGGCTAAATTTAGTGTTAGGTTTGGGGTTAAGCTTAGGGTTATATTTAAGGATGGGGTTAGGTTTATGTTTTCAGCTAACATTTTGGTTAGTGGTAGGGTTAGGGTTAAGGCTAGAGTTTAGGTCAGAATTTGGCTAGGTTTAGGGTTAGGGATAGGGCTTGTATTAGTGTTAGGGTTCGAACTAGTGTTAGAATTAGGGTTAGAATGAGGCTTAGGCTTAGTCTTACAGCTAGGTTTAGGATTAGGGTTAACATTAGAGGTAGTGGTAGGCATAGGTTTCTGGTTAGTGTTAGGATAAGTGTTAGGGTTAGAGTTACAGCTAGGTCTAAATTTCAGGTTACATTTAGGGTTATGGCTAGAGTTAGGGTTATGTTAGGGTTAAGGAATGGGCTATGGTAAGGGTTAGGGTTAGGGTTAGGGTTAGGGCTAGGGTCAAAGTTTTGGGTAATATTTATGGCTAGGGTTATGGTTAGGTATATGGTCTGGGCTATAGGAAGATTAACCATTAGAGTTAGGGGTTATGATTAACATAAGGTTTAGATTATGGTTAGGTTTAGGGTTATTCTTAGGGTTAGAGTTAGTGTTAGGGGTTAAGGCTAGGCATTAGGGTTATGGGTTAGAGTAAGGATTAGAATTTAGGGTTAGGGTTAGGTTTGGATTAGGTTATGCGTTAGGGGTAGGGTTAGTGTTTAAGACTAGGGTTAAGGTTAGAATTAGGTTTCGTGTTAGGGCTAGGGTTAGAGTAAAGTTTAGGGTAATATTTAAGTCTTGGGTTATGATTAGGGTTATTATTAGACATAGGGCCTGGGTAAGGGTTAGAGCTAGAGCCTGGATAAAGGTTAGAGTTAGGGTTAGGGTTAGTGTTAGTGATTAGTGCTAGGAATAATGGCTAGCATTATGAGTTAGAGTTAGTATTTTTTATTTTTTTATTGTAATTAGTAAAAGGGTTACATGATATTTGCCAGATAGAAGGTGCATTAATTCACATACATTGATACCCTTTCACATGTCTTGGTACCCGTTTCCTTCCCCCCCACACCCCCCACCCATCTTGGTTTTCCCCCCTTCCCTACCAAATTTCAAATATCCAAATACAAATAAATTCAATATATCAGATAACAAAGTGAGATACTATACCAATATGAGATAACCAAGGGACAGCAAAGGAGATGAGAGACAACATAGTACATTAAGGACAACAATCATTCATTATATGGCTTTTGTTTCAATATCCTGGAGGTCATTTCAATTAGCTTCACATTATATGGCCTTATGTATCAAGATTTTTTTTTATTTTCCATTAAAATAAATTTAATAAAACCACAGGAATACAATTTCAGAATAAAAAAGTATTTCATTAATTATAGTTTTAAGAAGTTGACTGTGTGTAATATTTGAATTTGAATGGGAAAAATAGCCAAGAATAGTAACAGCAAAAAATTACTAAATAATTAGAATATATATACAATATATAATGTATGCATATATATTATACATATAAAATATATTCATAACCACCAAATGATAGGATCTGAAAAATATACGTTGTGCACATACATATAATTGAACTTTAGTAAAAATTCATCGTATTATTTCAAACTAATTTAAATTATTTTTATTACCATATTATCTGATATTGCCTTTTACTTAATTCTGCAAATGTCATTTTTTCTTTTTTATTGTAATTAGTAAAAGGGTTAAATGATATTTGCCAGATAGAAGGTGCATTAATTCACGTACATTGATACCCTTTCACATGTCTTGGTACCCGTTTCCCTCCCCCCCCCACACACCACATACGTCTTGGTTTTCCCCCTTTCCTTATCAAATTTCAAATATCCAAATACAAATAAATTCAATATATCAGATAACAAAGTGAGATACTATACCAATATGAGATAACCAAGGGACAGCAAAGGAGATGAGAGACAACATAGTACATTAAGGACAACAATCATTCATTATATGGCTTTTGTTTCACTATCCTGGAGGTCCTTTCAATTAGCTTCACATTATATGTCCTTATGTATCAAGATTTTGCTCTATTGCAAATCTCTGCTAGTAGAGCCCAAGGTTTCTACTGATTATGACGAATGAGGGAAACCATTGAGCCTAAGTTCCTTTGAGTCTGGCTTACTTCACTTAATATGATTTTTTCTAAGTCTTTCCATTTCCTAACAAATGGGGCGATGTCATTCTTTCTGACAGCAGCATACAATTCCATTGTGTACAAATACCACAACTTGTTGATCCACTCATCAACTGAGGGACATCTAAGTTGGTTCCATATCTTTGCTATGGTGAATAGTGCTGCAATGAACATGGTTGTGCTAGTGGGTTTAGTATGTCCTTGTTTCTGGGTGGTTGGGTAAATGCCAAGTAGTGGAATTGCTGGGTCATAGGGGAGCTCTATGTTTAGCCTTTTGAGGAACTGCCATACTGCTTTCCATAGTGGTTGAACTAGTTTGCACTCCCACCAACACTGTAGTAGTAATCCCTCCTGGCCACATCCCCTCCAGCATCTGTTGTCATTCGTTTTCCTGATCCTGGCCATTCTAGCTGGAGTGAGGTGGAATCTTAGAGTTGTTTTGATTTGCATTTCTTATATGACCAGAGATGTTGAGCATTTCTTCATGTGTCTATAGGCCATTTTTGTTTCTTCTTCAGAGAAGACTCTCTTTAAGTCTTTGGCCATTTTTTAATGGGATGGTTGTTACTTTGGAGGTTAGTTTTGGAGTGATTCAATTTTTTGAGTTGTTGATATATTTTAGATATGAGGCCTTTGTCCGTTGTTTGGTTGGTGAAGATCTTCTCCCACTCTGTAGGCTTCCTGATTAGTTTACTAGCTATGTCCTTTGCCATACAAAAGCTCTGCAGTTTAATGCAGTCCCACTTACCTAGCCTTTTTCTGATTTGTTGTGATTCTTGGTCCTTATTAAGAAAGTTTCGACCTGTGCCAAGGAGGCCTAGTGTATCTCCTATTCCTTCCTGTAGAGTTTTCAGTGTGTCAGCTTTTACCTCCAGGTGTTTGATCCATTTGGAGTTAATTCTAGTGCAAGATGACAAAGAAGGATCCAGCTTTAGTTTTCTGCAGGTGCTTAACCAGTTCTGCCAGCACAACTTGTTGAAGAGGCTGTCTTTCTTCCATTCTATTTTTTTGGCTCCCTTGTCAAAGATTAGGTGGCCATAGGTCTGTGGTTTAATATCTGGGTCCTCAGTTCTATTCCATTGGTCTTCAGGCCTGTTCCTGTGCCAGTACCAAGCTGTTTTGAGAATTATAGCTCTGTAATAGAGTCTAAAGTTTGGAATTGAAATTCCTCCAGCGCTGTTCTGTCTGCTAAGAAGTGTTTTTGCTATACGGGGTCTTTTATTATTCCATATGAAATTTTGGATTGCCTCTTCTATTTCTTTAAAGAATGACATTGGGATGTTGATGGGTATTGCATTGAATTTGTAGATAGCTCTTGGCAAGATTGTCATTTTCACAATGTTGATTCTTCCAATCCAGGAGCATGGGAGGTTTATCCATTTCCTTAGTTCTTCTTTAATTTCCTTTTTTAGGGTTTTAAAGTTTTCGTCAAAAAGGTCCTTTACATTCTTAGTTAAGCTAATTCCTAGGTACTTTATTTTCTTTGAGGCTATTGTGAAACGGGTTTCTTTCCTGATTATTGCCTCGTTCCTCTCACTGTTGGCATAAAGGAAGGCAGTTGATTTTTGAGGGTTGATTTTATAGCCTGCTACTCTTCCAAAGCTTTGAATCATCTCAAGGAGCTTGGGAGTAGAGTCTATAGGATTCTTTAAATAGAGAATCATGTCATCTGCAAAGGGGGATAGTTTTATTTCCTCTTTCCCTGCTTGGATCCCCTTTATGCTTGCTTCTTGCCTTATTGCACTGGCTAGGAATTCTAGTACTATGTTAAAGAGTAGCGGAGAGAGTGGGCATCCTTGTCTCGTTCCTGATTTTAGAGGGAATGGCTTTAGATTTTCACCATTAAGTGTAATACTAGCAGTAGGTTTCTCATACACAGCCTTTATTACATTGAGGAATGTTCCATGGATTCCTAGTTTCTCCAGAGCTTTTAACATATAGGGGTGTTGGATCTTGTCAAATGCCTTTTCCGCGTCTATTGAGACAATCGTGATTTTTGTCCTTGCTCCTGTTGATGTGTTGAATTATATTAATTGATTTGCGTATGTTGAACCAGCTTTGCCTCCCTGTGATGAATCCAGTTTGATCATAGTGTAAAATTTTTTTGATGAGTTGTTGTAGACGGTTGGCCAGTATTTTGTTGAGAAGTTTTGCATTGATGTTCATCAAAGATATAGGTCTATAGTTCTCTTTCTTTGATGAATCTCTGTCTGGTTTGGGGATGAGGGTTATACTGGCTTCATAGAATGAGTTTGGTAAGGAACCTTCATTTTCAATTTCTTTGAAGAGCTTGAGGAGTATTGGTGTGAGCTCTGCTTTGAAGACCTTATAGATTTCAGCTGGTCCTGGGCTTTTCTTAGGTGGAAGTTCTCTAATTGCTATTTCTATTTCAGAGCTTGAAATAGGCCTGTTGAGTTGGCTTAGTTCTTCTTGGTTCAGTGAGGGTATGTTAATATTGGCTAGGATTTCATCCATTTCATCTAGATTCTCAAATTTGTTGGCATAAAGGTTTGAGAAGTATTCCCTCATGATATTCTGGATCTTAGTAATTTCTGTCGTGATATTACCATTTTCATCTGCGATTTTGTTTATTTCGATATGCTCTCTTCTTTTTTTGGTAAGATTTGTTAAGGGCTTGTCAATTTTGTTAATTCTTTCAAAGAACCAACTCCTTGTTTTGTTGATTCTTTCTATAGTTTTTTTTTGATTCCAAATCATTTAATTCTGCTTTGATTTTAATTATTTGCTTTCTTCTACTGGGTTTAGGGTTGGTTTGTTGCTCTTTTTCCAGGAGCTTAAGGTGAGACATTAACTTGTTGGTTTGCAATTTTTCCAACTTGTTGTTGTAGGCACTCAGCGCTATAAATTTTCCTCTGAGTACTGCCTTTGCTGTGTCCCAAAGGAGTTGGTATTTTGTGTGCTCCTTACTATTAAATTTCATAAACTGTTGGATTTCTGTTCTGATCTCTTCGATGACCCATTGGTGATTCAACAATGTGTTGTTCAGTCTCCATGAGTTAGAGGGTTTTCGTTGGTGGAGATGTGTGTTCAGTTCCAGTTTGATGCCTTTGTGGTCTGAGAGTGTGCATGGAATAATTTCAGTGTTTCTGAATCTGTCCAGGTTTGTTTTATGGCCTAAGATGTGATCTATTTTGGAAAATGTTCCATGTGCTCCTGAGAAAAACGTATATTGTGTTGTTGCTGGGTGGAATATTCTGCAGATGTCTGTTAGATCTAGTTGGTCTATATAGTTGTTCAGTTCTAAGATTTCTCTGTTGAGTTTTTGCCTTGTTGATCTGTCCATAGGTGAGAGTGGTGTGTTAAAGTCACCGACAATCACTGTATTTCTATCTATGTATGGTTTCAGTGTAAGTAAAGTTTGCTTGATGAAGTTCGGAGCTCCGGGATTGGGTGTGTAAATATTTAGGATCGTTATGTCTTCCTGGAGGAAAGACCCTTTAGTAGTATGTAGTAACCTTTGTCTTTTCTTACTAATTTTGGTTTGAAGTCTATTTTATCTGATATGAGGATGGCAACTCCAGCCTGTTTATGGGGGCCGTTAGCTTGATAGAGTTTATTCCAACCTCTCACTTTCAAAAGATGTTTGTTTTTTTGGGTAAGATGTGTCTCTTGAAGACAGCAGAACGATAGCTCTTGCTTTTTGATCCAACTAGACAGCCTATGCCGTTTAATTGGAGAGTTGAGTCCATTGATATTGAGAGTTAGGATTAAGAGATATTTATTAGGTCCTACCATTTTTAAAAGCTTTTATTTGGGCCTGTGTCTTGACAGTTCTTGTGGTCCTTAGGTGGTATGCTGTTTAGGTGCCATTTCTTTCCCTATATTGCATTTATTTTGGTTTTTAATGTATAGAACATCTTTCAGAATTCTCTGTAGTGTTGGTTTTGTTGCGACATATTGTTGCAGCTTTCCCCTGGAATGGAATGTTTTTATTGTTCCCTCAGTTATGAATGAGAGCTTAGCTGGGTACAGTATTCTTGGTTGGTAGTTATTTAACTTACGGGCATGACTTATATGCTTCCAGTCACTTCTTGCTTGCATGGTCTCTGCTGAGTAATCTGGGGTTATTCTGATTGGTTTTCCTTTATAGGTTACTGAACCCTTTTCCCTGGCTGCCTTTAGGATCCTTTGTTTGGTTTCTATTGATCCAGTTCGGATCACTATGTGGCGGTGGGATGTTCTTTTCTGGTCAGGTCTGTTTGGGGTTCTAAAAGCTTCTTGTATCTGGATGGGTCTGCCCTTCTGGATACTTGGGAAATTCTCTGAGATGATTCCTTGAAGTATATTTCCAATATCATTGACCTCTTTCTCCAGACCCTCCTCAATACCAATTAGCCTTAAATTAGGCTTCCTAATTGTATCTTGGAACTCCTGAAGCGCTCTCTCATTTTTCTTAGATTTGGATTGACTCATTTTCTGTTCTTTCTCTATAATAACTAAATTATTTTCAGCCCCGGAAATTCTCTCCTCTGCATTGTCTAACCTGCTCTCAAAGCTATCTACTTTATTTTTCATCTCCCTTGCTACTAATCGCTCATTTTTGATGCCTTGCATCTCTTCTTTTAGATCATGTATGGATTTCTTTAGCTCCTTGATTTCCATTTGAGTGGTTAGCTCAGTAGCTTTATTTTCTTTGAACATTTACTGGAGTTCGGTCACCTTTTTATTTGTGGATTCTATGAGTTCATCCATCTTTCTTTGAACAACCTTTATTATGGCCTCCTTTATGGCTTCTTCTTTTTCACTTATCACCTTGTTTATGGTTTCCTCTTGTTCAGCTATGGCTTCCTCCCTTATCTCTTTCTTTATATTTTCACATTTTTCATTAATGATGTTTATCAATTGCATTTGTACAGCACTTGGAAGACTCTCCTGTAGGTTTGCCAGTGACTGTTCCATTGGCTGTTTACATTGGGTTGAGGGGGGTGGGAGATGTTGTTTCTTGATTTGACATTTTTCTTGAGTTTCTTGTTCTGCCCATTTGAAAATGGGAGCAAGATTAATACTAAACACGATTATAGTTTTTCAGATATAACCAACCTAGACCTCTGTAGCTGGCAGACTCTAGATGTTCACAAGTTTTGATTGGTGTTATCACTCTTTCTTTTTTTGCAGTTACCAACTAGTCTAATTATTCACTGATAAGCGATTTATATCCAAAACAATAAGCCTCTCAATCCAATCTCTATTGTCTTTAAGTCCCTCTGAGCCTAGAGAATAATTAAATACCTAGATATACAATGTTGCTCAACAGCCATCAAGTGTAGATCCATGCAGTATAAGGGTTGAAAGATGAACAGAGGTCCAGAGATAGAAAAATAGAATGAGAGAGGTCAGGGCGTAAGTAGGTAGCGTATTTGAGTACAAAGTTTGGAAAGTATTAGAATAAAACTTATGTGTTGCTGCACGACTAGCTCTTAGCCCAACCAGTGGCCTCACAGTGGACCATGGGATGGATCTGTGAGCTTCCGTCTGAGCGCGGTTGGCGGACGTTTTCCTGTGCTGCTTCCTGGGGCAGCCCCAAGCCAAGGGTGTGGGGATTGACAGCTTCAGGAGCTCTCAGCAGGACCAGCAGGAGGCCCCTCTGTTCCCAGGGACGGGGCCCACCTGGGGACGTGGGCTCCAAGGGCGGAGCCGCGCCTTTTTGGTTCTCAGAAGGGGAGCTTGGCTGCTGGTTGGCCCTTCAGATCCCTGCTGTGTTTCCACTGCTTTGTCAGAGTCTGTGACTGTGGGGGGGGGGCCCTCGGTGGTTTCTTGCTCAGGATTCCCAGCTGGAGGATGCCCCGCTCAAGAATTGAGGGGGGGCAGATGCTGGCTCTTATTTACCCGCACCCCCTACCCACTGTTGTAAGGCAGTGTCCCAACGCCCTCCACTCTCCAGATCCAGTGGCCTGGGAGAGGAGCCTGGTGGGCGGGTTGGAACTGTGACAGCTCTGCCTTCCCTGGTGGGGTGCTGAGTCTTAGGGTCCGCCCGCTTGTCAGTCTCCAGTCAGAGGGCTGGGGGTTGAGCCCGTTGGGCGGGTGGGAGTTGGGGCAGCCCTGCCTCCCTTGGTGGGGTGCTGGGTCTTATGGGTAGCCCGCCTGTCAATCTCCAGTCAATGGCCTGAGGGAGTGGGCTGTTGAGGGAAGGGACAAGATTCTATATTCCTTGCCCCCCTGCTCCCGCCAGTCTTTCTTGGGCGGGGTGTTGGGGTCTGAGTTAAGTTCTATTGCTTGGCACCCGCTCCGCTTTCCCGATGTGTTTGGGGGTGCGCTGCATTACTCACGCCTCTGTGTCCGTCTGCGGGTGCTCCACGGTGGTGGGGAGTCTTTCACTCCCCTCGGGTCTCCGCCGTGGCCTGTGTTCTGCGTCTGGGCTCCGCTGCTTGCTGTTCTGGTTCCGCGTCTGGGTTCCGCTGCTTCCGCCGTTCGCTGGCCCGGTTGTGTGCTGGTTTCTGCAGCCATTGGGCTCCCAGCCTGGTGCCCTCCACTGCCGGCGCTTTTCGTGGATTAGAGCCGGTGCCCGCCCCAGCTTTCCCCGCGTGGAGCCGGCACCCGCTCAGGCCGCTTTTCGCGGCTTGGTCCAGCGCCAGCTGCCGCTTATCGCGGCTTTCCGCGGCTTTGAGCGAGACGTTGGGGAGGGGTCTTCATGTTCCGAATTCTTTGAGAAAGTTGGATGTGAGCTTTATCTGGATTTCTTTTCCGGTTTGAGTCCTTCTCTGTTGCTTTTTGAGTTTGTTGTTGTGGATTTCTTTAGGTAGTTGGCTCGTGGGACTCCCTGGTTCTCTCTTTTTGTCAGAGAAAGCTAGCAGCGTCCCTATTGTCTCGGCGCCATCTTCCTTCTCGAGTTAGAGTTAGTATTAATATTTAGGGTTAGGGTTTAGGGTTAGGATTATGGGTTAGGTGTATGGTTAGTTTAGGGTTAGAGTTAGGGTTAGGGTTAAGTTCAGGGTTAAAGTTTAGGGTATTATTTAGTTCTTGGGTTTGCTTAGCATTATGATTAGGGACAAGGCTTGGGTAAGGGCTAAAGTTAGGGTTAGGATTAGGGTTATGTGTTAGTGTTAGAGTTAGAGGGTTAGGGTTAAGGTGAGGGTTAGCTTTAGGGTCATGGTTTAGGTTTAGGGTTAGGTTTGGGTAAGTATAGTGTTAGTGTTTGGGTTAGGGTTAAGGTTAAGTTTATGTGTTTGGTTTAGGGTTGGCTTTAGGGCTAGGGTTAGTGTTAGTGTAAGAGTTAGGGATAAGGCTAGGGTTATGTCTAGGTCTAGGGCTAGTACTAGTGCTAGGGTTTGGGTTAGGTTTAGGGCTCGGCCTAGGGCTATGGTTATGGTTAAGTTAGAGTTAGGGCTAGGGTAGGATTTGGGTCAGGTTTAGGTATAGGTTTAGGTGAAGGAATCATGTTAGGGTTAGAGTTAGATTTCCATTAAGAGTAGTGTTTTGGTTCTAGTTAGTATGAGGTTTAGGGTCAGGATTAGTGCTAGGACTATTGTTATAGGTAAGTTTAGGTTTAGGATTAGGGTTAGGGTTAGGTTTAAGGTTTGGAATAAGTTTAGGGTTAGAGATAGGATTAGGGTTAGTGCTGGGGTTAAAGTTAGGTCCAGAGTTTGGGTCAGAGTTAGGTCTAGATTTAGGATTAGTTTTAGAATTAGGGCTAGGGCTCAGTTTAGGGTTAGGTTTAGGATTAGGGCTTGGGCTAGGGTTAGTGCTTGGGTTAGGGTTGGGTTTAGGGTTTGGGATAGGCTTATGCTTAGGGTTAGGTTTAGGACTAAGCTTAGGATTTGGGTTTAGGCTTAGATCTAGGATTACGTTTAGGGTTAGGTTGTTGGTTAGGCCTGAATAAGGCTTAGGATTGCATTAGGTTTAGGGTTAATGTTATGGCATTGCGTTGCCTTGCCTTACCACTAGGGGGCACATTGCTTGCCTTGCCTTGTCTTGCCTCTAGGGAGTACCATGCCTTGCCTTGCCTGTCCCCAGGCATGCCTTGCCTTGCCTTTCCTTGCCTTGCACTAGGGGGTGCCTTGCCTTGCGTTGCCTTGCCTCTAGGGAGCATCTTGCCTTACTTTGCCTTGCTGCTAGGGGTGCCTTCCTTGCCTTGCCCTGCCTTGATGCTAGGGAGAGACTTGCCTTGCCTTGTCTTGCCTTTAGGGGGCGCAGCGCCTTGACTGCCCTTGCCTTGCCAATGGGAGATGTCTCTTCTTGCCTTGCCTTGACGCTAGGGGGCGCTGTAACTTGCCATATCTAACCTTGCTTTGCCAATCCTAAATTTGCCCCAGGGGGCGCCTCTCCTTGCCTTGCCTTGCATCCAGGGGGAGCCTTGCTTTGCCTTGAGTTGCCTTGCCTTGCTACTTGGGGGAGCCATGCCTTCCATTACCACTAGGGGGCGCCTTGCTTTGCCATTTCTTCCCTTGACTTGCCTTGCTTTGCTGCTAGGTGGCACCTTGCATTGCCTTGCCTTTTCTTGCCACTAGCAGGTGCCTTGCCTTGTATTGGCTTCCCTTGCCGTTAGGGGCTGCTTTGCCTTGCCTTTCCATGCCACTAGGGGCTGTCTTGTCTTGCCTTGCCTTGAGATTAGAGGGCGCCTTGCCTTGCCTTGCCCCTACGGGGTTCCTTCCTTGCCTTGCTCTGTATTCCAGGTAGGGGGCGCCTTGCCTTCCCTTACTTTGAGTAGCCTTGCCCTGCATCCCTACCAAGGGGTTCTTTGCCTTGGCTTGAATTCCCCTCCTTTGAGTAGCCTTGCCCTGCATTCCCACTAGGGGGCATGTTGCCTTGCCTTGAATTCACCTGCCTTTGAGTAGCCTTGCCTTGCTTTTCTGCTAGTGAGTGCCTTGGCTTGTCGCCAGGGGGCAACTTACCTTGCCTTGCCTTGCTGATAGGGGGCATGCCATGTCTTGTCTTTTCTTGCCACTAGGGGGCGCTGTGCTTTCCCTTGCGTTCCCGTGCCTCTTGGAGGTGCCTTGCCTTGCCTTTCGCTTATGGGCCGCCTTGCCTTCCCTTGTCTTGCCACTAGGGGACGCCTTCCTTTCCTTGTCTTGCATTGCCTTCCCTTGCCACTATGGGGCACCTTAGTTGCCTTGCCTTGTCCTGTCACTAGGCGATGCCCTGCCTTGCCTTTCCTTGCCTTGTAATGGGGGGTATCGTGCCTTGCCTTGCCTTTCCTTGCCGCTAGGGGACTCCTTGCCTTGTCTTGCCTTGCCAAAAGGTTGTGCCTTAACTTGCCTTGCCTTACCGCTATGGGGCGCCTTCCTTGCCTTGCCTTGCCTTGCCGCTAGGGGACTCCTTGCCTTGTCTTGCCTATGGGGCTACCTTGCTTTGCCTTGCCTAGCCTTGCCTTGCTTTGCTTGCCTTGCCGCTATTGGCCCTTGTCTTGCCTTTCCTTGGCGCTAGGGGTCGAGTTGTCTTGCCTTGCCTTGCCTTACACTAGGGGGTGACTTCCCTTGCCTTGCCTTTCCTTGCCACTAATGGGCGTCTTGCCTTGCCTTTCCTTGCCTTGCCTTGAGTTGCCTTGCTTTGCTTCTAGGGGGCGCCTTGCCTTGCTTTGCCTTTCCCCTAGGGGTTGCCTTGCCTTACCATGCCTTGCCGTGCCTTGGCTAGCAGCTAGGGAGTGCCTTGCCTTGCCCTGTCTTCTCTTGACTTGTCTTGACTTGCCACTAGGGGGTGCCTTGCCTTTCCTTGCCGCTAGGGGATGCCTTGCCTTGCATTGCGTTGCCTTCTATTGCCACTAGTGTGCGCCTCTCCTTGTCTTTCCTTGCCTTGACACTAGGGGGAGCCTTGCCTTGCTTTACCGGTAGGGGGCACCTTCTCTGGCCTTCCATTGCGGCTAGGGGCCACCTTGCCTTTCCTAGCCTTGTCTTGCTGTAGGGGATGACTTGCCTTTCCTTGCCTTGTCTCTAGGGGAGCCTTGCTTCCATGCCTTGCCTTGTCTTGACTAGCCGCTAGGGGGCGCCTTGCCTTGCCTTGATTTGCCTCTCCATTAGGGGGTGCCTTGCCTTGCCCTGTCTTCTCTTGACTTGCCTTGCCTTGCCTTGATGCTAGAGGCCCCTTCCCTTGCCTTAAAATGCCTTCCCTTGCAGCTAGGAGCAGCCTTGCCTTGCTTAGCATTGTCTTGCGCTAGAGGACAACTTGCCTTGCCTTGCCACTAGGGGACGCTTTGCCTTGCATTGAATCAGGGGGGCACCTTTCCTTTCCTTTCCTTTCCTTGCTTTGCCTTTCTGCTAGTGCGTGCCTTTGCTTGCCTTGACTTGCCTTGATTTGTCACTAAGGGGCGCCTTGTCTTGCCTTGCCTTGTCTTGGCTTGCCTTGCAGCTAGGGAACGCCTTGCCTTGCCTTGCAGCTAGGGGGCGCCTTGCCTTAACTTGCCGTGCATTGCCTTGCCTTACCTTGCCATGCCTTGCCTTGTCTTGCCTTCCCTTGTGGCTAGGGTGCACCTTGCCTTGTCTTGCCTTGCCTTGTCTTGCCTAGACTTGCTAAGAGGGGCGTCTTCCCTTGCCTTGTCATGCCATTGGAGAGCGCCTTGATTTTCCTTGCCTTGCCTTGCCTTGCCTTGGCATTAGGGGGTGATTGCCTTGCCATGCCTTGCCTTGTTTTGGCTTGCCTTCCTGCTATGGCGCTCCTTGCCTTGCTTGCCTTGACTTGCCTTGTCTGGCCGTGAGGGGGCGCCTTGCATTGCGTTGCGCTGCATTGCCTTGCACCTATGGGGCACCTTGCCTTGCTGTGAAGCTAGGGTTCACCTTGCCTTGCCTTTCCTTGCTTTGCTTTCCCTTGCACTAGTGGCGCCTTGTCTTGCCTTGCCTTTCCTTCTCTTGCCTTACAGCTAGGGAGCACCTTCCCTTACATTACCTTGCCTTGCTGCTGGAGGGCGTCTTGCCTTTCCTTTCCTTACCTTGCCTTGCCTCCTGGGGCACCTTGCCTTGCCTTGCCTTGCCTTGCTTTGCCTTGGCACTAGGGGCGCTTTGCTTGCCTTGCTTCTAGGGGGCACCTTGCCTTGTCTTGCCTTGCCGCTGGGGGCGGCTTGCCTTGCCTTGCCATTAGGTGGTGCCTTGCTGTGTCTTGCCTTGATTTGTCAGTAGAGGATGCCTTGCTTTGCTGCTTGGGGGCACCTTGCCTTGTCTTGCCTTGCCTTGCCACTAGGGAGCCATGTCTTGCTTTGCTGCTAGGGGTCACCTTGCCTTGCTTTACCTTGCCTTGCAACTATGGGGCTCCTTGCCTTGACTTGCCTTGCTCTGTTTTGACTTGTCTTGCCTTTCCTTGCCATTAGGGGGCTCCTTGCCTTGCCGTGTCTTGCCTCGCCTTACCGCTATGGGGCTCCTTGCCTTGCCACTAGGGACCACTTTGCCTTGCCTTACCCCTAGGGGGCACCTTGCATTGCCTTGCCTTGTGGCTAGGGGGCGCCTTGCCTTGCCTTGCATTGATTTGCCTTCCCTTGCTGCAAGTGGCACCTTGCTTTGCCTTGCCTTGACACTAGAGGGAGCTTTGCCTTGCCTTATCTTACCACAAGGGGGCGCCTTCCCTTGCCTTGCCTTGCATTGCCTTGCTGCTAAGGAGAGTCTTGACTTGCCTTGCCTTACCTTGCCTTGCTTCTGTCGCACATTTCCTTTCCTTTCCTTGCCTGGCCTTGAGTTGCCTTGAATTGTTTTGCCTTTCCAATAAAAGGTGCCTTGACTTGCCTTGCCTTGCTTCTAGGGATCACCATGCCTTGCCTTGCCTTGCTTTGCCTTTCTGCTAGGGGGCACCTTTCCTTGCCATGCCTTGCCTTGTCTTGGATTACCACTAGTGGGCGCCTTGCCTTGTCTTGTCTTGCCTTGACGTTAGGGGGTGCCTTGCTTTGCCTTTCCTTGCCTCTAGGGGGCGCCTTAACTTGCATTGCCTTGCCCTGTCTTGCCACTAGTGGGTGCCTCTCCTTGCCTTGGCGATAGGGGGTGGCTTGACTTCTCTTGCCTTGCCTTGCCTTGCTTGTCCTTTACCTTAGGCGGGCCTTGCCTTGCTGCTAGGGTTGTCTTGACTTGTCGCTGCTAGGGGTTGCCTTGACTTGCCATACCTTGCCTTGCCTTAACTTGCCTTGCTTCTAGGGGGCGCATTGCCTTGCCATGCCTTGTCTTGCCTTGCCATTAGGGGGTGCCTTGCCTTGCTGTTTCTTGCCTTGACTTGCCTTGCCTTTCCACTAGGGGCTCCTTGCTTTGCCTGGCCTTTCCTTGCTGCTAAGGGGCATCTTGAGTTGCCTTGCCTTGCCTTACATCTAAGGGGCGCATTGCCTTGCCTTGCCTTGTCACTAGGTGATGCCTTCCTTGCGGTATCTTGCCTTGAGTCACATTGCTTTGCTGCTAGGGGTTTTTTGCTTTGCCTTTCCTTGCCACTTGGTGATACCCCACCTTGCCTTGCCTTGCCTTGTATTGCCGCTAGGGGGCATCTCGTATTTACTTGCCTTGCTACTAGTGGGCACCTTGTCTTGCCTTGCCTTAACACTAGGGGGTGCCTTGCCTTGCCTTTCATTCCCTTGCCTTGCCACCAGATTCTGCATTACTTTTCCTTGTCTCACCTTGTCCCTAGGTGGCGTCTCTCCTTGCCTTGCTTTGCCTTGTCACTAGGAGTTGCCTTGCTTTGCCTTGCCTTGCTTTGCCTTCCCTTGCCACTAGTGGTGTCTTGTCCTGCCTTGGCTTATCACTAGTAGCCCCTTGTCTTGCCTTGCCTTGCTTTGCCTTTCTGCTTGGGGGCCCTTTGCCTTGCTTTGCTGCTATGGGGTGCTTTGCCTTTTCTTGCTGCTATGTGGCTCCTTGCCTTGACATGCCTTGCCTTGTATTGGCTTACCACTAAGGGGCGCCTTATTTTCCCTGCCTTGCCATTAGGAAAGCCTTGCCATGCCCTGTCTTCCCTTGACTTGACTTGCCTTGCTGCTAGGGGGTGACTTGCCTTGAATTGCCTTGCCTTGTCATGCCACTAGTGGGCACCTCTCCTTGCCTTGCCTTGGTGCTAGGGTGCATCTTTTCTTGCCTTGCAGCTAGGGGCACCTTTCCTTTCCTTGTCTTGCCCCTAGGGGCACCTTGTTTGCGATGCGTAGCCTTGCCTTGTCTAACCTTGCCTTGTTTTTAAGGGGAGTCTTGCCCTGCCTTGCATTGACTTGAGTTACCATGCCATGCCTAGCTTTGCTGCTAGGGGTAACTTGCTTGCCCTGAGGCTAGGAGCCACCATGCCTTGTCTTGCTGCTAGGGGGTAGTCTTGCCTTGACATGCCTTGCCTTGTCTTGGCTTACCGCTAGGGGGCCCCTTGCCTTTCCTTGCTTTGCCATTAGGAAAGTCTTGCCTTGCCCTGTCTTCACTTGACTTGCCTCGATTTGCCTTGCTGCTAGGGGTGCCTTGCCTTGCCTGGCTTTGCCTTAGCGCTAGGGTGCACCTTGTCTTGCCTTGCCTTGACTTGCAGCTAGGGGGCGCCTTTCATTGCCTTTCCCCTAGGGAGACACTTGTTTGCATTGCCTTGCCTTGCCTTGCCTTGAGTTAACATGCCATGCCTGGTCTTGCCACTAGGGGCGCCTTGCTTTCCCTGCCGCTAGTGGCTGCCATGCCTTGCCTTGCCTTGTCGTTAGGGGGTGCTTTGACTTGCCATGTCTCGCCTTGACTTGCATTGCCTTGCTGCTAGGGAGCACCTTGCCTTGCCTTGCCTCTTTGCTTCAGAGTGCTTTGCGTTGCCTTGCCTTGATTTGCTGGTAGGGGGTGCATTGCCTTGCCTTGCCTTGCTGCTAGGGGGCACTTTTCCTTTTCTTGCCTTGCCTTGCTTTGGCTTGCCTTGCTAAGGGACACCTTGACTTGCCATGCATTGCCTTGACTTGCCTTGCCGCTAGGGGCCTCCATGACTTGCCTTGCCTAGCTGCCTTGATGTGTCTTACCTTGACTTGCATTGCCTTGCCGCTAGGGGGCGCCTTGTCTTGCATTTCCTTGCTGCTATGGGCCACCTAGTCTTGCTTTGCCTTGCTGTTAGGGGCCCCTTGCCTTGCTTTGCTTTTCCTTTCCGCTAGAGGGCTCCTTTCTTTTCTTGCCTTGCCTTAATTTGCCAATAGGGGGTGCCTTGCCTTGCCTTGGTGCTTGAAGGCACCTTGCCTTGTCTTGCTTTGCCTTGAGGCTAGGAGGTGCCATGCCTTGCTTTGTTGTGAGGGGGGAACTTGCCTTGCCATGGGGCTAGGGGGCGCCATGTCCTGCCTTGCCTTGGGTCACCTTACTGCTATGTGGTACCTTTCCTTGCCTTGTCTTGCTGCTAGAGGGTGCCTTGCCTTGCCGCTAGAGGGTGCCTTGCCTTGTCTTGCCTTGCCTTGCCTAGCCTTGCCACTAGTGGGGTCATTGCCTAGCCTTGCCTTTCCTTGCCTCTAGGCGGTGCCTTCCCTTGTCTTGCCACAAGGGCCACCTTGCCTTGTCTTGCCTTTCCACTAGGGGGCTCCTTCCCTTGCCTTGCCTTGCCAGTAGGTGGTGCCATCCTTTGCCTTGCCTAGCCTTGCCCCTAGGGGGAGCCTTGCTTGCCTTGCCTTGCCTCTAGGGGGCGCCTTGCATTGCTCCTAGTGGCCACCGTGCCTTGTCTTGCCTTTCTGATAGGGGGTGCCTTGCCTTGTCGTATATTGCTGGACTTGCATTGCCTTGTCCCTAGAGGGTGTTGTTTTGTCTTTCCTTGCCATTTGGGGTTGCCTTGCCTTGCCTTGATTTGCCCTAGGGGGCACCTTGCCTTTCCTTTCCTTGCCTTAACACTGGGGGAGGGGTGCCTTGCCTTGCCTTTCCTTGCCTTAACACTAGGTTCTAATTTGCTTTGCCTTGCCTAGCCTTTCCCCTAGGTGGTACCTCTCTTGGCCTTGCCTTGCCTTGTCGCTAAGGGGTGCCATGCCTTGCCTTGCTTTACCTTATTTGCCTTCCCTTGCCACTAGTGGCGCCTTGTCGTGCCTTGACTTGGCACTAGGGGCCCCTTGTCTTGCTTTTCATCGCCTTGCCTTGCCTTACAGCTAGAGGGCACATAACTTGCCTTCCCTTGCTACTAGGGGGCGCCTTGCATTGCCCCTAGTGGCTGCCATGCCTTGCCTTGCCATGTCTTGCCTTGCTGCTAGGGGGTGCTTTGTCTTGCCTTTTCTTGCCATTTGGGCCCCTTCCCTTGCGTTGCCTTGATTTGTGTCTAGGGGGCGCCTTGTTTTGCCTTGCCTTGCCTTCCCTGTCTTGCCTCTAGGGGGCACCTCTTCATGCCTTGCCTTTCCTTGCCTGGCATTAGGGGGTACCTTGCCTTGCCTTGCCTTAACACTGGGGGGTACCTTGCCTTGCCTATCCTTGTCTTTCTTTCCCTTGCCTTGCCTTAACACTAGGTTTTGCTATGCTTTGCCTTCCCTTGCCTTGCCGCTAGGGGGTGTCTTGCCTCACTTTGCCTTACCTTGCATTGCCTCTGGAGGCGCACTGACTTGCCTTGCCTTGCCTTGAATTGCCTTGCTTGCTTTGCCTTGCTGCTAGGGAGCTCCTTGCCTTGCCTTGCCTTGTCACTAGGTACTGCTTTCTCTTGCCTTGCCTTGCACTAGGGGGACTCTAGTGGGAACCTTCCTTGCCTTCCCTTGCCTTTCTTGTTTTGCTGCTAGTGGGTGTCCTGCCTTGCCTTGCCTTACCTTGGCTTGCTTCTGCGGTACCTTGCCTTGACTTGCTTCTGGGGTAACTTGCCTTGCCTTGCCTTGCTTTACCTTGAGTTGCCTTGCCTTGCTTTGTCACTAGGGGCACCTTTCTTTGCCTTGCTTCTAGGGAGTGTCTTGCCTTGCTTTGCCTTGCTTTGCCTTTCCACTAGGGGCACCTTGCCTTGCTTTGCCACTGGGTGGTCGCTTTTCCTTTCCTTTCCTTGCCACTAGGGGGCGCCTTGCTTTGCCTTGACAGTAGGGGGTGCCTTCCTTGCCTTACCTTGCCTTGCCATGCCTTGCCGCTAGAGGGCACCTTCCTTTGCCTTGTCTAGCCTTTCCTGTCTTGCTGCTAGAGGGCGCCTCTCCTTGCCTTGCCTTGCCTTTCCTTGCCTTACCGCTTGGGGGAACCTTGGCTTGCCTTGCCTTGCATTAGCGCTAGGATTCGACTTAAAATGCCTTGCCTTATCTTGCCGCTAGGGTGTACCTTGCCTTGACACTTGGTGGCACCTTACATTGCCTTGCATAGCATTGCCCCTCGGGGGCTCCTTGCTTGCCTTGCCTTGTTCTGACTTGCCTTGAGTTAACTTGCCTTGCCTTGCCTAGATGCTAGGGGGCGCCTTGCCTTGCCTTGTCACTGTGGCACCTTGCTTTGCCATTCCTATCTTTGCCCCTAGGGGGAGCCTCTTCTTGCCTTGAGTTACCTTGCCTTGCATTGCCGCTAGGGGGCACCTTGCATTGCCGCTAGGGGGTACCTTGTCTTAAGTTACCTTGCTCAGACTTTCTGCTAGGGAGTGCCTTGCCTTGTCTTGGCTTAATTTGCCTTGACGTTAGGGGGCGCCTTGTCTTGCAGTATCTTCCCTTGACTTGCCTTTCCTTACCGTTAGTGGGCACCTTGCCTTGCATTGCCTTGCCGTGTCTTGCTGCTAGTGGGTGCCTCTCCTTGCATGGCCTTGCCTTGGCACTAGGGGGTGCCTTCCCTCGCCTTGTCTTGTCGCTAGTGGGGGCTTGCCTTCTCTTGCCTTTCCTTGCCTAGCCTTGGCTCTAGGGGGGACTTGCCTTGCCAAAATGGAGAGCCTTGCCTTGCCAAGCTTTGCCTTGTTTTGGCTTCCCTTCCTGCTGGGGGCTCTTTGCCTTGCCATGCCATGCCTTGACTTGACTTGCCATTAGGTGGTGCATTGCCTTGATGTTTCTTGCCTTGCCTTGCCTTTAGGGGTGTCCTTGCCTTGCCTTCCTTTCCTTGCCACTATGGGATGCCTTGCATTTCCTTGCCTTGCCTTACCGCTAGTGATGCATTGCATTGCCCTGCCTTGCAGCTAGGGGGTGACTTGCCTTGTCTAGCCTTAACTTATCTTTCCTTGCCTAGCCTTGCCACTAGGGGGCATCTTGCCTTGCTTTGCCATTAGGGGACACCTTTCCTTTCCTTGCCACTTGGGGGCGCCTTGCCTTGCCATGCGTTGCCTTACCTTGGCTTGCCTTGCTGCTATGGGGCACCTTGCCTTCCCCTGCCTTACCTATCTTTGCCTTGCCTTGTTGCTAGGCGATGCCTTGCATTGCCTTTCCTTGCTTTGCACTAGTGAGCCCCTTGCCTTGCCTTGCCACTAGGGGGTGCCTTGCTTGCCTTGCCTTGCCTCTAGGGAGTACCTTGCCTTGCTTTGTCCTGCCTTGAGGCTGGGGGAGCCTTCTCTTGCCTTCCCTTGCCACTAGGTGGCACCTTGCTTTGCCATTCCTAGCTTTGTCCATAGTAGGCGACTCTCTTGCCTTGCTGCTAGGAGACACCTTACCTTGCATTGCCTTGCCTTGCCTTGCCGGTAGCAGGCGCCTCTCCTTGCCTTGTCTTGCCTTGGTGGTAGGGGGTGCCTTGTCTTGCCTTGCCTTGCCTTGCTGCAAGAGCGTGCTTTGTCTTGCCATGCCTTGCCTAGCTTGCCTTGCCTTGTCACTAGGCATTGCCTTGCACTGCCTTACCTTGAATTGCATTAGGGGGCCCCTTGCCTTGCCTTGCCACTAGGGAGCGCCTTGCTTAGTTTTGCCCTGCCTTGCCACTAGGGAGCACCTTGCCTTGCCATGCCATGCCTTGACTTGCATTGCCATTAGGGGGCACCTTGCCTTACAGTTTCTTGACTTGCCTTGCCTTCCCTTTCCACTAGGGTCGCCATACTTGCCATGCCTTGCCTTGCCTTGCCTTAGCTTGCCTTGCCTCTAGGGGCAGCCTTGCCCTGCCTCACCTTTACTTGAAACTAGGGGCACCTTCCTTGCCTTACCTTGCCTTGCCCTGCCTTGCTGCTAGGGGGTGCCTTCCCTTGCCTTGCCTAACCTTTCCTGTCCTGCCACTAGTGGGCGCCTCTCCTTGCCTTGCCTTGCCTCTAGAGGGCACCTTGCCTTAATGCTAGGGGGTGCCTTCCATTGCCTGGCCTTGCCACTAGGTTTTGTATTGCCATGGGGTGATTTGCCTTGCCATGCCTTGACTTGCTTTGCTATTAGGGGGCGCCTTGCCATGCCATATCTTGCCTTGACTCGCATTGCCTTTCTGCAAAGGGGTGCTTTGCCTTGCCTTTCCTTGCCACTTGGGGGCGCCTTATTTGCCTTGCCTTGATTTCCTATAGGGGACGCTTTTTCTTGCCTTGCCACTATGGGGCTTGTTCCTTGCCATGCCTTGCCTTGCCTTGCCGCTAGAGGGCACCTTGCCTTAACGAGAGGGGGCGCGTTGCATTGCCTTGACTTGCCACTAGGTTTTGTATTGTTTTGCCTTTCCTACACTTGCCCTAGGGGGCGCCATGCCTTGCCATGCCTTGCATTGCTGCTACAGGGTGATTTGCTTGGCATGCCTTGACTTGCTTTGCCATTAGGGGGGTGCCTTGCCGTGCCATGTCTTGCCTTGACTCGCATTGCCTTTCTGCAAAGGGGTGCTTTGCCTTGCCTTTCCTTGCCACTTGGGGTCGCCTTATTTGCCTTGCCTTGATTTGCCTATAGGGGACGCCTTGTCTTGCCTTGCCACTATGGGGCTTGTTCCTTGCCATGCCTTGCCTTGCCGCTAGAGGGCACCTTGCCTTAATGAGAGGGGGCGCCTTGCATTGCCTTGCCTTACCACTAGGTTTTGTATCGTTTTGCCTTTCCTACACTTGCCCTAGGGGGCGCCATGCCTTGCATTGCTGCTACAGGGTGATTTGCCTTGGCATTCCTTGACTTGCTTTGCCATTAAGGGGGACTGCCTTGCTGTGCCATGTCTTGCCTTGACTCGCATTGCCTTTCTGCAAAGGGGTGCTTTGCCTTGCCTTTCCTTGCCACTTGGGGGCACCTTATTTGCCTTGCCTTGATTTGCCCACAGGGGATGCCTTGTCTTGCCTTGCCACTATGGGGCTTGTTCCTTGCAATGCCTTGCCTTGCCTTGCCATCCATTGCTGCTAGGGGGCTCCTTGCCTTGCCTTGCCGCTAGGGGGCGCCATGCCTTGGATTGCTTTGCCTTGCCTTGCCTACCCTTTTCAATAGGGGGAGCCTTGCCTTGCCTTGCAACCAGGGGGCGCCTTGCCTTGCCTTGCCATGCCATTAGGCGGGGCCCTCCTGGCGGTGCCTTGCCTTGCCTTTATTTCCTGCCAGGGGGCACTTTCCCTTGCCTTGTCTCGCCTTTCCGCCAGGGGGCTTCTTTCCTTGCTTTGCTGGAATGGGCGTTTTGCCTTGACTTGCCGCTAGTGGGCACCTCTCCTTGCCATGCCTTGCCTTGCCCCTAGGGGGCACCTTGCCTGCCTTGCTTTGCCTTTCCACTAGATTCTGCATTGCTTTGCCTTGCCTAGCCTTGCCCCTAGGGGATGCTTCTCCTTGCCTTGCCTTTTCACTGGGAGGTGCCTTGCCGTGCCTTGTCTTGCCTTGCTTTGCCTTGCCTTGCAGTTTGGGAACACCTTGCCTTGCCTTACCACTATGGGGTAACTTGAAATGACTTGCCTTGCTGCTATGGGGCACCTTGCCTTGCGTTTCTCTGTGATTAGGAGGCACCTTGCCTTGCTTTGCCTTGCGCTTAGGGGGCATCTTCCTTGTCTTGCCTTGCCCTGCCTTCTCCCGACCCGCGGGTTCAGCTATTCATGCGGCTCGAAGAGGCACCTCCTGAAAGAAGAAAACCAATGGGGGAAAGAGAGGAAGGAGACCAGGCGCATAAAGAAAGACAGAGACAATCTGAGTCGCGTCAAGGTCTCATTTATTAAAAGTAAAGCAGGGTTTATATACCCTGAGTGTAAGGAAGGGAGTATAGAGGGGGGGGAATGGAGAGTTTTTGTGATAACAAGAAGGAGAAGTCTCAAGGTTAGGGGTGGGTCAGGCTGTTCTTTTGGCCGTTGTGCTAACCCAAGCAACCACCTGCGGTTATTCCGAGAAGTATTTTGTGCAGATGACTCAACCAGATGCGATTTGCTCAAGGCTAGAGGGTCTTTGCTTCGTTCCGTTTAACTCCTTGGTCTCTGACAATTCCCCCTTTCCTTTAAAGAACAAGGTCTTTATAGGTGGAGAGAACACCCTGTCTTAGGCTATATGGAGGGACCCTTACTCCTGGCAACATGCCTTGTTGAGCCGGCCTCGACGGCCTCTGTATGTTGTGCCACCCAGGGTAAGCTCCATAATAATCCCGTCATTGGATGCTCTCTAGCCGCTTGGGGTTTATCAGCCAAGAAGTGTATGAAACTGGAGCCCTCTTTCGGGAGTGCTTGTTTCAGACCCTACAGGGTCATCCTGAGCCTCTAAGCGATGATAATGCACCGAGATTGAGTTTTTGGAAAAGGCAGAATCAATTTGATTTTTTATAAATCGCGTAAGGCGCTGAAAAGCCCAAGGGCCAAAAGAAATTAGGAGGAGAAGTCCCACAAGGGGGCCCAAGAGGGAGGGTAAAAGAGTTGATAGCCAGGGAGATGTGGAGAACCAATTTTGATACCAAGATTCTTGTTTTTCCCTTTCTCTTTTTCGCTTTTCTAGGCTAGCTGTAATTTTTTCTAAGCTATCCTTAACAAGTCCTGTTCTATCTACATATACGCAGCATTTTTCCTTTAAAACCGCGCATAAGCCTCCTTGCTGTAGAAAAAGTAAGTCTAATCCTCGTCGATTTTGGAGGACAACTTCTGCCAGAGAGCATTACCGTCAATAGTATCATGTGGAGTGATGACGGGGAAGGCCTCATCATCATGGTTGTTGACCTGTAAAAGAAAAATATTTTTGTTCTCAGGCGCCACCCTGGAATTAGTTATATGGCTTTATTGTTTACTATATGGCTTTATTAATCTTTCAGGCAACCATCTAGCTCCCCCTTCTTTAGAATTATAAATGCAAGCTGATCCTTTTCCCCAGATAATGACTGGGTCAGGGCCATTCCATATTCCCGTCAGTGGGTCTTTCCATAGGGCCTGGGCGTAGTCTGTTTGTGTGGTGGGATGCCAAAGGCGCTCTGCAGCAGATTTGCCATTAGCGTCAAGGGTTAAAAAGTTTAAAACAAAGAGAGCATGTAATAGCAAAGTCTTATAGTTTCCTTTAAGGGAATATAATGTTTCTTGTGAGGCAAGTTTAATGAGGGTGTTTTTTAAAGTCTGATGAGCCCTTTCCACTATTCCTTGTCCTTGGGGGTTGTAGGGGATTCCAGTAATATGTTTTATGTTCATTTGGGAGCAAAATTGTTTGAACTTTTGACTGGTATATCCAGGCCCATTGTCTGTCTTTATAGTTTGGGGTTGTCCCATGACAGAAAAAACATATAGGAGATGGTTTATAACATCTTTTGTGGCCTCCCCTAAATGAGCAGAGGCACAAATAAATCCACTAAAGGTATCAATGGTAACATGTACATATTTTAACCTTCCAAAGGAGGGGACATGAGTAACATCCATCTGCCAAAGTTGTCCAGGTATGAGCCCTCTAGGGTTTACACCTACATGGGGTTCAGGGAGCAGGGTTAGGCAATTTCTGCAGTTTTTAACAATTTGTCTTGCCTGTTCTCTAGTAATTTTAAATTTTAAGCGCAGGGTATGAGCATTAAGGTGGTGAACAGCATGGGCCTCTTGTGCAAGGGTCACCGGATTAACTGTTTGAGATAGGGTAACTATTTGGGTTGCCAAGTCAGCTAATTCATTGCCCCGGGTTAGTGACCCAGGTAGGCCAGAATGAGCACGAATATGTCCTACAAAGAAGGGGTACAAACGTTGTCTAATAAGTTTTTGCAATTCAAAAAATAATTGAAAAGTAGGTGTAGTAGGCTGAATAACCGGAACCATTTTTAAAACTTGTAAAGCTCTGACAACATAATGGCTATCCGAAAACAGATTAAAAGGGTGGGTCTTTAATAACTGAAAAACACAAAGCGCAGCAAATAATTCTACTAACTGAGCAGATTTAAAGGAAGTATTTACAAAGTGGGAAACATTATTAATAACATATGAAGCTTTTCCATTTTTTGAACCATCAATAAAGATGCTCAAAGTATTGGGGATGGGCTTTATCAAGGTATTTTTTAGAAAAACGAAAGGAGTGATATTAAGGAATTGAATAAGTCTGTCGCTGGGCATGTGAGTATCAAAGCTACCCTGAAACCCAGTGCATAAAACAGCCCAATCATCTTGTCTTTGTTGTAACCAATTAATTTGTTCCTTAGAGTAAGGGGTGATTATGATATCAGGATCCTTGCCAAAATATCTGACAGAAGTCTTGAGCCCCAGAAAAATAAGTTGGGAGACCAAAAAGGGGTAGGAGGGGAGTACCTTGGACTGAGAGGCGGAGGCATGAATCCATAACAGGGGCACGGTTTTTTGCCACAATAAACCGGTGGGTGTAAATTCTGTGGCAAAAATGATTAAATAAAGGGTCAAGGAGGGGTTGAAGTAACCTATATTTTGTTGTGTAATGGCCTCCTCTAACTTTATTAGGGCTTTTTCAGCTTCGGGCGTAAGTTTTCTGGGGGAGGAAGGGTCAGAATCTCCCTGTAGAATATTAAACAGGGGTTTGAGATCTCCTGTTGTTAATTTAAGGTGAGGACGTAGCCAATTAATGTCTCCAAGGAGTTTTTGGAAATCATTTAGACAATTTAGCTTATTCCTTTTGATTTGAATTTTTTGAGCATATATTAAAGAGGGTTCTAATTGAAAACCCAGGAACAAGAAGGGATAGCAAGTTTGAATTTTTTCTGGGGAGATAAAAAGTCCTCTGTCTTGTAAAGCAATAACTATTTTTTGAGTCACTTGGTGTGCCTCCAGTTCTAGTTTGGCAGCAATTAATAGGTCATCCATATAATGTATAATATATATATGAGGGTATTGAACACGAATTGGGTCTATGGATTGAGCCACAAATTTTTGACAAAGAGTGGGAGAATTAGCCATACCCTGAGGCAACACTCGCCATTGAAAGCGGGGATTAGGGCCTTTATGGTTTATTATGGGTATGGAAAAGGCAAATCTTTTACAATCTCCAGGATCGAGGGGAATGGAGAAAAAACAGTCTTTTATATCTATTACAATTTTAAAAAATCCTTTAGGGATAGCTGTGGGAGAGCCAGGATGTTAGAAACCAGACGATGAACATGTCCCTAGATCAACCTGTAAGGCCTGGAAGGACTGGACTGAATCATGGTTAGTACTGTCAGCTAGTTTAGCTTTCCCAAGTTTTCTTTTAAATGACTCCTGGGGCTGCCTCTGATACCAGAGATAACATATGGCCTGGTGGTGGGGGGGGGGCTAACAATTGCTATCAGACCTGGGCAGAATGCTGGGCAGACAGCATTCTTTGGTTTGGAGGGGCATACAGCATTCCCTCCCAGTTCTGCACCCAAGAAAACCCACACAATTAGAAAATATACATCCAAGTATAGCAAACCCTCACATCAGTGTATCAATTCTGACTCTATTTACATTACTGCAGTTTAACTGCATACCAACTTTACTCAAGACATACACATACCATTGGCGACATACTCAAACCTTTTACGACTTACATGAACATTCCATGATTATTTTCCCTTTTGAGCAAACATTTAAGAGAATTCCTTTCAGATCCTTTTTTTTATTCAGATAAACCATTTTAAAGGAGAGTCCTTGCAGTGAGCTTGAAGCTCGGCCTATAATAAGAAAAAACATTCCTGGCGGGGGAGGCCCGAACCTTCCAGAGTTTATAACAACTGTTCCTTCCTCTGGAGTTATAATCTTGGTGGTGGAGGAACAGAGGTCCAGTCCTGCGCTGCCTGCAGGGGCTCGGAACAAGTCTGAGTCAGCGATGTTTGCATTAGAGGCAGATTTTGGGCGGGAGGGGTCATTGGTTGTCGTGGTGGGTAGGTAGGGCCCCCTACTGGGGCCCGTAGCCCGTTTCCCGAGACCACAGATAAAGGCTGGCCATTTATATCGGTCTTGGACCGGCACTCTCTAGCCCAGTGACGGCCTCTTTTGCATTTAGGACAAAGGCCAGGGGGAAGGGGGAAGGGAATCGTCCCAGGAACATTGGGTTGTTTAATAGTTCCAGGGCATTCTCTAGCAAAATGTCCAATTTGTCCACATTTAAAACAGTTTTTAGGGCTAGATATTTGTCCTAGTTTTCCTGAAGGTGGAGTCTGGTTTTGGAGTATGGCTCCAATGGCCAAATTAATAGATTTAGACATTTTATGTTCAAAGGAATTCACATCATTGCAAATTTTAATCATACCATTTAAATCTAGGGTCTTTGTTTTGCCTCTTAAAGCAGCTTTACAGGCTGCATTAGCATTTTCTATGGCCAACTGTCTAACTATAATATCATCTGTATTTACCTCACCTAATATTCTTTCAGCTGCTTCTAACAGTCTGGCAACGAATTGAGAATATGGTTCATTATTGCCTTGTACTACCCTGGAAAGAGAGGTAGTAACCGCTCCTGCAGCAGGCACTGCTCTCCAGGCGGCCAGGGCAGCCTGAGCAGTCTGGGTTAATATTCCTGCAGGGAGTTTTTGTTGTTTTTCCTCCGAGGCAAATTCGCCCCTCCCTGAAATTTTATCAGAAGACCATGAAGCCATTTGTGTATGTTTTTTATTGGTAATGGCTTGATTTTCTGCCTTATCTATAAATTCAGCTTTCCAGGTTAGATATTGACTCCTGGTTAAAACAGACTGTACAATTTTGTGCCACTCAAGAGGCAATAAATGTCCCTCACCCCCGAGGCCCTCCAGTACTGTTAAAGTAAAAGGGGCGTAAATTCCATAATTCTTAACAGCCGAATGTAGTTCTTTAATTTGTTTAAACGTCAATTTCCTATATGTAATTTGAGAATCTCTCCTTGCCTCCTCCTGATCACCCCCTTCCTCCTCGGAGGCAGAGGAATCTAGGTTTTGTCCCTCCTCCTGCCTTCTGGTGGTGTCCGCCTCCTCCTCTCCCGCTTCTCCTCCCTCCCCCTCTTGTTCCCGAGGTTGAGTGTTAGAGCGAGTAATTACGGGGAAGGAGAAGGAAACAGTTTGCGCCCCAGATTTGAGTCTATTATTGCGGCTCTTTGAGGCCGAGGGTGTTTTAGCGGGCTTGTTACCCGAGGCATGGGGGGTAGTCACAGCTTCCCCAACAAGATCCATTTGTAAATCATGAATTTGCAAAGTGAGGTCCCTTAACTCTCTTTTTAAATGAAGCACGTTTTTTAATTCTGTCACTTGTTTCAAGAGAGAGTCTTTGGATTTAAGGAGACCTTGCACCTCCGGAGGAACAGAGAATGATCTCAACATTTCCTGTGGTGGGGCTGACTGGAGAGGGGTGTCTGGATAGGGGGGAGGGGTGGGCCAGTGAAGGGCCCTTGTCTCTGGAGTCTGTGTAGCTGCAGAAACTTGGGGAAGAGAAAAAGGGCCATATCTTTCTTCCTCACAATGCGATGCCTCCTCCTCTAGCTCCACCTCAGAGGAGGGGTTGAGCCTGCCATTATCAGGAGAAGTCTTAGGAATAATAGGATAAATATTTTTATAAGGTTTTAGTGACATATTTTTCTTTTTAGTATTGTTCCTGATGCTGTCTTCTAAAGGGGGTTGGACTTGTTTCTCTTTTTCGGGGATTAAAGGTGACGCCAAGCGGCGTCCTGAGGGCACAGGCTCATCAATCAAAGAGGGAGTGCGCGAGCCAGGCCGAAGGCCAGTGACCATAGGTTTTTCATTGTCACTTTCGCTTTTGCGAGACGGGCAACGTGACTCCGTTAGGTAATCCTCTGTTAAAGCTAGTAATCGAGCACTGTCACCTCCCTCCTCTGCTTCCTTTAAAATATCTCTAATAACCCCATAGAAGCTAAAGAAGGCCCCGGGGATTTCCTCTCCCTGACGGAGTAAATCATTGATATTTTTTCCTACCTTATTCCAGGTAAGGGGATGGATGTCTGGTCCGTGCAAGACCAACCAAACAAAACAAAACAAAAGAATTTTACCAAATCTTTCTTTTTAACTCTTACTCCTCTCTCCCTAAGTGATCCTTTCATTTCTTTTATAAATAAAACCTCTTTTGATAACGCTTTGCCCATGGTTGATGGGACGGCAGAACTTACCTCAAGACTCTCCCACGGTGCACGAGCGATGCGGTGTGGGCGTCTCTACCTTAATATAATCGGGGTCCCCTGTTCTCCACGCCGTCCGGTAGGTCACCGTGCTTCGAGCCCCACGTTGGGCGCCACTTCTCCCGACCCGCGGGTTCAGCTATTCATGCGGCTCGAAGAGGCACCTCCTGAAAGAAGAAAACCAATGGGGGAAAGAGAGGAAGGAGACCAGGTGCATAAAGAAAGACAGAGACAATCTGAGTCGCGTCAAGGTCTCATTTATTAAAAGTAAAGCAGGGTTTATATACCCTGAGTGTAAGGAAGGGAGTATAGAGGGGGGGGGAATGGAGAGTTTTTGTGATAACAAGAAGGAGAAGTCTCAAGGTTAGGGGTGGGTCAGGCTGTTCTTTTGGCTGTTGTGCTAACCCAAGCAACCACCTGCGGTTATTCCGAGAAGTATTTTGTGCAGATGACTCAACCAGATGCGATTTGCTCAAGGCTAGAGGGTCTTTGCTTCGTTCCGTTTAACTCCTTGGTCTCTGACACTGCCTTGCCACGAGGGACTCCTTGCCTTGTCTTGCCTTGAGTAGCCTTACCATGCTTTGCCTCTAGGGGGCACCTTCCCTTGCCTTGCCTTCCCTTGCCACTAGGTGGCACCTTGCCTTGCCATTCCTAGCTTTGCTCATAGCAGGCGACTCTCTTGCCTTGCCACTGGCAGATGCCTTGCTTTGCCATGCCTTGCCTTGCCTTGGCTTGACTTGCTGCTAGGGGGCGCCTTGATTTGCCATGCCATGCCTTGACTTGCATTGCCTTTAGGGGGCGCCTTGCCTTGCAGTTTCCACTAGGGTCGCCATGCCTTGGCAGCCATGCCTTGCCTTGCCTTGGCTTGCCTTGCCTCTAGGGGGGCCTTTCCTTTCCTTTCCTTTCCTTGCCACTAGGGCGCCTTCCTTGTTTTGCCATGCCTTGCCGCTAGGGGGTACCTTCCCTTGCCTTGCCTAGCCTTCCCTGTTTTGCAGCTATGGGGCACATTGCCTGGCCTTGCTTTCCCTTAAGGCTAAAGGGTATCTTGCCACTAAGTTCTGCATTGCTTTGCCTTGCCCAGCCTTGCCCATGGTGGCACTTCTCCTTGCCTTGCCCTTTCGCTAGGGGGCACCTTGCCTTGCTTTGCCTTGTGCTTAAGGGGTGCCTTCCTTGCCTTGCCCTACCTTGCCACTAAGGACGCCTTTCCATGCCTTGCCTTGCATTGCCTTGAGTAGCCTTGCCATGCCTTACCTCTATGGGGCGCCTCTTGCCTTGCCTTGCTGCTAGGGGGGCTGCATACATTTCCTTGCCTTGCCACTAGTGGGTGCTTTGCCTTCTCTTGGCTTGCCTTGCCTCTAGGGGGCTCCTTTCCTTGCCTTGACGTTAGGGGACCTCTTGTCTTGCTATGTCTTCCCTGGACTTGCCTTGTCTTGCCAGTATTGGGGGCCTCTCCTTGCTTTGCCTTGCCTTTTGCTAGGGGGTGCCTTGTCTTGCCTTGCCTTTCCTTGCATTGCCTTAACGCTAGGGGGCACCTTCCCTTGCCTTGTCTTGTCTTGCCTTGCATTGCATTTTCTTGCATACAGTTGCAGCTAGGGGGGGCCTTGCCTTGCTTTGCCTTGGATTGCCTTGGTTTGTCTTGCTGCTTGGTGGCGCCTTGCCCTGCCATGCCCTGCCTTGACTTGCTTTGCAGTTAGGATTGCCTTGCCTTGACATGTCTTTCCTTGACTTGCCTTGTCTTGCCTCTAGGGAGCACCTTACCTTGCCTTGCCTTAACTTGCCTTGTCACTAGGCGGTGCCTAGCCTTGCCTTGAACAAGGGAGCACCTTGCTTTTCCTTGCCATGGCTTCCATTGATGCCAAGGGTTCCTTTCCTTGCCTTCCTTGCCTTGCTTTGCCTTTCCGCTAAGGGATGCCTTGCCTTGCCTTGCCTGTCTGCTAGGGGGCTCCTTGCCTTGCCTTATCTCTAGGTAGTGACTTTCCTTGCCTTGCCTTGCCTTCCCGTGTCATGAGGGAGTACCTTGCCTTGTCTTACCTTGCCGTCCATTGCAGCTAGGGTGCGCCTTGTTGTGCCTAGACTTGCCTTGCGCTAGGAAGCATCTTGCCTTGTCTTGCCTTGCCTCTAGGGGGTGCCTTGTCTTGCCTTGAATCTAGGGGCCCATGGCCTTTCCTTGCCCTGCTTTGCTTTTCTGCTAGGGGCAACTCTGCTTGCCTTGCCTTGCCATTAGGGGGTGCCTTGCCTTGCCAGGTGTTGCCTTGAATTGCATTGCCTCACCTCTAGGGGGCACCTTGCATTGCCTTGCCTTGCTTTGTTTTTCTGCTAGGGGGTACCTTTCCTTTCCTTTCCTTTCCTTTCCTTGCCTTGCCTTGATTTGTCAACAAGGGGTGCCTTGCCTTGCTTTGCCTTGCTGCTCGAGGGCGCCTTGCCTTGTCTTGCCTTGCTGCTTTTTGGCCCCTTGCCTTGCCTTGCATTGCCTTGATGCTAGACAGCAACTTGCCTTACCTTGCCATGATTTGCTGCTATGGGGTGCCTTGCCTTGTCTTGCCATGCTGCTAGTAGGTGCCTTGGCTTGCCTTTACTTGCCTTGCCTAGCCTTGCTGTTAGGGGGTGCCTTGCCTGCCTTGCCGCTTGGGGGGTCCTTGCCTTGCTTTACCCTGCCATTCCTTGCCTTGCTGATGGGGCGCTTTGACATGCCCTGGGTTACCACAATGGGGCACCTTGCCTTGCTTTGTCACTAGGCTAGAAGGCGCCTTTCCTTTCCTTTCCTTTCCTTTCCTTTCCTTTCCTTTCCTTTCCTTTCCTTTCCTTTCCTTTCCTTTCCTTTCCTTTCCTTTCCTTGCTTTGCCTTGCCTTTAGGGGGCATGCCTTACCTTGCCTTGCCTTTTCTTGCCTGGCCTTGTCTTGCCTTGCCACAAGGGGGCACATTGCCTTTCCTTCACTCATGGGGGCGCTTTGTCTTGCCTTGCCTTTTGTTTTTTCTTGGCTTGCCTTGCATTGCCTTGCCTGGCCTTGCCTTACTGATATGGAGCACTTCTCTTGCCTTTCCTTGCTTTGCTTTGCTGCTAGGGGGTGCCTTGCCTTGTCTTGCCTTGCCTTGCCTTGCCTTGTCTTGTCTTGTATTGTCTTGTCTTGTCTTGCCTTGCCTTGCCTTGCCTTGCCTTGCCTTGCTTAGTCTTGCCACTAGGGGGGGCTTGTCTTGCCATGCCCAGACGCTAGGGGGGCGCCTTGCTGTACTGCTAGTGGGAGCCTTGCTTTGTGTTGCCTTGCCTTGCGTTGCCTTGCCTTGCTATGACTTTTTGCTATGGGGCACTTTGCCTTGGGTTGACGCTAGGGGGCGCTTGGCCTTGTCTTGCCGCTAGGGGGCACCTTGCATTGCCTTACTTTGCCTTGACTTGCTGTTATGGGGTACCTTGCCTTACTGTATCTTCCCTTGACTTGTCTTGCCTTGCCGCTAGTGGGAGACTTGCCTTGTTTTGCTTTGCCTTGCCTTGCACTAGGGGGTGCCTTGCCTTGCCTTGCCTTGCTTTCCCTCATCGCTATGGGGCTCCTTGCCTTGCCTTGCCTTTCCTTGCCTTGCCATTATGGGGCTCCTTGTCTTGATGTGTCTTGCCTTGCCTTTCCACTAAGGGGCACGTTGCCTTGCCTTGCCTTTCCTTGCCTATGGGGCAACTTGCTTTGCATTGACATGCTGCTAGGGGGCGCCTTGCCTTCCTTTGTGCTTAGGAGCCGCCTTGCCTTGCCACTAGGGCATGCCTTCTATGTGTTGTCTTGCCTTGCTTCTCCCTGCCGTGTAGCTAGCGGGTGCCTCTCTATGCCTTGACTTGCCTTGCAGCTAGGGGGCACCTTGACTGGCTTTGCTTGCCTTAACACTGTGGGGCACCTTGCCTTGGCTTGCCTTGCCACTAGCTTCTGCATTGCTTTGTGTTACCTAGCCTTGCCCCTAGGGAGACTCTGGCCTTTCCTTACCTTGCCTTGCCCACCCTTGCCACTAGGGGGCTGCGTGTCTTACCTTGCCTTGTTACTAGACTGTGCTTTGCCTTGTCTTGCATTGCCTCTCCTAGCACTAGGGTGCGCCTTGTCTTGCCTTGCCTTGGCTTCCCTTGCAGCTAGCAGTCTCCTTGCCTTGCCTTGCCTTGCTTCACCATGCTGAAAATGTTCACCTTGCCTTGCCTTGCCTTGAATTACCTTGCTTTGCTGCTATGGGGTGCTATGCCTTTGCTTGCCTTGCCTTGCCTTGCCTGCCTTGACTTGTTGCTAGGGGGTGCCATGCCCTGCCATGAGGAGGGGCTTCATTGCCTTGCTTTTCCTTGCCTGTCCTTGCCACTAGGGATCACCTTCCCTTGCCGCTAGGTGGTGTCTTGCTGTGCCTTACTTTGCCTTTTCTTGCCTTGCCTCTGAGGGTGCCTTGCCTTGCCTTGAAGCTTGGGGGCGTCTTGCCTTGCTTCTAGGGGGCGTCTTGCCTTGCCTTGCTTTGCCTTTCCACTAGGGAGCGCCTTGCCTTGCTTTGCCGCTACAGGGCATTTAGACTTGCCTTTCCGTTAGGGGGCACCTTGCCTTGCCTTACTGCTAGGCGGCGCCTTCACTTGCCTTGACTTGTCTTGCCATTAGGGGGAGAATTGCCTTCCCATGTGTTGCTTTGCCTGGCTTTCCTTTCTGCTAGGGGCGGTATGCCTTCCCTTTCCTTGCTGTTAGGAGGTGCCGTGTCTTGTGTTTCCTTCTGCTAAGGGGCCAACTTGCCTTGCTTTGCCATCATGGGACACCTTCCTTGCCTTGCCCTGCATTGCCCTGCCTTGCCGCTAGTGGGTGCATTCCCTTGCCTTTCTTTGCCTTGCCTTGCCCTGTCTTGCCGCTAGGGGGCACTGTGCCTTGGCTTTCCTTGCTGCTAGGGGGTGCCTGTCCTTGCCTTGCCTTGCCTTGAATCTAGGGGGTGCCTTGCCTTACCACTTGATGGTGCCTTGCTTTACCAGTCCTAGCTTTGCCTCTAAGGGGCGCCTCTACTTGCCATGCCTTGCCTTGCCTAGCCTCTAGGGGGAGCCTTGCCTTGCCTTGAGTTGCCTTGGCTGGCCTTGCCACGAGGGGCTTCCTTGCAATGTCTTTGCTTTCCTTGGTCTTAGGGGGCACCTTGCCTTTCCTTGGCATGCCACTAAGGGCGACCTTGTCTTGAATTGCCTTGAGTTTAGGGGGCGTTTTTCTTTCCTTGCCCCTCCAGAGCACCTTCTTTGCCTTGCCTTGCCCTGACTTGCGGCTAGGGGGTGCCTTGCCTTCCTTTGCCTTAAGTAGTTTTTCCTTGCCTTGCCTTTTCACAAAAGGGGCACCATGCCTTGCCTTGCCTTTCTGCTAGGGGGCCCCTTGCATTTCGTTAATCTTGCCTTGTCTACCCTTGCCAAGAGGGCGCCTGGCCTTACCTTGCCTTGCCTTGCCTTGCCTTGTCGTTAGGCAGTGCCTTGCCTTGCCTTGGTTTGCCTTGCCCATAGGGAGCGCCTTGCCTTGCCTTGCCTACCCTTGCCAATAGGTGGCGCCTTGCCTTGCCGCTAGGGGGTGTATTGCCTTGCCTTGCCACTTGGGGGGGGTGCTCCTTGCCGTGGCTTGTCTTGCCTTTCCTTGCCATTAGGGGGAGACTTTCCTTGCCTTGACTGGCCTTTCCTCTCCGTTAGGAGGTGTCTTGCCTTGCCTTACCTTGCCTTGCCTCTGGGAGCACCTTTTCCTTGCCTTGCCTTACCTTGCCTTGTCTTGCCTTACCTTGCATTTCCTTGCCCCTAGGGATCGCCTGGTCTTCCCTTAATGCTAGGGGGTGCCTTGCGTTGCCTTGCTTTGCCTAGGGGCTACATGCCTTGCCTTTTCATGCCACTAGAGGCACCTTCCTTGCCTTACCTTGCCTTGCCCTGCTTTTCCTCAAGGAACTGCCTTCCCTTGCCTTGCCTAACCTTCCCTGTCTTGCCACTAGTGGGTGCCTCTCATTTCCTTGTCTTGCCTCTAGGGGGCACCTTTCCTTTTTTTACCCTGCCTTGCCTTGTCTACCCTTGCCACTAGGGGCTCCTTGCCTTGCCTTGCCTGGACTCTAGGGCACGCGTTACCTTACCTTGCCTTGCATTGCTTTGACTTGCCTTGCTTTGCCTCTAGGGCTCACCATGCCTTGACTTGCCTTCCCTACCATTGCCACTAGGGGGAGTCTTGCCTTGCCTTGCCTTACCTTACCTTGCCTTGCCTCTGGAGGCACTTTGCCTTGCCTTGCCTTGCCTTGCTTTGAGTTGCCTAGTCTTGACTTGTTGCTATGAGAAGCCTTGCATTGCCTTGCTTCTAGGGGGTGCCTCTTGCCTTGCCTTGCCTTTATTTGCCTTTCTGCTATGGGCACTTTGCCTTGCTTTGCTGCTATGGGAACTTTTGCCTTGCTTTGCCGCTAGGAGGCGCCTTGCCTTGCTTTTACTTGACTTGCCCTGATGTTAGGGGGTACATTGTGTTGCCGTCTTCCCCTGACTTGCCTTTCCTTGCCACTAGGGGTCGTCTTGCCTTGCTTTACCATTAGGGGTCACCTTGCCTTGTTTTCCCTTGCCTTGCCATGTCTTGCCTTGACTGGCCTTGCTCTGAAGTGTCTTGCCTTGATTTGCCTTGCCGTGCCTCTAGGGTGTGCCTTTCCTTTCCTTGTCGCTAGGGGGCGCCTTGGGTTGCCTTGCCTTTCCTTACCGCTAGGGGGCACATTGCATTGCCTTGCCATGCCATGCCGCTTGGGGGAGCCATGCTTGCCTTGCCTTCCTTGTCTTGCCTTGATTTGCCTTGCCGTGCCTCTAGGGTGTGCCTTGCCTTGTCTGTTCGTCCATTGGCATGTCTGTCTGTCCATCTGTCCATCCATCCATCTGTCTGTTCATCTGTCTGTTGGTCTGTCTGTCTGTCCATCCCTCTATCCTTCTGTCCGTCTGTCTGTTCATCCGTCATTGTGTCTGTCTGTGGGCCTGTCGGTTGGTCTTTCAGTTTGTCTGTCCATCTGACCGTCGGCCTGTCTGTCCATCCATCTCTCTGTCTGTCTGCTTGTACATCCGTCTGTCTGTGTGTCCATCTGTTTGTCTGTCTGTCCGTCCATCGGTCTGTCCGTCTGTAAGTAGGCCTGTCTGTCGACTGTCCGTTGTTCTGTCTGTTTGTCCATCCCTCTAGCCTTCCATCCATCCGTCTGTTCGTCCATCATTGTGTCTGTCCATGGGCTTGTCCATCGGTCTTTCAGTTTGTCTGTCCGTCTGACCATCGCCCTGTCTGTCTGTCTGTCTATCCGTTTGTCTGTCGGTCTGTCCATCTGTCTGTGTATCCATCTGTTGGCCTGTTTGTCTGTACGTCTGTCCATCGGCCTGTCCGTCCATCTGTCTCTCTGTCCCTTTGTCTATGTGTCCATCGGTCTGTCCGTCTGTTTATCCATACTTCCATCAGCCTGTCCTGTCCATCCATTGGTCTGTCCGTCCATCTGTCTGTCTGTTCATTCATCGGTCCGTCCGTTGGACTCTCCATCTGTATTTCCGTTCATCCATCAGCCTCTCCATCTGCCCGTCGATCTGTCCATCAGTCTGTTCTTTTATCCATCTTTTTTCTGTCTCTCCGTCTGTCCATCGGAGTATCTGTCCATCTGTCTGTCTGTCGGTCCGTCTGTCTGTTAATTGGCCTGTACTTCTATCTGTCTGCCTGTCGGCCTATCCGTCTGTCTGTCCATCTGCCATCAGCCTGTCCATCAATCTGTCTATCCATCTGTCGGTTTGTCTGCCGTCCTTAGGTCTGTCTTTCTGACGGCGGGTCCGTTGGCCTGTCTGTCTCTTTGCCTGTCCATCCATTGGCCTGTCCGTCTGTCTCTCTGTCTGTCTCTCCATCAGCCGGTCTGTCCTTCTGATAATCTGTTTGTCCGTCAGTCTGATTGTCCATTGGCCTGTCCATCTCTCTGTCCGTCCATCCATTTGTTTGTCTGTCCTTCGGTTTGTCCGTCCATCGGTCTGTCCGTCCATCCATCTGTCTGTCTTTCCATCTGTCCGTCAGTGTATTCGTCTGTCTGTCTGTCGGTCCATCTGTCGGTTTATCTGTCCGTCTGTCGGCTTGTCCGTCCGTCTGTCTGTCAGTTGGCCTGTCTGTTTCTCTGTCGGCCTGTCGTCTTTCCATTGGCATGTTCGTGTGTCTCTCCATCTCTCTGTCCATTTATCCATCCATCCTCCTGTCCATCTGTGGGTCGGTGTGGCGGTCTGTCTGTCTGTATGTCCGTTGGTCTGTCCGTTTGTCTGTCGGTCTGTCTGTCTGTCAGTCTGTCTGTCGGTCTGTCTATCTGTCTGTCTATCCATCTGTCTGTCTGTTGGACTCTCCATCTGTCTGTCCTTCTGTCCATCAGCCCATATGAGGGGGTGTGTCCGTCATATGTCCATCCATCTGTTCGTCCATCGATCTGTTTGTCCATCCGTCTGTCTGTTTCTCCATGTGTCCATCTGTCTGTCTGTCGGTCTGTCCGTCCATTTGTCCATCGGCCTGTCCATCTGTCTGTCCCTCTGTCTGTCCATCCGTCCATCTGCCAGTTGGTCTGACTGTCCATCTGTTTGTTGGCCTGTACATCAGTCAGTCTGTATGTCTGTCAGACTGTCCATCCGTCCATTCATTGAATCATCCGTTTGTCCAACTGTCTGTCTGTCCATCTGTGTATCCATCTGTCTGTTAGTCCGTAGGACTGTCCATCTCTCTGTCCATCTCTCTGTTGGTCTGTCCATCTATCCATCTGTCTGTCCATCCATCGGGCTGTTCATCTATCTTTCTGTCCATCTGTCTGTCCGTCCATTCATTGGGCTGGCCATTTGTTTGTCTGTTTGTCCATCGGTCTGTCTGACAGCTGATCCATCGATCTCTTTGTCTGTCCATACGTCCATCTGTCAGTCTTTCTGTCTGTCTTTCCATCCATCTATCTGTCTGTCTCTCTTTCCATTTGTCTGTCTGTCCATTGGCCTGTCTGTCTGTCTGTCTGTCTGTCCGTCCATCTGTATGTCCGTTCTTCTGTATGTCTGTCCGTCCGACTGCCCATCTATCGGTCTGTTTCTCTATCTGTAGGTCCTCCGGCCTGTCCATCTGTCTGTACATAAGTCCATCGTTGTAACTGTCCATCTGTCTGTCCGTGGGGCTGTCTGTCTGTACATCTGATGGCCTGTGTGGCTTTCTGTCCATCTGTCCGTCGGCCTGTCTGTCTATCTGTTCATCTGTCCGTTGGCCTATCTGTCTGTCCATCCGTCCATCTGTCTGTCTGTCTGTCCTTCCGTCTGTCCATCTGTCTCTCCATCCATTGGTTTGTCCGTCTGTTGGACTGTCCGTCGTCTGTGTGTGGTTTGTTCTATCCGTCCGTCAGTCCGTCTGTCCAAAGATCTGTTCGTCCATCTGTCCATCTGTCTGTCTGTGCGTCTGTCAGCCTATCTGTCTGACTCTCTGTCAATCTGTTGGCCTGTTTGTTGATCTGTCTGCACGTCTATCTGTCTGTTTGTCCTTCTGTCCATCCATCTGTCCGTCCACCTGTCTGTCCATCTGTTGGTCTGTCTGTCTGTCTCTCTGCCCGTCTGTCCATCTTTTGTCCTTTCAGTCTGTCTGTCCATCCGCCGTCCGTTTGTCTGTCCTTCCATCTGTTGTCTGTCAGTCTTTCTGTTCATCCGCCTGTCCATATGACGGTCTGTCCATCCCTCGGACTATTGGTCTCTCTGTCCATCCGTCAGCTTGTCTCTCTGTCCATCTGTCAGTCTGTCTTTTTGTCTGTCTGTCAACCTGTGCATTTGTCGGCCTGTCTGGCTATCTGTCCATCTGTCCGTCTGTCCGTCCATCTGTCTGTCTGTTCATCTGTGTGTCAGTCCGTCGGTCTGTCTCTCTGTCGGCATGTCCGCCAGTCTGTCCATTTGTCTGTCCATCCATCCGTCCATTTGTCCATCCTTCCATTTGTCCATCCATCAGTCTGTCTGTCCAACAGCCTGTCTGTCTGTTGGCCTGCCCCTCTGTCTGTCTCTCCGTTGGTGTGTCCATCCTACTGTCCGTTGGTCTGTCTGTGCATCTGTCCATCCATCCGTCTGTCTGTCAGTTCGTTTATGTGTCCGTCTGTCTGTCTGGCCTCTCCATCTGTCTATCTGGCTATCCATCTGTCCATAGGTCAGTCTGTCTTCTCCGTTGTTCTCTCTGTCTGCCTGTCCGTCCATCAGCCAGTCTGCCTGTCTGCCCATTGATTTGTACCTCTGTCCGAACATCTGTCTGTTGGTTTGTCCATCTGTATGTCTGTCCATCCGTTGGCCTGTCCGACTATCTGTCCGTCTGTCCAAAGCCTGACCATCCATCTGTCTCTCTGTCCGTCTGTCCTGTCTATTTGACCATCATTCCGTCCGTTCACCTGTTTGTCTGTCTGTCCATCTGACCTGTCTGTGTGCGTGTGTGCCTGTGTGTATGTGTCTGTATTTCTCTCAGTGTGTCTGTGTGTCTGTCTGTGTGAATTTGTCTGTGTGTCTGTCTGTTTGTGTGTCTGTATGTCTGTGTCTGTGTATCTCTGTGTGACTCTGTTTGTCTGGGCGTGTGTCTTTGCGTGTCTGTAAGTCTGTATGTGTGTATGAGTGTCTGTGTGTTTTTGTGTGTGTCTGTTTCTATGTGTGTCTATGTGTTTCTGTGAGTTTGTGTATGTGTGTCTGTCTTTGTGTGTGTCTTTGTGTCTGCGTGTGTATCTGTCTTTGTGTGTGTCTTTTTGTCTGTGTGTGTCTGTGTGTCTGTCTCTGTGTTTGTGTGTGTCTCTGTTTCTGTGTGTGTATCTGGTGTCTTTGTGTGTGTGTGTGTGACTGTGTGTCTGTGTCTCTGTCTGTATATTTTGTGTCTATGTGTCTGTGTGTTTCTCTGTCTGTGTCTTCCTGTGTGTCTGTCTGTGTGTGTCTGTGTGTCTGTGTTTCTCTAGGTGTGTCTGTATGTTTGTGTGTTTGTCTGGGTATGTCTGTATGTTTGTGTGTTTGTCTGTGTGCATGTCTGTTTGTGTGTTGGTCTGTCTGTGTGTGTATGTGTATCTGTGTGTCTCTCTGTGTGTGTCTGTGTGTCTGTATGAGTGTCTGTGTGTTTTTGTGTCTATGTGTCTGTGTGTGTGTCTGTGTGTGTCTGTGTGTCTCTCCCTGTGTCTGTGCGTGTCTGTGTCTATATGTATGTCTGTGTGTCTGTGTGTTTGTGTGTTTTTGTCTGTGTGGGTGTCTGAGGGTCTGAGTATATGTGCATTGGTGTGTGTTTCTGTGTGTGTGTGTCTCTGTTTCTATGTGTACCTATCTGTGTGTCTGTGTGTCTGTCAGTGAGTGTGTTGTGTGTCTATCTTTCTGCCTGTGTCTGTGTGTCAGTGTGTGGGGGTGTGTATGTATGTGTGTCTGTGTGTTTTCCATTGTGTGTGTCTGTCTGTGTTGCTGTGTGTCTGTTTGTGTGTCTGTGTGTCGGTGTGTGTATATGTGAGCATGTCTGTGCATGATTGTTTGTCTCTGTGTAGTCAATGTGTCTGTTTGTGTGTGTCTGAGTGTCTGTGTCTCTGTGTCTGTCTGTGTGTGTGAGTGTCTGTGTCTATCTGTGGGTCCGTCTCTGTGTCTGTGTGTTTGTGAGTCTGTGTGTTTGTGTGTCTGTGTATTTGTGTGTTTGTGTATGATTGTCTGTGTGTCTGTGTGTCAGTCTATGTATGTGTCTGTCTGTGTGGGTGAATGGGGATCTGTGTGTCTCTGTGTGTGTGTCATTGGGTATATGTGTGTGTGTCTATCTGTTTGTCAGTCGGTGGGTGTGTCTGTTCGACTGTGTGCATCTCTGTGTCTGTGTGTTTCTCTGTGTGTGTCTGTCTATGTGTCTGTGTGTCTGTCTGTGTGTCTCTCTGTGTCTGTTTGCGTGTGTGTCTTGTGTGTCTTTATGACTGTGTATCTGCTTGTATGTGTTTCTGTTTCTCTGTCTCTGTGTTTGTGTCTTTCTGTGAGTCTGTGTGTCTGTGTGTATCTGATTGTGTGTGTGTTTGTGTGTCTATGTGTGTGTTTGTTTGTGTGTCAGTCTGTTTCCGTGTCTTTGTGCATCTGTGTGTGTCTGTGTCTGACTGTGTGTCTGTTTGTGTGTCTGTCTGGCTGGGTGTCTATGTGTCTCTGCGTGTCTGTCTGTGTGTCTCTGTGTGTGTGTGTCTGTGTGTCAGTGTCTCTGTGTCTTTTTGTATGTCTGTCTCTGTGTGTGTCCGTCTGTGTGTCTGTCTGTGTATCTGTATGTCTTTGTGTTTGTCTCTGTGTCTGTCTGGGTGTGTCTCTGTGTGTTTCTGTGTTTTTATGTATCTGTGTATCTGTGCGTCTCTCTGTATGTCTGTGTGTATGACTGTGTGTCTGTGTCTGTCTGTCAGTGTGTGATTGTGTCTCTTGGTGTCTGTGTGTGTATGTCTGTATATATTTGTGTGTCTGAGTGTCTGTGTGTGTGTCTGTGTCTGGGCATATGTGTGTGTCTATGTGTCTATGTGTTCTTTGTGCGCCTGTGTGTATGTCGAGTCTGAGTGTCTGTGTGTCTCTGTGTGCATCTGTGTGTGTGTGTGTCTGTCTCTGTGTATGTGTCTGTGGGTCTGTGTTTCTGTGTCTCTGTGTCTATGTGTATGTCTGTCTGTGGGTCTCTATGTGTGTTTATGTTTCTGTGGTTCTGTGTGTATCTCTATGTGTCTGAGTGTGTCTGTGTGTCTGTGTGTCTGTTTGTGCATGTGTGTGCCTCTGGGTTTGTGTGTCTGTCTATGTGTGTGTCTCTCTGTGCATCTGTGTTTGTGTCTTTGTGTGTCTGTGTGTGTTTTTCCGTATCTTTGTGTGTGTGTCTGTGTCAGTCTGTGTGTGTTTGTGTGTCTGTTTATGTCTGTGTGTGTGCCTGTGTGTGTGTGTTGGTCTGAGTGTCTGTGTGTGGCTTTGTGTGTCTTTGTGTCTCTCTGTTTGTGTCTATGTCTATGTGTCTCTGTATGATTGTGTGTTTGTGTCTGTGTGTGTGCCTATGTGTCTCTCTGTGTGTCTGTGTATCTGTGTCTGCCTGCAAGTCTGTGTGTCTATCTGAATGTCTTTGTGTGTGTGTGTGTTTCTGCGTGTCTGCGTGTCTCTGTGTGTATGCCTGTGTGTTTTTTTGTGTGGCTTGTGTGGGCATGTCGGGGTGTCTGTGTGTGTGTTGTTTGTTTGAGTGTCTACATGTGTATTTCTGTGTGTCTTTGTGTATATGTGTGTGTCTTTGTGTATGTGTGTGTGTCTGAGTGTCTGTGTGTACACCTGCATGTTGGTGTATGAGTGTGTATCTGTTTGTATGTCTGTGTGTGTGTCTGTGTCTGTATGTGTGCCTGTGTGTCTATTTGTCTTTGTGTGTGTCTGTGTGTGGGTTTGTGTGTCTGGGTGTCTGTATGTGTGATGCGTGTGTGTCTGTGTGTTTGTGTGTATGTCTGTGTGTGTTTCTGTCTGTCTCTGTGTGTGTGTGTGTGTGTGTTTGTGTGTGTCTGAGTATGTCTGTGTGTGTTTCTGTGTGACTGTGTGTCTGTCTTTGTGTGAGTGTCTGTGCGTGTGTCTATCTGTATGTCTGTGTGTGTGCATGTGTCTTTGTGTGTCTGTGTATTGTATCCTTGTGTCTGTGTGTCTGTCTGTCTGTGTCTTTGTTTCTGTGTGTCTGTCTGTTTGTGTGTCTGTCTATGTTTCTTTCTGAGTGTGTCTATATGTGTGCCTGTGTGTCTATGTGTCTTTGTGTGTCTATGTGTGTTTGTCTGTGTATCTGTGTGTCTGTGTTTGTGCCTCTGTGTGTCTCTGTGTGTCTGTGTGTCTTTGTGTCTGTGTGTGCCTGTGTGCCTGTCTGTATGTCTTTAGCTCTGTGTGTGTGTGTGTGTGTGTGACTGGGTGTCTATGTGTATCTGTTTGTATGTATGTGTGTGTGTCCATGTGTGTGTCTGTGTGTTTGCCCATGCACTCTGTGTCTGTGTGTGTCTGTTTGTCTGCTTGTGTCTGTGTGTGTGCCTATGTGGGTGTGTGTACCTGTGTCTGTCTGTGTGTGCCTGTAGTTGTGTGTCTGTGTGTTTATGTGTTTGTGTCTGTGTGTTTATGTGTGTGTCTGTGTGTCTTTGTGTGTGTCTGTGTGTGTGCCCGTGTGTCTGTCTATTTGTGTGTCTGTGTGACTGTCTGTGCTTCTGTGTGTGTCTAAGTCTCTGTCTCTCTCTGTGTCTGTCTGTGTTTGTCTGTCTCTGTGTGTGCCTGTGTGTGTGCCTGTGTGTGTGTCTGTGTGTGTATGTGTCTGTGTGTCTTTGTGTGTGTGTGTGTGTGTGTGTGTGTGTGTGTCTGAATGGCTGTCTGTGCTCATGTATGTCTCTGTGTGTGTGTCTGTGTTGGTATGTCTCTGTGTGAGTATGTTTGTTTCTGTGTGTGTGTGTGTGTGTGTCTGTGTGTGAGTTTGGGTATGTTTTTGTGTCTCTGTGTGTGTCTGTGTTTGTATGTTTCTATGTGTCTGTCAGTGTGTCTCTGTGTGTGTGTGTCTGTCTTTGTGTGTCTCTGTGTCTGGGTATCTGTCTGTGTGCCTGTCTCTGTGCATGTGTGTGTCTCTGTGTGTGTGTCTGTGTATATGTGTCTGTCTCTCGGTCTGTGTTTCTGTGTGTGTGTCTTTGTGTGTGACTGTGTGTGTCTGTGTGCCTGTGTGTGTGGTGTGTCTGTCTGTGCTTCTGTGTGTGTGGCTAAGTCTCTGTCTGTGTGTCTGTCTGTGTGTCTGAGTGTGTTTGTGTCTGTGTGTTTGTCTGTATGTCTGTGTTTGTATCTGTGTATGTTTTTGTGTATCTGTGTGTGTCTATCAGTCTGTCAGTGTGTGCATGTGTCTGTGCATCTGTGTGTGTGTGTGTGTGTGTGTATCTGAGTGTGTCTGTGTGTCTATCTGGTTGTCTGTGTGTCTTTGTTTCTGTGTGTCTGTGTATCTGTCTGTGTGTGTGACTGTGTGTCTGTCTCTGTGTCTCTGTGTATGTGTGTGTGTCTGTATTTCTATCTGTGTGTATGTCTCTGTGTGTGTCTCTTTGTGTGTCTTTGTGTCTGCCTGTGTAGGTGTGTGTGGGTCTTTGTGTGTTTGTGTGTGAGTGTTTGTGTGTGTGTGTGTCTGAGTGTCTGTTTTTGTCTCTGTGTGTGTGTCTGTGTTTGTTTTTCAATGTTTTTGTGTGTCTTTATGTGTGTCTGTATGTCATGTGTGTGTATTTGTGTGTCTGTGTGTTTGTGTCTGTGAGTCTGTGTGTCTGTGTCTCTTTGTCTCTGTGTGTTTGTCTGTGTGTTTCTGTGCCTGTGTGTCTTTGTGTATGTATGTGTGTATATGTCCCTATGTCTGTGTATCTCTCTGTGTATCTGTCTCTGTGTTTGAATGTGCGTGTGTGTGTGTGTGTGTGTGTGTGTGTGTCTGTGTGTTTGTCTGTTAGTCTGTCGGTGTCTGGGTGTATCTATATCTGTGTATTTGTCTCTGTGTGTTTTTTTTGTGTGTTTCTGTGTGTCTGTCTGGGTTTCTGTCTGTTTGTCTGTTTGTCTGTGTGTGTACAGGCATGCCTGTGTTTGCATCTTTGTGTGTCTGTCTAAGTGTCCGTCTGTGTGTGTGTCTGTGTGTGTGAGTATCTGTGTGTCTCTCTGTGTGTGCATATGTGTATATATCTGTATGTCTGTTTGTATGTCTGTCTGTCTATGTGTCTGCATTTGTGTGTGTGTCTGTGTGCATGTGTCTGATTGTGTGTGTCCATGTGTGTCTGTTTGTGTCTCTATGTCTGTTTGTGTCTGTATTTCTGAGTGTCTGTGTGTCTTTGGGTCAGTGTGTCTGTCTGTGTCTGTGTGTGTCTGTGTGCCTGAGTGTGTCTGTGTCTGTCTATTTGTGTGTGTTTCTGACTGTGTTTGTCTGTGTATCTGTTTCTGTCTTCCAGTCTGTGTAACTGTCTGTGTTTCTGTGTGTCTGTGTGAGTGTTTGTGTGTCTGTGTTTCTGTCTGTGTGTCTGTATGTCTTTGTGTGTTTCTGGGTGTCCATTAGTGTGTGTCTGAGTGTGTATCTGTATGTCTGAGTGTGTGTGTCTGTTTGCGGGTTTGTGTCTGTGAGTCTGTCTGTGTGTCTGTGTGTATTTTTCTGTGTGTCTGTGTGAGTGTCTGTGTGTTTCTGTGCCTGTGTGTCTGTGTGTCTTTGTGTATCTCTGTGTTTGTGTGTCTATGAGTCTGTTTATGTGTGTCTGTGTGTATCTGTGCCTGTGTGTGTATCTGTGTGTGGCGCTGTGTATCTGTGTGTGCTTTCTCTCTGTGTTTGTGTGTTTCTGTGTGTCTGTGAATCTCTCTGGGTGTCTGTCAGTTTGTCTGTTTATCTGTTTGTGTGTATCTGTGTGCCTGTGTGTATGTGTCTCTGTGTGTCTGTCTGAGTGTCTGTCTGTGTTTGTGTCTCTGTGTGTCTGAGTATCACTGTGTCTCTCCGTCTATCTATGTGTTTCTGTGTGTGTCTGTTGATGTCTGTCTGTGTGTCTGTGTGTCTATGTGTTTGTCTGTGTGTGTCTGTGTGTCTGTATGTATGTGTCTACCTGTGTGTGTGTGTGTGTGTGTCTGTGTATCTCTCTGTCTATGTGTGTTTGTGTGTTTGTGTGTGTGTCTGAGTATCTGTCTGTGGGTCTCTGTGTATGAGTTTGTCTGTGTTTCTGAGTGTCTGTCCTGTGTCTGTTTCTGTGTCTGTCTGTGTCTGTGTGTCTGTCTGTTTGTCTGTGTGTCTCTGTGTGTGTCTGTGTGTCTGTTTGTGTGTCTGTGTGTCGGTATGTCTGTTTGTGTGTGTGTGTGTGTGTGTGTGTGTGTGTCTGCCTGTTTGTCTGTGTTTATATGTGTGTGTGTCAGTGTATTTCTTTATGTCTGTGTGTGTCTGTGTGTGGTGTGTCTATCTTTACACATGTTTGTCTGTGTGTGTGTCTGGCTGTCTGATTGAGTGTCTGTGTGTTTCTTTGTGTCTGTCTATGTGTGTCTGTGTGTCGGTATGTATGTGTGTCTGTGTGTCTGTCTATGTGTCTTTCTGTCTGTGTGTCTTTCTGTCTGTGTGTCTGTTGGTGTCGGTGTCTGTCTGTGTGTCTCTTTTTTGCATCTCTGTGCTGTGAGTCTGTATGTGTTCCTGTGGGTCTGTTTGTGTCTGTGTGTTTGTATGTGTTTGTATGTGTGTGTCTATGTGTCTGTGTGTCTTTGTGTCAGTCTATGTGTCTGTGTGTATGTATGTGTGTGTGTTTTTGTCTGTGAGTCTGTGTGTGGGTTTAGGTATCTATGTGTGTGTCTGTGTCCATGTGTGTCTATGTGTCTGTCTGTGTGTGTGTCTGTGTTTCTGAGTGTCTGTGTCTGTCTGTTTTTTGTGAGTCTGTCTGTGTGAGTGTCTGTGTGTGTGTGCATCTGTGTGTCTGTGTATCTATTTCTGTCTGTCGGTCTGTGTGTCTGTCTGTGTTTCTCTGTGTGTGTATGTCTGTGTGACTGTGTGTGTGTGTGTGTGTGTGTATGTCTGGTGTCTTTATGTCTCTGTGTATGTCTACGTGTTCATGTGTGTGTGTCTGGGTGTCTGATTGTGTGTGTCTTTTTGTGTGTTTGTGTTTGTGAGTCTGTCTATATGTCTGTGTGAGTGTTTCTGTGTGTCTGTGTATGTTTCTATGTGTGTGTATCTGTTTGTGTCTCTGAGTGTGTCTCTGTGCCTGTGTGTCTGTCTCTGTGTGTGTATATCTCTGCGTCTGTGTGTCTGTCTGTGAATCTGTCTGTGTGTTTGTATGTGTGTCTGTTTGTCAGTGTGACTATGTGTGTGTTTGTTGTCTGTGTGTCTGTGGGTTTGTCTGTGTGTATCTGTGTCTGTGCATATGTCTTGTGTGGCTTTGTGTGTCTGTGTGCATTTTCTGTGTGTCTGTCTGTGTGTCTCTCTGTGTGACATCGTATGTGTTTCTGTGTGTATCTGTGTGTCTGTCCATGTGTGTCTCTGTTTGACTGTGTGTGTCTGTGTGTCTGTGCCCATGTGTGTCTGTGTGTCTGTGTGTCTGTGTGTGTCTGTATGTTTGTGTCTGTGTCTCCCTGTGTGTTTGAGTGTCTGTGTGTGCATCTGTGTGTCAGTGTGTTTGTCTGTTTGTTTATCTGTGTGTGTGTGCATGTGTCTGTGTGTATATAATCTGGGTGTCTGTGTGTCTGTCTATGTGTCTGTTTTATGTGTGTGTGTGTGTGTGTCTGATTTTGTGTCTGTCTGTGTGTGTGTCTCTGTGTATGTCTGTGTGTGTTTGTGTGTGTGTCTGTGTTGGAGTGTGTTGGTGTATGTGTCTGTGTGTATGTCTGTGTGTGTTTCTCTGTGTGTGTCTGTGTATCTGTGTGCCTTCTGTGTGTTTTTCTGTGTGTCTATATGTCCGTGTGTATTTGTGTGTGTATGTCTGTGTGTGTTTTTGTGTGTGTCTGTGGGTCTATTTGTTTGTGTGTCTAGGTGTGTGTATGTGTGTCTGTCTGTGTATGTGTCTGTGTTTGTCTGTGTGTCTGTCTGTCTGTTTTTCTGTGTGTCTATGTGTGTGTCTGTCAGTGTGTGTGTGTGTGTCTGTGTGTGTTTTTCTCTGTGTGTGTCCTTATCTGTGCCTGCGTGTCTATGTGTCTTTGTATGTATCTGCATGTGTGTCTGTGTGTCTGTTTGTGTGTCTAATATTCCTTTAAAGGGCTTTTCTTGTATAAACACAGTCATCTCAGGCCTCTCTTGTCTTATGCTCTGTACACAGTAGAGATCAGAGGATCCAAATCCTCTGTGTCCACGTGGGGCAGATGAATTAGTAGTCCCCACAGGGAATAAGGGTACAATTCCCTGTGCAATTCTCTGTCCTGCTGGGATCAGTATCACATGCCTTAGGGCAGAGGCCATGACCTTGATTTCACCAGTAGAGTTCTGGTCGATCACACCAGGTGTAATTTGTATGCCTTTAAGGGCCGAACTGCTATGCCCTAGCAGCAATCCAACCGCTTCTGAGGGGAGGGGGACAAAGACCCCCATCAGGAGAGCTAGTATCCCCATTTCTGGGATCAATACTGTGTAGGTGGAGGAACAGAGGTTCAATCCTGTGCTGTTTGGGGTGGCGCAGAAGAGATTTGAGACTGATTTTAGAGGGTTGTTAGAGGACAAACTTGTGGCCAAAAAGAGGGAGGGACTGCCTCATAATGTTGCAAGGCCAGGGGCTGGCCCCTTTTTCAGTTTCCCGAAATTGGGCAGCCATTGCTGTCTGTTACTGACTTGCAATATATAGCCCAGTACTTTCCTTTACCTCAGCGTGGACATGGGCCAGGTTGGGTTTCTTTCTCTAGCTTGGCCTGACATGGGCATTGCACCACCTGATGTCCCATTTGTCCACAAGAAAAGCAACTCCCTGGGGGTGCAGCAGCCCAAGGGATGCCACTTGCCCTTATATCCTTTTTTAGGGTATTTTAGAAATTCAGCAACAGTCTTTCCTTGAAGAGCGGAAGCTAATGTGAGGCCCTGTATATGGGAGGGTCTTATATCAGCACATACTCTAATATAGTCTGTTATTCCTCCTTTATTCTTAAAAGGTCTGATAGCCACCTGACAGGCAGAGTTGGTATTTTTATAGGCTATTTGTTGAATTATAACTTTACCTGCATCCACATCATGCACTAGGCTATCTGTGGCCTCCTTTAATAGAGACACAAATTCCTTATAAGGTTCATTGGGTCTCTGTCTAAATTTTTTTCTTTTCTTTTTTTTATTGTAATTAGTAAAAGGGTTACATGATATTTGCCACATAGAAGGTGCATTAATTCACATACATTGATACCCTTTCACATGTCTTGGTACCAGTTTCCCTCCCCCCCACATCCCCCACCCGTCTTGGTTTTCCCCCATTCCCTATCAAATTTCAAATATTCAAATACAAATAAATTCAATATATCAGATAAGAAAGTGAGATACTATACCAATATGAGATAACCAAGGGACAGCAAAGGAGATGAGAGGCAACATAGCACATTAAGGACAACAATCATTCATTATATGGCTTTTGTTTCACTATCCTGGAGGTCCTTTCAATTAACTTCACATTATATGTCCTTATGTATCAAGATTTTGCTCTATTGCAAATCTCTGCTAGTAGAGCCCAAGGTTTCTACTGATTATGACGAATGAGGGAAACCACTGAGCCTAAGTTCCTTTGAGTCTGGCTTACTTCACTTAATATGATTTTTTCTAAGTCTTTCCATTTCCTAACAAATGGGGCGATGTCATTCTTTCTCACAGCAGCACAGAATTCCATTGTGTACAAGTACCACAACTTGTTGATCCACTCATCAACTGAGGGACATCTAGGTTGGTTCCATATCTTTGCTATGGTGAATAGTGCTGCAATGAACATTGTTGTGCTAGTGGGTTTAGTATGTCCTTATTTCTGGGTGGTTGGGTAAATGCCAAGTAGTGGAATTGCTGGGTCATAGGGGAGTTCTATGTTTAGACTTTTGAGGCACTGCCACACTGCTTTCCATAGTGGTTGAACGAGTTTGCACTCCCACCAACAGTGTAGTAGTGCTCCCTCCTGGCCACATCCCCTCCAGTATCTGTTGTCATTCGTTTTCCTGATCCTGGCCATTCTAGCTGGAGTGAGGTGGAATCTTAGAGTTGTTTTGATTTGCATTTCTTTTATGACCAGAGATGTTGAGCATTTCTTCATGTGTCTATAGGCCATTTTTGTTTCTTCTTCAGAGAAGACTCTCTTTAAGTCTTTGGCCCATTTTTTAATGGGATGGTTGTTACTTTGGAGGTTAGTTTTGGAGTGATTCAATTTTTTGAGTTGTTGATATATTTTAGATATGAGGCCTTTGTCCGTTGTTTGGTTGGTGAAGATCTTCTCCCACTCTGTAGGCTTCCTGATTAGTTTACTAGCTATGTCCTTTGCCATACAAAAGCTCTGCAGTTTAATGCAGTCCCACTTATCCAGCCTTTCTCTGATTTGTTGTGATTCTTGGTCCTTATTAAGAAAGTTTCGACCTGTGCCAAGGAGGCCTAGTGTATCTCCTATTCCTTCCTGTAGAGTTTTCAGTGTGTCAGCATTTACCTCCAGGTCTTTGATCCATTTGGAGTTAATTCTAGTGCAAGGTGACAAAGAAGGATCCAGCTTTAGTTTTCTGTAGGTGCTTAACCAGTTCTGCCAGCACAACTTGTTGAAGAGGCTGTCTTTCTTCCATTCTATTTTTTTGGCTCCCTTGTCAAAGATTAGGTGGCCATAGGTCTGTGGTTTAATATCTGGGTCCTCAGTTCTATTCCATTGGTCTTCAGGCCTGTTCCTGTGCCAGTACCAAGCTGTTTTGAGAATTATAGCTCTGTAATAGAGTCTAAAGTTTGGAATTGAAATTCCTCCGGCGCTGTTCTTTCTGCTAAGAAGTGTTTATGCTATACGGGGTCTTTTATTATTCCATATGAAATTTTGGATTGCCTCTTCTATTTCTTTAAAGAATGACATTGGGATGTTGATGGGTATTGCATTGAATTTGTAGATAGCTCTTGGCAAGATTGTCATTTTCACAATGTTGATTCTTCCAATCCAGGAGCATGGGAGATTTTTCCATTTCCTTAGTTATGCTTTAATTTCCTTTTTTAGGGTTTTAAAGTTTTCTTCAAAAAGGTCCTTTACATTCTTAGTTAAGCTAATTCCTAGGTACTTTATTTTCTTTGAGGCTATTGTGAAAGGAGTTTCTCTCTTGATTATTGCCTCGTTCCTCTCACTGTTGGCATAAAGGAAGGCAGTTGATTTTTGAGGGTTGATTTTATAGCCTGCTACTCTTCCAAAGCTTTGGATCAGCTCAAGGAGCTTGGGAGTAGAGTCTATAGGATTCTTTAAATAGAGAATCATGTCATCTGCAAAGAGGAATAGTTTTATTTCCTCTTTCCCTACTTGGATCCCCTTTATGCTTGCTTCTTGCCTTATTGCGCTGGCTAGGAATTCTAGTACTATGTTAAAGAGTAGTGGAGAGAGTGGGCATCCTTTTCTCCTTCCTGATTTTAGAGGGAATGGCTTTAGATTTTCACCATTAAGTGTAATACCAGCAGTAGGTTTCTCATACGCAGCCATGTTCCATGGATTCCTAGTTTCTCCAGAGCTTTTAACATAAAGGGGTGTTGGATCTTGTCAAATGCCTTTTCCGCGTCTATTGAGACAATCATGTGATTTTTGTCCTTGCTCCTGTTGATGTGTTGAATTATATTAATTGATTTGCGTATGTTGAACCAGCTTTGCCTCCCTGTGATGAATCCAGTTTGATCATAGTGTAAAATTTTTTTGATGAGTTGTTGTAGACGGTTGGCCAGTATTTTGTTGAGAAGTTTTGCATCGATGTTCATCAAAGATATAGGTCTATAGTTCTCTTTCTTTGATGAATCTCTGTCTGGTTTGGGGATGAGGGTTATACTGGCTTCATAGAATGAGTTTGGTAAGGAACCTTCATTTTCAATTTCATTGAAGAGCTTGAGGAGTATTGGTGTGAGCTCTGCTTTGAAGACCTTATAGAATTGAGCTGGCCCTAGGCTTTTCGTAGGTGGAAGTTCTCTAATTGCCATTTCTATTTCAGAGCTTGAAATAGGCCTGTTGAGTTGGCTTAGTTCTTCTTGGTTCAGTGAGGGTATGTTAATATTGGCTAGGAATTCATCCATTTCATCTAGATTCTCAAATTTGTTGGCATAAAGGTTTGAGAAGTATTCCCTCATGATATTCTGGATCTTGGTAATTTCTGTCGTGATATTACCATTTTCATCTGCGATTTTGTTTATTTCGATATGCTCTCTTCTTTTTTTATTGTAATTAGTAAAAGGGTTACATGATATTTGCCAGATAGAAGGTGCATTAAATCACATACATTGATACCCTTTCACATGTCTTGGTACCCGTTTCCCTCCCCCCCCCACCCCACCCGTCTTGGTTTTCCCCCCTTCCCTATCAAATTTCAAATATCCAAATACAAATAAGTTCAATATATCAGATAACAAAGTGAGATACTATACCAATATGAGATAACCAAGGGACAGCAAAGGAGATGAGAGACAACATAGTATATTAAGGACAACAATCATTCATTATATGGCTTTTGTTTCACTATCCTGGAGGTCCTTTCAATTAACTTCACATTATATGTCCTTATGTATCAAGATTTTGCTCTATTGCATATCTCTGCTAGTAGAGCCCAAGGTTTCTACTGATTATGACGAATGAGGGAAACCATTGAGCCTAAGTTCCTTTGAGTCTGGCTTACTTCACTTAATATGATTTTTTCTAAGTCTTTCCATTTCCTAACCAATGGGGCGATGTCATTCTTTCTCACAGCAGCACAAAATTCCATTGTGTACAAATACCACACCTTGTTGATCCACTCATCAACTGAGGGACATCTAGGTTGGTTCCATATCTTTGCTATGGTGAATAGTGCTGCAATGAACATTGCTGTGCTAGTGGGTTTAGTATGTCCTTATTTCTGGATGGTTGGGTAAATGCCAAGTAGTGGAATTGCTGGGTCATAGGGGAGTTCTATGTTTAGCCTTTTGAGGCACTGCCACACTGCTTTCCATAGTGGTTGAATGAGTTTGCACTCCCACCAACAGTGTAGTAGTGATCCCTCCTGGCCACATCCCCTCCAGCATCTGTTGTCATTCGTTTTCCTGATCCTGGCCATTCTAGCTGGAGTGAGGTGGAATCTTAGAGTTGTTTTGATTTGCATTTCTTTTATGACCAGAGATGTTGAGCATTTCTTCATGTGTCTATAGGCCATTTTTGTTTCTTCTTCAGAGAAGACTCTCTTTAAGTCTTTGGCCCATTTTTTAATGGGATGGTTGTTACTTTGGAGGTTAGTTTTGGAGTGATTCAATTTTTTGAGTTGTTGATATATTTTAGATATGAGGCCTTTGTCCGTTGTTTGGTTGGTGAAGATCTTCTCCCACTCTGTAGGCTTCCTGATTAGTTTACTAGCTATGTCCTTTGCCATACAAAAGCTCTGCAGTTTAATGCAGTCCCACTTATCCAGCCTTTCTCTGATTTGTTGTGTTTCTTGGTCCCTATTAGGAAAGTTTCGACCTGTGCCGAGGAGGCCTAGTGTATCTCCTATTCGTTCCTCTAAAGTTGTCAGTGTGTCAGCTTTTACCTCCAGGTCTTTGATCCATTTGGAGTTAATTCTAGTGCAAGGTGACAAAGAAGGATCCAGCTTTAGTTTCCTGCAGGTGCTTAACCAGTTCTGCCCGCACAACTTGTTGAAGAGGCTGTCTTTCTTCCATTCTATTTTTTTGGCTCCCTTGTCAAAGATTAGGTGGCCATAGGTCTGTGGTTTAATATCTGGGTCCTCAGTTCTATTCCATTGGTCTTCAGGCCTGTTCCTGTGCCAGTACCAAGCTGTTTTGAGAATTATAGCTCTGTAATAGAGTCTAAAGTTTGGAATTGAAATTCCTCCGGCGCTGTTCTTTCTGCTAAGAAGTGTTTTTGCTATACGGGGTCTTTTATTATTCCATATGAAATTTTGGATTGCCTCTTCTATTTCTTTAAAGAATGACATTGGGATGTTGATGGGTATTGCATTGAATTTGTAGATAGCTCTTGGCAAGATTGTCATTTTCACAATGTTGATTCTTCCAATCCAGGAGCATGGGAGATTTTTCCATTTCCTTAGTTCTGCTTTAATTTCCTTTTTTAGGGTTTTAAAGTTTTCTTCAAAAAGGTCCTTTACATTCTTAGTTAAGCTAATTCCTAGGTACTTTATTTTCTTTGAGGCTATTGTGAAAGGAGTTTCTTTCCTGATTATTGCCTCGTTCCTCTCACTGTTGGCATAAAGGAAGGCAGTTGATTTTTGAGGGTTGATTTTATAGCCTGCTACTCTTCCAAAGCTTTGGATCAGCTCAAGGAGCTTGGGAGTAGAGTCTATAGGATTCTTTAAATAGAGAATCATGTCATCTGCAAAGAGGAATAGTTTTATTTCCTCTTTCCCTACTTGGATCCCCTTTATGCTTGCTTCTTGCCTTATTGCGCTGGCTAGGAATTCTAGTACCATGTTAAAGAGTAGTGGAGAGAGTGGGCATCCTTGTCTCCTTCCTGATTTTAGAGGGAATGGCTTTAGATTTTCACCATTAAGTGTAATACTAGTAGTAGGTTTCTCATACACAGCCTTTATTACATTGAGGAATGTTCCATGGATTCCTAGTTTCTCCAGAGCTTTTAACATAAAGGGGTGTTGGATCTTGTCAAATGCCTTTTCCGCGTCTATTGAGACAATCATGTGATTTTTGTCCTTGCTCCTGTTGATGTGTTGAATTATATTAATTGATTTGCGTATGTTGAACCAGCTTTGCCTCCCTGTGATGAATCCAGTTTGATCATAGTGTATAATTTTTTTGATGAGTTGTTGTAGACGGTTGGCCAGTATTTTGTTGAGAAGTTTTGCATCGATGTTCATCAAAGATATAGGTCTATAGTTCTCTTTCTTTGATGAATCTCTGTCTGGTTTGGGGATGAGGGTTATACTGGCTTCATAGAATGAGTTTGGTAAAGAACCTTCATTTTCAATTTCATTGAAGAGCTTGAGGAGTATTGGTGTGAGCTCTGCTTTGAAGACCTTATAGAATTCAGCTGTGAATCCAACTGGCCCTGGGCTTTTCTTAGGTGGAAGTTCTCTAATTGCCATTTCTATTTGAGAGGTTGAAATAGGCCTGTTGAGTTGGCTTAGTTCTTCTTGGTTCAGTGTGGGTATGTTAATATTGGCTAGGAATTCATCCATTTCATCTAGATTCTCAAATTTGTTGGCATAAAGGTTTGAGAAGTATTCCCTCATGATATTCTGGATCTTGGTAATCTCTGTCGTGATATTACAATTTTCATCTGCGATTTTGTTTATTTCGATGTGCTCTCTTCTTTTTTTGGTAAGATTTGCTAAGGGTTTCTCAATTTTTTTAATTCTTTCAAAGAACCAACTCCTTGTTTTGTTGATTCTTTCTGTAGTTTTTTTGGATTCCAAATCATTTAATTCTGCTTTGATTTTAATTATTTGCTTTCTTCTACTGGGATTAGGGTTGGTTTGTTGCTCTTTTTCCAGGAGCTTAAGGTGACACATTAACTTGTTGGTTTGCAATTTTTCCAACTTGTTGTTGTAGGCACTCAGTGCTATAAATTTTCCTCTGAGTACTGCCTTTGCTGTGTCCCAAAGGAGTTGGTATTTTGTGTGCTGCTTACTGTTAAATTTCATAAACTGTTGGATTTCTGTTCTGATCTCTTCGATGACCCATTGGTGATTCAACAGTGTGTTGTTCAGTCTCCATGAGTTAGAGGGTTTTCGTTGGTGGAGATGTTTGTTCAGTTCCAGTTTGATGCCTTTGTGGTCTGAGAGTGTGCATGGAATAATTTCAGTGTTTCTGAATGTGTCCAGGTTTGTTTTATGACCTAAGATGTGATCTATTTTGGAAAATGTTCCATGTGCTGCTGAGAAAAACATATATTGTGTTGTTGCTGGGTGGAATATTCTGCAGATGTCTGTTAGATCTAGCTGGTCTATATAGTTGTTCAGTTCTAAGGTTTCTCTGTTGAGTTTTTGCCTTGTTGATCTGTCCATAGGTGAAAGTAGTGTGTTAAAGTCACCGACAATCACTGTATTTCGATCTATGTATGGTTTCAGTGTAAGTAAAGTTTGCTTGATGAAGTTCGGAGCTCCGGGATCGGGTGTGTAAATATTTAGGATCGTTATGTCTTCCTGGAGGAAAGATCCCTTTAGTAATATGTAGTAACCTTCTTTGTCTTTTCTTACTAATTTTGATTTGAAGTCTATTTTATCTGCTATGAGGATGGCAACTCCAGCCTGTTTATGGGGGCCGTTAGCTTGATAGAGTTTATTCCAACCTCTCACTTTCAAAAGATGTTTGTTTTTTTTTGGTAAGATGTGTCTCTTGAAGACAGCAGAACGATGGCTCTTGCTTTTTGATCCAACTAGACAGCCTATGTCGTTTAATTGGAGAGTTAAGTCCATTGATATTGAGAGTTAGGATTGAGAGATATTTATTAGGTCCTACCATTTTTAAAAGCTTTTATTTGGGCCTGTGTCTTGACAGTTCTTGTGGTCCTTAGGTGGTATGCTGTTTAGGTGCCATTTCTTTCCCTATATTGCCTTTATTTTGGTTTTCTATGTATAGAACATCTTTCAGAATTCTCTGTAGTGTTGGTTTTGTTGCGACATATTGTTGCAGCTTTTCCCTGGAATGGAATGTTTTTATTGTTCCCTCAGTTATGAATGAGAGCTTAGCTGGGTACAGTATTCTTGGTTGGTAGTTATTTGACTTAAGGGCATGACATATATGCTTCCAGTCACTTCTTGCTTGCATGGTCTCTGCTGAGTAATCTGGGGTTATTCTGATTGGTTTTCCTTTATAGGTTACTGAACCCTTTTCCCTGGCTGCCTTTAGGATCCTTTGTTTGGTTTCTACTGATCCAGTTCGGATTACGATGTGGCGGTGGGATGTTCTTTTCTGGTCAGGTCTGTTTGGGGTTCTAAAAGCTTCTTGTATCTGGATGGGCCTGCCCTTCTGGATATTTGGGAAATTCTCTGAGATGATTCCCTGAAGTATATTTCCAATACCATTGACCTCTTTCTCCAGACCCTCCTCAATACCAATTAGCCTTAAATTAGGCTTCCTAATTGTATCTTGGACCTCCTGAAGCGCTCTCTCATTTTTCCTAAATTTCGATTGACTCATTTTCTGTTCTTTCTCTATAATAACTAAATTATCTTCAGCCCCGGAAATTCTCTCCTCTGCATTGTCTAACTGCTATCAAAGCTATCTACTTTATTTTTCATCTCCCTTGCTACTAATTGCTCATTTTTGATGCCTTGCATCTCTTCTTTTAGATCATGTATGGATTTCTTTAGCTCCTTGATTTCCATTTGAGTGGTTAGCTCAGTAGCTTTATTTTCTTTGAAGATTTGCTGGAGTTCAGTCACCTTTTTATTTGTGAATTCTATGTATTCATCCATCTTTCTTTGAACAGCCTTTATTATGGCTTCCTTTATGGCTTCTTTTTTTCACTTATCACCTTGTTTATGGTTTTCTCTTGTTCAGCTATGGCTTCCTCCCTTATCTCTTTCTTTATATTTTCACATTTTTCATTAATGATGTTTATCAATTGCATTTGTACAGCACTTGGAAGACTCTCCTCTAGGTTTGCCAGTGACTGTTCCATTGGCTGTTTACATTGGGTGGGGGAGGTGGGAGATGTTGTTTCTTGATTTGACATTTTTCTTGAGTTTCTTGTTCTGCCCATTTGAAAATGGGAGCAAGATTAATACTAAACACGATTATAGTTTTTCAGATATAACCAGCCTAGACCTCTGTAGCTGGCAGACTCTAGATGTTCACAAGTTTTGATTGGTGTTATCACTCTTTCTTTTTGTGCAGTTACTGACTAGTCTAATTATTCACTGATAAGCGATTTATATCCAAAACAATAAGCCTCTCAATCCAATCTATATTGTCTTTAAGTCCCTCTGAGCCTAGAGAATAATTAAACACCTAGATATACAATGTTGCTCAACAGCTGCTTCCGCCGTTCGCTGGCCCGGTTCTGTGCTGGTTTCTTCAGCCGTTGGGCTCCCAGCCTGGTGCCCTCCACTGCCGCCGCTTTTCATGGATTAATGCAGGTGCCCGCTCCCGCTTTCCCCGAGTGGAGCCGGCACCCGCTCAAGCCGCTTTTCGCGGCTTGGTCCGGCGTGGCTCTCCGAGGCTTTGGGCGAGAGGTGGGGGAGGGGTCCTCGCGTTCCGAATTCTTTGAGAAAGTTGGATGTGAGCTTTATCTGGATTTCTTTTCCAGTTTGAGTCCTTCTCCGTTGCTTTTTGAGTTTGTTGTTGTGGATTTCTTTAGATAGTTGGCTCGTGGGACTCCCTGGTTCTCTCTTTTTGTCAGAGAAAGCTAGGCAGGGTCCCTATTGTCTCGGCGCCATCTTCCTTCCTCTCTGTCTAATTTTAACTAGATCCTCAGTACGGTTAGAATTTGGTAATTTTTTCAAGCCCCTTTTGCCGCTGCATTTATTTGTATATAAGCTTCAAGTGGATATTCCAACTGGTCATTTGTGTCCCTACAAGCTCCCTCTCCTGCCAATGATCAAATGTATGAGGCAGGTTCGTAGCTCTATTTGCTTGAGCTGTAGCTTGACATTGCTCAGTAAACTTTGTTTTACATAATAAGTAATCTTCCCCACTAAGGCATACTCTGGCAAGCTGCTTCCAGTCATTTGGGCATAAGATGTCAGTACACGTGGCCTCCAACATTACTTGAGTAAAGGGGGCAGTTGGTTCATCTGGGAACAGGCACTCTTTAAGTCTCGTATTTGTTTACAAGGAGTAGTTTGGTGGTGTCTCTGTTGGTCTTGATCAATTAAAATGGGAAAGAATTGAAACCCTGAAATATCTTCCTCCCTTTCAGCAGCTTGAGCCAGACTTTGTTGCAGCACACTGCGCCTTGTTGTTGTGCCTGTCCAGGGAAACTTATGCTAGGACATTCAGGCACCCATAAAGGTTGAGAAGGGGGTTGGGATTATAAGGCTGCAATAACTGAAGGTGGCAGGAGTGTGGGGAAAGAATTAAGATCGGCCGAGACAGTTGCTGGGAGGCCATATTTATTTTCTACTTTTGGTGGGGGGGGGTGTCCCCCCCCAATCTCTGCCTTAGATAGGTTGTATAAAATTTCTTTAAGCATGCCCTCCATCATAGCCATCCTTTGATGGCTCATCATGAATTTCCTCCTTTCTGCCCGAATCTGAATTCTCATGCTCAACATCTACTGACTGTTGTTCTCTTTTTAAAATTTCATTTAAACTCTCTTGGGCTGCGGTGTATGGCCCAGCCTTGAGTTTTTCCTCAGAAGAGTTTTTTTCATATATTTTTTATTGTAATTAATAAAATTAATCGAATATTAATAGAATATTTGCCAGATAGAAGGTGCATTAATTCACATATATTGATACCCATTCTCATGCCTTGGTCCCCATTTCCCCCCCCCCCACCCCTCATCTTGTTTTCCCCCCTTCCCTATCAAATTTCAAATACCCAAATACAAATATATCCAATATATCAGATAACAAAGTGAGATACTGTAACAATATGAGATAACCAAGGGACAGCAAAAGATATGACAGATAACATAGTACATTAAGGACAACAATCATTCTTTATATGGCTTTTGTTTCAATATCCTGGAGGTGGTTTCAATTAGCTTCATACTATATGGCCTTATGTATCAAGATTTTGCTCTATTGCAGATCTCTGCTAGTAGAGCCCAAGGTTTCTACTGATTATGACGAATGAGGGAAACCATTGAGCCTAAGTTCCTTTGAGTCTGGCTTACTTCACTTAATATTATTTTTTCTAAGTCTTTCCATTTCCTAACAAATGGGGCGATGTCATTCTTTCTGACAGCAACATAGAATTCCATTGTGTACAAATACCACATCTTGTTGATCCACTCATCAACTGAGGGACATCTGGGTTGGTTCCATATCTTTGCTATGGTAAATAGTGCTGCAATGAATATCATGGTGCTAGTGGATTTAGTATGTCCTAGTTTCTGGATAATTGGGTAAATGCCTAGTAGTGGGATTGCTGGGTCATAGGGGAGCTGTATGTTTAGTCTTTTGAGGAACTGCCACATTGCTTTCCATAATGGTTGAATGAGTTTGCACTCCCACCAACACTGTAGTAGTGAGCCCTCCTGGCCACATCCCCTCCAGTATCTGTTGTTATTAGATTTCTTGATCCTGGCCATTCTAACTGGACTGAGGTGGAATCTTAGAGTTGTTTTGATTTGCATTTCTTTTTTTTACTGGATAACAAGGTCAGATACTGTAATATGAGATTAACCAAGGGGCAACAAAAGCGATGAGAAAATAATATAGCACATTAAGAATAACATGATACCCTGTCTTACTACTTTGCAACTTCATAATCTTTAGCCTTTCCTTTCTTTTTTTCGTATATTTTTATTGTAATTAATAGAAGGGTTACATGATATTTGCCAGATAGATAGTGCATTAATTCCCATACATTGATACCCTTTCACATGTCTTGGTCCCCATTTCCTTCCTCCACCCCCACCCCTCATCTTGTTTCCCCCTGTTTCCTATCCAATTTCAAATAACCAAATACAAATATATCCAATATATCAGGTAATAAAGTGAGATACTGTAACAATATGAGTTAACCAAGGGACATCAAAAGAGATGAGAGATAACATAGTACCTTAAGAACAACAATCATTCATTATTGGCTTATGTTTCTGTATCCTAGAGGTCCATTCATTGATTTGCATTTCTTTCATGACCAGAGATGTTGAGCATTTCTTCATGTGTCTATAGGCCATTTTTGTTTCTTCTTCAGAGAAGACTCTCTTTAAGTCTTTGGCCCATCTTTTAATGGGGTGGTTGTTATTTTGGAGATTAGTTTTGGATTGATTCAATTTTTTGAGCTGTTGATATGTTTTAGATATGAGGCCTTTGTCTGTTGTGTGGTTGGTGAAGATCTTCTCCCATTCTATAGGCTTTCGAATTAATTTACTAGCTATGTCCTTTGCCCTACAGAAGCTCTGCAGTTTAATGCAGTCCCACTTATCCAGCCTTTCTCTGATTTGTTGTGATTCTTGGTCCTTATTAAGAAAGTTTCGACCTGTACCAAGGAGGCCTAGTATGTCTCCTATTCCTTCTCATAAACTTTTCAGTGTGTCGGCTTTTACCTCCAGGTCTTTGATCCATTTGGAGTTAATTCTAGTGCAGGGTGACAAAGAAGGGCCCAACTTTAGTTTTCTGCAGGTGCTTAACCAGTTCTGCCAGCATCACTTTTTGAAGAGGCTGTCTTTCTTCCATTCTATTTTTTTTGGCTCCCTTGTCAAAGATTAGGTGGCTATAGGTCTGTGGTTTAATATCTGGGTCCTCAGTTCTATTCCATTGTTCCTGAGGCCTGTTCTTGTGCCAGTACCAAGCTGTTTTTATAATTATAGTTCTATAATAGAGTCTAAAGTTTGGTATTGAAATTCCCCCTGCACTGTTCTTTCTGCTAAGAAGTGTTTTTTGCTATACGGGGTCTTTTATTATTCCATATGAAATTTTGGATTGCCTCTTCTATTTCTTTAAAGAACGACATTGGGTTATTAATGGGTATTGCATTGAATTTGTAGATAGCTCTTGGCAAGATTGTCATTTTCACGATGTTGATTCTTACAATCCAGGAGCATGGGAGGTTTTTCCATTTCCTCAGTTCTGCATTAATTTCCTTTTTCAGGGCTTTAAACCCAGAACAGTTTTTTAAATCAAGATTAAACTTGGCATTCTCATGTTGAAGATCGAAACAATCTCTTACTAAATTCCACAGGGTAAGAGCATCTATGGGCATCTTTTCATGGCCATTTGCATCATAGTGCTCCTGAATTCCTTTCCCTACCTTTTGCCAAGTTTCTAAATTTAGGGTTCCCTCCTCTGAAAACCACGGGCACACTTCCTCAATAAATTGTAGGAAGTGTTCAAGCTGCCCTTGCCCTACCCGTGCTCTGTGGCCTTGGAGTGTTCCTCTAATGGCCTGCTCATAGAGCCTGTGGTTATTACCTTGTCCCATTATTTTTTATTCCTGACTATACACTCTCCTGCTCTTTCACTCTCTTAAGATTCTCATTCTCTTAAGACTCTTGTGACGTGTCACTCACCACAGCGGGTCCTCTACCATCGTCCCAGGTTTTCAGGTCTCTGTTTGGGTGCCACTTGCTGGAGTCAGCCAGTAGTGAATGGGGATTCCGACTTAGGGGCAGGGACTTAGAAAAGAAGAAGACAAGAGAAAGATCGGGTCTGGAGGATTACAGCCCAACTCAGCAGCCAAAGAGTGCAGAGCCTAAGGCTGTAAGCTTAAGACTGTAGCCTAGTTTATTTCAAGTTCAAATCTTAAATACTTTTATAAAACCAAGAAAGTGCTGGGGGTTGCATTCGCACAAAACAGCAATCAAGTCTCAAACAAGTTAAATGAGAAGTGATTGACAAACCCCAAAGTCATCATGATAATGGCTTACTTCCTTGTGTACTCAGTTGTGCAGGTCCAAGGTTACTCTGACCCCACACTCGGCCCCCAAAACATGTGTGTTTGTCTCTGTGTTGTTTGTGTGTGTTGGTGTGTCTATGTCTGCACATGTCTGTGTGTGTGTGTCATTGTGTGTGAGTGTGTTTGTGTCTGTGTGTCTCCATGTGTGTCTGTGTGTGTGTGTGTCTGTGTGTCAGTCTGTGTCTGTATGTGTGTCTGTCTGTGTGCCTGTTTTTTTGCGTATGTGGATATGTTAATCTGTGTGTGTGACTGTATGTGAGTCTGTGTGTGTGTGTCAGTGTGCTTGTGTGTCTGTGTGTTTGCCTCTGTGTGTCTGTGTGTTTGTGTGTGGGACTATATGTCTCTGTGTGTGTGTGTCTGTGTTTCTGAGTGTTTGTGTGTCCTTGTGTGTGTGTGTCTGTGCATCCATGTGTGTGTCTGGGTGTCTGTGTGTCTGGGTGTGCATCTGTGTGTGTTTGTGTGTCTGTGTCTGTCTATTTGTGCGTGTGTGTGTCTGTGTTAGTCTGTGTGTCTGTGAATTTGTGTCTGTCAGTCTATGAGTCTATGTTTCTGTGTGTGTGTCTCTGTGTATCTGTGTGTCTGTCTATGTGTCTGTGTGTTGTTCTGTGTGAATGTGTGTCTGTTTATGTGTGTGTGTGTGTGTCTGTGTTTGTGTCTGTATATCTAGCTGTTTGTGGGTCTGTTTTTTGTGTTTGGGTGTCTGTGAGTCTGTGTGTGTGTTTGTTTGTCTATGTGTGTATTTGTTTGTGTGTGTGTGTCTGTGTCTCTGTGTGTCTTTGTGTGTCTGTGGATCTGACGGTGTTTGTGTCTGTGTGTCTATTTGTATGCAGGTCTCTATGCTTGTGTGTATGTCTGTATCTTTGTGTGTCTGTCTGTGTCTCTTTGTGTCTGACTGTGTGTGTATGTGTCTGAGTGTGTGTATATCTATGTGTGTCTGTCTGTGTGTATGTGTGTCTATGTGGGTATCTGTGTGTCTGTCTATGTGTGTCTGTCTGTGTGCTTGTCTGTGTGTGTATCTGTGGTGTGTGTCTGTGTGTTTGTGTTTGTTTCTGTGTGTCTGTGTGTTTGTGTCAGTGTGTGTCTTTGTGTGTGTACGTGTGTCTGTGTGACTGTGTGTGTTTCTGTTTCTGTGTGTCTATTGTGTGGGTGTATGTATTTTTTCAGAATGTATGTGTTTGTGTGTCTGTGTGTCTGTGTCTGTGTTGGTGTGTGTGTCTGTATGTCTGACTTGTGTATGTCTGTAGTTCTGTGTGTGTCTGTGTATGTATCTGTGTGTAAGTATGTGGGTCTGTCTGTGTGGGTGTCTGTGGGTCTGTGTGTCACATTGTGTCTGTCTTAAAATCTGTCTGTGTGTTTGTGTGTCTGTTTGTCTATATGTCTGTGTGTTTGTGTGTGTGTGTGTGTCTATTTATGTGTTGCTGTGTGTTTTTGTCTCTGTGTTTCTGTGTGTCTGTGTCTGTCTTTTTGTTTGTGGTTCTGTGTGTTTGTGTGTGTGTCTCTGTGTCTGTGTCTGTTGCTATGTCTGTATGTATGTTTGTCAGCTTGTCTGTGTGTTTGTGTGTGTCTTTGTGTCTCTGTCTCTGTGTGTGTCTGTGTGTCTCTGTGTGTGTCTGTGTGTGCATCTGTGTGTGTCTGTTTGTGTGTATGTGTGTGTATCTGTGTTTCTGTGTGTATGTGTGTCTGAGTGTGTGTCTGTGTGCATGTCTGAGACTCTGTGTGTGTCTGTGTGCATATCTGAGAGTCTGTGTCTATCTGTGTGTCTTTTTAAATAATTTTTATTGTGATTGATAGAAGGGTTACATTATATTCATCAGTAGAAGGTGCATAACTACACAAACACTGGTACCCTTTCACATTACATGGTCCCCAATTCCCTCCCACCCTCCCCCTGCTTATCTTGATCCCCCTCTTCCCTATCCAATTTCAAATAACCAATTAAGCACATATAAAATATATCAGATAACAAGGTGAAAAATTGTAACAATATGAGATAACCAAGGGATGGAAAGAGAGATGAGCAATAACATAGTACATAAAGGATACCAGTTATTCGTTATATGGCTTTTGTTTCCTTATCCTGGAGTTCCTTACATTTAGTGTCATACTATTTGGCCTAATGTATCTAGATTTTGTTCTATTGTAAATCTTTGCTAGGAGAGCCCAAGCTTTCTATTGATTATGATGAATTAGGGAGACTTTGGGCCTATGTTTCTTTGAGTCTGGCTTACTTCACTTAATGATTTTTTCTAAGTCTTTCCATTTCCTAACAAATGGGGCGATATCGTTCTTTCTGACAGCAGCATAGAATTCAATTGTGTATAAATACCACATCTTGCTGATTCACTCATCAACTAAGGGACATCTGGGTTGGTTCCATAACTTTGCTATGGTAAATAGTGCTGCAATGAACATCATTGTGCTAGTGGATTTAGTATATTCTGGACGATTGGGTAAATGCCTATTAGTGGAATTGCTGGGTCATAGGGGAGCTCTATGTTTAATCTTTTGAGAAACTGCCATACTACTTCCCATAGTGGTTGAACAAGTTTGCACGGCAGGGCACAGTTGGCAAGGGGGAAGGGGAAAGGCAAGTGGAAGGAGGCAAGGTGCATGGGGCAAGGCAGGGCAAAAGAGGTAAGGCACAAGGGGCAAGGCAGGGCATAAGAGGCAAGGCGCAAGTGGCAAGGCAAAGTGCAGGAGGCAAGGAGCAAGGGGCAAGGCAGGGAGAAAGAAATAAGGCACAAGGAACAAGACAGAGCACAAGAGGTAAGGCGCAAGGGCAAAGCAGGGTGCAAGAGGCAATGCACAACAAGCAAGACAAGGAGGAAGTGGCAAGGTGCAAAGGGCTTGGCTGGGAGAAAGAATCAAGGTGCAAGGGGCCACACAGTGTGCAATAGGCAAGGGGCAATAGGCAAGGATAGGCAGAAAAGGCAAGGTGCGAGGAGCAATGCATGTTGCAAGAGCCAAGGCACAAGGGAAAAGACAAGGCACAGAAGGCAAGGGCCAAGAAGCAAGACAAGGCGCAAGAGGCAAAGATCAAGGGGCAAGGCAAGGCACAAGAGGCAAGGCATATGGGGCCAGACTGGGTAGAAGAGGCAAGGCGCAATGGGCCACACAGAGCGCAATAGGTAAGGAGCAAGGGTCAGGGCTAGGCCGAAGAGGTAAGTCACAAGGAACAAGGTAGGGTACAAGAGTCAAGGGATAAGGGGCAAGGCAATGCCCAAGAGGCAAAGCGCAAGGGGCCAAGCAAGGTGATAGAGGCAAGGCACAAGGGTGAAGGCAGGGCGCAAGGGGCAAGGCACAGGCGGCAAGGCGATAGAGGCAAGCCTCAAGGGGCAAGGCAGGGCAAAACAAGAAAGGTGCAAGGGGCAAGACACGGTGCAAGAGGCAAGGCACAAGGGGCTAGGCAAGGCTCAAGATGAACGGTGCAATGGGCATGGCAGGGCACAAGAGCCAAGGCCATGGGGGCAAGGCAAGGTGCAAGATGAAAGACGCAAGGGGCAAGGCACGGTGAAAGAGGCAAGGCAAAAGCGGCTAGGCAAGGCTCAAGATGAACGATGCAATGGGCATGGCAGGGCGCAAGAGGCAAGGCCATGGGGCAAGACAGGGCTCAAGATGCAAGGTGCAAGGGGGAAGGCAGGTGCATTTGGCAAGGCACAATGGGGAAGGCAGTGCACAAGCGGCAAGGCACTAGGGGCCAGGCAGGGTGCAAGAGGCAAGATGCAAGGGGCCAGGCTGGGCGCAAGAGACAAGGCACAAGGGGCAATGCAGGGCGGAAGAGACAAGGTAACAGGGGTAAGACAGAGCAGAAGTGGCAAGGTGCAAGGGTGAAGGCAGGGCGCAACAGGCAGGCACAATGGGCAAGGCAGGGTGCAAGAGGCAAGGCCAAGGGGCAGGGCAGGGCCCAAGAGGCAAGGCCAAGGGACAGGGCAGGGCAGAAGAGCCAAGGTGCAATGGGCAAGGTGGGATGAAGGAAGCAAGGCAAAACAGGCAAGGTGGGGTGCAAGAGGCAAGGTGCAAGGGGCAAGGCAGGGTAAGAGAGGCAAGGCACAAAGGGGAAGGCAAGGCGCTAAAGGGAAGGTACAGGGGGCAAGTCAGGGCACAAGAGGCAAGGCAAAGGGGCAAGGAAGTGTTCAAGAGGCAAGGCCAAGGGATCAGGCAGGGTGCAAGAGGCAATGCGCAAGGGGCCAGGAAGGGTGCAAGAGGCAATGGGCAAGGGGCTAGGCAGGGCCCAAGAGGCAAGGCACAAGAGGTCAGGTAGGGGCAAGAGGCAAGGCGCAAGGGGCAAGGCAGGCCGCAAGAGGCAAGGGGCAAGGGGCAATGCATGGTGCAAGAGGCCATGCATAAGGGGCAAGGCGGGCTGCAAGAGGTAAGGCACATGGGGCAAGGTGGGGCGCAAGGGGCAAGACACAAGTGCGCAGGCAGGGCGCAAGAGGTAAGGTGCCATAGGCATGACAAGGCACAAGTGGCAAGGCACATGGGGCAAGGCAAGGCTGTAGAAGCAAGGTGCAAGGGGCAAGGCAGGGCACAAGAGGCAAGGCACAAGGGGGAAGGCAGGGCGCAAGAGGCAAGGCGTAATGGGCAAGGACAGGCTCAAGAGGCAAGCCACAGGGGCAAGGCAAAACAAAAGAGGAAATGCACAAGGGGCAAGTCAAGGCAAAATAGGCAAGGCGCAAGGGGCAAGGCAGGATGCAACAGGCAAGGCAAATTGCAGGAGGCAAGGCCCAAGGGGCAAGGCAGGGTGAAAGAGGTAAAGTCTAAGGGGGCAGGGCAGGGCATGAGGCAGGGTGTATGGTGCAAGGCAAGGCGCAGGGACAAGGCAAGGCACAACAGGGAAGGCACAAGGTTCAAGGCAGTGTTCAAGAGGCAAGGCACAAGACCAGGGGCTATGCAAGGAACAAGAGACAAGGCGCAAGAGGGGAGGCAGGGCATAAGAGGCAAGGTTAAAGGGGCAAGGTAGTGTGCAAGAATCAAGGCGCAATGGGCCAGGCAGGGTGCTAGAAGCAAGGCACCATGGTCCAGGCAGGGCCCAAGAGGAAAGCGCAAGGGGCAAGGCTAGGCGTAAGATACAAGGAACAAGGGACAAGGCAGGGAGCAAGAGGAAAGGTTTAAGGGGCAAGGCAGGCCACACGAGGCAAGACTCAAGGGGAAGGCAGGGCGGAAAGGCAAGTTGCAAGGGGGCCAGGCAGGGCGAGGGAGGCAAGGCACAAGGAGCAAGGCAGGTCACAAGAGGCAAGGCACAAGCGGTAAGGCATGGCACAAGAGCAAGGTGCAAGGGACAAGGCAGGGCGCAAGTGGCTAGGAGCAAAGGGTCAAGACAGGGAGCTAGAATCAAGGTGCAAGGGGCAAGGCATGGCGCAAGAGACAAGGCCCAAGGGGCAATGCAGTGCACAAGAGGCAAGGCGAAAGAGGCAAGACAGGGCGCAAGTTGCAAGATGCAAGGGGCAAGGCAGGGCACAAGAGGCAAGGCTAATGGGTCAAGGCAAGGGGCAAGAAGCAAGCCACTAAGTGCAAGGCAGGGAGTGAGAGTCAAGGTGCAAAGGGCCAGGGTGGGTGCAAGAGGCAAGGCATAGGTGGCCACGCAGCGCGCAATAGGCAAGGAGCAAGGGGCAGGGCTAGGCAGAAGTGGTAAGTCACAAGGGATAAGGCAGGGTTCAATAAGCAAGGGGCAAGAGGCAAGGCAATGCGCAAGAGGCAAAGATCAAGGGGCCAAGCAAGGCGATAGTGACAAGGTGCAACCGCAAAGACAGGGCGGAAGATGCAAGGCACAAGGGGCAAGGCAGGGCAAAAAAGGCAAGGCCCAAGGAGCAAGGCAATGCGCAAGAGGCAAGGTGCAAGGGGCAAGGCAGGGCACAAGAGGCAAGGTGCAAGGGGCAAGGCAGGGCGCAGAAGGCAAGGCCTAGGAGCAAGGCAGGGTGCAAGATGCTAGGCCAAGAGGCCAGGCAGGGCGCAAGAGGAAAGGCACAAGTGGCAACACAGGGCGCAAGAGGCCACATGCAAAGGGCAAGGCGACTGCAAGAAGCTTGGTGCAAGGGGAAAGGCGGAGAGCAAGAGGCAAGGCACATGTGGCAATGCAGGGTGCAAGAGGAAATGTGCAAGGTGCAAGGCAAGGTGCAAGAGGAAAGGTGCATGGGGCAAGGCAAGGCTGTAGAAGCAATGGGCAATGGCAAGGCAGAGTGCAAGTGGCAAAGCCAAGGGGCAAGGCAGGGTGCAAAAGGCAAGGTGTAAGGGGCAAGACAGGGCACAACAAGCAAAGCAAAAATGGCAAGGCATGGAGCAAGAGGAAAGGCACAAGTGGCAAGGCAAGGCACAAGAGGCAAGGCACAAGGAGCAAGGCAGGGCACAAGAGGCAAGGCACAAGGGGCAAGGCAGGGCACAAGAGGCAAGGCACTAGTGGCAATGCAGGGTGCAATAGGCCACATGCAAAGGGCAAGGCGACTGCAAGAAGCTTGGTGCAAGGGGAAACGTGGAGCGCAAGACGCAAGGCACTAGTGGCAATGCAGGGTGCAAGAGGAAATGTGAAACGGGCAAGGCAAAGCGCAAGAGGCAAGGCACATGGGGCAAGACATGGCTGTAGAAGCAATGGGCAAGGGGTAAAGCAGAGAGCAAGTGGCAAAGCCAAGGGGGCAAAGCAGGGTGCAAAAGGCAAGGCGAAAGGGGCAAGACAGGGTGCAAGAAGCAAGGCAAAACGAGCAAGGCAGTGAGCAAGAGGCAATGCACCAGCGGCAAGGCAAGCCACAAGAGTCAAGGCACAAGGGGCAAAGCAGGGCACAAGAGGCAAAGCACATGGGGCAAGGCAAACCTCAAGATGCAAGGTGCAAGTGGCAAGGCAGGGCACAAGAGGCAAAGCCAAGTGGAAAGGCAGGGTGCAAGAGGCAAGGCGCAAGGAGGAAGGCAGGGCGCAAGAGACAAGGTGCAAGGGGCCAGGCAAGGTGCAAGAGGCAAGGTGCAAGGGGCAGGGCAAGCCACAAGAGGCCATGCACAGGGACAAGGCAAGGCACAAGATGCAAGGTGCAAGGGGCAAGGCAAGTTGCAAGAGGCAAGGCACAAGGGGCAAGGCAAGGGACCTGAGGCAATGGGCAAGGAAGGGAGCAACAGTGAAGGTGCAAGGAGGTAGGCAAGTCATAGAAGTCATGGTGCAAGAGTCAAGGCAAGTCGCAGGAGGCAAGGGCACAAGGAGCAAGGCAGGGTGAAAGAGGTAAGGCATAAGGAGCAAGGCAAGGCACAAGAGGTAAGGCGCATGGTGCAAGGCAATGCGCAGGAGGCAAGGTGCAGGGGCAATGCAGGCCAACAGGAAAGGCACAAGAGGCAAGGCAGGGCAAACGAGGCAAGGCTCAAGAGGCAAGGAAATTCAAAGTAGGCAAGGCACATGGTGCAAGGCAGGGTGAAAGAGGTAAGGCGCAAGGGACAAGCCAGGGTTCAAGAGGCAAGCCGCAAGGCCAAGCAGTTAGGCAAGGAATAAAGACAATGTGCAAGGGGGGAGGCAAGGTGCAATAGGAAAGGCACAAGGGACAAGTCATGGCAGAATATGCAAGGCACAATGGGCCAAGTAGAGCGCTAGAGGCAAGGTACAAGGGGCCAGGCAGGGTGCAAGAGGCAAGGCGCAAGAGGCAAGGCAATGCCTAAGATGAAAGGCACAAGGGGAAAGGCAGGACTCAAGAGGCAAGGTGTAAGGGGCAAGGCAAGGCACAAGAGGCAAGGCACAAGGGACAAGGCAGGGCCCAAGAAGCAACATGCAAGGGTCAAGGCAAGCTGCAAGTGGCAAAGCGCAAGGGAGGGCAGGGCGGAAGAGGCAAGGTGCAAGGCCCAAAACAGGGAAAAATTGGCAAGGTGCAAGGGGCAAAACAGGGCACAAGAGATAAACCTCAAGGCTAATGCAGACAGAAGAGACGAGTTGCAAGGGGCCAGCTAGCGGGCCATATGCAAGGAGCAAGGAGAAAGGCAGGGCGAGGGAGCCAAGTTGCAAGGGGCAAGGCAGGTCGCAAGAGGCATAGCGCAACAAGCAAAGTAGGGCACAAGAGGGAAGGCACATGGTGCAAGGCAGGGCGAAATAGGCAAGGCACAAGTGGCAAGGCAGGTGCAAGAGGCAAGGCACAAGGGGCATGGCAGGACTCAGGAGGCAAGGGGCAAGGAGCAAGGCAAGGTGTAAGAGGCAAAGCTCAAGGTGAGAGGCAAGGCAAAAAAGGCAAAGTGCAAAGAGCAAGGCAGGGAACAAGGGATAAGGTGCAAGGAGCAATGCACTGCACAAGAGGCAAGGTGCATGCATCAAGCTAAGGCTCAAGAAGTAAGGTGCAAGGGGCAAGGCAGGGCACAAGAAGCAAGGTGAATGGATCAAGGCAGGGCGGGAGAGGCAATGAACATGTTGCAAGGCAAGTCTCAAGATGCAAGGCGTAGGGGCAAGGCAGGGTGCAAGAGGCAAGGTGCAATGGCATGGCAGGGCGCAAGAGGCAAGGCGTAAGGGGAATGGCAAGGCACAATAGACAAGGCGCAAAGGCGAAGGCAGGACTCAAAGGCAAGATGAAAGGGGCAAGGCAGGTGGAAGAGACACCGTGCAATGGGCAAGACAGGGGGAAAGTGGAAAGGCTCAAGGCACTAGGAAGGGCACAAGATGCAAGGTGCAAGAGGCTACGCAACACACAATAAGCAAGGTGCAAGCAGCAGGGTTGAACAGAATAGGCAAGGCCCAAAGAGCAACAAAGGGCACAAGACGCAAGTCGCATGGGGGAAGTCAAGGCAAAAATGACAAGGTGTAAGGGGCAAGGCAAGGCACAAGAGGCCAGGCACAAGGGGCAAGGCAGGGCACAAGATGCAAGGGGCAACGTGCAGGGCAATGCGCAAAAGGCAAAGCACAAGGGGCCAGGCAACGTGAGAGTCAAGGCGCAAGGGCAAGGCAGGGCACAAGAAGCAAGTGCAAGGGACAAGGCAGGGCATAAGAGGCAATGCACAATGGGCCAGGCAGGGCGCAAGAGGCAAGGCACAATGAACCAGGCAGGGTGCAAGAATTAAGGCTCATGGGGCTAGTCAGGGCGAAGGAGGCATTGCGCAAGGTTCAAGTCATGGCACAAGAGGCCACACACAAGGGGCCAGGCAGGGTGCAAGAGGTGAAGCCCAAAGCGTAAGGCTGTGCACAAGAGGAAAGATGCAAGGGGCAATTCAGGGTGAAAGAGACAAGGTGCATGGGGCAAGGCTAGGCTCAAAATGCAAGGGGCAAGAAAGAGCAAGGCCAAGGGGCAAGGCAGAGTGCAAGAGGCAATGCACAATGGGCCAAGCAGGGCAAAAGACGCAAGGCTCAAGGGGCCAGGCAGGGCGAAAGAGGCAAGGCACAATGGACCAGGCAGGGTGCAAGAGGCAAGGCACAAGGGGCAAGGCAGGCCACAAGAGGCAAGGCACAATGGGACAGGCAGGGCCAAGAGACAATGCACATGGAGCTAGGCAGGGCACAGGAGGCAAGGAACAAGGTGCAAGGCAGGGCGGAAGAGGCAAAGCCCCAGAGGCCTGGCAGTGTGCCACAGGCTTGCTGAAAGGGGAAAGGCAGGGCGCAAGAGGCATTGCACAAGGTTCAAGGCAGGGTGCAAGAGGCCACGTGCAAGGGGGAAGGTGGGGTGCAAGAGGCAAGGTGCAAGGGGCAAGGCGGGGCTCAAGAGGCAAGTCACAAGTGGCTAGACAGTGTGCAAGAGGAAAGGGGCAAGGAAGGGTGCAAGAGGCAAGGTGCAAGGGGCAAGGCAATGCATAAGCATCAAGGTGCAAGGGGCAAGGCAGGGCAGAAGAAGCAATACGCAATGGGCCATGGAGGGTGCAAGAGGCAAGGCATACGAGGCCAAGCAGAGCGCATGAGGCAAGGAAAGGGGGAAATGCAGGGCGCAAGAGGCAAGGTACAAGCAAGGCAGGGCACAAGGGGCAAGGCAGAGCAGAAGGGGCAAGGTGCAAAGGGAAAGGCAGGGCACAAAAAGCAATGTGCAAGGGGCAAGGCTGGGCGCAGTAGGCAAGGGGCAAGGAGCAAGGCAAGGCCCAAGAGGCAAACCGCAAGGAGCCAGGTAAGGCGAAGAGGCAAGGAGACTGCAGCGAGGCAGGGCACAAGAGGCAAGTCCCAAGGGGCAAAGCACTTATATTTGTGCATGAAAGATAAAATTTAGACAGGTTGAGACTCTGGTCTGTTGGTCACATGAGACATCAGAAGAAAAATTTAGACCTAACTTGGCAATGTCCAGCTCCACAATTACCGGGAACTTATGTGTGGCCTGATGGGGGACACTTTCGTAGCCCTCCTGGCAATCTTGATGAGCTGCCCTTGCCGCTGGCTATGGTCCACCAAGCTTTAGACAAGTGGTTCAAGACTGAGAAAAAGAAATTCTCAGGGCCAGACCCTCTAAGGTCTGAGCTGGATTTACAGTAACCCAGGAAAGGCCTGAAGCCTGCACTGCAAGGCTCGCAGGCCAGCAGGGCAGAGGCTCATAGCCACAGCAGATATAATTTGGAGGCCAGAGGCAAGACCTCTGAGCTCTTCAGAGTAGCAAGCAGACAGCGCCCTGGCCTCTGCTGCTCTGGGCAAGCCCACCTATTTCAAATGGGGGGAGGTCTTGTGACTTTGTCCCAAGGGGCTGATGTTCATTTCTCCACCCCAAACTTCCAGAGCCTTTTCTCAGTCCTAGAGTGAGATGGAGAGTTCAGTGCAGAAGATTCCCTGTGGAGGGGTTGGGTGCTCATATCACGAATGTGTGTCTGTGTCTATGTCTCTGTCCCTGTCCTGGGGCTTAAACTCAGGGCCTGTGCACTGTCCCTGTGCTTTTGTACTCAAAGCTGGTTCTTTTGCTAGAGACCCAGCATCCCTGCTTTTTGGTAGAGTACCTTGTAGGTTTGTTTGCTTGGGTTGGTTTTGCTCCTTCACCCTTTTCTCTCAGCCTCCTGTGCAGTGCATAATGGAGGTGTGAGCCTCCAGTGCCAGTGCCTGGTCTGCAAATTTCACAGCAGGTAGGCAGCTTCTCTCTATCCACACTGCCCTGTCTCCTCAGGCCTTTGTACACCCCACTTCCTTATCCAGGCCCACCCTGCCTTCACAAGAATGGTTGGGATAGGAGGGAGACATAGGCAGAAGGGAGACAACCTCAATCCACCAAGTACCATCCTACTCTTTGTGGAATTTCAGTGGGATTTTTAGCTTGAACACAGACTGTGTCTCGGTCATCCTTCCCCACTTGTCCCGAGTCACTGTCAGGCCTTAATCCCCTTTAGGAAATCTAAACCCCCTAACCCAACCCACTCCAGGGCAGGACAGCTGGGCAAGGAACCAGGCAACAAGCCCACACCCCAGAAAGATCCTTCAGTGAAAGGAATAACTCAGATAGGTAAAATCAGAGGCATAAGCAAGACCCAGAGAGCTTATACAATTGTCAGGAATAAATACTTAAGTTGTACCCATTTCTGATGTGAGCACCCAACCACTCCAGTGGCACAGCGAATCTTCTGCACTGAACCCCCCATCCCTCCTTGCACTGAGAAAAGTCAATAGAAGTTTGGGGTGGAGAAATGAAATTCAGCCCCCTTGTGACAAAGTCACAAAACATCCCACCATTAGAAGTGGCCTTGCCCTGAGCAGGAGGGGACAGGGCGTGTTTTCTTACTACTCTGAAGAGGTCAGATGTCTGGCCTCCAGCCTCCACTGTAGACCTGCTGGGGCTGTGAGCCTCTAACCAGAGTGAGGTGCATCCTTAGAGATGTTTTGATTTGCACTTCTTTTATGGACAGAGATGGCCAGCATTTCTTCATGGGTCCATAAGCCATTCTTATTTCTTCTTCAGAGAAGACTCTCTATAAAACTTTGGCCCATCTTTTCAGCGGATTGTTGTTTCTTTGGAGATTAATTTTGGAGTGATTCAATATTTATTAACTGTTGATATAATTTAGATCGGAGGCCTTTGTCTGTTGTATGGTTAGTGAAGATCTTCTCCCACTCTCTAGGCTCTCTGGATAATTTGCTAGCTATGTCTTTTGTCATATAGAAGTCCTGCAGTATCATGCAGGCCCTCTTATCCAGACTTTGTCTGGTTTGTTGTGTTTCTGGGTACTTATTAAGAAAGTTTCGACCTATGCCAAGCAGATCTAGTGTGTCTCCTATTGCTTCTTGTAAAGTTTTCAGTATATCTGCTTTTACCTCCAGGTGTTTGATTCATTTGGAGTTACTACTCCTGGTGCAGGGTGACAAAGAAGGATCCAACTTTAGTTTGCTACAGGTGCTTAACCAGTTCTTCCAGCACCACTTGTTGAAGAGGCTTTTTTCCATTCTATTTCTTTTAGCTTTCTTACAAAGATGAGGTGGCCATAGGTCTGTGGGTTAATATCTGGATCCTAAGTTCTATTCCATTGTTCTTGAGGCCTGTTCTTGTGACAGTATAAAGTGGTTTTTGTCAGTGTAGCTGTGTAATATAGCCTAAATTTGGTATTGAAATTCCTCCTGCACTGTTCTATCTGCTAATAATTGTTTTGTCTAAACGGGGTCTTTTGTTGTTCCATATAAAATTTTGGATTGCCTCTTCTATTTCCTTAAAGAATGACATTTGGATATTGATGGGTATTGTGTGGAATTTGTAGATAGTCTTTGGCAAGTTTGCGATTTCCACGATGTTAATTCTTGCAGTCCAATGAGCATGGGAGGTTTTTCCATTTCCTCAGTTCTGCTTTAAGTTCCTTTTTCAGGATTTTAATGTTTTCCTGGAAAAGGTCCTTCCGTCTTAGTTAGGTTAATTCCTAGGTACTTTATTTTCTTTGAGCTATTACAAGAGGAGTCTGACATTGACCCTAGTCGTTACCATCTGAGATTGGAATCAAAGGACAAGTGGTGGGCTAGTAGGTCTCATTTTTATTCAGACAGGGGTAGGTGGGATATGGAAGGCAAGGAGAGCAAGGCCAGACTTCTTGTTGAAAGAATTTGACATTTCATAGCAAGGCGGTTTGGTTAGGGAGACAGGGGAGGACACAGAAGGGTGCCCCCTACTGGTGCCAAGCCTCTCGCTCCAGATTCCCCCAAGGTGGGGATTGCGCCTGTCTGGCCTGTTTCCTTAGGCATTGTGGATGTCTCATGTGAGACATAAAGTAGGAGCTCTTTGAATTTTTCTTGGCTATATAGGTTACATCTCATGTGTTTGTGTGTGTGTGTGTGTGTGTGTGTGTGTGTGTGTGTGTGTGTGTGTGTGTCTTTGCCTCTCCTGGGGTGTAGGGGTCCATCGTCCTTGGTCCCTCTCGGCTAGTTGGAGGGATGAGGAAAACACACCCCGACCAGGCCAAGCCGCGAGAGAAGGACCACTGTCCTCCGGCATTCACCCTTCTTTCCCTAGGGCACGAACAGAGACACCACACAGCTTCATCAAGGCAGGAAAATCTCTCTCTTTCTTCCCCAAATCCCTCTTCCTTATATTGGGTCCCGGAGCCTATCAGCACAAAAGGTGGGCAGGACAAATTGGTCCATGTGTCTTATCCCTACTACAAGCCTCAGCAGAGCTTGATAAGGACATGGCTTTACATGGCTCCCAACATATACCCCATCTTTTTCTTAGAAAAAAGACAAAACCTAGGATATGTGGGGCTACCACCATATTTGGTCGACTGTGCCTGTCTTAGGTGTCTCCAAGTTCATTAGTCTTCTTACCCGTCATGGGATCACCAAGTACTCTTTACTTGGCTCCTGTCTTAGGTTGATAGGATAATAGCTGGGACTTTCCCGTCTTTGACTACCAGCCGTCCATTTAAGCAAACCAGGCCTGAAGGGATGCACCTATTTCCATGGGAGCAGTCGCCTGTTGCATTAGCATTTACTTTCTTCATTGACTTTGTATTATTTTAGGCAAGCAATATAGACATATTAAAATTATAGTGCATAAAAATAAATCCAAACCGATCAATCCTGCCCATCTTTGATCAAGTCCTAAAATAGTCTCAAGTAAAGATAACCAATCACACAAAGTTGGAATATTAACGTGTCTGATTAACAATAATTATTTGTGCACATAGAGAGGTCGTCAAGTTATCAAACTGAACATTGGACAGATTAGTCGCTCAACTGAAAATGTTATATGGTAGTCCTGTCAAGCAAAATCTGGAATAAGCAGCTACACAAAAGGTGCTTATCACCTGCTCCAGAATATTCTTGCAATAAATCAACTCATTGATCAAGTATAACAATTCCAGTCCTCACATGCTGATTAATGGCTTCTTGGGTCTGCAATACAGTATTCAAAGCATTCTCTGTAGAAACCACAGTGGCAAGGGCCAATTGCTACCACCACGGCCAGGAAAATACCAAAGTCTCTTTTACTGATGAGTGGGAAAGCATTCTCCTCTGCCTGTACAGGCACTGGTATATACTGAGGGGCTCTGACTACAACAGCCAGAGAAAACTGGGAAGCATTCCAACATTAACTAAGAAAACAACATTACTAATAATTAGAGACTGAAACCAATAGAATAAGAAAGACTACCACACAAGCAAACTGTATCATAGGGAATAGCAGGGCAATGGAATAATTAGTGGAAAACAAGGATAGAAATACTGAAGAAGTATTGGTTAGAGGAAGTGGCCAAGACTGTTCAGGTTCACAGCAGTGTGATCCTCAGTGCGTGGATTCACTCGGGGAACCACATTCGTAGAAGAGTATTCATCTTGACCGACATGCTTCCGAGGAGCCTCCACCCTCTGACGTATAAGTCTCTCTGACACCCAAATGGGACTGGCAGCATCCTGTGGAAAAACACAAACACTTCCTCGCCCCCACAGGAGAACAGGGTCTGGTCCTTTCCAGTTTCTAGAGAGAATATCTTTCCACAATACTAAAGGTTTATGACTTCTAGAAGGATTAAAATGTCTGTCTCCTGCAGAATGTCCTTCAGCATCAAGAGTTAGAAAATTTCAAGTAAGAAGAGCTATAGCAAGTCTATCCTTGGGAGTCTTCCAATCCCCCTCTTTTTGTTTTAAAAGCAACATTTTTAATGTCTGATGTGCATGCTCTACTATCCCTTGCCCTTGAGGATTATAAGGAATATCTGTTTTATGAACAATATTTAAAGTTGCACAAAACTGAGCAAAGGAGGCAGATGTATATGCCTGACCATTATCTGTTTTTATACTTTTACGCATCCCCATAGATGTACATGCATGCAGCACGTGAGATATGACATCCTTAACCTTTTCTCCAGCATGAGAGGAAGCAGATATGAATCCAGAACAGGCATCAACAGATACATGCACATACTGCAGAGTGCCAAAGCTAGGCACATGAGTAACATCCATTTGCCAAATGTGATTGCATTGTAAACCTTTTGGATTTATACCCAGATGAGGCACTGAAAGGAGGGAGCACACTTTTGACATTGTCTAACAATCATTTGGGCTTGCTTCTTTGTAATATTAAAGCACTGTTTAAGGGTCATACTATTAACATGGAATTGAGAATGAAAATGAGTAGCTTGTTCCATTACTGAAAAAAATGAAAATAGTTTTCGTAGCCAAGTCAGGTAATTGATTTCTCTTACTTAACGGGCCTGGCAATCCTGTGTGAGCTCGTACATGCCCAATAAAAACAGGATCACTACACTTCCACAAAAATTTCTGAATTTGGAAACATAGAAAAGGCTGGAGTTTGTGTTGAGATAGGTTCAGCAGTTTCCAGAGAAGGAAATAGTTGAACAATATATAAACTATCAGAAAAAATATTTAAAGGAACATAAGGACGGTGTTGTAAGGCTACAATGATAGCCTCCAATTCTACTAACTGAGCAGACTTATGAGGGGTAACGTGTGTGAGTACCGTATTTCTAGTAACCACAGCAGCAATGCCGAGAGAAGATCCATCTGTGAATAATGTCAGAACCTTTGGAATGGGATCCGATTAACTATAGTGGGAAATATAACGTGATGTTCTAAACAGAATGATAATAAACTAGATTTAGGAGTATGATTATCAAAGCAGGCTTGAGTAGAGCATCGTATAATGGCCCATTCATTGGTATTTCCGATTAAATATTCCAATTGTTGAAATGTATAAGGGGTAATAATTTTACAAGGATGAACTCCAAAAACCTTAAGGGAGGTAGTAAGGGCTTGCATAATTAATTCAGCTATCATAGATGGATAAGGCATAATAATTTTCTTTGGAGAAGTTAAAAAATGGACCCACAAAAGAGGGCCCTCTTCAAAAAACTCCAGTAGGTGTATAAGCAGAAGAAATTACAATAAACACGAGCTCTTTAGAAAAATCAATATGATCACAATGAGCTCTTTCTAGGGATAGCTTTTTCTACAAGAAGCAAGACTTCTCTTCCTTCCAGAGTAAGCTCTCTAGGAGATGAGAGAAGGATCCCCTCGTAATATCTCAAATAAAGGTTTAAGTGGTCCTGTAGATAGACCCAAGGAGGGCCGTAGCCAATTAATATCCCCTAAGAGATGTTGAAAATCATTTAAAGTAATCACTTTATCTTTAGCAATCTGAATTTTTTGTGGTTTAATACATGTATCCATAATTTGATATCCCAAATACAAAATGGGAGAACCTGATTGTACCTTTTCCCCAGCTATATGAAGTCCATGACTCTTTAACATATCTGATATTGAGCCAAAAAGTTGTAAAAGTAAATTTAAATTAGGGTGTGCTAATAAAACACCATCCATATAATGTATTACTATTACATCAGGATGGCTTTCTCTAAGGTGCTTAATGGCTGCATCAACATACACCTGACAGATTGTGGGGCTGTTAGCCATACCCTGAGGTAGGACTTTCCATTGAAATCTTTGACAAGGACCTTCATTATTTATAGCGGGTACTGAAAAGGCAAATCTTGGAACATCCTCAGGATGTAATGGAATAGAAAAAAAACAATTCTTAATATCAATAGTAGTAATTTGATATCCCTTTGGAATAGCTACAGGATTAGGGAGGCCAGGTTGCACGGGACTCATAAGTTGTATAGAATTATTAGTAACCCTCAATCATGAAGAAGTTGCCATTTTCCAGATTTCTTTTCTATTACAAAAATAAGGGAATTCCAAGGAGAAGTAGAAGACTCAATGTGGCCGGCTTGCAATTGTTCTTGTGCTAACTTTTGGGCCGCTTGAAGTTTTTTTCTTTGACAAGGGCCACTGAGGGACCCAAATAGGATTATCAGATTTCCATGTTATTTTTAACAGTGATTTCACAGTGGCCTTTAATAAAAAGGACAACCAACTCCATAGCGGTCATTTTTTTGGGTTATGGGCAGAGGCTGAGGATTTCCTTGAAGATGTTTTCCTAGACCTTTCCCTTCCAGGTAACCCTGTTTATGCATCATTGTCCAGGCCCTCTTACCTGAATAATACCCAGATTCAGGTTTTGCCATCCAGGATTCTTTGTCTTCCTTGACAGGTTCTGTGGTAATATATCTCTGCCCCATGACATGATAGGCAATGATGCCAACACATAAGGCTGAAAAGTGCCTTTATGTCCCTCCTCATCCTGCCAGGATAAAACTTGAACACTCTGATCAGAACTTTGTGAAAATCCTAACCCTCTCAGCGTGCAATCAGCCTTCTGAAGAGGCCACTGCTTAGGCCAATGTTGAACCCCTTCATCCTTAGCTCTCAGCCTCCTGAGCAATGCAGACTACAGGGGGGTGAGACTCCAGTGGCTATTCTGCAAATTATACAGCAGTTAGGCTGCTCCTCACTATCCTCACCGTCCTGTCTCTCAGGCCTTTGTACACCCCGCTTCCTTATCCATGCTCACCCTGCCTTCAAAAGAAGGGCTGGGGTAGGATGGAGAGGTAGGCAGGAGGGAGACGAATTTGATCCACTGAATGGCAGGCTTCTCTGTGTAGAATTTCAGTGGGATTTTTAGGTTGAACACAGACTGTGGTTCTGTCATCTGGGCCCACTTATCTCAGGTCACAGGTCAGTCTTTAATTTCATTTAGGACATCTAAGCTGCCTAATCCAACCCAGTCCATGGCAGGACAACTGGGCAAAGAAGCCAGCCTACAAGCCCACCCCCCAAGAAAGACCGTTCAGTCAAAGGAACAGCTCAAATAGGTAAAACCAGAGCATAAGCAAGACCCAGTGATAAACTGATCACCGAGCAAAGGGAACTGTACAAGCCTGTTTTTAATGTTTTACCCATTGGTGATATGTGCACCCAACCCCTCCAGCTGCACAGGGAATCTTCTGCACTAAATTCTCCATCCCACTCTATCACTGAGAAAAGGCTCTGGAAGTTTGGGGTGGAGAAATGAACATCATCCCCTTGTGCCAAAGTCACAAGTCCTCCACCCATCTGAAGTATGTGGGCTTGCCCAGAGCAGGAGGGGCCAGGGCGCTGTCTGCTTGCTACTATGAAGAGCTCAGAGGTCTTGCCTCTGGCCTCCACATTAAATCTGCAGGGGCTATGAGCCTATGCCTTGCTGGCCTGCAAGCCTTGCAGTCCAAGCAAGCATAAAGGGGATCCAAATAGGGAAATTGAAAGTGAAACTTTCCCTCTTTGCAGATGACATGATTCTGTATTTAAAGAACTCTATAGACTCCACTCACAAGCTCCTTGAGCTGATTCAAAGGTTTGGAAAGGTAGCAGGGTATAAAATTTACCCTCAAAAATCAACTGCCTTCCTCTATGCCAACAGTGAGAGAAATGAGGCAACAATCAGGAAAGCAACTCCTTTTGCAATAGCCTCAAAGAAAATAAAGTACCTAGAAATTACCTTAACTAAGAATGTAAAGGACCTTTTTGATGAAAACTTTAAAACCCTGAAAAAGGAAATTAAAGCAGAACTGGGGAAATGGAAAAACCTCCCATGCTCCTGGATTGGAAGAATCAACATCATGAAAATGACAATCCTGCCAAGGGCTATCTATAAATTCAACTCAATACCCATCAATATCCCAATGTCATTCTTTAAAGAAATAGAAGAGGCAATCCAAAATTTCATATGGAATAATAAAAGACTCCATATAGCAAAAACACTTCTTAGCAGAAAGAACAGCGCAGGGGGAATTTCAATACCAAACTTTAGACTATTACAGAGCTATAATAATCAAAACAGCTATAATAATCAAAACAGGCACAAGAATGGGCCTGAAGACCAATGGAATAGAACTAAGGACCCAGATATTAAACCACAGACCTATAGCCACCTAATCTTTGACAAGGGAGCCAAAAAAATAGAATGGAAGAAAGACAGCCGCTTCAACAAGTGATGCTGGCAGAACTGGTTAAGCACCTGCAGAAAACTAAAGTTGGATCTTTCTTTGTCACCCTGCACTAGAATTAACTCCAAATGGATCAAAGACCTCGAGGTAAAAGCCGACACACTGAAAACTTTACAATAAGAAATAGGAGACACACTAGGCCTCCTTGGCACAGGTCAAAACTTTCTCAATAACTACCAAAAAACAGAACAAATCAGAGAAAGGCTGGATAAGTGGGACTGCATTAAACTGTGTGTCTTTTCATGTCTTTGTGTGTGTGTCCGTGTGTCTGTGTTTTTTTCTGTGTTTGTGTCCCTGTGTCTGTGTGTTTGTGGCTGTATGTCTTCATTTCTCTGTGTGTTTTTGTGTGTCTGTGTGTCTGGGTGTGCGTCATTGTGTCAGTGTGTTTCTGGGTCTGTATGTGTGTGTCTCTGTGTCTGTGTGCCTGTGTAAGTACCAGAATGTATGTCTGTGGGTCTATATGTCTGTGTCTGTGTGTCTTTGTGTGTGTCTGTCTGTGTGGCTCTGTGTATGTACATGTGTCTGTGTGTTTATTTCTGTGTGACTTGGTGTGCGTGTGTCTGTTTGTGTCTGTGTTTTTATCTGTGTTTGTCTCTGTGTCTGTGTGTCTGTTTGTGTGTGTCTCTGTGTCTATAGTTGTGTCTGTATGTGTGTTGGAATGTCTCTGTGTGTGTTTGTGTGTGTCTGTGTGTCTCCCTTTGTGTGTGTCTGTGTTTCTGTGTATGTGTCTGTGTGTCTAACTGTATGTAAGTGTGTGTGTTTGTCTGTGTCTCTGTGTGTCTGTGTTTGTTGGTTTGTCTCTGTGTCTGGGTGTCTGTGCTTCAATGTGTGTCTGTTCATTTGTGTGTGTCTGTGTGTGTCTGAGTGTTTGTGTGCGTATGTGTGTCTGTGTGTCTGTCTATGTGTGTCTCTGTGTGTGTCTTGTGTCTGTGTGTGTCTGTGCCTGTATGTGTGCTTGTTGGTGTGGGTGTCTGTATGTGTCTGTGTCTGTCTGTGTGCTTGTCGGGGTGGGTGTCTGTGTGTCTGTCTGTGTGCCTGTGTCAGTGTGTCTGTGTGTGTGTCTGTGTTTCTGTGTCTGTGTGTCTCTGTGAGTGTCCGTGTGTTTGTCTTTGTCTATGTGTGTGTCCATGTGTATGTCTCTATGGTTGTGTCTGTTTCTCTCTGTGTTTCTGAGTGTCTGTGTGTGCATCTGCGTGTCTGTGTATGTGTCTGTCTATGTGTTCATGTGTCTGTGTGAGTGTATGTGTGTGTATGTGTGTGTGTCTGTTTGTGTGTCTACGCGTGTGTCTGTGTGTGTCTAATTTCGTGTCTGTCTGTGTGTGTGACTGTCTATTTGTACGTGTGTGTGTCTGTCTCTGTGTGTGTGTCTGTCTGTGTGTGTCTCTGTTTCTGTGTGTGTGTCTCTGTCTGTGTTTTTCTCTGTGTCTGTGTGCATCTGTGTGTCTGTATGTCTGTCTCTGTGCTTGTCTTGTGTGTGTGTCTATGTCTATCTATGTGTCTATTTATGTGTGTCTGTGTGTCTGTATGTCTCTGTGTGTTTTCTGTGTGTGTCTCTGTTTATGTGTGTCTGTGTATGTTTTCTGTGTGTGTGTCTCTGTTTATGTGTGTCCGTGTGTCTGTCTTTGTTCTGTCTGTGTGACTATATGTGTATCTGTATGCCTCTATGTGTCTTGTTTCTCTGTGTGTCTGTCTAAGTGACTTTGTGTATGTGTTTGTGTGTCTGAGTATCTGTGTGTCTGTGTGTGTGTTTATGCATGTGTCTCTGTATGTGTCTGTCTGTCTACGTGTGTCTTTGTCAATGTATGTGTCTGTGTCTATGTGTGTGTCTGTGTGTATGTCCATGTGTGTGTCTGTGTGTGTGGGTGTGTATATGTGTTTATATGTGTGTCTGTTTTTTTGTTTGTGTGTCTCTCTGTATGTGTCTCTGTGTCTGTCTCTGTGTCTGTGTGTTTGTCTCTGTTTGTCTATGTGTCTGTGTGTGTGCCTTTTTTGTCTGTGTGTTTGTATGTTTGTCTCTGTGTGTGTGTCAGTGTGAGGCCATCTGTGTGTTGGTGTGTCTGTGTGTGTATGTGTGCCTGTGTGGCTGTCTGTGTGTGTTTTGATGTCTGTCTGTGTCTGTTGACTGTGTGTCTCTGTTTGAGTCTTTGTGTCTGTCTGTGTGTTTGCTTGTGTGTCTATGTCTCTGTATGTGTGTCGGTCTGTGTGCCTGTGTGTGTCTGTCTGTGTGTATTATTCTTCGTTTCTATGTGTTTGTTGTCTGTGTGTGTGTCTGTCTGTGTGTGTGTCTGTTTGTCTGTGTGTGTGTCTGTCTGTGTGTTTGTGACTATGTGTGTTTGTCTCTGTGTGTTTGTGTGTCTGTGTGTTTGTTTGTCTGTGTGGCTTTGTTTCTATGTGTGTTTCTGTTTATGTGTGTGTGTGTGTGTGTGTGTGTGTGTGTGTGTCTGTGGGTCTCTCGGTGTGTTTGTCTCTGTGTTTGTCTTTGTTTCCGTGTGTGTGTGTGTGTGTGTGTGTGTGTGTGTGTGTGTGTGTGTGTGTGTGTTCCTTTGGTTCCTTTGTCTGTCTGTCCGTCCATCCATTTGTCCATTCATCCATCCCTCCCTCCCTTTCTCTGAATGTCTGTCTGTCTGTCTGTCTCAGTCTGTCCACCTGTCCTTTGTCCATCTGTCTGTCTGTCTGTATGTCCGTCTGTCTGTCTCTCCTTTTGTCCACCCATCTGTTTCTCAGAACTTCCGTCTGTCTCTCTATCTGTCCGTCCGTCTGTCTGTCTATCTGTCGGTCTGTCTGTCTCTCAGTCTGCTCATCTGTTTGTCCTTTGTCCGTCCGTCCGTCTGTCTGTCTGTCTGTCTGTCTGTCCTTCCGTCCACCCATCTGTTTCTCAGAACTTCCGTCTGTCTGTCTGTCTGTCTGTCTGTCTGTCTGTCTGTCTCTGTCTGTCCATCTGGTTGTCCTCTGTCTATCTGTCTGTCTGTCTGTCTGTCTGTCAGTCTGTCCATCTGTTTGTCCTTTGTCCATCCGTCTGTCTGTCTGTATGTCTGTCTGTCTCTCCTTCCGTCCACCCCTCTGTCTCTCAGAACTTCCATCTGTCTGTCTGTCTGTCTGTCTGTCTGTCTGTCTGTCTGTCTGTCCATCTTTCAGTCTGTCAGTCCATCAGACTGTCTGTTTGTCCATTCGTCCATCCGTCTATCTGTCTGTCTGTCCTTCCGACCATCTGTCCGTCCATCCATCGTCCATCCTTCTGTCTTTCCGTCCATCTGTCTGCCTATCTGTCTCTCTGTCTTTCCTCTGTCTGTCTATATCTCCGTCCGTCTCTGTGTCTGTCTGTCTGTCTGTCCATCTATCTGTCTGTTTGTTCATACATCTGTCTGTCTATCCATCCTTCGGTCTGTCCTTCTGTCCATCCATCTGTCAGATCTTCTGTCTGCCTGTCTGTCTGTCCATCCTTCAGTCTGTCTGTCCATCAGTCTGTGTGTCCGTCCATCCATCCATTCCTCTGTCTGACCTCTGTCCATCAGTCTGTCTGTCTGTCCATTTTCCATGTGTCTGTTCATCCATCCTTCTGTCTGTACGTCTTTCAATCGGTTTGTTTGTCCATCGCTCTGTCTATCTGACTGTCTTTCTGAAGGTTTGTAAGTCCATCATCAGTCTGTCTGTCTATCTGTCTCTGTTGGTCCATCTGTCTGTCTCTCTGTCCCTTTGTCCGTCTGTCTGCCCATCTGTCAGTCCTTCTGTATGTCTGTCAGTATGTCAGTCTATCTGTCTTTCTGTCGGTTCGTCCATCTGTCATTGGGCTAGCCATCCCTCTGTTGGTTAGTCTAACCGTCCGTCTGTCCTTTCTTCCATCCATTTGTCTGTTAATCCGTTTGTCTGTCTGTCCTTCTGTCTGTCCATCTGTCCATCTGTCTGTCCATCCATCTGTTTGTCTGTCTGTCTGTCTGTCTGTCTGTCTGTCTGCCTGCCTGCCTGCCTGCCTGTCCATCCATCTGTCCTTCCATCTGTTTGGCTCTCAGACCTTCCATTTGTCTGTCTGTCTGTCTGCCTGTCCATCTGTCAGTCTGTCTTTAAGCCCATCAGTCAGTCTGTCTGTCTGTCCGTCCATCCATCTGTCCACCTCATGGCAGCTCCTAGCAGCTCCCTGGCCCTCTGACTCCCAAATCACCAGGCTTTGGTCAAAAGTGGTGGTGGTGCAGATGACGTCTCTGAAGTGGCAGTCCCTGAGTGTGTGCTGGTGGGTGGCAGGGACCGGTCCCTGCCTGGATGTATGGTCCCCGCCTATAAGGATTGTCGGGAGTGCCATCCGAGCAAAGTGCAGGTGCAAAGGGCTCCTTATCCGGCTTCCCTCTCTCCTGGTGTGTTGAGGTGCCCAAGTGTGCAGCCGACATAAGCCTCGGACTCGCCAGGACCCAGGTACTGAGGTGTGTGGGATCCCGCCATGGATTCACCCAGTTCACCCTGGTTTCTGGGCCCATGCCTGAAGGAAGGAAGACATGCCAGGGGGCCACATCCAGAGTTAGCTCACTCCCTGTGTGTGTGTGTGTGTGTGTGTGTGTGTGTGTGTGTGTGTGTGTGTGTATGTGTCCCCGCTGTCCAGATGATTCCAGGGCCAGTGCTGTGCTCCTGCCAGGTAGGACGCTCCCTACTAACGGCGCTGTGAGCCCATGCACTTCTGGGCAAGTGTACATGTCTGCTCTCTCTCGGTGGCTGTCAGTGGGTTCTCAGTGATCTCTTGGAGTGCCGGGTGCCCGGAATGTCCCCGCTGCCACCCGTGCCTCTTCCCTGCCTCGTCCCATGGGTTCCCACTGCCCTGTGCAGGCCCTGGCCCTGTGGTGACTCGTTTGGCTGGTTGATGGTGTTGGGGCAGTTGATCCGTAGCCCAAGTGATGTCTGTCTTCCCCTGAGGAAACCCTCCTGGGTTGGCATAGTTGTGTGTGCTGTGTGATGCTGCCTGTTTTCTCCATGCCTTGGCAGTCTGGAAGGCGTTTGTTGGTGTGTGCTCTCTGCCTGTGGGGTGCCCGAGAAAAGGGGGAAGGGGGAGAGCCGGCCCTCGGTTTTCCCTGCCTACCCCATTCATGCAGCATATCCCATTCTGCTGCTGTGCTTTCCTGGTTGTGGTCTTCGCTGGTCTTCTTGGCCTTTTTTTCTTATTGTTGTTCCAGTCTCCCAAGCACTGGCTGTTTTTTCCCTCCTTTCTCACTGCATTCTGGTACTCTTGCTGGCCACGGTTGTCCTAGTGATCCAGAAAGCTTGGGATGCCTTGGGCTCGGAGTTTTACACTGTTTGCCAACTTTTTTTTTTGCGTCGAAAGAGAGCTTGTGCCCCATGATTTCCTGTGCTGCGGTGTGAAAGCCTCTGCAGCTTTGTTCTCTTGTGCTCCTAAGAAAGCTCCCGGTTGACCCCCCCGGTGTTGGAAGCTGAGTGGTGGTGTCATTCCCATTTCCTGTGTACCCTATGCTGGCTCGCTGTGTCCTGGCCATCCTTGTTTCATGGGGCTTGAGTGAGGGAGGTTGTCATCGTGTAGATGATGCCTTCTTGGAGGTCGAGGTGGTCCAAGAGGCAGGTAAGATCCTTGGTGTGCCTGTGAGCAGAGCGGTTTTCCCCTGTTGTGAGCTGCTGTTCCTGGCCTTGGCTGTGCTCCCTCCCTGCCATGTCTCCTGGCAGTCTCTCTGGGGGACCTGAGAAGTTGTAGTGAAGGTGAGTTGCTTGGGGTCTGATTCCCACCCTGCGAGTGTGCACTCAATCTCCTTGCCCCTGTTTGCACAAGTGGCACTGTTGGAGCCCTTGTTGCTGTTACTGCAGGGGGTGGTGCTGTTCCTGCTGGGCTGGCAGGGATCACTCCTGATGGGCTCCCATGGCTCTGGCTATCTTCCTTGTCCCACTTCTTGAGCATTTAGCAGCTTGCCAAGATGGCCAATCAATTGAGTTGAAGTGTTCCCAATCCAACCCCACCCCCTGCCTCAAGGCAGCGTGGCTGGTCTGAGCTACATGCAGGTTTGTCATGCGAGGGCAATGTGGTGTGGCATATGGCTTCGGGGGAGCTTGGAGGGGTTGGGTCCTGTTCCTCCCTCCTCCCACTTCTGCACCGCCGCCCTCAAGTGGGTTGGGTCTCTGCCCTCCACCCTGGCATCCATATCAGCCGAAGGCCATTGGCTATGAAGGCATGGCGTGTGTGCTTGGCAGTGTGCTGTTCTTGTGCCACCAGGGCAGTGGTGGTGTTCCATGTTTGGGGGGCTCTGTCCCCCTCCAGAGCTGTGGGAACAGGCATGTGGGCTCTGCTCAGGCAGGTGAGAAGGCGGAGTGATAGACACGTGGTTATGGCGTGCCCCGTTGTGTGGATGGATGGCGGAGAGGAGCTTGCAGGAGAGGCATGGTTGGCTTCCCGGGTGAGTGAGTTCCTCGTGGCATGTGTGGTAAGCTCTCCTTTCCTGTCCCTGCCTCTGTGGAAGGTGGGCCACTGCCGCTTGTTTTAGAGGGTGGTGATCTGGTCTGTTGGTGGGCCGGCTTGGTGTCTCAGGCATCCTAGGACCACTCTGGAGTTGGGGGTGATGTGATCCCGAGTTCGTCTACCTGGTGACCTATCCCTGCCCAGAAGACTCCATCTTCCATAGGATTTGGGGGTCGTGGTCCCCCACCTGTGTGTGTGTGTGTGTGTGTGTGTGTGTGTGTGTGTGTGTGTGGGCTGGCCGCTTACTCTCCCCTCGCCTCACTCACACTGTGGAGCCATCTGGTGCTCCCCCCATCAGCTGGTTGCCCTTCTGTGTTTTTGCGAAGTTGGCCCTGGTAGCCGGCCACTGTGGGGCACCGAAGGGAGGCAGCGTTGGCTCATTGAGGGGGTGGTGCTCGGTGGATCCGGCCGAGGGTTCCCCATTGGCTCGTTGTAACACCCGTCCAGGGGTCCACACGTGGGACTGCCATGTGCTGTGGGGTGCCAGCAGTGATTCCCGTGTGCGTCTCTGGTGTGGGGGTTGCCCACCATGGGCCCTAGTCGATGGTCTGTTTCTTTTTCCCCCATGGTCTTTTCTGATGGGCCCACACAGCGTGCCCTTTATGGGTATTCGGTGCCTCCCCTTCCTCCCAAAAGTTGTCATAGGCCCCGCCTGTGTCGTCTCCGCCTCTGACCTGGTTGAGGAAACCTCTGCCCATGTTTTCTGATCTGGGGTGTTGTGCACCCCCTCTGGGTGTTGCTGCAGTGTGCCTGCTGCACATTCGGTCTCGTGCCTACCTTTGGCCTGTTCCAAGCTGGTGGCATTGTGAGAAGCATCTGTGCAGCCATGGCTTGGATTTGGGCAGTGCCCCTCTCTCCCGCGGATCTGGAGCCGCCGCTGCCATCATTGGTGGACGGCAATTCCAATACGAGGTTGTTGCTATGGCCCTCCAGGGCCTCACCCCACCACTGCTGCTACCACGGTCCCATGACCGGGCACAGCATGCTGGGGCATGTATGTGTGTGTGTGAGTGAGGGGAGCTGGCATGAGTGGTGTGCAGAAAACCCCGGGGCCGGTTACAAGTGCATGTGAGCATGAGTTCTCTTTTGCTTGCTGGGGGGCTTCCCCGACTCCTTACCTGAGCTCTCCCGCTTGCCACCGCCCATCTCCTCACACCTGCACCTCGCCGCCCGGGTTGGCAAGGCTGGTGGTGTGGGTGCTTCCTCAGGAGTTCTGTAGCTCTCAGGGCTGTCAATGTCTCCTGGTCACGATTGGTTGCAATCGTCAATCAGCAGCCTTGGCCCCAGTGCCACGAACCACACCACACCATCTCCCCAGCCACGATGGCATTGCCTCGTGTGTGACCTAGGATGCTCCATCCTTTGGCCGTTTGGGCGCGGTGGACAGTGAGGCTGCCTGCTTCATGGCCCTGGAGATTCGTGGAGTCTCCCATGTATTCTGCCTGCCATTCTTGATCCCCCCGTGGCTCCTTTCCACTTGTCACTAGCTGGCAGGGGTTGGCCTCTCTGCCCCTTCTGGTCCTGTGCCTGCTGACATATGTTCCCACTGAGAGACAGACTGGCATCTGGTGTACGAGTTTGCCTCCTCTTCAGTACTCACTCCAGCCCGTGTGTGAGGGGGGGTGAGGCAGGAGGCTTGGCTAGGTGGGGTTTTCCAACCGCGGGAAGGTGAGGAGGTGAGCCCCGTGTCACTGGGTGTGCCCTGACATCACTTACCCATTTCCCTGTTCCCCATTCTCTCCACTTGGTTCCACTTGCCTGGCTTCATCATGGGCAGGTGGGTGGGTTTGTTGGTGTTGACTCCCATGTCCTCCTCTGCCTCCTTCCTCTCCCTCCCGCCTTCTCCCTTTCCCCTCTCCTGAGGGGCTGGAGCAGATGGAGGTTGCCCGGGCTTTCCAGGTCACCTGCATGCACACTCTCCTACCTGGTTGATTCAGCCAGTAGCATATGGGTTTGTCTCAAAGATTAAGCTTTGCATGTCTAAGTACACATGGCTGGTACAGTGAAACTGCGAATGACTCATTAACTCAGTTATGATTCCTTTGGTCACTTGCTCCTCTGCTACTTGGATAACCATGGTAATTCTAGAGTTTATGTATGTCGATTGGCACTGACTCTCCGCTCCAGAGGAGGGGGATGCATGCATTTATCAGATCAAAGGCAACCCGGTGAGCTTCCTCCTGGATCCAGCCAGGGGATAGGTGTTGGCTGCTTTAGTGACTCTAGATAATCTTGGGCCGATCGCATGCTCTCCATGGAGGCAAAGACCCATTCAAACACCTGCCCTATCAACTTTTGATGGTAGTCGCCGTGCCTACCATAGTGACCATGGGTGACGGGGAATCAGGGTTCAATTCCGGAAAGGGAGCCTGAGAAACAGCTACCATATCCAAAGAAGGAAGCACGTGCGCACTTGGGGTGAGGCGCGAGGGTGGGTCTCCATACTATGCCAGAGTTTTAGCTGGTCTTGAGGCTCCGTGGTTCTTCCTTGTCATCCCTCCTCTATCGCCCAACGTCCATCCCTTGGTCCGTCCATTGGTCTCCATGCACTCTCTTGCTTGTTGGGCCCAGCCCGGGTGGAAGGGGTCCCTCACCATGTCCCTGGGGGGCTGTGCTAGCAGAGAAGTCCTGTCATGGCATTCCCGAGGCCATCAGGGCTAAGGAGTGATCGGTGAGCTTGCTTGGGAAGAGGAGGATAGGAGTGAAAGGAGATGGGAGAGGTTGGTGAGGGCACAGCCAGCAGAGGCACTGTCTAGGTGATGCCCATGGGGCATCCTTGGACCGCCCGGGTCCATTGCTGGCCTGCATTCCCTGTTGGCCCACCACCTCCTTCTCCCTTCTTCTCCAACCACACTGGCTTGCTGCCCACCTCCACCTCTTCATGCGGGGTTCCATCGCGGGCTCTCTACCCATGCCTGCCCCTGTTGGCGGGGTGTCCTCCTCTTCCCTGCCAGCTTTTCCAAGCCGGGTGTCTGATGTGTTGGCAGGGGGACAGTGCCCCGGCCTTCCTCCTCTTCTGTGGCCCTCCTCTCACCTGTTCCCCCCTCCTGATCTTAGTGGCCCCAGGCCAGTCTGGGGCTCAGCACCCTGTGGTGGTCCTCTCCCACCCACCTCTGGCATTGGGGCTTTGCGGAGTCTCATGGCCCTGTTGGTCTCCACATGTCTCAAGGAAGTGGCGGGGGCGGTGGAGAGGTGGATCCGGTCAGGGGAGGGTTCTGGCCGAGGGCCACGTGTTCCGGCGCAGAGATTTAAAGGCCCCTCAGCGGTTGCCCATATGCCCAAAGGGTCAAAGGGAAGGTCCAGTGAGGAGACCGGGGTCCTGGCTTCATGCCAATGGTCTCTGGGCTCTCCCAGAATCCACCCAAACACCCTCCTGGGTTGGTGCAGTTCACACGGTGTGGGCCATGTCTTCTTGCACCTGGGGATGGAGTGGGGTAGGTGGGAACACCCTGGGCACCTATGGCATTCGGTAGGCCCATGTGCCCACCTTTCCATCCTGCATGGGTTGCTACCATGGCCGTGGCATAGGGTGTACTGTTCCCGTGTCTCTTGTGTGTCTGACCCCTTTGAGTCCTGGTCTTGTTTTTGTCTCTGCTGGCTGGCCAGAGGCGACCCGCACCCTTGCCCTCCTTGGGGATGGGGTGGGGCAAAGTGCTGTGCCAGCCTGTGGCTCCCCCTGTTGGGCCACGACTGGTTTGTTTGTGCAAAACAACCAACTTGAATGACACTTATCGGTGTATCTCTCAGCTCGTGTGTCAATGAAGAATGCAGCTTGCTGCGAGAATTAATGTGAACTGCAGGACACATTGATCATCGACAGTTTGAATGCACTTGAGGCCCCGGGGTTCCTCCCAGGGCTATGCCTGTCTGAGCATCGCTGGATGATCAATTGCTTTCCCTGTTGGGGGTTGGGGAGGCTGTGGGTTTTCTCACAGGGTCCCTCCCTGCCCTAGTGGGGGAGAATGGGCCCTCCATCCCCCTAAGTTCAGACCCATGGTGGTTGTCCATCCCCGTTTTGCAGTGAGGACAAGCGAGTGAGTGGGTTCATCTCTCACAGGGTGTTGGCGTTCGCACAGATCCGAGCCCATGGCTGGGTTCTCCTGCGTCCCACAGTGCCCAGTCCTAGGGGTTGACGTTTTTGCACCTGGAGCTCGAGTGGGTCATGGCGGTCCCGCTTTCCAAGTTACCGGCCATGAGTGAACATGGGGTCCTGCGCCCCTGCAGACTCACACACTGAGAGGGATGGTTCTTGCAAGACACCTCACTCATTCCTGTCCACCAGATGCATGCGCTAATGCAGGGCGCATCCTTCCCTGTGCCGCCCAAACTGTCGTGTAGTCCTGGGTCCCCCCTGCGTCCCTGTCCCTCTCTCACCTGCTCGTGTCTCTCCCCCACCATCCTGAGACAGTTGTTGGTCCATGGGGCCTCTTGTGCTGGGGGGAGGCCACCACCATCCCCTACTCCCGCTGCCGTCTGCCCTTGCTGCTCTGCAATGGGGCCTCTGCTTGATCGGGGGTGGGCACCTGAGTATAGGGTTGTGGTGGGGAGGGTCGTGTGGTGCTGTGAGAACCATGGGAGGGCTTGACACCCTCTCTGCCTCTCTCTTTCATGTGAGCATGTCTCCCTCTGTCCCCCACCCCACCTTCTGAGCATGTCATCTATCATCCCCCAGGCCCTACTTTCTTCCCTCTTCCAAGATGCGACCTCAGATCAGACATGGCGACCCCCTGAATTTAAGCATATTAGTCAGCGGAGGAAAATAAACTAACCAGGATTCCCTCAATAACGGTGAGTGAACAGGGAAGAGCCCAGAGCAGAATCCTTGCCACATGGTGTGGCATGGAGTGGGAAATGTGGCATATGGAAGACCCACTCTCTGGAGCCACTCGTGGGGGGACCAAGTCCTTTGGATTGAAGCCCAGCCTATGGACAGTGTAAGGCCCGTAGCGGTCCCCAGAGCACTGGGCCCAGGTCTTCTCAGAGTCAGATTGCTTGGGAGTACAGCCCATCTAAGGCTAAATACTGGGACGAGACCAATAGCCAACAAGTACCATAAGGGAAAGTTAAAAAGAACTTTGAAGGGAGAGTTCAAGAGGGCATGAAACTATTAAGAGGTAAACAGGGGGTCCCCTGCTCCTGGTCTGGTCCCTGGGGAGAATCAGGCCCCGGGGGTTACAGCCCCACCCTGGCAGCTGCTTTCACTAAATCAGGAGGCCAAGGGAGCCCGGACCCTTCACCGTGCTCTCCTCTTCTCTACCACACCCACGCTGCTCCAGGGGCTGTAGGTGTGGGAGAGGGAGGCTGGGACACCCCTCCAACTGGGTGACTGCTCCTCTACCCCTGCCTCCCGTTCACGCAGTAGGGACTGGGGGTGGGTCGGACTGTCCTCAGTGCACCCTGGGCGCATCCTGCTGCTGGGTCTTGGGGAGTTTTTCTCGGAGCAACGTGCCCTTTAGGTCAGAGATGAGTGCACAGGATCGGTGGTGAGGTTGGCTACCCACCCAACCTGTCTTGAAACACGGACCAAGGAGTCTAATGCATGTATGAGTCAGGGACTCACAGGAAAGCCGCTGTGGCCCAGACCACTGGGGATTGGGGATAAAGAGGCATGTGGCTGGTCTGTCAGTCCTAAGTTTCCTCCCAGGGGGTGTTCCCAATCCACTCGCATTCCCGGCCACTCCCAGGTGTTCTTCCTGTCCATGGCCTGGGCCTTGGGAGGGGCAGTCCCATCTCTCTGTGCTGTCCCATCTCCCGTCTTTCCCCCCCCCTTCTAATGGGCCAGCACACATCTGTGTGCCGCATTGGCGGGGAGAGGGTGGGCCCCCAATGCCGCTGAATTCTCCCCCTGCTTTTTCCCTCCAGGACACGGAGGGTCGACCAGTTGCCACGCAGGGACTTAACCAAAATTTCCTCCTCCTCAGTATGGCAGAGTGGTTGACCAGGTGTCTGTCCTCTTTGAACTTAGACTGGGGAACATGGGTCTCGGGGAGGAGGAGCCAGGGGCCAGGACTCTCGGCCCCGGCCCTGGACCCCCTCATCACATACACCTCTCCTTCCAGGAGGTAGTCCGTTCGACTAGTTGTCTCTCCCTAATCACACACCAAAGTCCAAGTTTCCCACGGTCAACCAGTTATCTCTCCCGAGTTTTGAAGATCAACCAGATACCTGGTGGAGGTTGTTCCTTTGTTGAGGGTGGTGAAGAATGTGGGGCATGGTCCAACTTACATCCACCCCTCTTCTCATTTGTGGTTTTTAAATATAGATTTATATTTAAGTGTGTATGTGTGTGTGTGTGTTCATTTAGTGGATTTTTGTTGGCTCTAGGCTCTTAGGGTCTTGCATTTTCACCACCTCCCCCATTCCTGCTTGTGATTTTTTTGTGCTCTCTCTCTCCCTCCCTCTCTCCCCTTCTCCCCCACTCCAGAGTCTCTAAAATAGCCCATCTACTGGTAGAGAGCAACTGGTGGCAGCGAGATCATAGCAGCAGAGTTGGCTGGACTTGTTCCTGGAGGTATGTATGTATGTAGGTGAACATGCCTGCAATCTGTGGATTTTTCTTCCTTCTGGACCCTTAACTTCTGCCTCACCAAACACAGACTTTCCTAACCTTAGTAGTAGCGGGATCAGGACACTAGATATCATCCTCCTCAGTGACAGGTCCTTCCTTTGGGCCTGTGTGGGTGGGGCCTGCAGCTTATATGTCCTGCAACCCTCCACCCATATCCCATTGGGTTCCCAAACCTTTTCCTTTGAGGTGGGGGTCCATTTCATATAGTACATTCTTGTGCATGTGGGTGGTTAGTACATTCAAGCTCTGTCAGGTGGGTAGTTTCATGTAAAATATTTTTTAAAAAACATAAGCAAAGGCTGCTCCTCCTTGTAACATCTCTTTATCTTCCACACCCTGAACACATCTGGACCCTTGGACCTCTGGGCCTCTGGCTTGTGCCCCGCTCTGTAACCTGCCCCTGCCCCTTTCTCCCCAGCTCCCTCTCCCACCACCATAACCTCACAGCTCTCCCTAGAAATAAAATAAAAGAACAAATTTGCTCATTGCTCTTGCTTGTATTTGTATTCCACTCACAAGATGAAATAGGGGTTGTATTTCTGATGCAACTTGAATTTCCTTGCCTTGCCTTGCCTTGCCAGTAGAGGGATCCTTAACTTGCCTTGCCTTGCTGCTATGGGGGCACATTGACTTGTCTTGCCTTGCCTTGCCTTGCTGCTCCGGGGTGATTTGCGTTGCCTTTAATTGCCTTGCAGCTAGGGGGTGCCTTGACTTGCCTTGCCACCAGAGATCGCCTTGTCTTGCTTTGCCTTGCCACTAGGGGGCGCCTTGCATTACCTTTTAGTGCATTGAAGCTAGGGGGCGACATGCATTGCATTGGGTTGCTTTACTGCTAGGGGGCACAGTGCCTTGCCTTGTGCTAGGGGGCAGCTAGCCTTGCCTTGCCACTAGAGGGCACCTTACTTTGTCTTGCCTTGCCTTGCCTTGTCGCTAGTGGGTGCCTTTACATTGCCTTTTCTTGCCTTTCCACTAGAGTGAGCCTTGCTTTGCCTTGCCACCAGGGGGCTCCGTGTCTTGCCTTGCCTTACCTTGTCGCTAGGGGGTGCCTAGGATTCCCTTTTCTTGCCTTGAAGACTGGGGGTGCCTTGAAGTGCATTGCCTTGCCTTGCCACTAGGGGGTAACTTGCCTTGCCTTGCTGCTAGGAGACACAGTGCCTTGCCTTGCCTTGCCTCTAGGAGTCAACTTCCCTTTTCTTGCCTTGCCTTGTCTTGCCTAGCAGTTAAGGGGGACCTTGCATTGCCTAATTTGCCTTGAAGCTAGTGGCCACCTTGCATTGCATTGCCTTGCTTTGTTGCTATTGTTGGTCTTGCCTTGCCTGGCATTGCCGGTAGGGGGAACCTTGGCTTGCCTTGCCTTACCTTGCCTTGAAGCTATGGGGTGCTTTGCATTGCATTGCGTTGCCTTGTCACTAGGAGGCTCATTGTCTTGCCTTGGCTTGCCTTGCCTTACCTAGCCACTAGGGGCGACTTGCATGCCCTTTTCTTGCCTTGAAGCTAGGGGTCTCCTTGCATTGCATTGCATTGCCTTGCTGCTAGGGGGTGCATAGCCTTGCCTTGCCTTGCCTGGCTGCTAGGGGGGGGGCTTGCATTCCCTTTTCTAGCCTTGAAGCTAGGGGCGCTTTACATTGCATTGCATTGCCTTGCCACTAGGGGGTGATTGCCTTGCCTTGCCGCTAGGGTGTGCCTCCCTGGCTTTAACTTGCCTTGCCGCTAGGGGGCAACTTCCTGCCTTTTCTTGCCTTGAACTTATGGGGTGCAAGAGGGCTGCTAGAGGGCCTGTTACTTTGCATTGCCTGCTGCTAGGGGCACCATCACTTGTCTTCCTTGCCTTGCCTTGCCGCTAGGGGACGCCTCACATTGCCTTTTCTTGCCTTGGCTCTAGAGGGAGCCTTGCATTGCATTGCCTTGACTTGCCGCTAGGGGGCTCATTGGCTGGCCTTGCTTTGCGGCTAGGAGGGGGCTTGAATTCTCTTTTCTTGCCCTGAGTCTAGGGTGTGAATTGCCTTTCATTGGCTTGCCTTGCTGCAAGGAGCCACCTTGCCTTGCCTTACGTTGCTGGTTGGGGTGCCTTCCTTTGCCTTGCCACTAGGGGGCGTCTTGCCTTACCTTGCCTTGCCTCAAGTGCGCTCCTAGCATTCCCTTTTCTTGCCTTGAAGCTAGAGGGCGCCTTGCATTGCATTGTGTTGATTTGCTGCTAGGGGATGCATTGCTTTGCCTTGCCTTCCCTTGATGTTAGGGGGTGAATTGCCTAGTCTTGACTTGCCTTACATCTATGGGGCACCATGCCTTGCTTTGTCTTGCCACTATAAAGCAACCCCTAACACCTTAACAACCTTAACAACATTAAAACATAAACTACTTTAGAAACCTTAACTAACTTAAGAGTCATAAAGACCATGAACCTAATCCTAACAAATCTAATAGCTTTAATTGCCATAACAACCATAAACTTATCCTAAAACCCTAAAACCTCTAAGATTCTAACCATGCTAACACCTGACCCTAGTTACTCTAACCCTAACCCTAACAACCCTAAGACTCTTAACAAACCTCAACCTAATCCTAACAACCTAGATTGTTAGAACTCTAGCCTAACCCGCCTAACTCTAACAACCCTAAACCTAAAACACCTGAAGGTAATAAAGAAACCCCTAACACCTTAACAACCTTAACTACCTTAACAACCTTAACAACCTTAACAATTTACATGGACAGCCTTAACCACCTTAACTACTTTAACCACCTTAACAGTCAAAACTACTATGAACCTAATCCTAACAAATCTAATAGCTTCGATTGCCATAACAACTATAAATCTATCCTAAAATCCCTAACATCTCTAAGACTCTAACCATGCTAACACCTGTCCCTAATTAACATAACACTAACCCTAAAAATCGTAAGACACTTAACATATCTCATCTAAATCCTAACAACCTAGATTGTTAGAACTCTCACCTAACATTCCAAACTCTAACATCCCTAACCCTAATAATAAAGCAACCCCTAACATCTTAACAACCTTAACAGTCATAAAGACAATGAACCCAATCCTAACAAATCTAATAGCTTTAATTGCCATAACAACTATAAACCTATCCTAACAACCCTAAAATCTCTAAGACTCTAACCATGCTAACATCTGACCCTAATTACCATAACCCTAACCCTAGCAAACCTAAGAGTCTTTACAAACTTCATCCGAATCCTAACGACTGAGGTTGTTATCACTCTAGTCTAACACGCCTAACTCTAACCACCCTAACCCTATAAACACCTGAAGGTAGTAAAGCAACCCCTAATACCTTAACAACCTTAACAATCATGACTACCTTAACAACTTTAACAACATTAACGACCTTAACCTTAACAATCTTAACAGTCATAACGACCATGAACCTAATCTTAATATATCTAATAGCTTTAATTGCCATAACAACCATAAACCTATCCTAACAACCATAAAATCTCTAGCATTCTAACATGCTAACACCTGACGCTAATTACCATAACCATAACCCTAACAACCCTAAGAGTCTTAACAAACCTCATCCTAATCCTTACAACCTAGGTTGTTACAACTCTAGCCTAACAGGTCTAGCTCTAACAACTATAACCCTAAAAACACATGAAGGTAACAAAGCAACCCCTAATTCCTTAACATTCTTAACAACCTTAACAATCATTACAACCTTGAATGTAATCCTAAAAAAATCTAATAATTTTAAATGCCATAACAACAATAAATCCCTTTCCTAACAATGCTAAAATCTCTAAGATTCTGACCATGTCAACACCTGACCCGAATTATCATAACCCAAACCCTAACAACCTTAAGAGTCTTAACAAACCTCAACCTAACCTTAACAACCTAGGTTGTTAGAACTCTAGCCTAACATGCCTATCTCTTACAACCCTCAGGCTAAAAACACCTGAAGGTAATAAAGCAACCCCTAACTCCTTAACAACCTTAACAATCTGAACCTTAACAATCTTAACAACCCAAACAATCTTAACTACCTTAACTACCTTAACAACCTTAACCAATTTAACAGTCATAACCACCATGTACCTATTCCTAACAAAGCTAATTGCTTTAATTGCCTTTACAACCATAAATCTATCCTAACAACCCTAAAATCTCTAAGATTCTAAACATGCTAACATTAGACCCTGATTACCATAACCATTACCCTACAGTCTTAAGAGTCTTAACAAAACCTCATCCTAATCCTTAAAACCTAGGTTGTTAGAACTCTAGCCTAACATGCCTAACTGTAACAGCCCTAATCCTAAAAACACCTGAAGGTAATAAAGCAACCCCTAACACCTTAACAACCATAACAACCTTAACTACCTTAACAACCTTAACATCCTTAACTACCTGAACAACCTTAACAACCATAAAAATCATAACAACTTGAACACAATCCTAATAAATCTAATAGCTTTAATTGCCATAACAACGATAAATCTTTTCCTAACAACCCTAAAATCTCTAAGATTCTAACCTTGCTAACACCTGACCCTAATTATCATAACACAAACACTATGAATTCTAAGCGTCTTAACAAACTTCATCCTAATTTTAACAACCTAGGTTGTTAGATCTCTAGCCTAACATGCCTATCTCTTACAACCCTCATTCTAAAAACACCTGAAGGTAATAAAGCAACCCCTAACTCCTTAAAAAACTTAACAATATTTTAAAATAATTTTTTATTGTGATTAATAGAAGGGTTACATTATATTCACCAGATAGAAGGTGCATAACTTCACAAACATTGATACCCTTTCTCATGACATGGTCCCCATTTCCCTCCCACCCACCTCCCCCTTATCTTGATATTCCCCCTTCCCTATCCAATTTCAAATAACCAATTAAGCAAATATAAAATATATCATATAACAAGGTGAAATATTGTAACATTATGGGATAACCAGGGGATGGCAAAAGATATGAGCGATAACATACTACATTAAGGACAACAGTCACTCATTATATGGCTTTTGTTTCCTTATTCTGGAGGTCCTTACATTCTGTGTCGTACCATTTGGCCTAATGTCTCTAGACTTTGTTATATTGTAAATCTCTGCTAGGAGGGCCCAAGATTTCTACTGATTATGAAAAATGAGGGAAACCATTGAGCCTATCTTCCTTTGAGTCTGGCTTACTTCACTTAATACGATTTTTTCTGTCTTTCCATTTCCTTACAGATGGGGCAATGTCATTCTTTCTGACAGCAGCATAGAATTCCCTTGTGTACAAATACCACATCTTGTTGATCCACTCATCAACTGAGGGACATCTGGGTTGGTTGCATAACTTTGCTATGGTAAATAGTGCTGCAATGAACATCATTGTGCTAGTGGGTTTAGTATGCCCTTGTTTCTGGATGATTGGGAAAATGCCAAGCAGTGGAATTCCTGGATCACAGGGGAGCTCTATGTTTAGTCTTGTGAGGAACTGCCACACTGCTTTCCATAGTGGTTGAATGAGTTTGCACTCCCACCAACAGTGTAGTAGTGAGCCCTCCTGGCCACATCCCCGCTAGCATCTGTTGTTATTAGATTTCTTGATCCTGGCCATTCTAAGTGGAGTGAGGTGGAATCTTAGAGTTGTTTTGATTTGCATTTCTTTTATGACCAGAGATATTGAGCATTTCTTCATGTGTCTATAGGCCATTTTTGTTTCTTCTTCAGAGAAGACTCTCTTTAAGTCTTTGGCCCATCTTTTAATGGGATGGTTGTTACTTTGGAGATTAGTTTTGGAGTGATTCAATTTTTTGAGTTGTTGATATATTTTAGATATGAGGCCTTTGTCTGTTGTTTGGTTGGTGAAGATCTTCTCCCATTCTGTAGGCTTTTGAATTAATTTACTAGCTATGTCCTTTGCCCTACAGAAGCTCTGCAGTTTAATGCACTCCCACTTATCCAGCCATTCTCTGTTGTGTTTCTTGGTCCTTATTGAGAAAGTTTCGACCTGTGCCAAGGAGGCCTAGTGTGTCTCCTATTCCTTATTGTAAAGTTTTCAGTGTATCTGCTTTTATCTCGATGTCTTTGATCCATTTGCAGGGTGACAAAGAAGGACCCAACTTTAGTTTTCTGCAGGTGCTTAACCAGTTCTGCCAGCATCACTTGTTGTAGAGGCTGTCTTAATTCCATTCTATTTTTTGGCTCCCTTATCAAAGATTAGGTGGCCATAGGTCTGTGGTTTAATATCTGGGTCCTTAGTTCTATTCCATTGGTCTTCAGGCCCGTTCTTGTGCCAGTACCAAGCTGTTTTGATTATTATAGCTCTGTAATAGAGTCTAAAGTTTGGTATTGAAATTCCCCCTGCACTGTTCTTTCTGCTAAGAAATGTTTTTGCTATGGGTCTTTTATTATTCCATATGAAATTTTGGATTGCCTCTTCTATTTCTTTAAAGAATGACATTGGGATATTGATGGGTACTGAGTTGAATTTGTAGATAGCCCTTGGCAGGATTGCCATTTTCACGATGTTGATTCTTACAATCCAGGAGCATGGGAGGTTTTTCCATTTCCCCAGTTCTGCTTTAATTTCCTTTTTCAGGATTTTAAAGTTTTCATCAAAAAGTTCCTTTATATTCTTAGTTAAGCTAATTCCTAGGTACTTTATTTTCTTTGAGGCTATTGCAAAAGGAGTTGCTTTCCTGATTGTTGCCTCATTCCTCTCACTGTTGGCATAGAGGAAGGCAGTTGATTTTTGAGGGTTTATTTTATACCCTGCTACCTCTCCAAAGTTTTGAATCAGCTCAAGGAGCTTGGGAGTGGAGCCTATAGGGTTCTTCAAATACAAAATCATGTCATCAGCAAAGAGGGTAAGTTTCACTTCCTCTTTCCCTTTTTGGATCCGCTTTATGCTTGCTTCATTCCTTATTGCTCTGGCTAGGAATTCTAATACTGTGTTAGAGAGGAGTGGAGAGAGTGATCATCCTTGTCTCGATCCTGATTTTGTAGAGAATGGCTTTAGCTTTTCGGCATTAAGTATGATACTAGCTATGGGTTTGTCATACACAGCCTTTATTATACTGAGAAATGTTCCATGGATTCCTAGTTTCTCCAGAGCTTTTTAGCATAAGAGGGTGTTGGATCTTGTCAAATGCATTTTCAGCATCTATTGAGACAAACATGTGATTTTTGTCCTTACTCCTGTTGATGTGTTGAATTATATTGATTGATTTGTATATGTTGAACCAGTTTTGCCTCCCTGTGATGAATCCTGTTTGGTCATAATGTATAATTTTTTGATGAGTTGTTGTAGACAGTTAGCCAGTATTTTGTTGAGAAGTTTTGCATCAATATTCATCAAAGAAATGGGTCTATAGCTCTCTTTCTTTGATGAATCTCTGTCTGATTTAGGGATGAGAGTTATACTGGCTTTGTAGAATGACTTTGGCCAAGAGCCTTCGTTTTCAATTTCATTGAAGAGCTTGAGGAGTATTGGTGTGAGCTCTGATTTGAAGACCTTATAGAATTCAGCTGTGAATCCATCTGGCTCTGGGATTTTCTTAGGTGGAGGGTCTCTTTTCGCCATTTCTTTTTCAGTGCTTGAATTAGGCCTGTTTAGTTGGATTAGATATTCTTGGTTCAGTGTGGGTATGTTAATATTGGCTAAAATTCACCCATTTCTTCTAGATTCTCAAATTTGTTGGCATAAAGGTTTGAAAAGTATTTCCTCATGATGCTCTGGTTCTTGGTAATTTCTGTCTTCATATTACCATTATTATCTGTGATTTTGTTTATTTCGGTATGCTCCCTTCTTTTTTTGGTAAGATTTGCTAAGGGTCTGCCAATTTTGTTAATTTTGTCAAAGAATCAACTCCTTGTTTTGTTGATTCTTTCTATAGTTTTTTTGGACTCCAATTTATTTAATTCTGCTTTGATTTTAATAATTTGCTTCCTTCTACTGGGATTAGGATTGGTTTGTTGCTGTTCTTCCAGGAGCTTAAGGTGACACATTAAATTGTTGGTTTGTGATTTTTCCAATTTGTTATTGTAGGCATTCAGAGGTATAAAATTTCCTCTGCTGTGTCCAAAAGAAGCTAGTATTTTGTGTGCTCCTTTTTGTTAAATTTCATAAACTCTTGGATTTCTGTTCTGCTCTCCTTGATGACCCATTGGTGATTTAACAATGTGTTGTTCAATCTCCATGAGTTACAGGGTTTCGTTGGTGGAGATTGGTTTTCAGTTCCAATTTGATGCCTTTGTGGTCTGAGAGAGTGCAGAGAATAATTTCAGTGTTTCTGAATCTGCCCATGTTTGTTTTTTGCCCTAAAATATGGTCTATTTTGGAAAATGTTCCACGTGCTGCTGAAAAAATGTATATTGTGTTGTTGCTGGTTGAAATAATCTGCAGATGTCTGTTAGATCTAGTTGGTCTATACAGTTGTTCAATTCTAAGGTTTCTCTGTTGAGTTTTTGCCTGGTTGACATCTTAACAATCTTAACAACTTTTTTAAAAAATTTTTTTATTGTAATTAGTAAAAGGGTTACATGATATTTGCCAGATAGAAGGTACATTAATTCACATACATTGATACCCTTTCACATGTCTTGGTACCCATTTTTCCTCCCCCCCACACCTCCCACCCATCTTGGTTTTCCCCCCTTCCCTATCAAATTTCAAATATTGAAATGCAAATAAATTCAATATATCAGATAACAAAGTGAGATACTATACCAATATGAGATAACTAAGGGACAGCAAAGGAGATGAGAGACAACATAGTACATTAAGGACAGCAATCATTCATTATATGGTTTTTGTTTCACTATCCTGGAGGTCCTTTCAATTAGCTTCACATTATATGGCCTTATGTATCAAGATTTTGCTCTATTGCAGATCTGTGCTAGTAGAGCCCAAGGTTTCTACTGATTATGATGAATGAGGGAAACCATTGAGCCTAAGTTCCTTTGAGTCTGGCTTACTTCACTTAATACGATTTTTTCTAAGTCTTTCCATTTCGTAACAAATGGGGCGATGTCATTCTTTCTGACAGCAGCATAGAATTCCATTGTGTACAAATACCACAACTTATTGATCCACTCATCAACTGAGGGACATCTAGGTTGGTTCCATATCTTTGCTATGGTGAATAGTGCTGCAATGAACATTGTTGTGCTAGTGGATTTAGTATGTCCTTGTTTCTGGATGGTTGGGTAAATGCCAAGGAGTGGAATTGCTGGGTCATAGGGGAGTTCTATGTTTAGCCTTTTGAGGCACTGCCACACTGCTTTCCATAGTGGTTGAATGAGTTTGCACTCCCACCAACAGTGTAGTAGTGCTCCCTCCTGGCCGCATCCCCTCCAGCATCTGTTGTTATTCGTTTTCCTGATCCTGGCCATTCTAAGTGGAGTGAGGTGGAATCTTAGAGTTGTTTTGATTTGCATTTCTTTTATGACCAGAGATGTTGAGCATTTCTTCATGCGTCTATAGGCCATTTTTGTTTCTTCTTCAGAGAAGACTCTCTTTAAGTCTTTGGCCCATTTTTTAATGGGATGGTTTTTACTTTGGAGGTTAGTTTTGGAGTGATTCAATTTTTTGAGTTGTTGATATATTTTAGATATGAGGCCTTTGTCCGTTGTTTGGTTGGTGAAGATCTTCTCCCACTCTGTAGGCTTCCTGATTAGTTTACTAGCTATGTCCTTTGCCATACAAAAGCTCTGCAGTTTAATGCAGTCCCACTTATCCAGCCTTTCTCTGATTTGTTGTGATTCTTGGTCCTTATTAAGAAAGTTTTGACCTGTGCCAAGGAGGCCTGGTGTATCTCCTATTCCTTCCTGTAGAGTTTTCAGTGTGTCAGCTTTTACCTCCAGGTCTTTGATCCATTTGGAGTTAATTCTAGTGCAAGGTGACAAAGAAGGATCCAGCTTTAGTTTTCTGCAGGTGCTTAACCAGTTCTGCCAGCACAACTTGTTGAAGAGGCTGTCTTTCTTCCATTCTATTTTTTGGCTCTCTTGTCAAAGATTAGGTGGCCATAGGTCTGTGGTTTATTATCTGGGTCCTCAGTTCTATTCCATTGGTCTTCAGGCCTGTTCCTGTGCCAGTACCAAGCTGTTTTGAGAATTATAGCTCTGTAATAGAGTCTAAAGTTTGGTATTGAAATTCCTCCAGCGCTGTTCTTTCTGCTAAGAAGTGTTTTTGCTATACGGGGTCTTTTATTATTCCATATGAAATTTTGGATTGCCTCTTCTATTTCTTTAAAGAATGACATTGGGATGTTGATGGGTATTGCATTGAATTTGTAGATAGCTTTTGGCAAGATTGTCATTTTCACAATGTTGATTCTTCCAATGCAGGAGCATGGGAGGTTTTTCCATCTCCTTAGTTCTGCTTTAATTTCCTTTTTTAGGGTTTTAAAGTTTTCATCAAAAAGGTCCTTTACATTCTTAGTTAAGCGAATTCCTAGGTACTTTATTTTCTTTGAGGCTATTGTGAAAGGAGTTTCTTTCCTGATTATTGCCTCGTTCCTCTCACTGTTGGCATAAAGGAAGGCAGTTGATTTTTGAGGGTTGATTTTATAGCCTGCTACTCTTCCAAAGCTTTGAATCAGCTCAAGGAACTTGGGAGTAGAGTCTATAGAATTCTTTAAATACAGAATCATGTCATCTGCAAAGAGGGATAGTTTTATTTTCTCTTTCCCTACTTGGATCCCCTTTATGCTTGCTTCTTGCCTTATTGCACTGGCTAGGAATTCTAGTACTATGTTAAAGAGTAGTGGAGAGAGTGGGCATCCTTGTCTCGTTCCTGATTTTAGAGGGAATGGCTTTAGATTTTCACCATTAAGTGTAATACTAGCAGTGGGTTTCTCATACGCAGCCTTTATTACATTGAGGAATGTTCAATGGATTCCAGTTTCTCCAGAGCTTTTAACATAAAGGGGTGTTGGATCTTGTCAAATGCCTTTTCCGCGTCTATTGAGACAATCATGTGATTTTTGTCCTTGCTCCTGTTGATGTGTTGAATTATATTAATTGATTTGCGTATGTTGAACCAGCTTTGCCTCCCTGTGATGAATCCAGTTTGATCATATGTATAATTTTTTGATGCGTTGTTGTAGACGGTTGGCCAGTATTTTGTTGAGAAGTTTTGCATCGATGTTCATCAAAGATATAGGTCTGTAGTTCTCTTTCTTTGATGAATCTCTGTCTGGTTTGGGGATGAGGGTTATACTGGCTTCATAGAATGAGTTTGGTAAGGAACCTTCATTTTCAATTTCGTTGAAGAGCTTGAGGAGTATTGGTGTGAGCTCTGCTTTGAAGACCTTATAGAATTCAGCTGTGAATCCATCTGGCCCTGGGCTTTTCTTAGGTGGAAGTTCTCTAATTGCCATTTCTATTTCAGAACTTGAAATAGACCTGTTGAGTTGGCTTAGATCTTCTTGGTTCAGCGTGGTTATGTTAATATTGGCTAGGAATTCATCCATTTCATCTAGATTCGCAAATTTTTTGGCGTAAAGGTTTGTGAAGTATTCCCTCATGATATTCTGGATCTTGGTAATTTCTGTCGTGATATTACCATTTTCATCTGCGATTTTGTTTATTTCGATATGCTCTCTTCTTTTTTTGGTAAGATTTGCTAAGGGCTTGTCAATTTTGTTAATTCTTTCAAAGAACCAACTCCTTGTTTTGTTGATTCTTTCTATAGTTTTTTTGGATTCCAGAATCATTTAATTCTGCTTTGATTTTAATAATTTGCTTTCTTCTACTTGGATTAGGGTTGGTTTTTTGCTCTTTTTCTAGGAGCTTAAGGTGAGACATTAACTTGTTGGTTTGCAATTTTTCCAACTTGCTGTTGTAGGCACTCAGCACTATGAATTTTCCTCTTAGTACTGCCTTTGCTGTGTCCCAAAGGAGTTGGTATTTTGTGTGCTCCTTATTGTTAAATTTCATAAACTGTTGGATTTCTATTCTGATCTCTTCGATGACCCATTGGTGATTCAACAATGTGTTGTTCAGTCTCCATGAGTTACAGGGTTTTTGTTGGTGGAGATGTGTGTTCAGTTCCAGTTTGTTGCCTTTGTGGTCTGAGAGTGTGCATGGAATAATTTCAGTGTTTCTGAATCTGTCCTGGTTTGTTTTATGGCCTAAAATGTGATCTATTTTGGAAAATGTTCCATGTGCTCCTGAGAAAAACGTATATTGTGTTGTTGCTGGGTGGAATATTCTGCAGATGTCTGTTAGATCTAGTTGGTCTATATAGTTGTTCAGTTCTAAGGTTTCTCTGTTGAGTTTTTGCCTTGTTGATCTGTCCATAGGTGAAAGTGGTGTGTTAAAGTCACCGACAATCACTGTATTTCTATCTATGTATGGTTTCAGTGTAAGTAAAGTTTGCTTGATGAAGTTTGGAGCTCCGGGATTGGGTGTGTAAATATTTAGGATCGTTATGTCTTCCTGGAGGAAAGATCCCTTTAGTAGTATGTAGTAACCTTCTTTGTCTTTTCTTACTAATTTTGATTTGAAGTCTATTTTATCTGCTATGAGGATGGCAACTCCAGCCTGTTTATGGGGGCCATTAGCTTGATAGAGTTTATTCCAACCTCTCACTTTCAAAAGATGCTTGTTTTTTTGGGTAAGATGTGTCTCTTGAAGACAGCATAACGATGGCTCTTGCTTTTTGATCCAACTAGACAGCCTATGCCGTTTAATTGGAGAGTTAAGTCCATTGATATTGAGAGTTAGGATTGAGAGATATTTATTAGGTCCTACCATTTTTAAAAGCTTTTATTTGGGCCTTTGTCTTGACAGTTCTTGTGGTCCTTAGATGGTATTCTGTTTAGGTGCCATTTCTTTCCCTATATTGCATTTATTTTGGTTTTCTATGTATAGAACATCTCTGAGAATTCTCTGTAGTGTTGGTTTTGTTGCGACATATTGTTGCAGCTTTTCCCTGGAATGGAATGTTTTTATTGTTCCCTCAGTTATGAATGAGAGCTTAGCTGGGTACAGTATTCTTGGTTGGTAGTTATTTGACTTAAGGGCATGACATATATGCTTCCAGTCACTTCTTGCTTGCATGGTCTCTGCTGAGATATCTGGGGTTAATCTGATTGGTTTTCCTTTATAGGTTACTGAACCCTTTTCCCTGGCTGCCTTTAGGATCCTTTTTTTTGGCTTCTATTGATCCAGTTCAGATTATGATGTGGTGGTGGGATGTTCTTTTCTGGTCAGGTCTGTTTGGGGTTCTAAAAGCTTCTTCTGTCTGGATGGGCCTGCCCTTCTGGATATTTGGGAAATTCTCTGAGATGATTCCCTGAAGTATATTTCCAATACCATTGACTTCTTTCTCCACGCCCTCCTCAATACCAATTAGCCTTAAATTAGGCTTCCTAATTGTATCTTGGACCTCCTGAAGCACTCTCTCATTTTTCCTAGATTTGGATTGACTCATTTTCTGTTCTTTCTCTATAATAACTAAATTATCTTCAGCCCCGGAAATTCTCTCCTCTACATTGTCTAACCTGCTATCAAAGCTATCTACTTTATTTTTCATCTCCCTTGCTACTAATTGCTCATTTTTGATGCCTTGCATCTCTTCTTTTAGATCATGTATGGATTTCTTTAGCTCCTTAATTTCCATTTGAGTGGCTAGCTCAGTAGCTTTATTTTCTTTGAACATTTGCTGGAGTTTGGTCACCTTGTTATTTGTGGATTCTATGAATTCATCCATCTTTCTTTGAAAAACCTTTATTATGGCCTCCTTTATGGCTTCTTCTTTTTCACTTATCACCTTGTTTATGGTTTCCTCTTGTTCAGCTATGGCTTCCTCCCTTATCTCTTTCTTTATATTTTCACATTTTTCATTAATGATGTTTATCAATTGCATTTGTACAGCACTTGGAAGACACTCCTCTAGGTTTGCCAGTGACTGTTCCATTGGCTGTTTACATTGGGTGAGGGGGGTGGGGGATGTTGTTTCTTGATTTGACATTTTTCTTGAGTTTCTTGTTCTGCCCATTTGAAAATGGGAGCAAGATTAATACTAAACACGATTATAGTTTTTCAGATATAACCAACCTAGACCTCTGTAGCTGGCAGACTCTAGATGTTCACAAGTTTTGATTGGTGTTATCACTCTTTCTTTTTGTGCAGTTAGCGACCAGTCTAATAATCCACTGATAAGCGATTTATACCCCAAACAATAAGCATCTCAATCCAATCTCTATTGCCTTTAAGTCCCTCTGAGCCTAGAGAATAATTAAACACCTAGATATACAGTGTTGCTCAACAGCCATCAACTATAGATCCATGCAGTATAAGGGTTGAAAGATGAGCAGAGGTCCAGAGATAGAAAAATAGAATGAGAGAGGTCAGGGGGTAAGTAGGTAGCGTATTTGAGTACAAAGTTTGGAAAGTATTAGAATAAAACTTGTGTGTTGTTGCACGACTAGCTCTTAGCCCAACTAGTGGCCTCACAGTGGACCATGGGATGGCTCTGTGAGCTTCCGTCTGAGCGCGGTTGGCGGACGTTTTCCTGTGCTGCTTCCAGGGGTAGCCTCAAGCCAAGGGTCTGGGGATTGAGAGTTTCAGGAGCTCTCAGCCTGACCAACAGGAGACTCCTGTGTTCCCAGGGGCGGGGCCCAGCTGGGGATGTGGGCTCCAAGGGCGGAGCTGTGCCTTTTTGGTTCTCAGAAGGGGAGCTTGGCTGCTGGTCGGCCCTTCAGATCCCTGCTGTGTTTCCACTGCTTTGTCAGAGTCTGTAACTGTGGGGGGCCCCTCGGTGGTGTCTTGCTCAGGATTCCCAGCTGGAGGATGCCCCGCTCAGGAATTGAGGGGGGGCAGATGCTGGCTCCTATTTTCCCGCACCCCCTACCCACTGTTGTAAGGCAGGGTCCCAAAGCCCTCCACTCTCCAGATCCAGTGGCCTGGGAGAGGAGCCTGGTGGGCGGGTGGGAGCTGGGACAGCTCCGCCTCCCCTGGTGGGGTGCTGAGTCTTAGGGTCTGCCCGCTTGTCAGTCTCCAGTCAGAGGGCTGGGGCTTGAGCCCGTTGGGCAGGTGGGAGTTGGGACAGCCCCGCCTCCCTTGGTGAGGTGCTGGGTCTTATGGGTAGCCCGCCTGTCAATCTCCAGTCAATGGCCTGAGGGAGGGGGCTGTTGAGGGGAGGGACAGGATTCTAAATTCCTTGCCCCCCTGCTCCCGCCAGTCTTTCTCGGTTGGGGTGTTGGGGTCTGAGTTAAGTTCTATTGCTTGGCACCCACTCTGCTTTCCCGATGTGTTTGGGGACGTGCTGTATTACTCACGCCTCTGTGTCCGTCTTTGGTGCTCCACGGTGGTGGGGAGTCTTTCACTCCCCTCGGGTCTCCGCCGCCGCCTGTGTTTTGCATCTGGGTTCCGCTGCTTGCTGTTCTGGTTCCACATCTGGGTTCCGCTGCTTCCGCCATTCGCTGACCCGGTTCTGTGCTGGTTTCTGCAGCCTTTGGGCTCCCAGCCTGGCGCCCTCCACTGCCGCCGCTTTTCGTGGATTTGATCCGGCGCCCGCCGCCGCTTTCCCAGCGTGGAGCCGGCACCCGCTCAAGGCGCTTTTCGCGGCTTGGTCTGGTGCCAGCTGCTGCTTTCCGTGGCTTTCCGTGGCTTTCCTCGGCTTTTGCGAGTTGCATCCGGCGGCGAGAGGTGGGGGAGGGGTCTTCGCGTTCCGAATTCTTTGAGAAAGTTGGATGTGAGCTTTATCTGGATTTCTTTTCCGGTTTGAGTCCTTCTCCGTTGCTTTTTGAGTTTGTTGTTGTGGATTTCTTTAGGTAGATGGCTCGTGGGACTCCCTGGTTCTCTCTTTTTGTCAGAGAGAGCTAGGCTGCATCCCTATTGTCTTGGCGCCATCTTCCTTCCCTCTCTTAACAACTTTTAACAATCTTAACAACCTTAACTACTTTAACCACCTTAATAGTCATAAGGACCATGAATGTTTTCCTAACAAATCTAATAACTTTAATTTCCATAACAACCATAAAACTATCCTAACAACCTTAAAAATATCTAAGACTGTAAACAATACAAACACTTGACCCTAATAACCATAACCCTAACCCTAAAAACCCTGAGTCTTAACAAACCTCTTCGTAATCCTAACAACTTAGGTTGTTAGAACTCTAGCCTAACATGCCTAACTCTAACAACCCTAACCTTAAAACATCTGAAGGTAATAAAGCACTTCTTAACACCTTAACAACCTTAAAAATCTTAACAACCTTATCTACATTAAAATATTAACTACCGTAAAAATTTAACAACCTTAAGAGACACACAGACACACACACACACTAACACACACTAACACACACACAGAAACACAGACACACAAACAGAGACACAGATAGAGACACACACCAATACAGAGACACACAGACACACAGACAGACATACACACAGACTGAAAGACACACACACCCACACAGCCAGACACAGAGACTCTCTCTCACATACACACACATACACAGAGACATACAGAAACACAGACACACACACAGACAAAAAGACACACAAATAGAAACACAGACACTCAGACACACAGACAGACTTAGACAGACACACTCACATAGACACAGAGACACACACACAGTCATACAGACACACACACAGACACAATCACACAGACTCACATACACACAGAGACACACACAAAGTCACAGAAACAAACAAAAACATAAAGACACACAGACACTCATATAGACTCACAGACACACAGAGGGACACATGCAGAGACACCCAGGCATATATACACACAGAGAGACAAACACACACACAGATAGACACACAGACACACAGTCATACACACATACAGACACACAGACATATACACAGACACAGAGACACACAGACACACAGACACATCTACACACAGGCAGTCACACAGACACAATCTGACACACACAGATACACATACGCACACAGTCACACAGGCACACAGATATTCAGACACAGACACAGACCCACAGACAGACACACAGTGTGACAGACACAGACAAAGACACAGAGACACAGAAACACACAAAGAGACACAAAGACAAACAAAAACACAAACACACAGAAAGAAGACACACAGACAGACACAGAGATATATAGAAACAATGATATATAGACAGACACACAGACAGTCACACAGACACACATATAGGTGCACACATAAACACACACAGACAGGCACACACAGACACACAAAGAGGTACAGACACACAGACACACACAGACAGACACAGAGACAATGAAACACACAGACACACAAACACAAAGTCACATAGACACACACAGTCAGACACACAGAAACCCACTCTGACAAACAGCCCGACACACGGTCATACAGACATACAGAAACAGAAACTCATGGGCACACACAGAAACACACAGACACAGACACACAGACACAGACACACAGACACAGACAAAGACACACAAGCAGAAACACAGACAGACACACAAACAGGCATACTCAGAGACACAGAGACACAGAGACACATAGACACATAAGAAGACAGACACACACACAGACAATCACACAAACATACATACATACAGACACAGAAACGAGCATACAGAGATACACAGACACAGACAGACACACACACAGCCACAAACACAGAGGCACAGACACACAGCCACACGCACAGCTAGACACTGAGACACACAAACACAGACACAAACACACAAAGACACACAGACTCACACAGTCAGTAATACAGAAATCCACACAGACACACAGCCTGACACACAGTCACACACACACACACACAAACATATGGACACACACATTGTCAAAGGATAGAGAGACACACAGACACATACACAGACTCACAGACACAGACACACATATAGACAGACACACAAACAGACACACACTGATACACAGACAGACACACAGACACACACACAGAGAAACACAGACAGACAGACAGATGTAGAGACACACAGACTCACACAAACATACACAGACACACACAGACAAACATAGAGACACACACAGAGACACACGGGCACACATACACATACAAGAAGATAGACACACACGCACAGACAAACAGACACACATACACACAGACAGAGGGACAGACAGACACACGGACAGACTCACTGACACACAGACACAGTGCGAGAAAAGCAGTCATAGAAACACACACACACAGACACACACAGACAGACAAACAGACACAGACAAACACACAGATATACACACAGAAACACAGTCACACAGAAACACAGACAGACAGACAGACAGACAGACAGACAGACAGACACAAAGACTCACAGACAGACACACAGACACCCAGACACCCAGACACTCAGACCCACACAGAAACACACAGACACACCGACACACACACACACAGACACACACATACACAAAGAAACACATACACACACAAAACATACACTGACACACAAAAAGACACAAACACAGACACAGACCATCACTCGTATATGGAGACACACAGACAAATAGAAACACACAGACAGACACACAAACACACACACCATCAGACACACACAGACAGACACCCAGACAAAAAACACAGACACAAAGATGCACAGCATGTCTCTCAGACACACACTGACAAATACACAGACACACAGGCAGACACACATACAACAGACACAAAGACACAATGATAGACTTACAGACACACTCACACACACAGTCACACAGACACAGACACAGACACATACCCATAGTGAGTCACAAAGCCTGACAGGCACACACACACATACAGAGACACACAAACAGACACAAAGACAGACAAACACACAGACACACACACACAGATAGAGTGACACACAGACAGACAGAAACACACACAAACACACACATACACCCATAGACAAAAAGACTCATAGATACACATAATCAGACACACAGAAACTCACACTGACACAAAGCCTGACACACAGTTATAGAGACACAGACACACAAACAAACACATAGACACAGAGACACAGAGACAGACACACAGACACATGTTTAGACAAACAGACACAGACACAGACAGACAGACACATAGAAACACACAAACAGAGACACACACACAGACAGACACACAGATAGACACACAGACACATGCACACACAAACATGGACACACACAGACACACAGACATCCGACAGAGACACACAGACATACACACAGACACACAGAGACTAATGATAGACACAGATTTACAGGCACAAAGACAGTCACAGAGACACACAGACACTTAGACACAAACAAACAGACACACAGAAAAACACACAGACCCAAAAACACATACAGACATTCACAGACATACACACAGACACACACATACAGACAAACAGACACAAACAGACAGACACACAGACAGACACACAGGAAGACTCAGAGACAAAGAGACACACAGACACATTGATACACACATGGACACACACACACACGGACAGACACACAGACACATAAATACATAGACACACAGACACAGTGATACACAAACAGATGCACACACAGATAGACAGACACACAGATGGACATTCAGACAGACAGACAGACACACATTTACACAGACACACACACACAGGATAACAGATACAGACACACAGACACAGAGACATACAGACACACAGTAATACAGACACATAGACACACAAAGACAGACACACAGACACACAGACACACCGACAAATGCAGAGACCCACAGCCACACAGACACACAGAGACACACAGACAGACACACAAACACACAGACACCCATAGACACACCCATGGACACACAGACACACAGAGACAGAGACACAGAATCAGAGACACAGACACATATAGACACACACATATAGACACACACAAACAGACACAGAGACAGACACAAAGACATACAGACAGATAGACACAGACACACAGAAACATACAGACACACATAGAGACACACAGACATACACACACAGACAGACACCCGGACACACACACACACACACACACACACAGATACACACACACAGACAGAAACACAGACACACAGACGCACACAGACACACACAGACAGACACTCAGACAAACACACAGACACACAGAATCATACACAGACACACACACAGAAACATAGACAGACAGACACACAGACACAGATACACAGACCCAGAGAAACTCACAGACACTCAGACTCACAGACGCACAGAAACTCATAGACACAAAATCAGACACACAGCCACACAAAGACACACACACAGACACACACAAACACAGAGACACCTAGACACTCAGACACAGACATACACACACAAAAACACAGACACACAGACACATAGTCCACCACATACAGACACACAAACAACCACACAGATAGACACACAGACACAGACACACACACACACACACAGAGGCAGAAACACAGAGACACAAAGAAACCCAGACAGACACACAGACAGGGACACAGACCCACAGACACACATAGATAGACACACAGAAACCTAAACATACAGACACACATATGCAGATACACATGCAGACACACACAGCCACACAGCCACACTCAACACACAGAAACACACAGACACAGACACACACAAAAGACACACATACACATAAGCAAACATACCGACCGACACACAAATATACACAGACAGACATACACAGATGAGGAGCGTAGAAAATATCTACACATATATTTTTATAAACCTATGTTAACCATCATTTGTATTTTTGTATTGTATTTTTTCATTTGTATTTTTTGTATTTGTATTTCCTTATCTTGCCTTTCTGCTTCTGTATATCTTGTGGCTAATCTGCAACCACCCATTCGCCCTTGGGTCCCAGACACTGAGTTACCCTCTGGCAGAGAGTATACACATTCCAAGCCTGGAGCTAGAGAGAGTGGCCATCTGGCACCTACAAGGTCGGACTTGCGAGGGTCAGCAAACTAGGGCAAATGTCAACCAATCATAAGCCCATTACCATGGAGATCCCCCTGGACTCATATCTGGCCTAAAACTATCCTCCTAGAATGACAGCCAGCTAGACTGACCAATGATTAGTCACGATCCCTTTCCTGCTTTGTATTGCACCAATCATTTAATGGAATTATAGTATAAATTTCCAGTGTGGTGTATTGATTTGTTGCTAATGCTTGCTGGGGCCTTCCCCCTAACAAAGTATGTATAAAAGGTGCTGTAATCTTGTGCTTGGGGCCTCTGGTCTGCACTCTACTATCAGTGCACAGAGACCCGTGCTCGAGCTTGTCAAGAAATGACTCATTGCAATTTGCATTGATCCTTGGTCTCTGGCGATCCTTTCGGGGAGGCTTCAAGTTTCTGGGCACTATATTTGGTGCATTGGCCGGGAAAGTCCTTCCCCTGGATCACCCAGACTCCCAGTCACTGAGTTGTCAGGAACGGCTGGTAAGTTGAAAGGCATTGCCAATCTGTACTGGTTATAACCAATCTGTATAATTTTGGGTTGCTTGCAAGCTCTGTGTCTGTGCTGGCATATGTCTTGGCAGATGCGCTATAAGACAGCAGGTGGGCCAGTGGGAGACGTCCTCTGTACCTTTTTGGGGGGCTATTGTCGGGGCAGCCATGCTGTGACTGCCCCTCTGGTTGATAGTCCCACCCAGGCTGTGTTGGGGAGCTGCTGTCGGTGTGGCCGTGCTGCGACTGCCCCTCTGGTTAACAGCTCCCTTCTGGTTATCAGCCTGGGCACGCATGCGTATATGCGTATGTTATTTGTGTTGTTTGTCTGAGTAATCTGTCCTGTTAAAGACTCAATCTGGGTGTGGAAATTACAGAAGCAGGCTCGCTTACCTGCCCTCGTGCCGCTGCCGCCGCCTGGGGGCAAGGGGGAGGGGGAGAGTGCAGAGGGAGACTCTGTGGACTCCTCTTGGTCTTTGCTGTGACTCCTCGGTGAGGGCTGCCCGGGGACTGAAGGACCCCTCTGATTACTGCCTCTGTCTGTGCTTGTTGTTCAGTGGTGGCCAAGTCCCTGGCTTGACCTAGGACTGCTTGTTGGGGGTGGCAGCCTCATCGAGTAGTCTGTCTTAAAGGGACGGAGTTCCCTGACTGTGGTCTTTAACCAGTGTCAGTTTCTCTCACAAGCTTTAGCCGCCTCATTATTAGAAATTTGTTTCTGAGTAGGTTGTGGCTCGGTTTCTCCCCCTCCCCCCCCTTTTTCAGGTCTCTGGTGTGTGACTCCCATGGTGGAGAGGGAGGGAGGTTTCAGGGGGGCCGCCCAGATTCTGGGAAGACTGCGCCTTTAATGGAGCTGCAATCCCAACACGCCATCTGCTGGCACTTCCTTAAATTTCGGCTACACAGGTTCAATTTTGCTTTTTTCACCTTGGAATCTACAAGCGGTGACTCCGTCAACCTTTTGGGGGAAAGAGACTCCCACCAATCTTCTAAGCATCCAACTTTTCAACCTTTTGGAATAAGTGACCCCTCTTATAACAGACTTAGTCTACCCCTCTCAGACACACTCCGGTGTCTGTTCATCTCCAATCCACATCGACGTCGGTGGTGCCAGAACTTAACCTACTTCTTCTCCTCTCTGCTCATTGTTGTATTTGTCTGGTCACTTCTTTTTATAGAGATGGGTCAGAAACAGAGCTCTCCATTGGCCCTCCTGACCAGTCACTTTAAGGATGTAAGAAAAAGGGGACACAATTTAAGCATGAGCCTAAAACAAGGCAAACTTATTACTCTTTGTCAATCCGAGTGGCCTGCTTTCGGTGCTGGGTGGCTGCCTGAAGGAACTTTCCACCTCTCCTTGATTCAGAAGGTAAAAGAACAAATTTTCCTCCCCGCGAGGGCGGGACACCTCGACCAGATACCGTACATCTTAGTTTGGCAAGACCTGGTGGAGGACTTCCCCACCTGGTTGTCACCGTTCCTTCCTCCCCCTGGAGAGCCCGCCAAGGTATTAGCCCTTAAAAGAACTAAGACTGCTCATCTGACTGCTCTACTCAACCTGTTCTGCAGGACGAGGGGGCAGATCCTCTCCTCTTTGACTCTCCTCCTTACCCATCACTGTCTCCGCTCCTTCCCCCGGTAGAACGGGAGGGAGCAGCTGAGGTGGCAGGAGCCAGAGCAGCCGCCGAGGCTGCACCGGGAGTGGAAGATACCATCATGGCTAGGGGAGGGCCAGGACTTCTAACAGGACCCGCAGGGGGTACCCGAGGCCGAACACAACGAGCCGTGAGCCCCCCCAAAAGACTTCAGTCCACTGGGCTCCACGCTAAACCTCACACCCCGGACACCATGATGGCCCTTCCCCTCTGGGAGATCGGGTTCCCCGACGATACTGGAAACCCTAGGTTAGAGTACTGGCCCTTCTCCACTGCTGATATGTACAACTGGCGTAGCCAGAATGCTGTTTTCTGACAACTCCCGAGATTTGATTTCTTTGCTAGACAGTGTGATAAATACCCACCAGCCTACGTGGGATTATTGCCAACAACTGCTCTGAACCCTATTCACCACAAAAGAGGGAGACCGGATCGAGACAGAAGCCCAAAAGCTGGTCCTGGGCAATGACAGTCTCCCAACTAATAATGTTAAAATGGTTAATGCTGTCTTTCCCCTTACCAGGCCCCCTGATGCTGAATAGGACTATAACACTGAAGGGGGTCGGGGTAGGCTACGAGTCTATCGCCAGACTCGGATGGCAGGTCTCTGGGCAGCAGCCTGCAAACCAACTAATTTAGCTAAAGTATATTCAATAATACAGGATAAAGAAAAAACTCCTGACGCATACCTAGAGAGGTTGATGGAGGCTTTTAAGCAGTAAACCCTATAAACCCTGAGGGGGGGGGAAACAGTCAGCAGTTGTCATGTCCTTCGTAAATCAAGAGGCCCCGATATAAAGAAAAAGTTACAAAAATTAGAAGAATGGAAAGGGAAAAATATCTCTGATTTACTGAGGATTGCTCAAAAAGTGTTTAGCAATAGGGACCCTCCAGAAGAAAGACAGGCAAAAGCAATGGAAAGGCAGGAAAGGACCATGGCTAAGGTATTGGCAGCAGTGGTGAGGAAAGGTAGGCAGGAGAGAACCAGAACCTCAACAAGGCCGTGACAGGGCCCCCAAAATTAAAAGGGACCCCTGCAGAAGGACCAGTGTGCCTACTGTAAAGAATTGGCTCATTGGGCCAGAGACTGCCCCCCCCAAAAGGGGGCAAGGACAGGCCCATTGCCCCAGTCGGTCCAGATCTGTCCTGATGATGGAGGAACCATATGACTAGGGACAACGGGGTTTGGACCCCCTCCCCAAACCCAGGGTAACACTAAAAGTGGAGGGGACCCCCCTATCCAGTTTTTGGCTGACACTGGGGCCCAATATTCAGCTTTAACCAGGCCCAAAAGAAAGGTTTCTACTACTAAATCATGGGTACAGGGGGCTACAGGCATTAAACAACGCTCATGGACAACAAATAGAACTGTGGACTTAGGGACTGGAAAAGTGTCCCACTCTTTTCTAGTTTTGCCAGAAAGTCCATACCCCTTACTGGAAAGAGACTTACTAACCAAAATGGGAACCCAAATCCAGTTCCATCCATCGGGTCCTCAAGTGACAGTTGCTCAAGGCAGGCCACTGCAAATTCTAACCCTGCAGTTACAAGATGAGTACCGCTTGCATCAGAGTCCCCACCGCAGGATAAGGACATTACTTACTGGCTAAGGAGATTCCCAAAAGCCTGGGCTGAGACTGGAGGGATGGGGTCGGCTAAACATAGGCCTTAAACATAGGTCTTTTTATTGAAATCAAGCCAGGGGCAGACCCAGTAAGGGTCCGACAGTACCCTATGTCCATAAAAGCACGAGTGGGAATAACTCCCCACATCAGGAGTCTTCTGGACCAAGAAATACTGAGGCCGGTCGGCCTGGAACATGCCTCTGTTACCAGTCCGCAAGCCTAACTGGAATGAATATCGGCCAGTGCAGTATCTCAGAGAAGTCAACAAAAGAGTGGCAGATATCCACCCCACTGTACCCATCTCATATACCCTACTGAGCTCTCTTCCTCCTGACAAACAGTGGTACACGGTCCTAGACTTAAAGGATGCATTTTTTAGCTTGCCCTTGGCACCCAAAAGCCAAGATCTTTTTGCTTTTGAATGGACAGACACAAAAAGAGGTGTCAACGGACAGCTGACCTGGACCCGCTTGCCTCCAGGATTCAAGAACTCCCTTACTCTCTTCGATAAAGCTTTGCATAAAGACCTGGGTGAGTTCAGACAAAAACACCCTAATCTAACCTTGTTACAGTATGTAGATGACCTTCTCATTGCAGCAGAAACCCAGGAAGATTGTTCCCATGGGACAGCAGACCTGCTGCTGCAGACGCTGGGTGATTTGGGGTACAGGGCATCAGCAAAAAAGGCCCAGATCTTCAAACCAGAGACACCGCAGACACTCAATCCAGCAACCTTGCTGCCTGACCTGAACATGGAGGTCCCATTGCATGACTGCTCTGAGATACTGGCACAAGTCCATGGGACACGGGAGGACTTGATTGACCAGCCGTTACCAGATGCTGACTTGGTATGGTTCACAGATGGGAGCAGCTTTATCTCCCACGGACACAGCCTTACAAAGTGTTCATGGACATGTCTGGCCGAAACTGAGAGAACTATATATCACTGGACCTCCACCAGTTCAGACCTGGAGAGTGGGTCCTCATAAAACGCCACCGCCAAGGGAACCTCTATCCCAGGTGAAAAGGCCCCTTCCAGGTCATTTTGACAGCCCCCACGGCACTTAAAGTGGACGACATAGCCACTTGGGTCCATCACACGCATGCCAAGCCAGCGTGTCACCTCGCTCACGATGCCCACGCCAGGCCGGCAGATCCAACTTCAGATGTCATCTCACCCCATCTCCAGGGTACCCAGTGGTGAGTGGATCGCTCCAAGGACAACCCCCTAAAGCTAAAACTGAAGCATCAGCTACATTAGCTATGAGAGGAGAGTTTATCTTGTTTGTTGCCTGTTATTCTATATTAGGAAATTGTGCTAGAAATCTCCATCAGTCTGTTAACCAAACGTGGGAAGTTTATAAATTTCACTTCAAAGGTTGCCGCACTGTGGACATGGTTTCCCGAACTGGAATTCAATTTAGGCACTTTACTGCAATTTCCCCAATCCATTGCAGTGATTCAAAGCTGCCCCTTTTACGTGTGCCCCGGATATCTTAGTGGGCATACAGAACGGGAAAAATGTGGGGGAGCCGACAGCTATTTCTGTTCCTCATGGGGTTGTAAATCAACAGGAGATACTTGGTGGGAGACCCCCCAAAAGGAGACTTGTTAATAATAAACACCCCATGTATCAAAGGTCAAGACTTACCGCTAGCATCTCCAGTGATGGGAGGGGGGGCAGTGCTACTCTGGAGCTACGCTTCCTCTAAATGGAAGGCAGAAAAAAATGAGTGTAACCCTGTGTCTATTCAATTCACAGACGCCAGGAAAGAGAATCAGCTTTGGACAGGAGAGATACTGTGGGGGGTAAGGATTTATGATGAAAGCAGGTTCTCCCCCAGAGACCCAGGGGGGCTCCTAGAAATAAGACTGAGAATAACCCCCACCTTTCTGACAGTGGTGGGACCCAACCAAGTACTCAAACCTTCCTCTATTAAAATACCCAAATCTAAGAGGAAGGGCACTAAAAATCACAGCGACTACATCCAACTTCCCAAAGCCCACCATCAGTGACGTCCAGTGATTTGGCTGTCCACCTCGCAGTCCCAGTAGCTCCAGTATTCCCAGACATAACCCCCTTTTTGCAGCTCTTAATATATACTCATGCAGTCCTTAATCAAACTCACCCGGACATCACAACTTCTTTCTGGATGTGTTTCAATTTACAGTTTCCCTTTTATAAAGGTCTAGCAACAATGCAAGATGTTTCAGAGGCTACTGATGATTCACAATGTAGGTGGACGCAGAAAACTGCCTGGTTGACATTGCAAATAGTTACAGGACAGGGCCTATATGTGGGCACATCATCAGCCAAGTATTCTCAGCTTTGTAACAAAACTTTCATCCCTTCTAATACTTCTACTTTTATGTTGCCCCCCTCAGATGCCTGGTGGGCGTGCACCACCGGACTTACTCCATGTCTTTCCTCAGCCGTGTTAGAAAAAAATAACAAGATGTTTTGCATCTTAGTACAATTCCTACCCAGACTTGTGTATCATACTGAGGAGGAGGTCATGTCAAGCCTGGACCCCCACCTAAATGAGATGGTTAAGAGGAAACTGATTACAGCTGTCACTATAGGGGGTCCAATTGGACTAGCTGGATTAGGGACTGGTGTAGCTTCCTTAGTCACACAGAAATCCTCTTATAATACTCTGCATGCAGCCATAGATAAAGACATAAAGGAATTAGAAAGTTCCATCTCTTTCCTCCAAAAATCACATGGAGTCATTAGCTGAGGTAGTGTTACAAAAGAGAAGGGGCTTGACTTAGTATTCCTACAGCAAGGAGGGTTGTGTGCAGCCCTAGGGGAGAAATGTTGTTTTTATGCAGACCACTCTGGAGTAGTTAAAAAATCCCTACCTAAAATTCGTGAGGGCTTGGCCAGAAAAAAAAAGAACGAGAACAACAGGAAGGCTGGTATAAATCGTGGTTCAATTTTTCCTCTTGGCTCACAATCTTACTGTCTGCTCTTACAGGTCCTCTCATCCTGCTCTTTCTTGCTCTCACAATCGGACCTTGTATCATTAATAAGTTAATTTCTTTTGTTAAAGAGTGGGTCAACACAGTTCAGCTTATGGTCCTTCGCTCTCAATATCAATCTGTTGACCCAATTCCCACCAAATCTACCCTTTGACCGTCTATCCAAAGTCAAGGTTGCCTCCTAATTAAACTCCTAATTACCCGTTGTGAGGGGGGTAGTATAATAGAATATAATAGAATTAAGTTTCTTTCTATGAGTTAAGTTTTAAAATTAAGGTTTAAATTTGAGTTGTATAAAAATTAAAGGTTAGATCTTATTAAGATGCTTTAGTGTTCTTATACAGGAAAATGCACTGTAGAAAAATCACCTCCAGGTAGGGACATGCTTGGAAGCTACACACAGACACACAGACACAGAGACACCCACACAGATACACTCACATACACAGACACACAGACACACAGACACACAGAGAGACATACAGACATACAGACATACAGACACACTGACACAAACACACAGACATTCAAAGAGACACAGACAGACAAGCAGATCCACAGACACACATACACAAACAAAATACACACAGACACACACATCCCCACATACAGACATATACAGGCACACACTCACACAGACAGACACACAGAAACACAGACATACACACAGACACACACATAGACATACAGACAAACACAGATACACATACACAAAGACACACAGAAACATAAACACACAGAGAGATACACACAGACACACATACAGACAGACACAGACACCCAGACAGGCACACAGACACACAGACAGACACACATAAAGACATATAATCACCCAAACAGTCACACAGACAAACAGAAACACACACAGACAGAAACATCGTCACACACAGACACACGTACACACACAGAGACACAAACACACAGACACTGAAAAACACACACACAGACACACATAGACACACTGACACACTGACATAAACAAACGAAGACACAAAAACAGACACAGAGAAAGACATAGACACACACAAAACAGACACATACACAGACACACAGACACACAGACACCCACTGACACACACACACACACACACACAGAACAAACACAGACACACATTCAGACAGATACACACACAGCACAACAAACACACACATATACACAGACACACTGACATACAGATATACACAGACACACAGACACACAGACAGGTACACAGACAGACAGAGTGATCGACATATAGGCACACAGAGAGACACACATACGAACACATACACAGACATGCACATACACACACACAAAGACTCACAGACACACACACACAGACAGACACACAGATATATAGACACAGAGACACACACAGACAGACATATACAGACACACACACACACATAGACAGACACACAGATAGACACCTAATCACCCAAACAGGTGCAGAGACAGAAACACACACAGACAGACACTGGTACACACACAGACACAAACATACAGACACAGAAACACACACACACACACAAAGATATACAAACACACACAGACACATAGACACACAGACAAACACAGACAAACAGACACACAATAACAGACACAGAGACAGACACAAAGACACACAAACAGACACATACAGACAGACACAAAGACACACACACAGTCACAAAGACACAGACACACACACAAACACACAGACACACACAACACACAAACAGACACATAGACACAGAGACAAACACCCACAGACACAAACAGACACACACACAGATACAAACATATACACAGACACACAGACATACACACAGACACACACACAGATTGATGGACCCACACATATACATAGACACAAGACATACGCTTATACACAAACAGATACAAACACATAGACATACACAGAAACACATAGAGACACAGACATACAGTCATACACAGACACACATAGAAACCCAGACACATTGACAAAAAACACAGACAAACAGAGAGACGCAGACAGAAACACACACATACACAGACAGACACACACACATACACAGACATACACAAAGACACATACACTGCGACACACACTGCGACACACACACACACACACACAAACACCCAGACTGACAGACACAGATACACAGAAACACAGACACATCGACATACAGACACACAGAGAGACACACACACAGGGGCACATGCACAGACAGATACCCAGACACACCGACACACACATAGAGACACAAACACCCACAGACACATGCACAGCCTGACACACACACATATACACAGATTCACAGACACACAGACACACACACAGACACACAGAGACACAGCACATACACACACACACACAGATAGGGCCTATGTCCCTTGTCCTTCCAGAGTCCCGTGTCCCTTGTCCTCCCTGAAGATGCGTGTCCTTCCAGAGGCCAGTGGTCTGTGTCCTCCAGAGCCTCTGTGACCTTCCACAGGGTTCATGTCCTGTGTCTTCCCAGAGGTCCCAAGTCTCTTATACCTCCAGAGGCCCTTGTCCTCCCAGAGGTCTGGTCTCCCATGTCCTCCCACATGCCCCGTGTCCCTCAGAGGCCCAGTGTCCTCCCAGAGGCCACATGTCCTCTCAGACTCCCCGTGTCCTGTGACCTCCTAACGGCCCCATGTCCCATGTTTTCTCAAAGGTCTTCTGTCCCATGTCTTCCCAAAGGTCCCTTGTCTTACCCGAGTCCCTGTGTGCTTGCAAATACCCCATGTCCCATGTACTACAAGAGTCCCACGTACCGTTTCCTCCCAGAGGCCCCTTGTCCTCCCAAAAGCCCCGTGCCCCCAGAGGCCCCGGGTCCTCCCAGAGGACCTGACTCCTCCCAGAGTCCCTCTGTCCTCCCACCTGACCCTTGTCCTGTGTCTACCCAGAGATCCCGTGTTTGCTCACAGGTCCCGTGTCCTCCCACATGACCCATGTCCCAGTGTCGGGAACCAAATAGCTGCTAACTGTAAAACTTTAATTGAAAATACTATCTGTTGTCTGTTCTAACACTCCCACGATGGCCCAACCACGGTATCTTGTTTGGCAGAAAGAACTTGACTAATATCCTGTTTGGCAGAGCAGCCTGACCACTCCCTGATGTGCCAGACCTGACTCAATCACATGATGATAATTACTAGGCAACCACTTGCGTTAATTGCCTTCTCACTAAAGCATATATAAGCAGCTGTGTAAAAATAAAGTTTGAGACCTTGATCAGAATACTGTCTTGGTCTCCCTTCTTGTGTCTGGTTTGTCTCTCATTCAGGTCTTCTCCTCCTCGTGCTCTAGGTGACTGCCCACAGGCCAGGGCAAGTGGCGCCCATATGGAGGGAATGGAAGCCGAACTGAATGTCACCTAATGGAGCAGCGCTGCACCACTTTCATTGGATAGCCACCCAGCTGGTGAGTGAAGATCCGCATAGGGGCCACTGCAGAGAGCCCGCTTTTAATACAGGTCCATGAGGTAAGAAAATTGATGCAATTATGGGACAAACACTTAGTAAACATGAATTGTTTATTCAGGGGCTTAAAGAGTCTCTCAAGGCACGAGGTGCACGGGTCAAGAAAAAGGAACTAGTGGATCCGCATAGGGGCCACTGCAGAGAGCTTGCCTGTAATACAGGTCCATGAGGTAAAATGTAAAGTAGTAAAGAAAAATGTAAAACTGTAAAGTAGTAAAGCAAAAATGTAAAAAAAAAAAAGGACAGGCTTCTCTTCAAAAAGATTCTCCTAAAACTTCCCATCCCCCGCTTTTTTGTAGAGCAAATGTTCAAAACAATGCCTACCACCTTAAATACTCCCGAACATTGGAAGACAATTTTCTGGGCAATACTTTCAGGGAGAAAGTTTTTACAGTGAAAAACAGCCTATTATGATGAAGCTGAGGCCAGGGGCAACAACAATACCTTGCTTGAAATTCAGATCTCCCAGGCTTTAAGTTCCCACCTCCTAGCAGCTTCTTAGCAAACAGCAGGCCTCTCACCATTCAGCCACTGTTCTTAAAGAGGACCTGCCCAATAATCTCTAGGGAGAGACAAGATATGGATGTTGTGGCATTCTATGATGACTGCATTATTTATGAGAAAATTGGCATAAAACTGACACAGCTTACTTGAAAAATCATATGACCCTGTATGGATGGAGCAGTGGCCCATTGGCAAAAAAATAATAATTGGAGTTATTAAAATTAATACAGAAACAGCTTCAAAATTCCCCATTTTTGTTATCAAAAGGGTCAGGAAAATACAGGTTTGGGCAGCCTGACCAGGGCTCCCAAGTCTTTCATCAATTCCTGATAATTTGTATACTATTGAGATAAAGGATTGTTTTTGTTCCTTTTTCCTATTCCCCTTCACCCATTGGATAAGCAGTAGTTTGTCTTTACCACCCCCTCCTCTTAACAACCTTTTTTTGGGAAAGATGCCCAGGTATAAAGCAAAGGCCTCTAGAGGTAAGTAAAAATGGGCCAACTCCCTATATGTCTATGTTTTGTTTTGTTTTTAGAAAGGGCATTGTGGGCCTAAAACAGAGAGGAAAAAGCTGGATGCAGCAAGCTCTCTAAGGCCTGGTTGGTCAAGGGACGTCTTAACCCCCACCCCCCTTTTCTGGTTTCTTGTTGGTAACAGGGCTTGTCTGAGAGTCCCACCAGCAAGACATGTCTAAATCTAAATAAGCTGTTTGGTGAGAACATTTATCTGAGTTCTTGTTTTTGTGTTAAGTGTATCTGATTGAGTCTAATTTTCTTGTTATGAGTCAATGTCTGGTTCTGTTTGAAAGCCTTTTGTAGGTAGGTTAGGATGGCCTCCACCTGCCAGCTACCAGGGAACAGAAATCTCTGTAGGGGAGGCGCCCCCTGAGTTCAGGGCCCTGCGGTCTTTCTGTCAGTCTGGTAGTTTAAGGCCAGGCATGCCATCAAAATTTGGGGTTACTTAAAGGTCTCTACTTCCCTGTCTTATTTTGTTAAATGTTTTTTGTCTTGTCCAATTTTGTTTTCAAAACAGTTACCAGTCCTAAATATGGATTCCTGTTTTTGTGTGTTTGTCACAAAGCATTTGAAAAAGCTTCAGCCTCCTTGGGGCATGGCTTCTCCCACTCAGCTGCAATTGTAGCAGGCGAGGCAGCTGCAAGCCCAGTCTAGTTATTATTTTCCTAACAACCTGGCTAAAGTGACAATCTGGAGACAATTAGTGACAAGACACAGGCATCAGTCTTGGTTCCCCCTGGTTTAAATTTGGTCTTATAAACTGGTATGTGAGTTGGTCTAGTCAAAATTTAATAAATGACTAGCGTTACGCTCTACTGGTCACTTTCTTAAGAAAGTGCCCAACCCCTAAGGCCTCTCCCTCCCCCTTCATCTCCTTGCTCCGATGCAAGAGAGGAAAACATTGGGCCTCGAAATGCCGATCAAAAACTGATAATCAGGGAAATCCATTGCCCCCAAAGTAGGGAAATTTAATGAGGGGCCCACCCCACGGCCCCAAGCCAACAATGGGATTGAACCCCGGGGCTGTCAAGTTTGTCCCTCAATCTCCAGCTCATCTAATGTCATCTCCCTCATGCGAGCAACGCCAGGTAGTGCAGGATTGGATTTCTGTGCCACCTCCCAATTAATATTAACTCCTGATTCTGGGACTCAGATTCTTTCCACTGGAATTTTCGGCCCTTTGCCCCCAAATACATTTGGCTTAATTTTGGGATGCGGAAGCTCTGCTATCCAAGGTCTTAATATTTTGTCAGGCATTATTGATAATGATTATACTGGGGAAATATAAATAGTGGCAACTGCTTTTCAAGGATCTATAACTATTTCCCCTAACCAGAGAATTGCTCAATTGTTTTTGCTACCTCTCATTGCTATAACCCCAGTCACAAACACCAGAGAGGCCCTCATAATTTTGGCTCCTCAGATACCTATTGGGTACAAAAAAGTAACACATAAAAGACCTTTATTAAAGTTAAAATTAGATGGAAGGATTTTTTTTGCCAGTTCTGGGTTTCAGCTCAGGGCCTGAGCACTGTCCTTGGACTTTCTCAAGGCTAGAGCTCTACCACTTGAGCCTCAGCACCACTTCTAGCTTTTTTCTATTTATGTGGTACCAAGGAATCGAACCTGGGTCTTCATTCATGCTAGGCAAGCACTCTACCACTAGGCCAAACTCCTGGACCAGATGGAAGGATTTTTGAGGGCCTTGTTGATACAGGAGCAGATGCTACTATTATTTCCAATATGGATTGGCCTTCAGCCTTCTGTAACTCACTTAAAAGGAATAGGTCTAACTCTCTTCAAAGTTCTGAAATTATTTTGTTGGAGGATGAGGAAGGATGCCAAGGCATGGTGCAGCCTTACATGGTCACTGGCCTCTCTGTTAATTTATGGGGCAGAGATATTCTTACTCAGATGGGATTTATTATGTGTAGCCCCAATGAATTAATTACTCAGCAGATGCTTAATCAGGGATATCACCCAGGCCAAGGGCTGGGAAAGAATTCTCATGGACTTACATCGTCCACCCAGGTCTATGCTAAGGCTGATCGTGCTGGCATTGGCTATAAAAAATTTCTTTAGTGGCCATTGACATGCCTGTACTCCATGCAGACAAAATTTCTTGGAAAAAGACAAAGCCTGTGTAGGTTGATCAGTGGCCTCTAACAGTGGAAAAGCTGGCTGCAGCCACAGCGTTAGTACAGGAACAGTTTGCTTCAGGCCACATTGAACCTACCACTTCCCCTTGGAACACCCCCATTTTTGTAATAAAAAAGAAATCAGGAAGTGGAGACTTCTTCAAGATCTTAGGGAAATCAATAAAGCCATGATTCCTATGGGTGCCCTACAACCTGGCCTCCCTACTCCAGTTGCTATTCCCGAAGGATATTATAAGATTGTTATTGATCTAAAGGATTGTTTTTTCACCATCCCCCTCCATCCAGAGGATCACCAATATTTTGCATTTAGCTTACCAGTAGTTAATTTTAAGGGCCTTATGCCTAGATTTAAATGGAAGGTCTTGCCCCAGGGGATAACCAATAGCCCTACACTGTGTCAAAAATTTGTTGTTCAAGTCATAGATCCATTTAGAATAAAGGACCCCCATATATATACATATATATATATATATATAATCCATTATATGGATGATATTCTTCTTGCTGGACCTGATGCCACCTACCTCCTCCGCTTTTCTCATCAACTTTCAAATGCTCTCACCAATGCTGGTCTCCAAATTGCATCAGATAAAATTCAATTAAAACCTCCCTATTTGTTTTTAGGCTTTGAACTTTTTGCCAACAAAATATTGTCCCCAAAATTTCAGCTTAGGACTCATCATCTTAAAACCCTAAATGATTTTCAAAAGCTTTTAGATGACATCAACTGGCTCCATCCTTATCTTAAATTAAACTATGGGTGAACTCAAACCCTTATTTGATATTCTTAGGGGAGATCCCAATCCCGTTTCTAAACACTCTTTGAATACCCCTGCTCAAAAGGCCCTCTCCAGAGTGGAGGCAGCCATTTCTAACCAACACATTACCTTTGTTAATTATAACCTGCCCTTACATTTTGTTATTTGTGCCACCAGCTTTACACCCACTCGAGTTTTCTGGCAAAAAGGGCCTCTTTATTGGGTACACCTACCTGCTGCACCATCTAAAGTACTCAAACCCTATAATACATGGATAATTGAACTGATAAAGATAGGGAGGGAACAAAGTAAAAAAAATGGCAAGGACCTGGATAAAATATTACCATATACCTCCTCCCAGATTCAATGGCTAATTCAAAATGATGATGATTGGGCTATTTCATGCATTTCCTTTTCAAGCACCCTTGATAATCATCATCCCACTGATAATCCTCTTTAGTCTCTGCAATATCATCCCATTATCTCCCCTGTACAGACCTCCCAAAAGCCCCTTCCTGATGCCTTCCTTATGTTCACAGATGGCTCCTCCAATGGGCAAGCTGCCTTCTCTATTAATGGCAAAGTTACTTCTTTAAAATACTTCTATTGTTCTGCCCAATTGGTTGAGTTGTTTGCCGTTTTACAAGTTTTTGCTCAGTTACCTACTTCCCCTTTTAATCTGTACACCAATAGTGCCTATATTGCTCATTCTATACCATTGTTTAAAACAATGCCTTTTATTAAGCCAGCTACAAATGCTGCTCCCCTGTTTTTCTTAATACAGCAGTATATTCAAACTAGAAGTTTCCCCTTCTTTATAGGCCACATTTGTTCCCACACTGGTCTCCCTGGTCCCTTGATAAAAGGTAATGAAACAACAGACCAAGCCTCCCAACTGGCATTTTTGGCTGAAAATGACCCAATTGCTCAAGCCAGAGAAGCCCATTCATTACATCATCTTAATGCCCAGACACTTGGTCTCCTTTTTAAAACCACTAGAGAACAGGCACAGCAAATTGTCAAACAGTGCCAAAACTGTGTTACCTTGTTGCCAGTACTCCATTTTGGGTGTTAATCCCTGAGGATTGGGTCTTAATGAATTGTGGCAAATGGATGTCTCCCATATCCCTTTTTTGGTACTCTTAAGTATCTTTATGTTACTATTGATACCTTTAGTGGATTTATTTTTGCTACACCGCATTCTGGTGAGGCCTCCAAATATGTTATCGCCCATGTACTGAATTGCATGGCGGTTATGGGAAAGCCCAAGAACTGTTCAAACTGATAATGGCCCCGGATATACTGGCAAAAATTTTCAACACTTCTGCCGCCAGATGCAAATAAAACACATCATTGGTATTCCCTATAACCCTCAAGGTCAAGGAATTGTTGAACGAGCCCATCAAACCCTTAAAAATACTCTTCAAAAATTAAAAACACAAACCTTCTATCCCACTAAGGGAACACCAAAGAATATTCTTCATCATGCCTTATTTGTTATTAATTTTTTAACTCTGGATGGCAATAAAAAAATCTGTGGCTCATCACCTCTGGCATTCTCAAACCATTGATAATTATGCTACTGTTATGTGGAAGGAACCTTTAACTGCCCCCACCCCCCAATGGAACGGCCCTGACCCAGTGTTGATCTGGGGAAGAGGATCAGCCTGTGTATTCCATAGTAAAGAAGGCATGGCTCATTGGCTTCCAGAATGACTTGTATAGCCCATTAATAATCCCCCTTCCAGGGAAAACTAACTCCCTGAGAACAAACATCTTTTCTTTTACAGAGTCATCAAAATGTTCAGGGTCCTACAGACACTGATTTTGTTGCTGTTGCTGCCATTCATTTTCGGAGGATTTGGACCCCCACCAAATAAGGATACCCTTCTGCAAAATCTTAATGGCAACCCCTGCGATTGCAGAGGAGGAATGATTAATGTAACTCCCTCTAGGTTTATTCAGCTGGTAGACTGCAGTACCTTCAGTGCTTATTTATCACTTCAAAGCAGTAATTTAGGAAGATTTCAGCTAACACAGTGGCAGCGTGTTAGTGAGCCTAAGATCATCCCCACAACAAATGACAAACCAGGAGAATGCCCGTCTCAATGTTCTTATACAGACCAGATGCATTCCTCCTGCTATACAGGCGTGCAAGGATGCGTTTCTAATAATATTTCTTATTTATTTGCCACTCTATTAGGGGTATAAAATGATGTAGCAGGTGGTGATTGGAGCAATAACCCTCAAGTGTTGGGTTCTACTAATAAATATACCTGGGCCTCCTGTTCGGGAGTTGTAGGACAGTATAGCTGTTGGCCCAAGCATACACCAATTCACATTTCGGATGGAGGAGGCCCAAATGATGTTATCAGAGAGGCCAAAGTCCAAGACAAACTAATGGAGTTGAGAGAAAAATTACATCCTAAAATTGATTACCATCCATTGGCCCTCCCCAGACAGATTTGGATACAAGTACTGCTGATATTTTAAAAGCCACTCACAGCATGCTTAATTACTCCAATGCTTTGTTAGCAACAAATTGTTGGTTATGTATTTCACTGGGCACACTAATGCCACTCACCATCCCAAGTAATGATTCGCCTGCTTCCCTCAATGATGATTTAAATTGCAGTCTTAGTCTTTCTTTCAAAGTTCAGCCAGTTGGATTTATTAATTCCTTTTGCTTCCTTGTACAATTTCAAAATAATACCTTTGATATAGATGTAGAAATAGTCTGCTTTAGTGATTGCTGCATAGTTACCAATTATTCCTCTCCCACAGATTCCCTTTGCCCTCCTATAGGAAAGGTCTTTGTCTGTGGAGGTAACTTGGCTTTCACCCAGCTCCCTACAAACTGGACTGGGGTTTGTGTACTTGCCTCATTGCTCCCTGATATAGACATTGTCCCTGGAGATGAGCCTCTGCCTATTCCTAGCCTGGACAGGATAGGAGGATGATATAAACGGGCTGTTACATTTATTCCACTCGTAGCAGGATTAGGGAATCTCTGCAGCCCTAGGCATAGGAGTAACAGGATTGGGAATGTCAATACACTCTTATACCAAACTATCCAAACAGCTAATTGAGGATGTTCAGATGCTGTCCAGGGAGTTAGATCTACTCACCACATAACAGTGAGGAATTTGTTGGCTTTACAGGAGTGGTGCTGCTTCTATGCAAACAAGTCCAGGATTGTGTGAGACAAGACTAAAAATCTTCAAGAAGACTTGGTCAAATGATGACAAGCATTGTTTGATAACCCCTTCTTGACTGGACTGAATGGAATGTTGCCCTACCTCCTCTCCCTTTTGGGTCCCCTGTTTGGCATTTTGATTATTGTATCCATAGGACCATGCATATTCAATAGAATCATGAGCTTTATAAAGCAGCAAATTGACTCCCTGGCATCTAACCCCCTTCAAATTCATTATCATAGGCTAGATTTAGTCGCTCAAGAGGCGAGTGAAGGCCTGGAGGCCACCATCTCCTACTATTCAAACAGATCAACAAAGAACAGCAGTTCTACCAGGGTGGCAGGAACCCGAACTGGCTAGACAGTACCCACTAGCACCTATGGAAGGGTAGAACTGAGCGGTATCTACCGACAGGGGCCACTGATAAAAATACCATTTGGGCTCATGGAAGCATACCCATCTGCAAAGAGGTTAGATCCGGCTAAAATCCTCTCCCCTCAAAAAGGATCCATTAAAACACTTCAGGGGGATGGGTCCTTACTTCATTCCATGGGTTAAGGCCAACCATGCTTAACAGTCTGCTTTCTTTAAAAATATAACTCTGCCCCAAGCTCCTTCACCCACGTAATTGGCATAAAATAAATAAAAAGAAAAGAGATGCCTGGAACCAAATAGCTGTTAACTGTAAAACTTTAATTGAGAATACTATCTGTTGTCTGTTCTACCCCTCCCACAATGGCCCAGCCACAATATCTTGCTTGGCAGAAAGAACTTGACTAATATCCTGTTTGGCAGAGCAACCTGACCATCCCTGATCTGACTCAAGCACGTGATGATAGTTACTAGATAACCCACTTGCATCAACTGCCTTCTCTTTGTATAAAAAATCAGCTGTGTAAAAATAAAGTTTGAGACCTTGACTAGAATACTGTCTTGGTCTCCCTACTTGTGTCTGGTTTGTCTCTCATTCAGGTCTGCTCCTCCTCGGGCTCTAGTTGACTACCACGTGGGCCGGGGAAAAGGCTCAAGATGCAAGGTGCAAGGGGCAAGGCAAGGAGCAAGAGGCAAGGCACAAGAGGTATTGTAGGGAACAAGAGGCTAGGTGCAAGGGGCCATGCAGCACACAATATGTAAGGCGCAAGGAGCAGGGCTGGGCAGAACAGGCATGGTGCATGGGGCAACGCAGGGCAAAAGAGGCAAGGCTCAAGTGATAGGCATGTTGCAAGAAGCAAAGCGCAAGGGGCAAGGCAATGTGCAAGAGGCAAGGGGCAAGGGGCAAGGGGCAAGGCAAGACACACGAGGCAAGGGGCAATGAAGTCGCAGGACACAAAGTGCATAGGGCCAGACAAGGCTCAAGAGTCAAGGCTTCAGGAGCCCGACAGGGCCCTAGAGGCAAGGTACATGGGGGTAAGCTAAGGCACAAGATGCAAGGCTCAAGTGGCAAGGCACTACACAATAGGCAAGGTGCAAGGGACAAGGCAGGGAACAAATGGCAAGGTGCATGGGGCAAGGCAAGGCACAGATTGCAAGTGCAAGAGGCAAGGCCAGACGCAAGAGGCAAGGCCCAAGGGGCAAGGCAAAGTGCAAGGGGCAAGGCGAAAGAGGCAAGGCGCAAAGGCTGAGGCAAGGCACAAGGACCAAGGCAAGGTGCAAGAGACAAGGCTCAAGGGGCAAGACAAGGTGCAAGAGATAAGGTGTAAGGGGAAAGGCAAAGCTCAAGAATCAAGGTGCAAGAGGCAAGGCACAAGCGGCAAGGCAGGGTGAAAGAGGCAATGCCCAAGTGGACAGAGTGTGAGCAAGATGTAAGCGGTGAGAGGCAAGACACGGATAAAGAGGCAAGGCAGAAGGGGGAAGGCGTGGCACAAGAGGCAAGGCACAATGAACAAGGCAAGGTTCAGAGGCAAAATTCATGGGGAAAGACAAGGCCCAAGAGGCTAGGCGCAAGAGGAAAGGTAAGGCGCAAAAAGCAAGGTGCAAGGGGCAAGGCAAGGTGCAAAAGTTAAGGTGAAATGGGCAAGGCAGGGCACAAGAGGTAAGGCACTATGGGCCAGGCATGACAGAAGAAGCAAGGCACAAGGGTCCAGGCAGCTCACAAGAGGCAAGGCACAAGGGGCTAGGTAGGGTGCAAGAATAAAGGTGAAAATGGTGAAGAAAGGGGCAAGGGGTAAGGCGCAAGGGACAAGGCAGGGTACAAGTGGCAAGGTGCAATGGGCAGGCAGGGTACAAGAGGCTAGGCATAAGGGGCCAGGCAAGGCGCAAGGGGCAAGGCAGGGCACAAGAGTAAGGTGCAAGGGGCAAGGTAGGGTCCAAGAAGCAAGGTGCAGGGGGCAAGGCAGGGTGCAAGAGGTAAGGAGCAATGGGTCAGGAAGGGCGCAAGGGGCAAGGCAGGGCGCAATAGGCAAGTCGCAAGGGGCAAGGCAAGGCACAAGAGGTAAGGCACAAGGAGCAAGGCAGGTGCAAGAGGCAAAGGCGCATGGAACAAGGGAGGGCACAAGATGCAAGGCATAATGAGCAAGGATGGGCACAAGAGGCAAGGACAAAAGGGAAGGCAGGGAAAAGAGGCAAGGCACCAGGGGAAGGCAGAGCAGAAGAGGTAAGGCGCATGGGGCAAGGCAGGGCACAAGAGGCAAGGAGCAAGGGACAAGGCAGTGCACAGAAGTCAACAGCAAGGAGCAAGTCAAGGCACAAGAGGCAATGCGCAAGGGGTCAGGCAAGGCAAAAGAGGCAAGGAGCAAACCAAGGCACAAGAGGTAAGGAGCAAGGCACAAGACAGGGCTCAAGACGCAAGGTGCAAGTGGCAAGGCAGGGCCCAAGGTGCAAGGCCAAAGGAGCAAGGCAGTGCGCAAGTTCAAGGTGCAAGGGGCAAGGCAAGGCACAAGAGGCAAGGCACTACAGGCAAGGTGAGGAGTGAGAGTCAAGACACAAGGGCCAAGGAAGGGTGCAAGGGTCTATGCGCAAGGGGCAAGGCAGGACACAAGAGGCAAGGTGCAAGGGGTAGGCAAGGCGCAAGAGGCAAGGCAAAAGGGGCAATGCAAGGCGCAAGAGGCAATGAAAAAGGGGCAAGGTAGGATGCAATAGGCAAGGCTCAGGGACAAGGCAAGTCCTTAGAGGCAAGGGATGAGGAAAAGGCAATGGGCAAGCATCAAAGCATAAGGGACGAGGCAAGGTGAAAGAGGCAAGGCAGGGCCTAAGAGTCACGGGGCATGGAGTAAGGCAAGGCCCAAGATGCAAGGTGCAAGGGGCAAAGCAGTGAGCAAGAGGCAAGGCACAAGGGTAGGCAGGGTGCAAGAGGCAAGGTGTAAGAGGCGAGGCAGTGAGCAAGAGGCAAGGTGCAAGAAGCAAGGAAGTGCACAAGAAGCATAGCACATATTGCAAAGCAGGACACAAACGGCAAATTGCAAAGGCAAGGCAGGGCAGAAGGGGCAAGCCGAAAGTGGTAAGGCAGAGTGCAGGAGTCAAGGCACTAGGGTCAACACAGTGTACAGAGGGCAAGGTGCAAGGGGCAATGCAGGGCAAAAGAGGCAAGAAGCAAAGAGCTAGGCAGGGTGAAGAAGGCAAGGAACAAGGGGAAAGGCAGAGCAGAGAAGTCAAAGCTCAAGGGGCCAGGCAGGGTGCAGGAGGCAAGGGGCCAGGTAGGGTACAAAAGGCAATGAGCAAAGGGCAAGGTAGGGAGCAAGAGGCAAGGCGCAAGGAACAAGGCAAGGGGCAAGGGGCAATGCAATGCGCATGTGGTTAAAGCGCAAGGGGCCAGGCAAGGCAAAATAGGCAAGGCGCAAGGGCCAACGCAGGGCACAACAGGCTAGTGTAAGGGGCAAGGCAGGGCACAAGAGGAAAGGCACAAGAAGCAAGGTAAGATGCAAGAGGCAAGGCAAAAGAGGCAAGGCAGGGCGCAAGAGGCAAGGCATATGGGGTAAGGGGTAAGGCAAGGCACAACTTGCAAAGCACAATGGGCCAGACAATGTGAAAGAGGCAAGGAGCATGGGGCAAGGCAAGGCTCAATATGCAAGGGACAAGGAGCTAGACAGGGTGCAAGAGGCAAGGTGCAAGGGTCCAGGCAGGGTGTAAGAGGCAAGCTGCAACAAGCAAGGCATGGCACAAGAGGCAAGGCCCAAGGTGCAAGGCAGAGCACAAGAGGCAAGGCACAAAGGGCAAGGCAGGCACAAGAGGCAAGGCACATAGTTCAAGGCAAGGCTCAAGATGCAATGCGAAATGGGAAAGGCAAGGCGCACGAGGCAAGGCACAAGGGGCATCACAGGGCACAAGGGTCTAGGCACAAGGGGCCACACATTGCACAATAGGTAAGGTGCAAGGGGAACGCTGGGCAGTACAGGCAAGGTGCAAGTGGCAACGCAGGGTGAGGAAGGCAAGGTGCAAGGGGTGAGGCAGGGCACAGGAGGCAAGGTGCAAGGGGAAGGCAAGGTGCAAGAGGCAAGGCGCATGGGTCAAGGCAGGGTGCAAGAGGCAAAGTGCAAGAGGCAAGGCAGGGTGCAAGTGGCAAGGTGCAAGGTGCAAGGGACAAGGCAAGGTGCAAGTGGCAAAACACAAGGGGACAGGCAATGTGAAATGGCAAGGCGCAAGGAACAAGACAATGCCCAAGAGGCAAGGCACAAAAGGTAAGACATGGCGCAAGAGGCAAGGCGCAAGGGGCAAGGCAGGGCATAAGAGGCCATGCGAAAGGTGCAAGGTGCAAAAGGCAGACAAGGCGCTAGAGGCAAGGTGCTAGGGGCAAGGCTGGGCAAAAGCTCATGGGGCAAGGCAAGGCACAAGATGCAAGGATCTTGGGCACACGGGGGGCAAGAGGCAAGGTACATGGGGCAAGACAAGGTGCAAGGGCCAAGGTGAAAGTGGCAAGGCAGGGTAAAAGGGGCAATGCTCAAGAGGCGAGGCAGGGCGCAAAGGCAAGGTGCAAGGGGCAAGGCAAGGCACAAGATGCAAGGCGCAAGGGGCCAGGCAGGGCACAAGAGACAAGGCACATAAGACTAGGGAAGGCACAAGAAGCAAGGCACAAGAAGCTAGGAAAGACACAAGAGGCAAGGCACAATGGACAAGGAAAGTAATAAGAAAAAAGGCAAATAAGACAAGGCAAGGTGCTGGATGCAAGACACTCGAGGCAATGCAAGGCAGAAGAGGCAATGAAAAAGGGGCAAGGCAAGGCACAAGAGTTAAGGCAAGGCTCAAAGGGAAAGCACAAGGGGCAAGGCTGGTGCAAGAGGCAAGGCGCAAGGGGCAAGGCAAAGTGTAAGAGGCAAAGGGCAAGGGCAAGGGGCTAGGCAAGGTGCAAGAGGCAAGTCGCAAAGGGTAAGGCAAGGTGCAAAGGGCAAGTCAAAAGAGGCAAGACCCAAGGGCCAAGGAAAGGTGCAAGAGGCAAGGGGCAAGAGGCAAGGCAAGGCGCAAGAGGCAAGACCCAAGGGCCAAGGAAGGGAGCAAGAGGGAAGGTGCAAGGGCAAGGCTGGGTGCAAGAGAATAGGCACAAGGGGTCAGGCAGGGAGCAAAAGGCAAAGCAAAAGGAGCCAGACAGGGCACAAGAGGCAAGGTGCAAGTGGCCAGGCATGGTGTAAGAGGCGAGGCGCAAGGGGCAAAGGCAGGACGCAAGACAAAAGGTGCAAGGGGCAAGGCGAAGCGCAAGAGTCAAGGCACATAAGACAAGGCAAGGTGCAAGATGCTATAAGCAAGAGGCAAGGCAATACCCCAGAGGTAAGGTGCAAGGGACAAGACAGGGTGCAAGAAGTAAGGCTCAAGGGGCATGACAGGGTGCAAGAAGCAAGGCGCAAGGGGCAAGGTGAGGTGCAAGAGACAATGCACAAGGGGCAAGGGAAGGCTCAAGAGGCAAGGCTCAAGGGGCAAGGGAGGGCACAAGAGGAAAGGCCAAGGGGTAAAGCAAGGTGCAGGAGGCAAGGCGCTAGAGGGAGGCAGGGTGCTAGAGGCAAGGCACAAGGGTTGAGGGAGGGCTTAAGAGGCAAGGCACAAGGGGACAGGAAAGGGGCAAGAGGCAAGGTGAAAGAGCCAGGCAGGATGCAAAAGGTGAGACACAAGGGGCAAGGGGCTAGGTAGGGGGCAAGAGGCATGTGCCTGGGGCCCGACATGGTGCAAGAGACAAGGCACAAGGGACAAGGCAGGGCACATGAGGCGAGTCGCATGGGGTAAGGCAAGGTGCAAGATGGAAGGCGCAAGGTGCAAGGCAGGGCACAAAGGGAAATGTGCAGGTGGCAAGGCAAAGCACAAGAGGCAAAACACAAGGGACCAGGCAAGGCAAAATGCAAGAGGCAAAACACAAGCAACCAGGCAAGGTGATAGGGGCAAGGCACAAGGGGCAAGGCAGGTTGCAGGAGGCATGGTGACAGGGGCTAGGCAGGGCACAAGAGGCAAGGAGTAAGGGACAAAGCTGGGCACAGGAGGCAAGGCATAAGAGGCTAGGCTGGGTTCAGAGGCAAGGTGCAAGGGGCAAGGCAGGTCAAAAGAGGCAAGGCGCAAGGGGACAGGCAGCATGCAAGAGGCAAGGTTCAAGGGGCCATTCAGGGTGCAAGAGGCAAGGAGCAAGGGGCAAGGCAGGGCGCAAGAGGCAAGGCACAACTGGCAAGGTACAGTGCAAGAAGCAAGGGGTAAGGGGCAAGGAATGGTGCAAGAGATAAGGCACGAGGGACAAGGCAGGGTGCAAGAAGCAAGGTGCTAGGGGCCAGGCAGGGCACAAGATGCAAGCCACAGCGGCAATGCAGAAGGCAAAAGGCAAGGCACATTCGCCATGGCAAGGCACAACAGGCAAATCATAGACACAAGGCTCAATGGACAAGACAAAGGGCAAAAGGCAAGACACAAGTGGCAAGGCGTGGTGAAATAGGCAAGGGGCAAGGCTGGGCACAAGAGGCAAGGCGCATGGAGTAAGGCAAGGCAGAAGATGCAAGGATCATGCGGTAAAGCAATGCAAAAGGTGCAAGGCCCAAGGAGCAAAGCAGTACACAGAGTCTAGGCGCTTGGGGCAAGGGAGAGTGCAAGAGGCAAGGTGCAAGAGGCAAGACAAGAAGCATGGGCAAGGTGAGAGAGGCAAGGCGCAAGGGCCAAGGCAAAGTTCAAGAGGCAAAGTACAAGAAGCAAGGTAAGGCACAGAGGAAAGGTGCATGGGGCAAGGCAAGGCACAAGATGCAAGGAGCACGGGGCAAAGCAGAGGACAAGAGACAAGGCTCACGGGGCAAGGCAGGGTGTTGAGGCAAGGTGCAAGGGGCAAGGCAGGACACAAGAGGCAAGGCACACGGGGAAAGGCAAGGATCAAGGGGCCAGGTGCAAGGCACAAGGGCCAAGGTGCAAGAGTCAAGGCAATGCGCAAGAGGCAAGGAGAAGGGCCAAGACATGGCACAAGAGGCAAAGCACAAGGAGCAAGGCAAGGCACAGGAGGCAAGGCGCATGGGGCCATGCAGGGCAAAAGAGGCAAGGCTCAAAGGGGCCAGGCATGGCATGAGGCAATGGGCAAGAGGCATCGCAGGTCACAAGAGGCAATGCACTAGGGGCCATGCATGGCACAAGAGGCAAGGCTCTAGAGGCCAGGCAGGGCATAAGAGGCAAGGTGCAAGGGGCCAGGTAGGGCACAAGAAGCAAGGCACAAGGGGACACGCAGGGCACAAGAGGCAAGTGGCAAGGTGTGAGGAAGGGCGCAAGGAGCAATGCAAGTTGCAAAATGCAAGTTGCAATGGACAAAGCAAGGCACAAGAAGCAAGGCACATAAGACAAGGCAGGGTAAAAGAAGCAACTCGCAAGAGGCAAGGCAAGGTGCCATATGAAAGGTGCCAGGGGTTAGGCAGGGCACAAAAATGCAAGGCGAAAGGGGCAAGGAAGGGCACAAGAGGCAAGGTGCATGGGCAACGTAGGGGCAAGAGGCATGCACAAGAGGCCAGGCATGGTGCAGGGGCAAGGCACAAGGGACAGGAATGGCACAAGGAGAGAGCAAGAGGCAAAGCACAAGGGGGAAGGCAGGGCGCATGAGGCAAGGCACAAGGGGCCAGGCAAGACACAAGAGGCAAGGTGCAAGGGGCCAGGCTGGGTGTAAAAGGCCAGGTGCAAGGTGCAAGGCAGGGTGGAAGGAACAAGGTTCAAGGGGCAAGGTAGGGCAGAAGTGGCAAAGCCCAAGGGGCAGGCAGGGCGCAAGAGGCAAGGTGCAAGGGGCCACACAGTGCACAATATGAAAGGGGCAATGGGCAGGGCTGGCCAGAAGAGCAAGGCTAGAGGGACAAGGAAGTGTTGAAGAGGCAAGGCACAAGGGGGCAGACAAGGCACAAGAGACAAGGTGCAAGGGGCAAGCAAGGTGCAAGAGGCAAGGCAAAAGGGGCAAGGCATGGCATAAGAGGCAAGGGAAAATGCGGGGATCGACGCCCCTGTCCAGCAGGGAAGAACGACCACCACACGAGGATCCTTCTTGTATCACGCTTTATTGAAGAGCAACTTGCTTGAGGGGAGAGCTGAAGCGGAGGGGCCCTGGGCAGCAAAAGCAGCGGTTTTTATAGCCCTAAGGGACACTGGGCTCTTTCTCATTGGCTGCCCTGTTGCCAAGGCCACTTTAATGCTCGGGATTGATCAGACCATGGCTGTTATATGACGGTTATATATAACCGATGAGGTTATATAACAGTTTTGAACGGTTTATCTCCAAATAAGGAGATAAAGCTCCCCACATCTCCCCCTTTTTTGTTTGAACACCAAAGGCCAAAATAAATGTTGTGAAGAGAGTAGAGGTGCTGTCCTCCAAATTATAACTCGAGGTCCCACTCTAGAGGAGTGACCCAGGAGGCCAACCCTGGGTCCCTCCCCTCCAGGTCCTCTATCCCCTTTGTGGAGATGGGCTAGGGGCGTAGACCCATATGCTGACGCACATGCTCTCCCTGACTTGTAGGGTCAGGAGCGATACTTTGTTCCACTTTTCACAACTTAGACTATCTGTGCTCCTAACTCCTTGTGCAATAGACTAAAGTCTAGAGGGTGCAAAGGCAGCACAGAAGCCTTTGGCAATCAAAAAGAATGTTTTTGAAACTATGATGGGGGGAACAAACCTTTAGCAGGCAAACAAAGAACATCTACATACAGGGCAGGTAATGATTTAGAAAACCAGCGTCCCTATTACAATCTTACTATTTTAACATGCTCACCCAAGCTTGAGGGAATTCCCCCTGGCCCAGGGCCAATAAGACTTGTACCATTATAGCCTTTTCCCTCTTTTGTTATCTTTTAAATCTGCATACCAGCCATAAGCAAAACATTATTCCAAAGCAACACAGCACAGCAAACACTCCCATTCCAACCCATTCCTTAAAAAACAAAAATGCTGAAGAAATCCAATCAGAAATCCAACCAGTAACATTATCCAAGGTAATAGGCTCAACTCGGGTATTATTTAACTGAATTATCTGTTGTAATTGTTGCTGTATCAAAAACTCCGCTTTAGCTGACCAATTACCACTTAAATACTGGGAAATTAATTCACTTTCCTGTTTTGCATTAACAAACTTTACAGGAGACACACATAAATGTTTATACTGAGCAATACAGCCCATGGAAATTAAAGTATACAACTCTTCTATTTGCACTTGTATTGTATCAATCCTTTGACTGGCTGCAAGAATACCAGACACCAAATGACTATTAATTTGATTTTGGGTTTCAAGAACTGTCGAGGTTTGGGCAATGGCATCATTAACAGCGGACGCTGTTTGTATAGAATTTGCCATGGCTATAGCTGCCGTAACTGCAGCCGCACGGTGTGAAAACTGGTGGAAATTTTACATTAGGTTCACACCAGGCAGAGGCCTTAAAGTGGGTAGCATTAATCTCATTATTAGATCTTACTTTTGGTATTTTTAAATGACTTGTCATCATTAAGGTAGTTATGTTTACAGTGGTATCATTAGATGGCTCGCCTGATCCTGACAACTGACCATTGGCGACCCGTGCCAAAGCCGCTGTCAAAATATTTATTGGAACCCTACTCTGATGTAAGGGGTTCTCCCAGGCTGAAACCTTTTGATCTTGAAGAAAAATACAGGATGACACATTTTTTTGTAGTAAAACAAAAGGTATCCTCTAAGCCAATAACAGACAAATTATATGATTCTTGTATATTATCGGGTTGCCGAACACATGGAGCTTCCGTCTCACAGGAAGTGGAGAAAAATGTCGGCAATTGTGTAGAATTAACATGCACCGGCATTGGAATTGGCCATGATCTGGCCACTGCCCACAGCTCCATTTCTTCTGCGAGGAATGTCAGTATGTTCATAATCACCAGGCTCATCAGGATCATCTGCTATATCATCATTTTGTTTATCAGGGTCTTTTTTGGCTTCATTTTTTATTCTTTTGCAGTACTTGATCCTCCTTTAGCGTCCTTACGAAGCGCTGTGGCACCCAATGGGGGGATTCTTGTCCCTGTGGAAAAACACAAACAGCTCCCCTGGATCTCTGGATCACAGGATCCGGTCCATACCATTTATTATCAAGGACATTTTTCCACATAGCTTTTTGCATAGATGGCATCGCTATTTTATTAGCATGCCGATCAGCAGCTGTTTGTCCTTTATCATCCACTGTTATATAATTTAGGGTAAACAATGCTATGGCCAGCCTTTCTCTGGCGGGTGCCTCTCGGCCTATTCCCTCTTTTTGTTTAAATAAAAGTTGTTTAAGAGTTTTGTTGGCATGTTCCACAATTCCCTGACCTTGGGGATTATAGGGGAGGCCAGTAGAATGAGCCACCTGCATTTGAGCGCAAAAGGAGTGAAAGCCAGCAGAGGCATAAGCAGGGCCATTATCTGTTTTTAATTTTAATGGTTTTCCCCAAGCTGCCCAGGCCTCCAAGCAATGAACTTTACCATGTGAACAGGGACCCTTCCCTTTCGTCTGCCGCATTATTACTCGCCTCCTCATCCTGTTCCTGTAAAGTTAAGGCTGAAAATTGGTTGTCATCTTGAAATTCTTTTAAAGATGGATAGAGGGAGCCCTTGGGCTCCTCCTGTTTTCCTTTTTCCTTTTCTCTCCTGCACTATCTTTTGTGAGGACTGTGGTTCCTCCATTTTTGCTATTTCCTTTTTAATTTTTATATTTTATGATCCCCTTTATCTTTTTTTCTGGGCCCTTTTAACCCTCCTTCCGTATATGAGGAGTCTGAAAGACTATCCTGGTGCTTAATCAAAGTCTTTCTCCCTTCCTTAATAAGGTCAGCGTTTTTTCCTTCCTCTAAGCAAGTGCGCACCATCCTCCACATAGGCAAGGTAGCACCGGAAACCTCTCCTTTATCCTGTGCTCTATCCAGATCTCGACCTAATTTATCCCAACAAACGAGTGAGAGGTCCCCGGAAACCGCGAACCACGGGGCATGTGTCTCTATATCTGTTAAGATCTTATTTATTGCACCGCGAGAAATCTTAAGACCACTTTGTTTAAGAAGGGTCTGTAAGGGAGCACAGAAGTTGCTGGTACGGCATGCACTTCCTGAAGAGTTACCCATACTGATGTTACTCTTAGAGGGCTAACCTAAGTGGGTGAAACAAAGCGAAAGACCGAGTTATCTACCCTGGTTTTACTTTCAGTTGGACCGAGAAGCTCTCTAGTCTTCTGGTCCTTCACACCCAAGCGCTGCGAAACAAACAATAAGAAACACAAACCACAGAGGAAGAACGATAATAAGCACCCAAACAGGAACTTCCCAGAAGAACAACATACCTAAGAAGGAGTCCTCTTCACGTGTCAAGTTCTGGATCCTCTTCGGCCCCTCCGCAGGTCCCGGGTTTCGGCACCAGTTGCGGGGATCGACGCCCCTGTCCAGCAGGGAAGAACGACCACCATACGAGGATCCTTCTTGTATCATGCTTTATTGAAGAGCAACTTGCTTGAGGGGAGAGCTGAAGCTGAGGGGCCCTGGGCAGCGAAAGCAGCGGTTTTTATAGCCCTAAGGGACACTGGGCTCTTTCTCATTGGCTGCCCTGTTGCCAAGGCCACTTTAATGCTCGAGATTGGTCAGACCGTGGCTGTTATAAAACGGTTATATATAACCGATGAAGTTATATAACAGTTTTGAACGGTTTATCTCCAAATAAGGAGATAAAGCTCCCCACAGGAAAATTCGCAAAGCCATGCACAAGAGGGAAAGTGCAAGGAGCCAGGCAAGGCAAAAGAGGCAAGGCTAAAGGGCCAAGGCAGGGCACAAGAGGCAAGGTGCAAAGGGCAAGGCACTGCGCAAGAGGCAATGCGCAAGGGGCTAGAATGAGCTCAAGAGAGAAGGAGCAAGTGGCAAAGCAAGGTGCAAGAGGAATGGCACAGGGGCAAGGCATTGCACAAAAAAGCTAGGCACAAGGGGCAAGTCATGGTGAAAGAGGAAAGGCCCAAGTGCAAGGCAGGGCACAAGAGGCAAAGCTTGAGGGGCAAGGAAGGGCACAAGAGACAAGGCGAAAGTGGCCAGGCAGGGCACAAGTGACAAGGAGCAATGGGCAAGGCAGGGTGCAAGAGGCAAGGTCCAATGAGCTATGCAGGGCGCTAGAGGCAATGCACAAGGGGCACCGCAGGGCACAAGAGGCAAGGCTCAAGGTGCTAGGCAGGGCACAGGAGGCAAGGCACAAGGGGCAAAGCAGGGTGGAAGAGGCAAGGCACAAGAGGCAAAGCAGAATGCAGAAGGCAAAGTGCACGGGGCAAGGCAGGGCGCGAGAGTCAAGGTGCAAGTGGATATGCAATGAGCAAAAGGCAAGGCGCTAGGGGAAAGGCAAGGGGAAGGAGGCAAGGTGCAATGGGCAAGGCAAGGCACAAGAGGCAAGGAGCAAGGGGCAAGGAAGGGCGCAAGAGGCATGGCACAAGGGGAAACAGAGTCACAAGTGGCAAGGCACAAGGGGCAAGACATGGCACAGAGGGAAGATGCAAAGGACAAGGCAATTCCCAAGAGGCAAAGTACAAGGGCCAAAGCAAGGTGCAATTTTCAAAGAGCAAGGGGCCAGGCAATGCAAAAGAGGCAACACGCAAGGGGCAATGCAATGCGCAAGAGCAAAGGTGAAAGGGGCAAGGCAGGGCGCAAGAAATAAGGTACAAGGGGCAAGGCAAGCCATATGAGGGAAGGCACAAGGGGCAAGGCAAAGCCCAAAATGAATGGTGCATAAAACAAGGCAGGGCACAAGAGGCAAGGTTCAAGGCAGGAGGCAGAGTGTAACAGGCAAGGCACAAGGAGTAAGGCAAGGCAGTAGAGCCAAAGCCCATGGGGAAAGCCAGGCTGGAAAAGGAAATGCGCAAGGGACCAGGCCGGGGACAAGAGGCAAGGAGCAAAGGGCAAGGAAGGGCGGAGAGACAAGCACAATGGCAAGGCAGGGCGCAAGAGGCAAGGCTCAAGAAGCAAGGAAGGGCGCACGAGGCAAGGTGCAAGGGGCAAGGCAAGGCTCAACATGCAAGTCACCAGGGGCATATCAGGGTGCAATAGGCAAGTCTCAAGGGCATGGAAAGGCACATTAGGCAAGGCCCAATGGGCAAGGAAAGGTACAAGAGGCAAGGTGCAATGGGCAAGGCAGGTCACTAGAGGGAAGTCGTGAGGGCCAAGGCAGTTCCCAAGAGGCAAGGTCCAAGGGCCAAGGCAAGGCGCAATTGGCAACTCGCAAGGGGCCAAGCAATGCGAAAGAGGCAAGGTGCAATGGACCAAGCAATGTGCAAGAGGAATGGGCAAGGGGCTAGGCAGGGTGCAAAAGGCAAGGTGCAAGGGGCAAGGCAATGCCCAAGATGCATGGTGCAAGAAACAAGGCAGGCGCAAGAGGCAAAGTGCAAGTGGGGAGGCAGGGCATAAGAGGCAAGGCTCAAGGGGCAAGGCAGGGCACAAGAGGCAAGGCTCAAGGGGTAAGGCAGGGGGCAAGAGGCAAGGAGCAAAGGGCAAGGACGGGCAGAAGGGCAAGCACAATGGCAAGACTGGGTGCAAGAGGCAAGGCTCAAGAAGCAAGGAAGGTTGCAAGAGGCAAGGCTCAAGGGGTAAGGCAGGGCAGAAGAGGCAAGGTGCAAGGGGCAAGGCAGGGTGCAAGAGGCAAGGCAGGGTAGAAGAGAAAAGGGGCACGAAGCAAGGCTTGGCAGAAATGGCAATTCCCATTGGGCCAGGCAAGGCTCAAGAGGCAAGGCACAAAGGTCCACACAATGCGCAATAGGCAAGGTGCAAGGGGCAGGGCTGGGCAGAAGAGGCAAGAAGCAAGGGGCAAGGCAAGGTGCAAAAGCAAAGCCCCAGAAGCCAGGCAACCCGAAAAAAGAAAGGTGCAAGGGGCAAGACAGGTTGCAAGAGGCATGGCACAAGGAGCAATGCAGGGCACAAGATACAAGATACATGGGGGAAAGGCAAAGCCCAAGATGGAAGTTGCAAGGGGCAAAGAAGTGCAGAAGAGTCCAGGCGCAATGGAAAAGGCAGGGCGCAAGAGGCAAGTGCAAGGTGCAAGGCAGGGCCCAAGGGACAAGGTGAAAGGGGCAAGGCAGGGCAAAATGCCAATGCGCAAAGGGCTGGGCACGGTGTAAAGGCAAGGTCCAAGGGGCCATGCAGTGCACAATAGGAAAGACGCAATGGGCAGGGTTAAACAGAAGAGGCAAAGCTCAAGGGGCAAGGAAGGGTGCAATAGACAAGGCGCACGGGAGAAGTCAAGTTGCAAGAGGCAAGGGGCAAGGGTAAGGCAGGGCCCAAGAGAAAAGGGGCACGGGACAAGACAATGCATAAGAGGCAAAGTGCAAGGGGCCAGGTAAGTCAAAATAGGCAAGGCACAAGGGCCATGGCAGGGCACAAAGGGCTAGGCGCAAGGGGAAAATCAGGGCTCAAGAGGCAATGTGCAACGGGTAAGGCAAGGCACAAGTTGTAAGGCAACAGGGGCAAGGCAGGGCACAAGAGGGAAGGAGAAAGGGCCAATGCAGGGGCCAAGAGGCAAGGTATAAGGGGCATGGCAAGGCACAATTGGCAAAGCCCAAGGGGCCAGGAAATGTGAAAGAGGCAAGGCGCATGGGGCAAGTCAAGGCTTTAGATGCAAGGAGAATGGGACAAGGCAGGGCGCAAGAGGCAATGGCAAGGGGCAAGGCAGGGCACAAGAGAAAAGGTGTAAGGGGAAGGCATGGCTGAATAAGCAAGGCCCATGAGGCAAGGCCAGGAACAAGAAGCAAGGCTCAAGGGCAAGGCAGGGCAGAAGTGGCAAGGCACAAGGGGCCTGGCAGGATGCAAGAGGCAAGGTGCAATGGGCCAGGCAGAGTGCAAGAGGCAAGGTACAAGTGTCAAGGCCAGGCACAAGAGGCAAGGCACAACAAGGTAGTGCACAAGGCACAATGGGCAAGACAGGCAGGAAGGGACAAGGTGCAAGGGGCAAGGCAGGGCAGAAGGGTCAAGGAGCAAAGGGCCAAGAGGGAGAGGGAGGCAAGGTCCAGGGGCCATGCAGCACACAATAGAAAGGTGCAATGGGTAAGACTGAGAAGAGGCAAGGCTCATGGGGCAAGGAAGAGTGCAAGACGCAAGGTTCATGGGGGCAGGCAAGGTGCAAAAGACAAGGCGCAAGGGGCAAGGCAGGGCGCAAGATGCAAGGCAAAAGAATGCTGGCAGGTCTCAAGAAGCAAGGAGCAAGGGACAAGGTAGGGCGCAACAGGCATTGCTCAAGGAGTCAGGCAGGGCACAAGAGTCAAGACGCAAGGGGCCAGGCAGGGCACAGAGGCAAGGGGCAAGGAGCCAGGCAGGGCTCAAGAGGCAAAGCACAAAGGGCTAGGCAGGGTGAAGGAGGCAAGGCGCATAGGGTAAGGCAAGGCAGAAGAGGAAAGGTGCAAGGTGCAAGTTGCAAGGCAGGGTGCAATAGGACAAGCGAAAGGGGCAAGGCAGGCCACAAGAGTCAAGGTGCAAGGGGCAATGCAAGGCACAAGAGGCAAGGCGTTAGTGGCAAGACAGGGTGCAAGAGACAAGGCACAAGGGGCAATGCAAGGCACAAGAGGCAAGGTGCATGTGGCAAGGCAATGCTCAAGATGCAAGGCACAATGGGTAAGGCAGGTTGCAAGAGGCAATGCCAAGGGGCAACGGAATGTGCAAGAGGCAAGGCCCAAGGGGGAAAGAGGGCACAGGAGGCAAGGTGCAAGGGGCTAGGCAGGCCAAAGAAGGAAAGGTGCAATGATCAAGAAAATGCAGAATAAGTAAGGTGCAAGGGGCTAGGCAGAGCACAAGAAGCAACACGCAAGGAGCAAGGCAAGGCACAAGAAGCAAGGCGCAAGGGGCATGGCAGGCTGCAAGAGGCAAGGCGCAAAGGACAAGGTGGGGTGCATGAGGCAAGGCACAAGTAGCAAGGAAGGGTGCAAAAGTAAATGAGAAATGGGCAAGGCGAGGTGCAAGAAGCAAGGCGCATGAGGCAAGGCAAGGCTCAAGCTGCAAGGCACAAGGGGTAAGGCAGAGCACAAGAGGCAAAGGCAAGGGGCAAGGCAGGTCACAAGAGGCAAGGCACAAGGGAAAGATAGGATGCAAGTGGCAAGGCACAAGGGGCAAGGCAAGTCACCAGAGGCAAAGTGCAAGGGGTAAAGCAAGGCACAAGAGGCAAGCAGCAAACGGGCAAGTCAGGGCACAAGATGCAAGGCACAAGGGGAGAGGCATGGCGCAAGAGTTGCGGTGCAGGGGCAAGGCAGTGCACAACAGGCAAGGCACAAGGGGCAAGGCACTATGCAAGTGGCAAAGCGCAAAAAGCAAAGTAGTACACAAGAGGCAAGGCACAAGGACCAAGGCAGGGCACAAGAGGCAAGGTGCAAGGAGCAAGGCAGGGCAAACAAGGCAAGGAGTCAGGGGCAAGCCAGTGTGCAACCGGCTAGACGCAAGGGGCCATGCAGGGATCAAGAGGCTAGGCACAAGGGCCCTTGCAGCATGCAATAGGCAATGCCCATGGGGCAGGGCTGGGCAGAACAGACAAGGTGCAAGGAGCCAGGCAGGGTGAAGGAGGCATTGCACAAGCAGCTAGGCAGGGCAAAAGAGGCAACGCACAAGTGACCAGGAAGGGTTCAAGAGGAAAGGTGCAAGGGGCAAGGCAGTGCGCAAGAGGCGCTGTGCAAGGGGCAAGGCAGGGCACAAGAGGTAAGGCGCAAGGAGCAAGGCAAGGCGTTAGATAAAAACGCAAGACGCAAGGCACAAGCGGTAAGGCTAGGGGCAAGAGGCAAGGTGAAAGTGGCAAGGCAAGGTGCAAGAGGCAATGTGCAAAAGGAAAACAAGATGCCAGGGGCAAGGTGGAATAGACAAGGCAAAGCTCAAGTGGCAAGGCCTATAAGACAAGGAAAGTGCCAAGATGCAAGGTGCAAGAGGCAAGGCTCAAAGGGGCAAGACAAGGTGCAAGGGGAAAGGCAAAAGAGGCAAGGTGCAAAGGCCAAGGCAAGGCACAAGAGGCAAGGCAAAGGGGGCCAGGCAAGGCCAAGAGTAAAGGGGCAAGGGGCCAGGAAGGGTGCAAGAAGCAAGGCATAAGGCTCAAGGCAAGGTACAAGATGCAAGTGCAAGACACAAGGCAAAAGGGGCAAGGCAAGGAGAAAGAGGCAACACTAGGTGGCAAGGAAAGGTGCAAGGGGCAAGGTGCAAGGTGCAAGGCAAGGAACAAAAGGCCATGCGCAATGGACAAGGCAAGGCATAGAGGCAAGGCACATAAGACAAGGCAAGCCAGAAGATACAAGACGCAAGAGGCAAAACAAGACACAAGAGGCAAGGCGCAAGGGGCCAATTAAAGGCAAGAAGCAAGGGACCAGGACCAAGGCAGAGTGCGAGAGGAAGGGTGCAAGGGGAAAGGAAGGCACAAGTGATAATGCACAAGGGGCCAGGCAGGGCGCAAGAGGCAAAATGGAAGAGGCAAGGCATGACACAAGAGGCAAGGTGCAATGGTCCAGACAGGGCAAAAGAGGCAAGGTACAAGGGGACAGGCAGGGCCCAAGAGGAAATGCACAAGGGGCAAGGAAGGGTGCAAAAGGAAAGGTGCAAGGGGTAAGGCAGTGTGCAAGAGGCAAGGCTCAAGAGGCAAGGCATGGCACAAGAGGCAAGGCACAAGGGGCCAGGCTGGGCGTGAGAGGTCAGTTGCAAGGGGGCCAGCCAGGGCTCAAGAAGCAAGGCCAAGGGGCAAGTCAGGGAGCAAAAGGCCAGGCACAATGTGCAAGGCAGGGCAGAAAGAACAAGGTACAAGGGGCAAGGCAGGGCAGAAGTGGTAAGGCCCAAAGGGAAAGATAGGGAGCAAGAGGCAAGGCAAAAGGGGTAAGGCAGGGCAGAAGAGCCAAGATGAAAGGGGCAATGCACGGTGAAAGAGGCAAGGCGCAAGGGGGTAGGCATGGTGTAAGAGGCAAGGCACAAGGAACAATTCTGGGCCAAAGAGGAAATGTGCAAGTGCAAGGCAGGGAACAAGAGGCAAATCTCAAGGGGCAAGGAATGGCGTAAGAGGCAAGGAGAAAGGGGTAAGGCAGGGCACAAGTGGCAAGGAGAAATGAGCAAGGCAGGGTGTAAGAGGCAAGGTCCAAGGGGCTAGGCAGGGCACAAGAGGCAAGGCACAAATGGCAAGGCAGGGAGCGAAAGGCAAGGTGCAAGGGGCAAGGCAGGGCGCGAGAGGCAAGGAGCAAGGGGCACGACAGGGCACAAGAGGCAAGGTGCCAGGGGAAAGGTAGTGTGCAACAGGTAAGGTGCAAGGGGCGAGGCAGTATGCAAGAGGGAAGGCACAAGGGGTGAGGCAGGGCGAAAGATTCAAGGCACAAGTGGCAAGGCAGGGCACAAGAGGCAAGGAGCAAGGGGTAATGCAGGGCGCATGAGGCAAGGGGCCAGGGGCCAGGCAGGGCACAAGAGGAAAAGCACAAGGTGCAAGGCAGGGCACATGAGGCAATGAGCAAGGGGCAAGGCAAGGTGCAAGGGAAAGGCACATAAGACAAGGAAAGGTGCAAGATGCAAGGTGCAAAGGCAAGGCAAGGCACTAGAGCCAAGGCACCGGGGGAAGACAAGTCGCAAGGGGCAAGGTGAAGGAGACAAGTCGCAAGGGGCAAGGTGAAGGAGACAAGGCGCAAGGGGTAAGGCAGGACACAAGAGGCAAGGTACAAAGGGCAAGGCAATGGTCAAGGGGCAAGGCAGGGTGCACGTGGCAAGGCGCAATGGGCAAGGAAGGGTGAAATAGGCAAGGCGCAAGGGGGCAGGAAAGGTGAAAGAGGCTAGACGCAATGGGCCAGGCAGGGCCCAAACAGAAAGTTGCACAGGGTGAGGCAGTGTGCAAGAGGAAAGTTGCAAGAGGCAAGGCAAGGCGCAAGAGACAAGGTGCAAGGGGCAAGGAAGGGGGCAAGCAGCAAGGTATAAGGGGAAAACAAGGCGCAAGAGGCAAGGTGCAATAGACAAGGAAAAGCACAAGTGCAAGGCACATAAGACAAGGTAAGGGGCAAGATACAACACACAAGAGCCAATGCAAGGCGCAAGATGCAAGTCAAAAGGAGCAAGAGGTGCGAGAGGACAGATAAAATGGACCTGACAGGACGCAAACTGAAAGGCACACAGGGCGAGGCAGTGTGCAAGATGAAAGGCACAAGTGGCAAGGCACAGTGCAATAGATAAGGTGCAAGGGGCAAGGCAGGAGGCAAGAGACAAGGTGCAAAAAGCATGGATAGATGCAAGAGGTAAGGCACATAACAGAAGGCAAGGCACAAGCTGCAAGATGCAAGGGACAAGGCATGGCACAAGTAGCAATGTGAAAAAGGCAAGGTGGAAGGGCCAAACAAGGCGCAAGAGGCAAGGGGCAACGGACAAGGAATGGTACAAGAGGCAAGGTGTAACAGGCAAGGAAGTAAGCAAATTGAAAGGCTCGAGGGGCAAGGCCAGGAGCAAGAGGCAAGGCGAAAGGATTAAGGCAAAGCTCAAGAGGAAAGGCGCAAGGGGCAATGCAGGGCGCAAGAGGCAATGCACAAGGAGCATGGCAAGGCATATAAGGGAAGGCGCAAGGGGCAAGGAAACGCCCAATATGCATGGCGCAAGGGGCCAGGCAAAGTGCAAGAGGTAAAGCTCAAGCGGCCAGACAGGGTTCAGGAGGCAAGGCAAATGGGGCCAGCCAGGGCAGAGGAGGAGATAAGGCACAGGGCCAAGCAGGGCTCACGAGGCAAGGTACAAGGGGCAGAGCACTGTGCCAGAGGCAAGGGGTAAGGGCAAGGCAGGGCGCAAGAGGCAAGGTGCCAAGAGCAAGGCAGTGTGCAACAGGCAAGGTGTAAGGGGCTCAGCAGGCCGAAGAAGGAAAGGTGCAATGGTCAAGGAAATACAGAACAGGCAAGGTGCAAGTGTCTCGGCAGTGCTCAGGAAGCAAGGCGCAAGGGACCAAGTAGTGCACAAGAGGCAACACACAAGGGGAAAGTCAGGCTGCAAGAAGCAAGAAGCAAGTGGCAAGGCAGGCTACAAGAGGCAAGGCACAAAGGACAAGGTGGGGCTATGAGGCAAGGCACAAGTGGCAATGCAGGATGCAGGAGGCAAGGCCCAAGTGGCAAGGAAGAGAACAAGAGGAAATGAGCAAGTGGCTAGGCAGGGCACAAAAGACAAGGCCCATGGGGGAAGGCAAGGTGCAAGAGGAAAGGCGAAATCGGAAAGGCAGAGTGGAAAAGACAAGGTGCATGGGGCTAGGCAAGTCTCAAGATGCAAAGTGCAATGGTCAAGGCAGGGCACAAGAGGCAAGGCTGCTGGGCAAGTCACGGTGCAAGAAGCAAGGCTCAGGGGAGAAAGCAGGACACAAGAGGCAAAGTGCAAGGGGTACGGCAGGACATAAGAGGTATGGAACAAGGGGCGAGGCAGGGTGCAAGGGGACACATGCAAGGGGAAAGGCGGGGTGCAAGAGGCAAGCTGCAAGGGGCAAGGCAGGGCATAAGAGGAAAGGGGGAAGGGGCAAGGCAGAGCACAAGAGGTGAGGTGCAATAGGCAAGGCATGGTGCAAGAAGCAACAGGCAAGGGGCAAGGTAATTCCCAAAAGGCAAGGCACAAGAGGCTAGGCAAAATGGGCAAGGCAGGGCGCAAGATGCAAGGTGCAGTGGGCAAGGCATGGCGCAAGAGGCAAGGCACAGGGCATGGCAGGGCTAAAGAGATAAGGTGTAAGGGGCAAGGCAGAGCCCAAGAGGCAAGGTGCAAAGGGCAAGGCACTGTGTAGGAGGTAAGGCGCAATGTGCAAGTCAGGTTGCAAGACACAAGGGGCAAGGGGCAAGAAAAGGCGCAAGTGGCAAGGCCAAGGGGCAAGGCAGTGCACAAGATGCAAGGTGCAAGGGAGACAGCAGGTCACAAGAAGCAATGTGCAAGGGCCAAGGCAGGGCGCAAGAGGCAATGCGCATGGGACTAGGCAGGGTGCAAGAGGCAAGGCATAAGAGGTCAGGTAGGGTGCAAGAGGCAAGGTGCAAGGGCAAGGCAGGAAACAAGAGGCAAAACACAAGGAGCAAGGCAAGGAGCAAGAGGAAAGGTGCAGTGGGCAAGGTGGGGCACAAGAGGAAAGGAGCAAGGGGCAAGGCAAGGCGCAAGAGCCAAGGTGCTAGGGGCCAGGCAGGACACAAGAGGCAAGGCACAAGTGGCAAGGCATGGAGCCAGAGGCAACGCACTTGGGGCAAGGTGGATGAAGCAAGGCAAAGCTCAAGATGCAAAGCAATGGGCAAGGCAGGGAGCAAGAGGCGAAGCCAAGGGGCAAGCTAAGGCCCAAGGATCAAGGCGCAAAGGGAAAGGCAAGGCACAAGAGGCAAGGCACAATTGGGAAGTCAGGGCACACGAGGCAAAGAGCAAGGGTCAAAGAAGTGTGAAAGAGACAAGGCACAAGTGGCCAGGCAGTGCACAGAAAGCAACGCGCAAGGGGCCAGGTAGGATGCAAGAGGCAATGTGCAAGGCACAAGGCAGGGCAAAAAGGCAAGGTGCAAAGGGCAAGACAGGGCACAAGATGCAAGGTACAAGAAGCAAGGCAGGGCACAAGGGGCAAAGCAAGGTGCAATGTGCAAAGGGCAACATAGAGCACAGAGGCAAGGCGCAACAAGCAAGGCAGGGCACAACAGGCAAGGCATATGGGACAAGGATGGTTGCAATTGGCAAGGCTCAACAAGCAAGGCTGGACACAAGAGGTAAGGCGCAAAGGGCAAGGCAGTTCGCAAGAGGCAAATCACAAGAAGCAAGGCAGGGCACAAGGAGAAAAGTGCAAGGGGCAAGGAAGTGAGAAGAGGCAAGGAGCAAGGGGTAAGGCAGAGGGCAAGAGCCCAGGCGCATGGGGCAAGGCAGGGCACAAGAGGCAAGGCCAAGTGGCAAGGCAGGGTGAAAATGCAAGGCACAAGAAGGAAGGCAGGGCACGAGAGGCAAGGCACAAAGTGTAAGGCAGGGCACAAGAGGTAAGGCTCACAGGGGAGGGCAGGACAGAAGAGGAAAGGCACAAGGGGCCAGGCAAGGTGAAAGAGGAAAGGCACAAGGGGCCAGACATGGCGCAAGAGGCAAGGCGCAAGGGGCAAGGCAATGTGTAGGATGCAAGGTGCAAGGGGCAAGGAAAGGTGAAAGAGGCAAGCGCAATGGGCAACACAGGGTGCAAGAGGTAATATGCAAGAGGCAAGGCAGGGTGCAAGAGGCAAGGCGTGAGGGGCAAGGCAAGGCGCAAGAGTCAAGATGCAAGGGGCAAGGCATTGCACAAGAGGCAAGGTGCAAGGGGAAAGGCTGAGTGCAAGAAGAAAGGCTCAAGAGGTCAGGCAGAGTGCAAGAGGCAGGGTGCAAGTGGCAAGGTGCAAGGGGCAGGAAAGGGCAGAAGAGGCAAGGCAAAAGGGGACAGGCAGGAGGCATGAGTCAAGGTGCAAGGGGCCAAGTAGGACGAAAGAGGCAAGGGGCAAGGGGCAAGGCAGGGCGCAAGAGGCAAGGTGAATGGGTAACGGCAAGGGGCAAGAAGCAAGGTGCTAGGGGCAAGGCAGTGAGTGAAAGGCAAGGCACAATGGTTCACGCAAGGAGCAAGAGGCAAAGCGCAAGGTGCAAGGTAGGGCACGAGAGGCAATGCTCAAGGGAGAAGGCAGGGTGCATAGGGCACTGCTCAAGGGGCAAGGAAGGGCGCCCAAGGACATGTGCAAGGAGCAAGGCAGGGTGCACCAGGCAAGGTGCATGGGGCAAGGCAAGGCCAAAGATGCAAGGTGCAAGGGGCATTGTAGGGTGCAAGAGGCAAGGCCAAGGGGCAAAGCAGGATGAAAGAGGCAATGCGCCAGGGACCAGGTAGGGGGCAAGAGGCAATGTGCAAGGGCCTAGGCAAGGTGCAAGTGGCAGGTGCAAGGAGCCAGGCAGGGCCCAAAAGGCAATGTGCAAGGGGCAAGACAGGGCACAAGATACAAGGCAAAAGAGGCCAGGCTGGGCACAAGAGGCAAGGCAGAAAGGACTAGGCAAGGCAAAGGAGGCAAGATGCATGTGGCAAGGCAGGGCAGAAGAGACAAGGTGCAAAGGGCATGTCAGGGCGCAAGAAGCAAGGCACAAGGGGCCAGGCAGAACAGGAGAGGCAAGGAGCATGGCGTAAGGCAAGGCTCAAGATGAAAGGTACAAGTGACAAGGCAGGGCATAAGAGGCAATATACAAGGGGCCAGCAGGCCGCAAGGGACAGGTACATGGTTCAACGCAGTGTGTAAGTGGCAAGGCCAAGGGGCAAAGCAGGACAAAAGAGGAAAGGCTCAAGGGGCGGGGCAGGGCACAAGAGGCAAGGCGCAAGGGCCAAGGCAGGGCACAAGAGGCAAGATGCAAAGGGCCAGCAGGGCACAAGAGACAAGGTGCATGGTACAATGAAGAGCGCAAGAGGCAAGGCCAAGGGGCAAAGCAAGATGAAAGAGGAAAGATGCAATGGGCCAGGCAGGGTGCAAAAGGCAAGGTGCAAAGTACAACGCAGGGCACAAGAGGCTGGGTGCAAGGGGTCAGGCAGGGTGCAAAAGGCAAAGCACAATGGGCCAGGCAAGGCACAAAAGGCAAGGTGAAAAAGGAAGTCATGTCACAAAAGGCAAGGCCCAAGGGGCAAGCACTGCACAAGAGGCAAGGCACAAGGGGTTAGGCAGGGTGAAGGAAGAAAGGTGTAATGGACAAGGAAAGGCGGAAGAGGAAAGGCCTAAGGGGCCAGGTAGGGCACAAGAGGCAAGGCGCAAGGCAGGGTGCAAGATGCAAGGCTCAAGGGGCAAGGCAAGGTGAAAGAAGCTAGGCCCAAGGGGCATGGCAAGGCCCAAGACGCAAGGCCAAGGGGAAAGGCAGGGCACAAAGGGCAAGATGCAAGTGCGAAGGCAGGGTGCAGAGGGTAAGGCGTTAGGGGCAATGAAGGGCACAAGAGCAAGGTTTAATGGGACAGGCAGGGAGCAAGAGGCAAGAGACAAGGGGCTAGGCAGGGCGAAGGAGGAAAGTTGCAAGGGTCAAGGCAGTGTGGAAAGGCAAGGTGCAAGGAGTTAGGCAGGTCGCAGGAGGCAAGGCACAAGGGCATGTTAGGGCTCAAGAGGCAATGCGTAAGATGTAAGGGATGGCACAAGAGGCAGGACGCAAGGGGCATGGCAGGGTGCAAAAGGCAAGGTGCAAAAGGCAAAACAGGAGGCAAGAGGCAAGGCTCATTAGAGAAGGTGGGGTGCATTAGGCAAGGCCCAAGTGGCATGACAGGGTGCAAGAGGCAAGAGTCAAGGGGCAAGGAAAGGCACAAGGGGCAAGGCCAAGGGGCAAGGCAGGGTGCAAAATGCAAGGCGCAAGGGGCCAGGCAAGGTGCAAGAGTCAAGGCACAAGGGGCATGTCAGGGCACGAGAGGCAAGGCGCATGGGGCAAGACAAAGCTCCAGATGCTAGGTGCAAGGGGCAAGGCAGGGAGTAACATTGAAGGCACAACAAGCAAGGCAGGGCACAGGAGGCAAAGCATAAGGGGCAAGGTGGGTGAAATAGGCAAGGCCCGAAGGACAATGCAGGGCGGAAGAGGCAAGGTGAAAAAGGAAGGCATGTTGCAAAAGGCAAGGCACAAGGGGTAAGCAGGGCGCAAATGCAAGGACAAGGGGCTTGGCAAGGCATAAGAGGAAAGGAAAGGCAGAAGAGGCAAGCCCCAAGGGACAAGGCGGGGCGCAAGAGGCATGGTGCAAGTGGCAAGGCAGAACACAAGAGGCAAGGTGCCAAGGGCGAGGCAATGTGCAAGTGGCAAGGGACAAGGGGCAAGGCAAGTCTAAGATGCAAGGCACAAAGGGCAAGGCAGGGCACAAGAGGCAAGGCACAAGGGGCAAGGCAGGGCACAAGAGGCAATGTTCAAGGGACCAGGCAGGGCGCAAGAGGGGAGGTGCAAGGGGAAAGGCAAGGCGCAAGATTAAAGGTGGAAGGGGCAAGGCATGGCACAAGATGCAAGGCGACAGTGGTAAGGCAGGGTGCAGGAAGCAGGTTGCAAGGGTCCAGCAGGGGCCAAGAATAAGGCACCATGGACAAGGCAGAGCGCAAGAGGCAAGGCCAAGGGGCAGGACAGGATGCAATAAGCAAGGCGCAAGGGGGAATGCTGGGCACTAGGGGACACGCAACAGGGGCAAGTTGGGGTGCAAGAGGCAAGGCTCAAGGGGCAAGGTGGGGAGCAAGGGGCAAGGTAGGGCACAAGAGGAAAGGTGCAAGGGGAGAGGCATGGCTCAAGAGGCAAGGGCAAGGGGCAAGGCAATGCACAAAAAGGTAAGGTGCAAGGGACAAGGCAAGGCGCAAGAGGCTAGGCACAAGGGGAAAGGCAGGGCGTAAGAGGCAATGCGCAATGGGAAAGGCAGGGCACAAGAGCCAAGGCCAAGTGGCAAGGCAGGGCGCAAAAGGCAAGGGGCAACGGGGAAGGCAGGGTACAAGATGCAAGGTATAAGGGGCAAGGCAGGGTGCAAGAGGCAAGGTTCAAGGGGCCAGAAAGGACCCAAGAGGCAAGGTAAAAGGGGCCAGGCAGGGCGCAGAGGCAAGGCGCAAGGGGCTAGGCAGTGCGAAGGAGGAAATTTGCAAGGGCCAAGGCAGTGCAGAAGAGTCAAGGCGCAAGGGACCAGGCAGGGTGTAGGAGGCAAGGCCCATGTGGCAAGGAAGGGTGCTAGGGGAAAGGAGCAAGGGGCAAGGCAGGGCACAAGAGGAAAGGGGCATGGAACAAGGCAAGGTAGTTTTCAAGAGTCAAGGTGCAAATGGCACGGTACTGCGCAAGAGTCAAGGTGAAGTGGGCAAGGCAGGGTGCAAGAGGCAAGGAGCAAGGGGCAAGGAAATTCACCAATGGCAAGGCCAAGGATCAAGGCAGGTCGCAAGATGCAAGGTCCAAAGGGGAAGTCAGGACCCAAGAAGCAAGGCGCAAGGGGAAAGACAGTGTGCAAAGGCAAGCGTCAAGGGACCAGGCAGTGAGCAAAAGAAAGGCACAGACACACTAAAAACTTTACAAGAAGGAGTAGGAGACACACTAGGCCTCCTTGGCACAGGTCGAAACTTTCTCAGCAAGGACCAAGAAACACAACAAATCAGAGAAAGGCTGGATAAGTGGGATTGCATTAAACTGCAGAGCTTCTGTCGGGCAAAGGACATAGCTAGTAAATTAATTTGGAAGCCTATAGAATGGGAGAAGATTTTCACTAACCATAAAACGGACAAAGGCCTCATATCTAAAATATATCAACAGCTCAAAAAATTGAATCGTTCCAAAACTAATCTCCAAAGAAACATCCATCCCATTAAAAGATGGGCCAAAGACTTAAAGAGAGTCTTCTCTTAAAAAGAAATAAGAATGGCCTATAGACACATGAAGAAATGCTCAACATCTCTGGTCATAAAAGAAATGCAAATCAAAGCAACTCTAAGATTCCACCTCACTCCAGTTAGAATGGCCAGGATCAAGAAAACTAATAACAACAGATGCTGGAGGGGATGTGGCCAGGAGGGATCACTACTACACTGTTGGTGGGAGTGCAAACTCGTTCAACCACTATGGAAAGCAGTGTGGCAGTTCCTCAAAAGACTAAATATAGAGCTTCCCTAAGACCCAGCAATTCCACTATTGGCATTTTCCCAATCGTCCAGAAACAAGGGCATACTAAATCCACTAGCACCATGATGTTCATTGCAGCACTATTTACCATAGCAAAGATATGGAACCAACCCAGATGTCCCTCAGTTGATGAGTGGATCAACAAGATGTGGTATTTGTACACAATGGAATTCTATGCTGCTGTCAGAAAGAATGACATTGCCCCACTTGTAAAGAAATGGAAAGACTTAGAAAAAATCACACTAAGGGAAGTAAGCCAGACTCAAAGGAACATAGGCCCAAGAGTCTCCCTCATTTGTCATAATCAGTAGAAACCTTGCGCTCTCCTAGCAGAGATACAACAGAACAAAATCTAGAGACATTAGGCCAAATAGTACGACACTAAATGTAAGGAACTCCAGGATAAGGAAACAAAAACCATATAATGAGTGACTATTGTCCTCAATGTACTATGTTATCGTTCATCTCTTTTGCCATCTCCTGGTTATCTCATATTGTTACAATTTTTCACCTTGTTATCTGATATATTTTATATGTGCTTATTTGGTTATTTGAAATTGGATAGGGAAGGGGGGAAATCAAGATAATTGCGGGAGGGTGGAAGGGAAATGGGGACCATGTCATGAGAAAGGGTATCAATGTTTGTGAAGTTATGCACCTTCTATCTGGTGAATATAATGTAACCCTTGTATTAATCACAATAAAAAATGTGTTTAAAGTAAAAAAAGAGAAAAGGCACAAAGGGCTAGGCAGGGCACAAGAGACAAGGGGAAACGTAGGGTACAAGATGCAAGGAGCAATGGGGAAGGCAACGTGCAAAAGGCAATGTGCAAAGGGCAAGGTAAGGCAAAAAATGCAAGGTGCAAGGGCCAAGGCAGGGTGAAAGAGGCAAGGCACAGGGGCAAGGCAGGACACAAAAGGCAAAATGCAAGGATCAATGCTAGGTGCAATAGACAAGGGGTAAGGGGCGAGGTAGGGCACAAGAGACAAGGTGCAAGAATCAAGGAAAAGCAGAAGAGGCAAGGCCCAAGGGGCAAAAGTGCAGGGGACAAGGAGCAGGGTTAAGCAGAAGAGTTAAGGTATCACGGGCAAGGCTAGACGCAAGAGGTAAGGTGCAAAGGCCAAGACAGGGTGCAAAAAGCTCAAGGGGCAAGGAAAGGCGCAAGAGGCAAGGCACATGGGGCAAGGCAAGCCTCAAGATGTAAGCGCAATGTGCCAGTCAGGGCGCTAGAGACAAGGCCAGGCAGCAAGGCAGGGCAAAAGATGCAAGTCACAGGGAGGAACGCAGGGTGCAAGAGGCAAGGCACAAGGGGCAATGCATGGTGCAAGAGGCAAGGCTCAAGGAGCCAGGCAGGGTACAAGAGGCAAGGTGCAAGGGGCCAGGCAGGACGCAAGACCCAATGCACAATGGATTATGCAAGGGGAAATAGGAAAGGAGCAAGGGGCAAGGATGGGCGGAAAAAGAAAGATGAAAGGGGCCAGGCAGGGCGCAGGAGGCAAGGCTCAAGGAGCAAGACAGTGGGGAAGAGGCAAAGCGCAAGTTGCAAGGCAGGGCCCAAGAGGCAAGGTGAAAAGGGCAAGCCTGAGCACTAGAGGCAAGGTGCATGGGGCAAGGCAAGGCTCAATATGCAATGGTGAAGGGACACAAGGCAGCCCCCAAAAGGCAAGAAGCAAGGGCATGGCAGGGTGCAAGAGGCAAGGCACAATGGGCACGCAAAGTAACAATAGACAAGCAAAAGGTGCAAGGAAGGCACAACAGGCAAGGCGCAAGGGGCAAGGCAAGGCTTCAGATGCAAAGGCAGGGGTCAAGAGGCAAATCCAAGCGGCAAGGCAGGACACAAGAGGTAAGGTGCAAGGGGGATGCAGGGTGCAAGAGTAAGTTGCAAGGGGCCAGGCAGGGGCGCAAGAGGCAAGGCACAAGAGGCCAGGTAGGGTGCAGAAGGCTAGGCACAAGGAGCAAGGCATGGCACAAGAGGCAAGGCGCAAGGGGCCAAGCAGTTCACAGGAGGCAAGGTGCAAGGGTCCAGGTAGGGTGCAAGAGGCAAGGCGCAAGAGGCAAGGCAGGGTGGAGGGGGCCACGAGAAGGGGCAAGGCAGGGTGGAGGAGGCCACGAGAAGGGGCAAGGCAGGGTACAGGAGGCCACGAGAAGGGGCAAGGCAGGGTGGAGGAGGCCACGAGAAGGGGCAAGGCAGAGTACAGGAGGCCACGAGAAGGGGCAAGGTAGGTTAAGAGGCAAGGCCCAAGATGGGGCCCAAATGACAAGGCACAATTGCCAAGGCAGGGCGCAAGAGGTAAGGTGCAAGGGGTAAGGCAGGGTGAAAGAGGCCATACACAAGGGCAAAGTTGGGTTAGAAGAGGGAAGGTGCAAGAGGCATGTTGGGGTGCAAGAGGCAATGCGCAATTGGAAAGGCAGGGTGCAAGAAGAAAGGCGCTAGGGTATGGTAGTCATAAGAGGCAAGGCGCATGGGGCAAGCCAAGTCTCAAGATGCAAGGTGCAAGGGGCAATGCAGAGTGCAAGAGTCTTAGCCAAGGGGCAAGGTGGGGTGTAAGAGGCAAGGAACAAAGGGCAAACCAGGCCACTATGGGCAAGGCACAATGGTCAAGGCAAGGTGCAAGAGGTAAGGCGCAAATGGCAAGGCAGGGCGAAAGGGGAAAGGTGAAAGGGTCAAGGTCAGGAGCAAGATGCAAGGTGCAAGGGGCAAGGTAGGGTGCAAGAGGAAAAGTGCAAGGGGCATGTCAGGGTGCAGGAGGCAAGGGGCAAGGAGCAAGGCAATGCACAAGAGGCAGTGCGCAAGGTGCCAGGCAAGGTGAAAGAGGCAAGGAGCAAAGAACCAGGCAGGGCGCAACAGACAAGTCAAAAGGGGCAAGGCAGTGCACAAGAAGATAGCCGCAAGTGACGAGGCAGGGTGCAAGAGTCAAAGCACATTGGGCAAGGCAGGGCGTAAAAGGCAAGTAGCAAGGGGCCAGGTAGGTTGCAGGAGGCAAGGCACAAGGGGCAAGGCAGAGTGCAAGAGGCAAGGCACAAGGGGCCAGGCTTATTGCAAGAGGCAAGGCGCAAGTGGCAAGGCAGGGCGCCAGAGGGAAGGTGCATGTAGAAAGGCGAGGCAAAAGGTGCAATCGCAAAACGCAATGCACAGGGGCATGGCAAGTTGCAAGAGGCAGGGCACAAGTGGTAAGGCAAGGTGCAAGAGGCAATGCGCATGGGGCAAGGGATGGGAAAAAACAAGGTGCAATGGACAAGGCAAGGCACAAGAGACAAGGCACATTAGACAAGGCAAGGTACAAGAGGCAAGGTGCAAGAGCAAGGCAAAGTGCACGAGGCAAGGCACAATGGCCAAACAAGGGTCAAGGGGTAAGGCGAAAATGGCAAAGTGCAAGGGCCAAGGCAAGGATCAAGGTGTAAGGCACAAGGGGCAAGGCAGGGTGCAAGTGGCAGGGCACATGGGGAAAGGCAAGGCATAAGAGGCAAGGTGCAAAGGGCAAGGCAGATATCAAGAGGCAAAGCACAAGGGGCAACACAAGGCACAAGAGTCAAGGCACCAGTGGCAAGGTGCAAGAAGCAAAGTGCAAGGGAAATGGCAGGGCGCTAGATGCAAGGTGCAAGGCGCAAGGCACGGCACCAAAGAAAGGAGCATGATGCAAGGCAGGGCACAAGAGGCAAGGTGCAAGGGGGTCAACAATGTGTAAGTGTCAAGGCACAAGGGGCCAGGCAGGGTGCAAGAGGCAAGGCGCATGGGGGAAGAAAGGGTGCAAGAGGAAAGGCAAAAGAAACAGCACAGAGCTCAAGAGGAAAGGCCCAAAGGCCCAAGGGTGAAGGTTAGGGTGAAGGTTGACTTTAGGGTGAGGGTTAGGGTTAGGGTTAGGGTTAGGGTGAGGGATAGGGTTAGGGTTAGGGTTAGTGTTAGTGTTAGGGTTAGGGTTAGGTTTAGGGTGAGGGTGAGGGTGAGGGTTTGGGTTAGGGATTGGGTTAGGGTAATTGTTAGTGTTAGGGTTAGGGTAAGGGTTAGGGTTAGGTTTAGGGCTAAAGCTAGGGTTAGGGTGAGGGTTAGGGTGAGGGTTAGGTTTATGGTTATGGTTAGGGTTAGGATTAGGGATAGGGTGAGGGTTAGGGTGAGGTTAGGTGAGGGTTAGGTTGAGGGTGAGATTTAGGGTTAGGATTAGGGTTGGGGTTAGCGTTGGGGTGAGGGTTAGGGTTAAGGTTAGGGTTAGGATGAGGGATAGGGTTAGGGTGTGGGTGAAGGTTAGGGTTAGGGTTAGGGATAGGGTGAGGGTTTGGGTTAGTGTTAGTGTTAGGGTTAAGTTTTTTGGTGAGGATTAGGGTGAGGGTGAGGGTTAGGGTTAGGTTTAGGTTTAGGGTTAGGATTAGGGTTAGGGACAGGGTTGGGGTTAGGGTTTGTGTTAGGGTTAGGGTTAGGGTGAGGGTTAGGGTGAAGGTGAGGGTGAGGGTTAGGCTTAGGGTTAGGGTTAGGATTAGGGTTAGGGTGAGGTTGAGTGTTAGGGTGAGTGTTAGGCTTAGGGTTAGGGTTAGGGTTAGGGATAGGCTGAGGGTTATGGTGAGGGTTAAGGTTAGGGTTAGGGTTGGGGTTATTGTGAGAGTTAGTTTTAGGGTTAGGATTAGGGTTAGGGTAATGGTGAGGGTGAGGGTTAGGGTTAGCATTAGAGTTAGGGTTAGGGTTAGGGTTAGGTTGAGGGTGAAGGTTAAGGTTAAGGTCAGGGTTAGAGTTAGGGTGAGGGTAAGGTTGAGAGTCAGGGTGAGGTTGAGGGTGCGGGTTAGGGTTAGGGGTTAGGGTTAGGGTTAGGGTTAGGGTTAGGGGTGGGTTTATTGTTAAGGTGAGGGTGAGCGGTAGAGTGAGGGTGAGGGTGAGGGTTAAGGTTACGGTGAAGGTGAGGTTTAGGGTTAGGGTGAGTGTGAGGTTAGATTAGGGTGAAGGTGGTGGTTAGGGTTAGGGTGAGGGTTAGGGTTAGGTTTAGGTTTAGGGTTAACGTGAGGGTTAGTGTTAGGGTGAGGGTTAGGGTTAGAGTTAGGTTTAGGGTGAGGGTGAGTGTTAGGTTTAGGGTTAGGTTTAGGGTGAGCGTTAAGATTAGGGTGAGGTTTAGTGTTATGGTTGGGTTAGGGTTAGAGTTAGGGTTAAGGTTAGGGTGAGGTTGAGGGTGAGAGTGAGGGTTAGGATTAGGGTTAGGGTTAGGGTGAGGGTGAGGGTGAGAGTGAGGGTTAGGGTAAGGGTGAGGGTTAGGGTAAGCGTTAGGGTGAGGGGGACGGTTAGGCTGAGGGTTAGGGTTAGGGTTAGTGATTGGGTTAGCGTTAGTTTGAATGTTAGGGTTAGGGTTAGGATTAGGATGAGGGTTAGCGTTAGGGTGAGGGTGAAGTTTAAGGTTAGGGTTAGTGTTAGGGTTATGGTTTGGGTGAGGGTTAGGTTTAGGGTTAGTGTTAAGTTTTGGGTTAGGGTTAGGATTAGGGTGAGGGTGAGGGGTAGGTTTAGGGTTAGGTTAGGCTTAGGGTTTCGGTTAGGTTTTAGGGTTCGTTTTAGGGTTATGGGCAGTTTTTGCGTTAGAATTAGCATTAGGGTTAGTGTTAGGGTAATGGTGGGGGTGAGGGAGAGTGTTAGGGTGAGGTTTAGGGTTAGGGTTAAGATGAGGGTGAGGAGTAGGATGAGGGTGAGGGTTAGGGTGAGGGTTAGGGTGAGGGTGAGGGTTAGGGTTAGCCTTAGGTTTAGGGTTAGGTTAAGGGTTAGTGTTAGGTTCAGGTTTAGGGTTAGGGTTAGGTTTATGGCTAAAGCTAGAGTTAGGGTGATGGTGAGGGTTAGAATGAGGGTTAGGGTGAGGGTTAGGGTTAGGCTTAGATTAGGGTTAAGATTAGGGTTAGGTTGAGTGTAAGGCTTAGGGTTAGGGTTAGGTTTAGGGTTAGAGTTTGGGTTAGGGTTAGGGTTAGTGTTTGGGTTAGGATTAGGGTTAGGGTTAATGTTAGGGTAATGGTGAGGGTTAGGTTTAGGGTAAGGGTTAGGGTGAGGGTGAGTGTTAGGGTTAGAGTAGGGTTAGGATTGGGGTTAGGGTGAGGGTGAGAGTTAGGGTGAGTATTAGGGTTAGGATGAGGGTTAAAGTTAGGGTTAGGGTGAGAGTTATGGTTAGGGTTAGGGTTAAGGTGAGGGTGAGGACTAGGGTTAGGGTTACGGTGAGGGTGAGTGTGTGGTTGAGGGTTATGGTTAGGGCTAGGGTTAGGGCTTGGGTTCGCATTAGGTTGAAGGTTAGGGTTAGGGATTGGGTTAGGATGAGGGTTAGGTTTAGGGTTAGGATTAGGATGAGGGTTAGGGTTAGGGTGAGGGTGAAGGTTAAGGTTAGGGTTAGTGTTAGGGTTATGGTTAGGGTGAGGGTTAGGGTTAAGTTTTGGGTTAGGGTTAGGGTGAGTTTGAGGGGTAGGGTTAGAGTTAGATTTAGGCTTAGGGTTTGGTTTAGGGTTAGGGGTAGGGGTAGGTTTAGGGTGAGGGTTAGGATTAGAGTTAGGGTTAGGGTGAGGGTCAGGGTGTGGGTTAGGGTGAGAGTTAGGGTGATGGTGACGGTTAGGCTGAGGGCTATGGTTAGGGTTATGATTGGGCTTAGGGTTAGCGTTAGGTTAAGGGTTAGCATTAGGGTTAGGGTTAGCATGAGGGTTAGGTTTAGGGTGAGGGTTAGGATTAGAGTTAGGGTTAGGGTGAGGGTGAGGGTGAGGGTGAGGGTTAGGGTTAGGGTGAGGATGAGGGTGAGAGTGAGGGTTGGGGTGAGGGTTAGTGTGAGGGTGTGGGTTAGGGTGACGGTTAGGGTTAGGGTGACGGTTAGGCTGAATGTTAGGGTTAGGGTTAGGGTTAGGATTAGGGTTAGCGTTAGGTTGAGAGTTAGGGTTAGGTTTAGGGTTAGGAAGAGTGTTAGGGTTAGGGTGAGGGTGAAGGTTAGGTTTAGGTTTAGGGTTAGGGTTATGTTTAGGGTGAGGGTTAGGGTTAGGGTTAGGGTAAGGGATACGTTTTGGGTTAGGGTTAAGGTTAGGGTTAGGGTTAGGATGAGGGTGAGGGTGAGGGTGAGGGTTAGTGTTAGGTTTAGGGTTAGAGTTTGGGTTAGGGTTAGGGTTAGGGTTATTATTAGGGTTAGGGTTTGGGTTAGAGTTAGGGTTTAGGTTAGTGTTAGGGTAATGTTGCGGCTGAGGGTGAGGGTTAGGGTGAGGAATAGGTTTAAGGTTAGGTTGCCGGGGCCAACCGGCAGCAAACCAGGGTTCGCAGATTGGGGTTCCTGAAATCGGGCGCAAGGACTAGGAAGAAATAGAAGAGAGACAGACACACCGGGTCCGGGATGTTCGCAGTCCAGGTAAAGACTGCCGCGTTTATTTTTCACTCCTGCTTCTTCCCTCCTCCAGACCCAGGGAACCTCCAGGTGTTACATTCATATGGTAATTCTCAGGTCATTTACATAGAATAGGGCCAGAAAACAATAAGACAATAAAGCCATCGTCTGATGCAAGTCAAGGTACAGTTTGATTCCACTCTGGCTCCCAACATTAGGTGAGGGTGAGGGTTAGGGTTAGGTTGAGGGTTTGCGTGAGGTTTACAGTGAGGGTGAGTTTTAGTGTTCGGGTTAAGGTTAGGGTGAGAGTGAGGGTAAGGGTGAGAGTTAGGGTGAGGGTTAGGGTTAGGGTTAGGGTTAGGGTTATCCTTAGGTTTAGGGTTAGGTTAAGGTTTAGTTTTAGGGTTAGGGTTAGGGTTAGGTTAGGTTTAGGGCTAAAGCTAGGGATAGGGTAAGAGTTAGGGTTAGGGTTAGGGTGAGGGTGAGGTTGTGGTTGAGGCTTAGCGTTAGGGATAGGCTTAGGGTTAGGGTGTTGGTTGGGGTTAGGGTTAGGGTGAGGGTTATGGTTAGGTTTAGATTTAGTGTTAAGTTAGGGTTAAGTTTAGGGTGAGGGTTAGGGATAGGGTTAGGGTTAGGGTGAGGGTCAGGGTGAGAGTTAGGGTTAGATTAGGGTGAGGGTTAGGGTTAGCCTTAGGTTTAGGGTTAGGTTAAGGTTTAGGGTTAGGGTTAGTGTGAGGGTTAGGGTTAAGTTTAGGGCTAAAGCTAGAGTTAGGGTGATTGTTAGGGTTAGGGTTAGGTTTAGGGTGAGGGTGAGGGTTAGTGTTAGAGTTAGGGTGATTGTTAGGGTTAGGGTTAGTGTTAGGGTTAGGGTGAAATAGAGGTCTAGGCTGAGGGTTAGTGTAAGGGTTAGAGTTAGGGTAAGGACTAAGGTCAGGGTGAGGGTGAGGGTGAGGGTTAGGTTGAGGGTTAGGGTTAGATTTATGGTTAAGGTTAGGGTTAGGGTTTGGGTTAGAGTTAGGGTTAGGGTGAGGTTGAGGGTTAGATTTAGGGAGAGAGTGAGGGTTAGGGATAAGGTTATGGTTATGGTTATGGTTATGGTTATGGTTAGGGTTAGGGTTAGGGTGATTGTGAGGGTGACAGGGTTAGTGTTACGGTGAGGGTTAGGGTTAGGGTTAGAGTGAGGGTTAGGGTTAGGGATAGGGTTAGCCTTAGGTGTAGGGTTAGGTTAAGGGTTAGTGTTAGTGTTAGTGTTAGGGTTAGGGTTAGGTTTAGGGCTAAAGCTAGGGTTAGCTTTAGGGTTAGGGTTAGGGTTAGGGTTAGGTTTAGGGTGAGGGGTAGCGTTAGGGTTAGGATTAGGGTTAGGGTGAGGGTGAGAGTTAGGTTGAGTGTTAGGGTTAGAATGAGGGTTAGGGTTTGGGTTTGAATGAGGGTTAGGGTTAGGGTTAGGATTAGGGTGAGGGTGAGGGTTAGGGTGAGGTTGAGGGTTAGGGTGAGGTTTAGGTTTATGGTGAGAGTTAGGGTTAGGGTTAGGGTTAGGGTGAGGGTGAGGGTTAGGGTGAGGGTTAGGATTAGGGTTAGGTTTAGGGTGAGGGTTAGAGTTAGGGATAGGGTTAGCCTTAGGTTTAGGCTAAGTTAAGGGTTAGTGTTAGGGTTAGGGTTAGAGTTAAGTTTAGGGTTAGGGTTAGGGTTAGAGTTACGTTTAGGGCTAAAGCTAGGGTTAGGGTTAGGGTTAGGTTTAAGGTGAGAGTAAGGGTGAGGGTTAGGGTTAGGTTTAGGGTTAAGCTGAGGGTTAGGGTTAGGTTTAGGGTGAGGGTTAGGGTTAGGGTGAAGGTGAGGGTTAGGGTTATGGTTAGGGTGAGGTTTAGGGTTAGGGTTAGGGTTAGGGTTCAGTTTGGGTTAGGGTTAGGGTTAGGGTTAGGGTTATTGTTAGGGTGAGGGTGAGGGGTAGGGTTAGGGTTAGGTTTAGGTTTAGGGTTAGGGTTAGGGTTTCGGTTAGAGTTAGGGTTAGGGTTAGTGTTAATTTAATGGTGAGGGTGAGGGTGAGGGTGAGGGTTAGGTTGAGGGTTAGTATTAGGGTTAGGGTGAGGTTGAGGGTTAGGGTTATGGTGAGGGTGAAGGTAGGTTTAGGGTGAGGTATAGGGTGAGGGTTAGGCTTAGGTTTAGGTTTAGGTTTAGGCTTAGGGTAGGGTGAGGGTTGGGATTAGGGTGAGGTTTAGGGTTAGGGTAGGGTGTGGGTTAGGGTTAGGGTTAGGGTTAGTGTTAGGATAATGGTGAGGGTGAGGGTTAGGGTGATGGTTAGCGTTGGGGTTTTGGTTAGGGTTAGGGTGTTAGGGTTAGGGTTATGGTTATTGTTAAGGTTACGATTAGGGTTTGGTGAGGGCTAGGGTGAGGGTTAGGGTTAGGGGTATGATTAGGATTAGGGTTAGGGTGAGGGTGAGAGTTAGGGTGAGTGTTAGGGTTAGGATGAGGGTTAGGGTTATGGTTAGGGTGAGGGTGAGGGTACAGTTGAGGTTTAGGTTTAGGGTTAGGGTGAGGGTTAGGGTTAGGTTTAGAGCTAAAGCTAGTATTAGGGTTAGGGTAAGGTTTAGGGTTAAGGTTATTTTGAGAGTGAGGCTTAGGGTTAGGGTTAGGGTTAAGGTTAGGGTGAGGGTTAGGGTGAGGGTGAGGGTGAGAGTGAGGGTTAAGTTGAGGGTGAGGGTTAGAGTGAGGGTTAGAGTGAGGGTGACGGTTAGGCTGAGGGTTAGGGTTAAGGTTATGGTTAGGGTTGGGGTTAGAATTAGGTTGAGGGTTAGGTTTAGAGTTAGGGTTAGGATGAGGGTTAGGGTTAGGGTGAGGGTTAGGATGAGGGTTAGGGTTAGGGTGAGGGTTAGGATTAGAGTTAGGTTTAGGGTGAGGATGAGGGTTAGGGTTAGTGTGAGGGTGAAGGTTAGGGTGAGGGTTAATGTTAGGTTTAGGATTAGGGTGAGGTTGAGGGTTGGGGTTAGGGTTAGGGTGAGGGTTAGGATTAGGGTTTGGGTTAGGATTAAGGTTAGGGGTAGGGTTAGTGTTAGGATTAGTTTTAGTGTTAGTATTAGGGTTAGGGTTAGGGTTAGGGTTAGGGTTAGGGTTAGGTTTAGGGTGAAGGTGAGGGTTAGGGTAAGGGTGAGGGTGACGGTGAGGTTTAGGGTTAAGGTTAGCGTTTGTGTTAGGTTTTGGGGTAGGGTTAGGGTTAGGTTTAGGGTTAGCATTATGGTTAGGGTTAGGGTGGGGGTGAGGTTGAGTTTGAGGATGTAGGTTAGGGTTAGAATTGAGGGTGTAGGTTAGGGTTAGGTTGAGGATGAGTGTTAGGGTTAAGGTTAGGTTTAGGGTGAGTTTGAGGGTTAGGTTGAGGTTTAGGGTTAGCGTTAGGTTTAGCGTTAGGTTTAGGGTGAGGATGAAGGTTTGGGTTAGGGTTAGGGTGAGGTTTAGAGTTAGGGTGAGGGATAGGATGAAGGTTAGGGTTAGGGTTAGGGTTATGTTTATGGTTAGGATGGGGGTTAGGGTTATGGTAAGGGATAGGTTTACGTTTAGGGTGAGGGTTAGGGTTAGGGTGAGGGTTAGGATGAGTGTGAGGGTTAGGGTAAGGGTTTGGGTTAGGGTTAGTTTTAGGGTTAGGGTTAGGATGAGGGTTAGGGTGAGGTTTAGGTTTAGGGTTTGTGTTAATGTAAGGGTGAGGGTTAGGGTTAGGGTTTTGGTTAGGGTTAGGGTTAGGGTGAGGGTTAGGGTTAGGGTCATGCTTAGCGTTAGGGTCAGGGTTAGGGACCCTTAGGGTTAGGGTTAAGGTTAGTTTAGTGTTAGGTTTGGGGTTAGGTTTAGGTTTATGGTTAGGGTTAGGGCTAGGACAAGGGTTAGGATTAGGGTTAGGTTTAGGATTAGGGTTAGGGTTATTGTTATGTATAGGGTTAGGGCCATGGCTAGGTTTGGGGTTTGGATTAGGGAAAGGTTTAGGTTTAGGGTTAGGGTGAGGGTGCGGGTGAGGGTTAGGTTTAGTGTTAGGGTAAGTGTTAGGTTTATGGTGAGGGTGAGGGTGAGGGTTGGGGTTAGGGTTAGGGTTAGGGTTAGGGTTTGGGTTAGGTTTAGGGTTATGGTTAGGGTTTGGGTTAGTGTTAGTGTTAGTGTTACATTTAGGGTTAGGTTGAGGGTGAGAGTTAGGGTAAGGGTGAGGGTGAGCGTTAGGGTAGGGTTAGGGTTAGCGTGAGGTTTACGGTGAGGTTTCGGTTTAGGGTCATGGTTAGGGTTAGGGTTAGGCACACTTAGGGTTATGGTTAGGGTTAGGGTTATAGTTAGGGTTAGCGGTAGGTTTAGGGTTAGGTTTTGGTTTATGCTTAGGGTTAGGGCTAGGACTAGGTTTAGGGTTAGGGTTAGGATGAGGGTCAGGGTTAGGGTTATGTATACGGTTAGGGCTAGGGCTAGGTTTAGGGTTTGGATTAGTGTTAGGGTTAGGTTAGGGTTACTGTTATGGTGAGGGTGAGGGTTAGGTTTAGGTTTAGGGTAAGGATTAGGTTTAGGGTGAGGGTGAGGGTTAGGTTTAGGGTTAGGGTGAGGGAGAGGGGGAGGGTGAAGGTGAGGGTGAGGGTTAGGGTTAGGGTTAGGGTGAGGGTTAGTGTTAGGGTTAGTGTGAGGGTCAGGGTGAGGGTTAGTGTTAAGGTTAGGATGAGGGTTAGGATTAAGGTGAGCGGTAGTGTTAGGGTTAGGGTTAGTGTGAGGGAGAGGGTGAGGGTTAGGGTTAGGGTTATGGTTAGGATGAGGGTTAGGGTTAGTGTTAGTCTTAGGGTTAGGGTGAGGGTGAGGGTGAAGGTTAGGGTGAGGGTAAGGGTGAGGGTGAAAGTTAGATTTAGGGTTAGGTTTAGGGTGAGGTTTAGCGTGAGGGTTAGGGTTAGGGTTATGTTTAGGGTTAGGGTTAGGGTTAGGGACCCTTAGGCTTAGGGTTAGGGTTAAGGTTAGGTTTAGCATTAGGTTTAGCATTAGGTTTACGTTTATAGTTAGGGTTAGGGCTAGGACTAGGGTTAGGGTTAGGGTTAGGATTGGGTTAGGTTTAGGGTTATGTATAGGGTTAGGGCTAGTGCTAGGTTTAGGATTTGGATTAGGGTTAGGGTTAGGGTCAGGTTTAGGGTTAGGGTTAGGGTGAGTGTTAGGTTAAGGGTTACGGTTAGGAGTTACGGGTTATGTTTAGGGTTATTGTTAATGTTAGGCTTATGGCTAGGTTATTGGTAGGGTTAGTGTTAGTGTTAGGGTGAGTGTTAGGGTTAGTGTGAGGGTGAGGGCTAGGTTTAGGGTTATGGTTATGGTTATGGTTAGGGTCAGGGTTTGGGTTAGTGTTAGGTTTAGGTTTAGGGTTAGGATTAGGGTGAGGGTTACGGTTATAGGGAGGGTGAGAATGAGGGTTAGGGTTAGGGTTAGGTTTAGGTTTAGGGTTTGGGTTAGGTTTAGGGTTAGCTTTAGCCTTAGGGCTTGGGTTTGGGTTAGGGTTATAGTTAGGGTTAGGGTGAGGGTGAGGGTGTCAGTTAGGTGTAGGGTGAAGGTGTGGGTTAGGCTGAGGGTTAGGGTTAGGGTTAGCGTGAGGGTGAGGGTGAGGGTTAGGATGAAGGTTAGTGTTAGGGTTAGTGTGAAGGTGTGGGTGAGAGTTAGGTTTAGGGTTCCGGTGACATTTAGTTTTAGGGTTAGGGTGAGATTTTGGGTAAGGGTTAGGGTTAGGGTTAGGGTTATGGTTGTGGTTAGGGTT